>NC_143412.1:5845000-6470000 GCF_059467195.1 Physcomitrium patens | reverse complement strand
TCTAGTGATTTTTTTTGCATTAATTTTTTACAAGATAAGAAAAATGGTACAATTAGTTTAAGCCAAACTAAGTACATTTGTCAAAAGTTGGAGGAATTTGGGATGAAAGATGCAAAGATAGTTGCTACACTAATGGTATGAAGTCATATCACTAAGTATAAGAATGATGATCTTTTTGATGCAGAAAGAATAAAGCTTTATCAAAAGGTTTTAGGTTCATTATTGTACCTTGCAAATAATACAAGGTATGACATTGCATTTTCTTGTCAATACTTTGCTCAATACATGGCACATCTACATGTTTTACATTGGCAAAGAATCAAACAAATATTTTGTTATTTGCAAAGAACAAAATATTTGGTATTATAATATGAAAGAAAAGAAGAAAATTTCCAATATATAGGCTACAATGATACAAATAGAGCAGGTTGTGTAGAGATGTGTTATTCAATAGAAGATTATGCATTTATATTAGACGAGGTAATTATCACTTAGTCAAGCAAGAAACAATCTTTAGTTTTTTTTTGTCAATAAAAGCAAAGTATGCAGCCTTAGATGTTGCAACAAGGAAGACTTTGTAGCTTTATAAAGTATTTAGAAATTATGACATTTTAGAGCCAAAAAGGATTCTTATTTATGAGAATAACAAGAATACAATTGCTATTGCCAAGAATCCAGCACACTATGGTTGTACAAAGCATTGGGATATAAAACATCATTTTATTAGATAATGTGTTGAGAAATGACAAATTGGTTTGAAGTATTGTCTCTTGGAGCAAATGGCGATAGATATCTTCACAAAACCTCTCCTTAGAGATAAATTTCTAATTTATAGGGATATGTTAGGTCTTGTTTCAGTAGAGAATTAAGTCCCACTTTTGGAAGAGGAGTGTTGAATATCCCACATTTTACATGCCAAAAGTTGTGACTTATCCAACTCTTAATTAAGACTTTAGAAGTGCCCTTTCCTTGGCTTTCAACACCTTTCATTAGCAACAAATAATATCCATCATGTTTTCATGCTTTCATTCTGTTTTAGGAATATGAACAGGTTCACAACAATTGCAGGGTGCACTTGTGTCAGACATGGCTCCAGTTCCGTTACAGATTTCAATAGTGCTGCAAGAGAGTGGGGCAGAATCTGATTTATCATTGAACAGTGGATGGCAGACTAGTGGAAAGAATCAGGTCTTTTGTCGTTAGTCATGGAGCTCATGTGCAAGCACATCAGTGCTCATGCAGTAGGCAAGTGTCCATTTGAGGTCTGACAATCAACAAGACAATATAGCCAAAGCTACAGAATGAAAAAATCACTGCTTACTATCATGATACTCTGCGCATACGTGCTGTTGAATTTACACATTTTTATGCTTACTAATTTGCAACTGTTTCAGCTCCAGAATTGGTCAATAATACCAGTTACAGGCTCCCATGAGGGTATTATATAAACAAACAAGCAAACATTAAACAAGATTTGCAAGGTTTACAACCGGTACTATAAACAAATAAAATTGCAACTGATCATCATTATTATTGTACAGAGCCACATGTGGAGAATAATCCAAAAATGACGTCTTTTAACTCCAGAATTGGTCAATAATACCAGTTACAGGCTCCCATTCCGATTCTAATGTAGAATACAAGATTACTGACCCACCTGATAAAAGATCCACATTTGTAGGGTGGAAGCAAAAAACATTAGCGAAATTTCTCTAGGCTCGAGAACCTCACTTAGCATTTGTGCTCTTCTGATAGAAGACAATATCGCACTCATCAGCCACGAAGTGATGCTCGGAGAAACTCTTCATCATGACAGAGATGAGGTGAAGAGGAAAAAGACCCGACTTTTGGGGCTCGCGGTAGTAACTTTTTAACAAGGGCCTTACGGCTGCTGTAGCTTCACGCAAATGATAATGCGGGATCTGAGGGAAGAGGTGATGCACGACGTGTGTGCCAATGTCGTGGTGGATCTCATTAAACAAACCGTAGTCGCGATCGATGGTGGACAGTCCACCCCGCAGGTAACTCCATTCCTGACCTCGGTACCAGGGGATTTGTTTCTCATACCCGTGGTGGTGAAGGTAGGTCACAGCGTCCAACCACATCACGTTGACGATGTAGGGGACGAAGTAAAGCTTGAACACAAAAAGAAACCCGACTTGCGACACCGAAGTCATCGAGATGGCAACCATTGTCAACCAGCATGTGGTCGACGTTGCCACCTCCTTCCACTCACTCGGGTCAAACAAATCGCTGGACGGATTGAAATGGGAACCCGACTTGCCAGGAGTTCTCCACCAGAGGTACGCGGGATACGCAAACAGCGTAGCCGGAAAGTTCAGCCGTCCAAATTTGCCCCAGAAATCCAGTGTGATAAACAGCCCCTCTGTCATCGGGTACCAGGACTCGTCGTTCTTGACGTGGCCATGGTTGGCATGATGTGTCCTGTGACTGATGCGCCACCCGTGATATGGCACCAGAATGAACGAGTGCAGGATGTGTCCGACCAGGTTGTTCAGGCTCTTGTTGCTTGAAAAGCTGCCATGCCCACAGTCGTGACCCAGAACGAAGATCGCCCAAAACATTGTCCCCTGTGCCAACCAATACACTGGCCACAGAAACCAGCTATCGAAGTATACCGCCACATACGCTAGCGTCACTACAATGGCAACATCTCTGACTACATAGCTGAAAGATCTCGACAGACTCCGCTCCCAGCAGTGCTTGGGAATGGCGGCTCGTAACTGGCCAAGGCTGAAGGGCGGCTTTCTAGACGCATCGAATTCTTCATCCTTCCTATTAATCTCATGCTTCACGGACATCCCACCCACGTTCCTGACATTCTCAATGCTATCCAACGACACCACGGGAAGATTGTGACCAATCTTTCGGGGCTGATCCAGCGATATCAAGCCCCTTCTAGACGACATCGCTCCAGTCCACAAGAGCTCCGCCGCGACTCTCCACTGGAGTCTCTCTCTCTCACTCACTCTCCCCTTCCCGAGACACTTATTGGAAAGAAGACTCATAAAAAGCACAGGCTGCATCTTTACACTGCTGTGGGCGGGTGGAGGTCAGCAGCTACCATTCAAGGTCACCCTTGCGTGCAATTTCAAAGAACACCCTAGTGCCACGCTCGTGTCGGATCTGTACTCGAGCAGCCAACAAGGACTAAGTGGCCTGCGCGGTCTGGCGAGTACGAAGGGGAAGACAATTGTCTCCACTCATTAACCGACACGACCCACGACCAGCGTACATATCATTCTCAGAAAACAAAAATAAACAGAAATTACGTAACAAAAACAAAAACAAACAGAGCTGCAAGAGATCCGCTTTCAGCAATCACATTGTAACCCAAACGGGCCCAAATTGTATTCTCCTCGCCTACAACACACAACTGTGTATGGGCCATCGATCCAACACCCTCCCAGTTGGGAACCGTCCAATTTCAAAAAACCAACTCCTCGTCATCTTGTGCACTACACCACCGCGACACAAACAAGAGCAACCTTATTGCAATTCATTGGAAGAGATAGAAACAATCTGAAACTCCTTCAAATTTCCAGATTCATAACGGCGATGTGCCTCCAGGGCTCGCAAGCACAGCACATCTACAACGATCGTTTGCGGCGCCCCCTAGTGAAATCCATTGTGGTTCATCTCGCAGCACCTCGATCTGAACTCATGCACCAGAGTCCCCAACCGTCGATGGGATACCAAGGAAATCTTGCAGCATCGCTGCCATGGATTTGCACGACCAGGCTGAATCTGTGCATGCCCCAGTGATTTCGAATTCACGGTGTCGGTATCGATAAACCCTAAAATGTTTTGCGATAATGCACACCGTTGGATTGTGTTCGTTGGATTGAGGAAACATGTTTGTTTGTTTGGTTCTTTGCTATGGGGCTGAATGTTGACAAATTAAGACATTTATTGAAAAAACGAAAACATTCGTCTACATCAAAACCAAGGTACTTGAAAATGAGCTAAAAAGTGTTAAACAACATGTTGTGAAAACATTGACATCAACCATCAAACAAGTTGTACCAATCATAACTTCTGTGTGCATCATTACCTTGCCTCCAAACTCTTTCATGATATTGATATATATACACACACACACACACACACACACATGTAAACACATACACATACATCATGATAAAATTTTTTTATTTTTATGTATTTTATTATTTGGCAATTCTGACGAAATGGAAGCACAATTGGTAAACTAACTTAGTATTGTAATAGACAAAGACAGAGGAAGCTAATTGAACAAATAAATTAAAAAGTTCCTATAAATTCACAAACAAGAAATATACTATTTCTTCGATTAAAAATGTTTTTATATGTAGTAATTGTGAAAAGTGATACTATTCAACAAATTGCATGAGAAAACAAGAACTCCAGGCCACGTTGTTGGCCTTAAGTGTAAAAAGAGCCCTCAAGGGAGGCCAATCCGTCTTTCCTTTTCCTCCTCTTCCTCCCTTTATTTCCACTTTTCTTTTTGCTGGTAGGTATGCACAGAAATGTGTCAGAAAAGCAATAGAGCAGGTCAACTTCCATTTCCCAGTGATGTTTTGGTTTGTAAGACAACTGTTTGCAGAATAGCAGGTTCTAAGCATGGTTTGTGAGAGTCTTTGGGTCAAAAGAGACTGCTCACAAGAAGAAGGGAGGCCGGAGCTAAGATGAAGCTCAGTTTTTTCTGAATAAACACTCAAGGAAGCATACGGGGTGGTGAGTGCCTGAAGGGACACCCTAAAGCAATTTTTTGAGCATGATGATGCTGCAGGAAGTAGAGAAGCGTGAGGAGGACAATTGCAGACACTTGGCAATCCAAACATCATTGAATTTGGCCACATAAACAAGAAGTTTCTCCAAATCCTAAAATTCCTTCTTGCTAGTTGAATTTTTTCTTCTACAATGTACCTTGCCAGATCAATTTAGGTTGTTTTTTTAGGATTGGAGATGCTCCTAATGGGGAACGTTAAAACACCTGTGCGGGTATTGCCTTGGAACAACACATCCAATACCATACATGCCACACTATTTCCGTCTGGTCCCAAGTTATGCCTTTATCTGTCCTTAGAAACCTAAACACAGATTGAGCAGGAAGCCACATCCCTTGCCCACCTAGTACTAATAGATTTTGCATCCACCAAACACCCCTCTTGCATTGAATTGCAAAAATGGGTGAATGCTTACTTGATTGAACCAAATATGCTAATAATCTGGATCTGGATGCTACAAGGGTACATTGTGATCACCTTCATGCAAGCTGAAGGTGCTCAAACAGCCTTGCAATAGAGCCTGCTTGCATGTGGAGTACATCTAATCTACCTACATCTTTGGAAACCTCAGTTTGATCCTCACACACTGCAAGGGATCCAAATTCTCTTGTGGGTATGCTTGGTTTTCCTAGTGGAATTACCCAAACCAATATGGAATGAGCAGAAAGCATATTAACCATTTGCACCACACATCAACCCTGTAATCACAATCAACATAGTCATCACCTGACTATTCAACGAATGCACCTGTGTGATGCATAAAACACCCATTCTCCTGTGTTCTTAATTCATTTGCTTCTTAGTCATGAATTGCAGAAATGAATGGACACACAAGTCAGAGAAGAATGGGGTGGTTAATAATATATGAAGAAAACAAAAATGATGTCAATTTGACAAACCTACATTTGATCATGAAAATGATTGGAAAGCACACTCACAAGCACAATTGGAATGTGCAATTGAAGGTTCACTTTGATTTTCTTTTGAGGTGCTTGACTTTGTAAAGTCATTTTGTCCCTAGAGCACTTTCACGTTGAAGGCATTTATAGAATAATGAAAAATCTATCCTGGGCATTGACTTGTGTTTGTATGTGTCTATATATATATATATTGATATTTTTAGGTAATTTGGTGATTCTTTTTGTGGAGATTTCACCCAAAGTAAATTTGTTGTTCACCAATAAATGTAGGCACAATGATTTAATCAACATTGTTAAGTTATTTGGAAAATTGTTCATGTAATCCAAAATTTCAAACTCTATCTCTTTTTGTTTATTTTTTTCGATTTTCCTAGATTTTATACAACAGTTTGCGGTTTCTAACTCATTAAAATGTATTTATAAATATCTTTAAATTAAATTTTAAAATTACAATTAATTTGTAAATATTAAAACTCTTAAAGTTTTATGTCCAGGTTTGACATTCTCATGTGGTTTACAGGCACAAAGTACAAGTGATAAATATATTTGTGTATGTGTGTGTATATATATATATATATATATTTATTTCTTTGCTCAATTAATTTCACACTTTTGTCATGGTATGTGGCATTTTATTTTTCTGTTTTCTTTTAATATTTTTTCAGTAATTAATTTAAAGAGACAAAAAGTATTTATTTTGGATAACAATATGAAGTGTTTGAATTCTTAAATTTCGTTTTATATTATTATAGTTTCTTTGATATGATTTTTTATTTATATAACTATGAAATTTAGAAGGGTAATAGAATTGTTATTGAATTTTTAAAACTTCTCTAAAAGTCATATATTTTTATTGAAATTCATTGTAAAGCCTAGTGTGTACTTTTTCTATTTTAAGCATATTTCATTTTCAACTTCGAATCAAATCATTTGAACTTATATTGGTGATCAAATTTAAAACACTTAACAGTAAAGGATTTTTGGAAATACAACCCAATTAGTTTTACTTCCAAGTTTTTATTTTTTATTTTTACAATGATTCATTTATGTTTTCTTAGTTTAAAAAGTACAAATTCATACTCAGAAAGTAATAAAATCTTGCAAGGCCGATTGAAATCATGATTTTCAATTTTGGTCATTTCAATTTATACAAAACTTAATTTTTATTACTTTTCTTTATTGTGGTCAGTTGTGCAAGGTACAATATTCTACCCCAAAACACATGTACATCATCTGACAATAAATTACGGTAATTCATAAAAATACTATTTTTTCTTTAATAATGATCCACATGTTTTCTATATCAACTCTTTATTAACTCTTTATTAACACATTTACTGATTTTAAAGAACTTTCTTTTTGGCATTTCTTGGCAGCACAACCATCCACAAACGACTCATACACCTTAGTTAAACTATCTTTACATGAAAAGAATCACCTCCATTTGAAAATACATCGAATGTCAAATAATCCAAGTGTGAAATGCAAACAACTGGACGAAACAAGAGCCATGAAACAGATTATAGAAGTACTTCTCAGAAGCCAGATCTCATGGATGAACAGACAGATGAACAGAAAACGATGAATAGACAAACGACGAGTGAGAATATAATGAATGAAAGAGCGGATGAGTGAATGATGAAGATTTAGATGGATGGATGTGTGGATGGGTCGATGGAGGGGTGGATGGCGAATGCATGGTCGGATGTGACAAGAAGCACGGGTGGTAGAGGTGGCCCAATGGCACGTCGGCAGCGACGAGGGCAAGGACGTGAGCGTGAAAAGGGATAGGTGAGGTGGAGGTGGAGATGGAACCCTAATTTGAAGCAGGGATGTTGAAGTTTGAACCTCCCACGAATCCTCTCGTCTTTGTGTGCTTGAATATCGTCGTAGGATGAGCGAGGAGGAGAAGGAGAAAGAGAAATAAATGGTGGCAGAGGAGGAGCTAGGGACCTTATCTGAGGAGCGACGGGTGTACCGGGTTTAGCCTCGCCACAGCACAGCACCACGAGGTCAGAGAATTGTCGGGCTTGCTTGTCGAGGATGGTACTCTTCATGTGCCCGCACACACACTCGGAGCCAATGTCGGTGCCTGGCTGGGCCGCACCTTAAAAGCTGCCATCTCACTTGTCTAAATCTGTTTGCGCAAGGTTTATATTATAAGAAAGATCCGGATTCGGCATCCACAGGCGAGACCGGATGCGCTGCGTTGGCAGCCACGCACACATCCAGGCTGGAGTGTCTTTTGTCGTCAACCTCACATGACCTTGGCGGTGAAGGGCCACTGCTTGGACCTTTTCCGCGGGACTCGCCTCGCGCTCAGAAATCCGCATCCATCTCCTCGCGAATCGATTCCTCCGCTGTTTTCTATCGAATTCCCGACTCATTGCATGTGCTAATACGGGTGGAGAAGGTCTTGGTCCATCATTTTCTTTGCCGCTCTTGCATCTCGCGCTGGCGGAGGTGTGAGATTCAGTCCGCGATTCGGGACGCCAGAGGTTTTTTTTTAAAAAAATCTTGTTTCAGCTGCATTGGGCTATTTTTCGGGCTTGTTGCAGTCTGAGATTTACGGTGAGGCAACTAGCCGTGCGTAGGTGAGTTGCCCTTTTTTTTTTTTTTTTTTTGGTTTGTTTGTTTGTTTTGTTTTGTTTTGTTTGTTTTGTTTTTTTTTTCTAGCTAGCAGTTTCGGCGTATGTTTTTTTCTAAGTGCCACAGCGATGGGCTTCAAATTGTTGTTTGTGTCTCTGTGCTTTCGCATTTTGAAAAGTGAGCACTTGTATCCTGCTGAGGGTTAGGAGCACGTAATTTCTGGTCGCATTGCTTTCTTGTATGTTGGGATGCACTCTTCGGAGTTGGGGTCTCTTACCTTGTCCCTCATTTAGTAAACGTCCGAGAAATTAATCACTCACAGGTTTGGATATTTGCAGCCGCGGTGATACTCCTCTTGATGATTTCAGGACTTTTTTGAAATGAGAGGTCACACCATCTTGTTCGTGTACCTTTGCACTTTGGTTCGTACGTGCCAGGGCACGTACACTAGAGTTTGGATTTTAAAGATTCGATTACTGTTACACGTGTCTAGTGATGAGGGATGTGCTGGTCTTGCTTTAAAGTTTCAAGTGCAGTTGCACGTTTAGGAACTAATCAAGTGTGTGTAGCGTGGTACAATCTGTATTGGTATCTATCTCTCTTTTTCGTTTCGTATGCACTATGTGACAATCTTTTGCTGTACTCGTTGCGTAGGCCTTGATTATTTTGTGCCAAGATGATGCAAACGCGGAAAGACATCTTGGAGATCGACCGGGAGAGTGTTATAGTTATCTCCAAATCTAAGCTTATAGATGGCTTGCTCAATCTCATAGGTGTGCTTCTTAACTCCGCATTTTTTCCATTTGCTCTCTTATTGGATCTCTTCAACATTTCATCTGCCTGTTCACTCATCTCAAATTTGTTGTCCTCCCGCTGACTTGACCAAATCTCAAGAATGAAATAGTTTCTATACTTGTCTAGTTACATTCTAATGAAGATGAGATGAATAATGCTTTGTGGTTTATAAGCATGCATTGGTCTTGAAGGATGCTTTCATCTTGTGGAATGATTCTTTAGCCTTTATTTTTGGCAGGGCCGGATGAGAGAGTGGAGTTCAAAATCCTTTGCAGACGTATTGAATCAACAATTCGAGCTTGGTACAACCTGAAGTTTGAAGAGATGAATGTAAGATCGAGGTTTTATTTGTATCTGAGGCAGTCTACAATAGAGAGCTTTTTATCATATGTATTTTTATGTGTTATGATTGACTTTCACGTTGTGTTGGAGTAGGAGCGGTGAATGTAATATTTGTTCTGGATGAAACCAATATTACGTTTTCTCTACCTTAAGATCTTAAGTCTCCCGTGTTCTCTTGTTCGTTAAACCGCTTCTGAAACCCCGTCTGCTTTTTGAAATTTTCAATCGGTTGATCGAGAAGTAAACGGATATTTAACTTTGGTAGTTCAATATCCACTATGTGGGATCTCTGTTTTGAAGTAGAACATCTTACTTCGCAGAGTACTTGGGTTCGATGTCAATCATTGGTTTTATTTAGGCCATGCAACTGAATTGTTTTTAGATTAATTGCTTGCTTGCAAGTGTTTTGATGTAGCTTGCTGAACAGGGGGCAACGTTTTTCTGGTAAGACAAGGATGGATTCGGTAGGCCGATCACCCCTACCTGGAATTAGTCAGGCTGATTTTCCTATGTTTGCAATTCGCAGCAACTGTATTCACTTTTTGATCCAGTTCATGGGCGAAAGAAATTGGAGTCACTGCATCTCAGTCCTGCAAAGGTCGATAAAATGGAGCAGCGATTCCTGAAAACCTTGTTCCAGGTGCACCTATTATGACTTCGCTCTTCGGCTGTACTTATCCTCCATCCATCGTGTTTTGTTTTCTTTATTTTCTTTTGATGAATTCCTTCTTGGAGTGACAGTTTGGAATATCAGAGCATGTCTGATTAGTCCTGAAATTAGACAAACAGCCTTCTAATTTCACGTAAACAATCACCGTGAGACTTGTTTCTTTCGAAATCACTGCTGAGAATAGTCTACGTAGGTCTAAATCATCTTTAGTATGATTATTAGGTGATGGAGCAGAGCAACTTCCAAATACTCAGCGATGCTGAAGTAGAGCTGGCAAATGCAGGCCAGTATCTTGTGAACATGCCAATTGCAGTTAATAAATCCAAGGTACTTCAGCAAAATCAAGACTTTGAATTCTGATTTTGATCCTAGGTTCATCGCTACCACTATAAATTGTCATTTTTTTTTTTTTTTTTTTACATGTTTTATTTTTAATTTGTGAGATTTTTGTTAAGAGATTGATGTTTTAGCAAGTTCTTTTTACTAAAGAGTATGTCGTGATGACACTGGGACCTGCAGTTAGACAAGAAGCTTTTGACCACGTTTTTCAAAGAAAACAAAGTTGATCAAGTGCCTTCGTATGCGGATCAGGTATTTGAAAATCAGGAATATTAATCTACTTACTGAAGCTCGAATATTCCTTCATAGAAAGTTCTGAACCTATTTAAATTGGATCTTGGAATCCCTTATCCATAAAAATATACCTAAGAAGACATTTCGAACCTCCAAGGAAATTCTTTTGAAGTATGCGCTTTCTGCCTCTACCATTTTAGACACATCAATCTTTAACTATATATCTCTGACGTAGTAGAACTTCAGATGTTAATAGTGGTTGATACGGTAATGTCTGACATGTTTTTATTTAATGCTCCTAGTACGTTATCTTTCGACGTGGAATTGGAATCGACAAAACCACAGATTACTTCATTCTGCCCAAGTTGGATCTCCTCATTGAACGCACTTGGAACTGGTTTTTGGAAAAATTGGGGTAATGTTCTTACCTATCCATGTAGTCAAGACCCCATAGAATTCAAACTCAAGTTGATGGTGGTTGCTTGCTTACCCTTATCTGTATTTGAATTAGATTTTCGAAGGTGAAAAATGAGCAACTTGTTCATGTGCACTCTCTCTCAAGAAAGCGAGTTGAAGACCAGAATACACTGCAAGGCAACACACAGAATGAAGACAAAGATTCAGGAGCTGATGCTCATAATCTCCGCTTTGAACGTATTCGAATTCAGAATATGGATATCAGGTGAGCGGAGATGACAATTATGCCAGAGATTCAATGTCAAACATCCGTGTTTGAAGTTCTATCCTTAGTCTTAGAAGAGCAGACATCTCAAATTGATTAGCCTAACATGGCGTACGCCCTAAGATTGGCATTTAATCTGTTGGCTTAGTGCTTTACTATCGCATGTCCCTTTTTTCTTGCAAGTGCTTTATGGGGAAGTACAAATTAATAAGCAATAGAAGCTGATAGTCTGAAGGATTACATTTTTCATCCCTATCATCAGATCATGTGATACTCATACTTTTGGTTGTTGTGACATAGTTTCCAGAATCTCTTCACTCAAAATACGGTACAGGAGCCTACATTTGACCGCATGATCGTAGTTTACAGGTAATCATACCATTTGAGTTCCAGGTATAGATAGTTTAGTTAATAGTAGTGTTGGGACCCGTTTCACATATTTGTGCATGTAAGTAATCGGTTACTATAGTTTGTGTTATGACTACATTGAGCTTGAAAGCCACGCTTTCTTGTGCTGTGTATCGTGCTGTGGTGGTTTGCTTTCTTTGTAACATCAGGATGTAAGATGCTCATTAGAGAATAATTTCCTTGCTGAAATTATGTTATATTGGAACGTACCTAAGTATGTTGTTTTTCGAGAGCAGGCGTGCTTCTAAACCACATCATATAATTGACCCACTTGGGGACCGGGCCATACACATCCGGCATTTTCGAAACATTCCTTTGGCAGACATGGAGCTTGTGCTTGTAAGTTGTCAATGTCTATACTTCACACCTGTATGTCTTAGGTCAGGGTACAAAGCCTTCAAAATATGCAAGTATGATATATTTTGCATTTTCTTCGGTGCTATAGCGTTGCATGTGCAAAAGCAGAAGGCAGAAATCTTATTTTGGTTTTTATTAACATCCTTCCGGTTTTGCTTGCCATCAGTGTTAGACCATCAGCATATGTGTTATTTTGCTTCTAGACCTGTAGATGTAATTAAAGTAAGTAATAAAATCAAATTTATTTTGTGTGGTTTCAGCCTGAGAAGAAAAATCCAGGTTTGACACCTATGGATTGGGTCAAGTTGTTGATATCGGCATTGGTTGGCCTGGTAAGCTATATGTTTCAATTATGATCTGGCATTTTCTGAATTTCATTCTGGTTTAGGTCTTATAATGGACATGAGTTCTTCTTGTTGACAGATGTAGCTTTGTTAACCTACGCTGATGATGTGCAGGTTGCTTTGTTTGGCTCGACAGAAGTAGGGGAGGGTGATGTATGGGTGCTACTCGCAATCTTGGGCGGCATTGTTGGATACATTGTGAAGATATATTTCACGTATGTAATTCTACATCCAGAAATCCATTTCCAAAGAAGAAAAGAAATTCAACCGTGTACTTTTTTTCGTGTCATAATTTTTAATTGTTTGACAATCCCCTTAATAACCGTTGAAAGTTTTGAAGCATCCAGTAGCCAACTGTACAATGAGTCTCCCATATGCTTTAAATGTGAAACATTGGACCATCGCAGCTTGCTGCCATTGCTTTTTGTCTAAAATCAGTGAAGTAAATTCATGTTAAGATTACATCTGCCTACTTCTGAGAAGAATTTAGTATAGGCCTCCAGTCTTACTCATAGTCAGTAGCTCACCACAATAAGTTCGTACGATCTGTGTTGTGAAATTTAACCGGAGGTCTCGTTGAAACGCTTTGCAGATTCCAGGCCAATCTCGTGCTGTACCAAAATCTTATCACTCAATCCTTGTATGACAAGCAACTTGATAGCGGAAGGGGGACCATACTCCATTTATGTGATGATGTTATCCAACAAGAGGTCTGGCACCGCTACATGGACATGATTGATTATACATATGTGTGTGTGTGTGTATGTGTTATTTTCATTTCTTTTTGGTGACATTTGTGCAGCTCGTAACTGTAGAGATTCACAATACTTGCTTTTGCCCAGGTAAAGGAAGTTATCATGGCTTACTTCGTTTTAATGAGTCAAGGCAAAGCTACCGATCAAGTGAGTGATAATCTGAGCACATCCATTAAATCAATGTACTTATTTATTCAATTTTAATGTGTTGTTCTGACCTTTATATGGATCCAAAATTGAGTATTCTGTTGTATATTTAAACCTGTTTCTTGTTTCTAATGTTTCTCATGTGAAAATGTAAACGAAGCAACTCCACTCTGGTGCTTTCAAACTAACAAATGTAATGCGTGGGTCAAGTAGGAATTAGATAGGCGGTGCGAGGAGTTAATGACCACAAAATTTGGTGAAAAATGCGACTTTGATGTACATGATGCACTGGTAAAGTTGGAAAAGCTCGATATCATTACAAAAGTGAGTCTGATTTCTTGGCACTTGGCTTCCTCATCAATCTTTTTACGTACAACTTTTAAGTCACAACTAGTTCATGACGAGTCTCCTCTCTCTTTCTCTCTCTTCTTCTTCTTCTTCTTCTTCTTCTTCTTCTTCTTCTTTTTTTTTTTTTTTTTTTTTTTTTTTTAATTTTCTCTTTCAATTTTTTCTACATGCTTTTGGTTTTCCTTAAAAGCTTAATTGGGCCATATAGTGTTGGCAAAGATGCCTTAGCTGCACCCCTCCTCGAGGCTTGAGGTCTTCAGTTGTTCGGATCTTGTTCTCAAGTGAACTTACGCTGCGGTTTGAGGTTTTGTATGATCCTGATCGATCACCATCTATGACAATTTGTTTGCGTGATGATAGAATGCGATTAACAAACAATGTAAAATTCAAGTAGAAAATTATCTCTAGAATGGTTTGTTTGGGAGGATTTTGTAGAACATGACTTTGGTTTTCAAAGAGAATGTTGCTAAGTGATTTCGTTCATAACAAATTTCCAGGACGTTAATGGGAGATACTCTCATCAACCGCTGAAGAAAGCCAACAATGCCATTGGTCAAACCACTGACGAGAAGGTCGAAATGACAATTGGACGATGATTTTATACGATAATTAGGGCGGTCTAACCATCGAAGAGTTGTCCTAGAGTTTCAAAATTAAGGAAACATTGGGATAGGTAGAACTCTGGCTTAGATCTAGGTAAGAATTTGCTATTCAATCTTGTGTACATTGAATAACGAACTTAATTTTGGATTGATGAATCATCAACGCCTCCATAATTCATTGGGTGAGATGCTACCATGTCTAATCAATCTGGGGGTAAAGAAGAGGTGGTTCATTTGCCGATTCTGCTCCTTGTGTTTATGAGCATTTGTCCAATTGTTGCTCCAATCAAATAAGGATGGAATTGTAGTGCTTATTTAACAAATGTTAGTGTACATTCTACAAGTTTTTAATTTTTTTCTTAGATACTTCTTAAAAGTTATAGATTTTGAATGTGAATATGCTAAATTATACAGAAGATAATTGTTATATATATAAGAAAATAAATTATAGAAGAAAACAAGAGGGATTTTTGTGATTTATTTTCAAAATCCAATTTATACAAAGATAAATAAAAAAATGTCAATTTTTACAAAGTTTATAAGATAAGAAATATGAGTCCATAAGATTACTTTTAAAGTTAACTTATAGACTTTGTAAAAAGTTTATAACATAGATCTATAAGATTAGAAATATGTCAAAACTTGTGATTGTACCTATATTATGAAAATAAAATGCATACTCTATCCAAAACACAAGGTAGCATCATTTAAGATATTCTCGTAATTATTTTTTTAGTTGATAATTACAATCAAAGAAAAAAAATAATAAGAAAAAAATAAAATCCATAAGAATTTCATATTCAAAACTAAGTACATTCTATTTATTAGAATTTTTATTAGAAAATTAAAATTTACTTCAAAGAATTCTTTTATTATAAGGAGAAGGATTTGATCCTCATCAAGGTGTAAAGTAGTAGACTTGAAGCCTTGATCAAATCTTCCTATCCACTTTTAAAGTGCTACAATTTGTATAGTACTTTGTAAAATAATAATAAAAATTATAATGTGCCAAAACAACCAATCATTTGTTTTTTAAGATAGATTTGTTTTTAAATCATTTAACTATTATATACTTGTTATAATAATTTTCATTCATTCATTATATATGTAATATGTGACAATAAAAGTTATAATGTGCTTCAATATCTAATTATTATTATTTTTAAATACTACAAAAATAAACATAATAAAATATCAATATTAATAAGTTTATATTATTTACATAATAATATAATATGTAAAAAAATATATTAATTTATACATAATTTTAACAAAATCTAATAACTTCTATATAATTTTAATAAAATCCACTATGTTCTATATACAAGTAATATAATTTATCATTGAAAATTTTAATTATTTGTTCTACATTTTTATGAAAAAAGTTATAATTTTTTGTATAAATAAATAAATAAATAAATAAATAAATATATATATATATATAGATTTAAAAATAAGACAATCAAGTGGTGATTTACAACTAACCATGTTTAAAATAATACCACATCTACATACTACTTATGTATTCAATTAGATATATATAAATAATATATTATACCTAGTTTAAAGCTTTAATGAACACTATTCTAATGTCCCTCTTCTATATCCTTCATCAATATGTTCTTTCTAAACTCATAAAAATTTATTGCACTAATTTCTTTTATGTTCATACATCACATGCAATTGCATTAATTTCAATCCCAATACTAAACTATCAATTAATCATTCTCATGTATCTATGTCTATTGTTGTAACATAAATATATAAAGACATATTTATTATTGTTGTACTTGGATTAAATGGTTGATCAATCTAATAGTATTTCTTGAGATTTCTACCAATAATTTACATTACATGTCATTCAACTTCTTATCCATGTATTTATTAAACTTATCTACAACTTCATTTTTTTTTTCTTTTCTTATCAATGAAATCAATTATTTTTTTAACTTTATAAATTTATTGAACAATATCTCTACTTTTAATTGTTCAACTTAATTAAATGTAATTCTCATGAATTCTTTGTTTCTAAAGCTAATAACTTTATGAGTTGCTTCTTTAAACAACTTATTATTTTGATTTAACCATGTGCTATCTTCAACTTTTGGATACATCATATTTCTTTTCAAGCTTCAAAGCCATCAATGGGATTTCTACATTAACATGGCATCTATTCACAATCTTTTTGTTCCACACTACATTATCTAATAAGGTTATTACCTCATCTCTATAATGATCATTAAGATCCCTTAGATTTATATATGAATGATGGATATAATCTTCAAATTATTCTTTAAAAATATTTCTTTAATTAACTTAGCCACATTAATAGATTGGTCTTGCATAAGTCTTAATAGGCTCTTACATAATGTTATACCTTGAAAACCAAAAGTTGATAAAAGACAAAAATCATTTATAAATTGAAGAGTTTTAATAAAATCTTTGGTGGATTTTATTAAAATATTGATATAGCTATCAATATGATTAAATATGCATTACATGGCTACTATACTCTACTAAAAATTTTATGTCATTTTTGGTGAAGGCCACCAAATTTTTCTTTAAACACAAAGTAAGATTTAAGACAAATTATCTTTTAAAATCCACCTTCAATACATACATATTCAAGAAATTGATCTAAAAAGTGCTAATATAAGTATAATAATTCTATCATTATAAAAAATACATTATTGTATATTTTTTTATATCAAGAAAAAAATCACTCAAATAATTATACAAAATTAAGTATTATACTTGCACACAAGGAAAGAAAACCTTATATGAAAAATCTCTGCTTTGGATCTTTACATTAAAAGTGAGAACCAATGTATATTTTATGTTATAACTATCTTTCTTTATCAAAATTGCTAGAATATATATATATATATATATATATATATATATATATATATATATATGTTTTCTATGACAATATTCTTCATAACATATATTCATTTTCATCATAATATATATCACATCTTTAATTTCCACTTAAGACATCACTTTTGAAATCTACTTAGAAGCATTTTTTTTCTTATTGAATGATTTTTTAAGTATTAATTTGAGACTATTTCTCTTTATATGACTTTCATATTTGTAATAGGTTCTTTTGTATATCCAAGTATTCATGGTTGATGCTAAAAATAGATTATATATTTTTTAATACCAAATTAATATAAATCTAATACAACAATATCTTTCAAATCTTTAAAGAAAATGATATGCCTACCTTTATGCAATTCTAAAGCCAGTGCTTCACATATTTTATATACTTCTCTTAGAATTATATAATTTTTTTTTAATATTCTTGATTTCATTTGGAGATATTTATCAATAAAGTCCTTCCATTTGATAATTGCTTCAAAAGAATGTAATCTCTTCTATTTTGTAATTCTTTTTTTTAATTGAATACATGCTTTATAAATAGAAGGGACTTATATAAGTCTTTAATGTACATTATTTATCACAAACTTTATTAATGGTTTTACTATTTTTACAGAATAACTTGTTATAAAATATTCGTTAGAAAAGAAATCAAATAATTTTATATCAAGGATATGAATCTCAAAGATAGAAATCCTCAATACACTCTTGTGTCACTCAAAAAGACTAGAAAATTACTCAAAGATGGTAATAGATTGAACTACAATGGCTATTGCTAAAGACAAGAAGATTAGAAAGTCTTGAAACAAGACTAAGGGCTAGAAAGGTGTTGATAAGAGTGATGAAGGCTTCACTCTTGCCTCCACATATATTATCTAACTAGGAGTTACATAGAAATGTTCTATAGGACCTTCCTTTGCTAGTCACATGTCTTAACTTGTAATACAAGTTTTTTATATATGTGCCACATAGTTAGCTTGTTCCACAAGCTATCAACATGTGTGCCACGTGGTTAATTTTTTGACCAAGTTTCTAGCCTATCAATCAACTACAAATATGTATAAAGTCAAAATTGTATCTATGAAGCTTTTCTAAAAGATATTATGAAATTAATCTATATTTACTTACTTCTACCTAATCATATAGGTAATTATTAGAATAAATACATATGTTTGTGACATTTTATAAATATTTACTTTACATTTATTGAAATTTCTTCTAAATTCCTTTTAATTTTTTAAAACTTTAGTAAGCATTCTATATGAATAAATATTATAGTTACATGCAGCTTTTGAGTTCAAAATTTTTTTATATTGATTGATAAGAAATGTAATCATTTTAGAAACTTTCATGTAATTAATTTTTTTTTAATATATATATTTTTTAAAAGAGAATATTTCAAAATAAGTCTCTTACACTTCTAACATTACTTGATGATAAGATCTAATAGGCATAAAACTCATCTTGTCTAACTATTTCTCAAATTAAAAATTGAAGTGACCATAAAATCATTAAAATCACTTTTAAACCTTTGATTCTTTTTTGAATGCTATTAAAAGGGATATTGATAAGTTTAGGTATATTATATTCAAGGTAGAAATATTAATCTTTATAAAAAAATACTCTATTTATTTCTACATAATTATATTTTTTACAAGTTATAAATTAGCAATATTAGATTATATTAGTTAATTAAACAACATCATCAACATGTTTTGAATAAGTATTTGTTATTATTCAAACCATGCTTTGAATCAAAATAATTATAATCTATAAGATTACTTAAAAATTAATACATATACTATTTTAAATATAATATAGATTATTGATCAATATTAAACCTTTATATATACTAAATTTAGTTGTATTATTAAAAAATATAATTTAAATATAACATCTATTCTAAATTATAAATGTATTTTCTAATAATTTTTTATATATCTACTATAGAAGATTTAGGCTCTTTTTCATTATTTGTAATAATGTTAAGTTTTTAAGTTTATATAAAATTTTAATTTTTAGTTGTTGTCTCAAGAAATTCTATGTTATAAATATAAAATCAAGTAATATGCATGTTAAAATCCATATACTCATATCCTTAATTTCAAATGCTATAATCTATTTCTTCATAGAATAATAACACATATTAATAATTTTTAATTTTTAACTCTAATATAGTATGAAAAGTCATAAAAATTGTAAAAAATAAAAACTATAAATTTAAATTCGTATTTGAATGTAACTAAAAATAAGATTGTGAATAATATTTATCTATCAATTTAATAGATGTGAGATATCTTATTTATTTTTGAAAAGCTATATAAAAATATCTTATATAATGTTTTTTTTTTGTAACACAATTAATGGATGAAAGAAAAAAAATATTATATTAAAAAAGATCTTATTTCAAAATATAGTAAAAAATTATTTAAAAAATATAGATAATGGTTAAAGAAGTAATAAAATTAATAAAGGCTAATATTACTTTTTTATAAAATAGGCTTCTACTTACTTCATAGGACCATAAATAAGACAAAACAAGATAGATTAGTAAAATTAATATCATGTGTATCTTAAGATAGAAGTAAATAGTAGCTTTTAGAAAATATTATCTAAAGAATTAGATGTTGATACTTAGAGAAGACCAGTTATGAACCTAAGGCACAAAACCTTGCCTTTATAGTAAATCCAAAGTTTTCTTATTGATTAAAAAGTTGAATTTAAAAGCAAACTAGAGAGAGGTTCTTTGGGCTTCAGTTTTGAGCCTTTAAATTTTGTATTAGCTTTGTAAGTACTTTATAAAGTTAGGATTATTTTAGGATGATTCCAATTTTTGTAAAACAAAAAAGTTTATATTTTGGAATATTTTATGAGATTTGACATGATATATTAGTAGTTTTTTCGGATTTATAATTATAGTTATGTTGGATTTTTTTTTTTAAAAGTTTGAGCTTGATTATATCATTAAATTAAAAGTTGTTGAAATTAAAAAGAGTTGAGGTCTTGAAAATTAGAGTTTAAAGGATTAATAAGGATTTTAAATATTTGCAATAATCTGCTACTTAGATTACAATAAAATTTGGTACACTAGTAAGAAACTTAATTTTAAATGACTTTAAATTTTTTAAAAGTACTTGAATAGCAAAAATATGATATTGGCATAAGAAAATTGGCATCAAGGTTAGAAAAGGAGATTGATTGATATCCAAGTGGACTATGAGGTTTTTTCTATTTGGTGAGTTTAATACTTTATAAATTTATTGTGATTTTATTGAAGTAAAGGCTTCAAAGATATAAATTTTTTGAATCAAGATTAAGACTTGAAATATTAGTTATTGAGGTTTTGAATATATTTTGTGATTTGATTAAATTTTTATTAGGATTATTTAACATTTGATTAGACTTTGATTAGGATTTGATTAATTTTTTATTAAGATTCTTTTAAAAATTCATTAAGATTTATTTAAAATTTGATTAGATTTTTTTTAGGATTAGTTTAGGATTTGGTTAAAATTTGATTAATATTTGATTAATATTTGATTAAGAATTGATTAGGATTTTTTAAAGATATTATTAAGATTTGATAAATATTTTATTAGAATTTCTTTAGAATTTTATTAAGATTATTTTAGAATTTGGTTAAGAGTTAATTAAATCTCTTTTAAAATTTGATTAAGTTATGATTATAGTTTGACTAAGATTATATTAAAAATTGATAGAATATGACTAGAACTTGATTAGTCATATTAACATTCTAGTAATATTAATTAAGATTCCTTTTGGATTTTATAAAGATTTTGTTAAGACTTGGTTAGAATTGATTAATAATTTTTTAAGATATTATTAGGATTTGACTAAAATTTTATTAGAATTTAATAGAGATTTATTAATATTTTATTAATATTTAATTAGGATTTGATTAAATTATGTTAAATATTATTTAGGATTTATTTGGAATTAATTAGAGTATAATAAGATATATGTGGGATTTTTTAAAACTTGATAGCATGTATTTAGGATAATTGGAAGTTAATTTAGATTATTTAAGATTTCCAAAGGATATTTCTAAATACTTTATTCATTATTTTGGGTTATAAAATAAACTTTATAGTAAGTTCAAATCCTTCTACAGTAATATTTTTAGTATATTTTTAGATTAATTTTACATAATATTACAATTTAGTTTTAAAAAAATTATAATTAGTTATTACATGCTTTTTATTGTCTATTATTTCATCTCACAAGTTTTTTTTTGTTTTTATATAAAAATATATTAGATAGTTTAATATTAATCATCAAACTATTCTCAAACATTGATCTTAATAATTTTTCAATAGTAATTAATAGTAATAATTGATTATTTCTTCATTAAAAAATACTTATTATATCTAAAATCTTTTAAAATGATGAAACATATGGACCTATTTTACTTCAGCCACTTAAAAAGTTAATTCAAGTGTATCATAAGTAAGAGAGTTTTTATTTGATTAGTTTTATTTATGCATAATATTCATCCATACTTCTCTACAAGATTGATTTTTCAATCTATAGTATAGAATGAATTCATTTCTAAAAAACTATTTTTTGAATCAAAATATTCTTTATGCATAAGATGAAACTTTTTAATAATATTTTTTTTATATAATCAATCTTTGGATTTTATATTAATATAAGAATAGATAATTTTAAATAGCAACTAATAAAATCAAAGTAGCTCCATTAATATAAAATTCCTAAAGAATCTTTGTTTTATATATTACCTTCTACAGATACATGTAATAAGTTTGTCTATTAAGAAATGCTTCTAAAAAATATATTGGATTTGATTTTTATACTAATTAGTGGAGGTCTTCTATTTAATATATTTGCTATGACTTGAAATTAAAGCATTACATCTTTCTACATTACAAGTACAATGTATGTATCATTAATTCATATTATCATTAATAAATATCTTTAAAAATATCTTTGCCATTGCATAGATTGTGGAAATATTACAAAAATATATATATATATATATATATATATTATTTTATAATTAAAAATATTATAAAATATCTATATATTTTACATTCTTATTATTATGTAATCATATATTATATTCATGTAATACATACTTAAGATAAGCATGTAAAGAAATAAAATCTATATATTCTAAAGATGCATCATCTTCTAAATATATCACAAGTTCTTTTCAAATAACTAATATATCATGTGGTGTCAAAGACATGAATTACAAAGAACCAAAGGCCGAATACACTCTTTTTTCATTAGAAAAAAAAAATCATTCAAAGATGGTATAATATTAAGACTAAAATGGCTATTTGTTAAGGACATGAATCTTGAAGAAAGACAATCTTCAATACACTCTTGTGTCATTGAAGAGAATTAGAAAGTCACTCAAAAGGTAATATAATATTAAATTAGAATAGCTATTGCCAAAAATAAAAAAACTAGAAAGTCTTGAAATAAGATTAAGGACTAAAAAAGTGTTGACAAGAGTGAAGAAGGCTTCACTCTTGCTTCCATATATACTCTTAACTAGGAGCTATGTGGTGATGTCCTATAGGACCTCTAAAACATATTGACTTTGCTAGCTACATGTTTTAATTGATAAGGCAAGTTATCTATATATGCGCCACATAGTTAGCTTGTTCTATAAGCTATTATATAGAGATAACTTGTTCCACAAGCTACCAACACGAGGTTAACTTATTGGCCAAGTTTCTATCCTACAAATACATCTAAAGTCAAAATCGCATCTATAAAGCTTCTAAAAAGCTTTTTTAGAAGACTTTATGAAATTAATCTATATTTACCTACTTGTTCCTAATCATATAAATAACTATTGGAATAAATATATATGTCCATGATATTACCCCCCCTTCTAGAGATGAGTTCCATGAGGAGCGGTTACTATCTTTCATCAATCTTTACAATCCTTCATCTTGGTTTTAATAGATGTTGTCCATAAAAGGCCTCAACCTTCTTTGTTACATTTCCAAGATTCTTTACTGGCTTACATGTGTGTTCACTAATATCATATCCATGCCAATGAACAAGATATTTCAATCTATTTTAGTGCCACTTTCAATCTAAAACTTCTTCTACATCAAATTCTTGATTATTATTCATTTTTATAAGAGGAGGTGGCATTTGTCTTCTTTTCAAGATATTCACTATTTTATTCAACTCAAAAAGAAATACATAAAATATAGAGTGGAACTTCATAGACTCTAGTAGATGTAATTGATAAGCAATAGGATTGATTTATTCACAAATAAGAAAAGGTTACAGCCTATGATAGTCCAACTTATCACAAGGACAAGTAGTCTTGATATTGTGAAAAAATAACCATACCTTGTTACCTACATTGAATTATTGCTACTCTTTTTTATAGGCATCTAAGTTGGTCTTTTGTAGTTCTTGAGCTTCTTTTAATTGTATCTTTATTCTTGTATGTAGCTTTAACAAATGATTTGCTAAATGTTTTGTCACAAGATTAGTAACTTTTAAAAAGTCAAAAGTATCAAGTTGTGGATGATAACCATAATTGGCAAAGAAAGGTGTTTATTGACTAGAAGTATATATCAAATTATTGTATGTAAATTTTACCAATGGCAAAAGAAATGTCCAATCATCTTGATGATAGTTGATGGTACACCTCAAATACTATTCCAAGACTTGATTCACCCGTTCCATTTGTTCATTAGTTTGAGGATGAAAAGCCAAAGAGAGCTATATATCCACCTTTAAAATCTTGAATAGGATTCTCTACAATCTTGATAAAATTTAATCTCCCTATCTAATATAATATCCTTTGGCAATCTATGATAGTAATAGAAATTGTCAATGAAGAGCTTAGCTATTTCTTCACTTAAAATAGATTTTGTATATGATACAAAATGTGCCATTTTAGTGAAGCAATCTACAATTACAAATATAGATTCATATAAACGTGAGATTGAAAGATCCATAATAAAATCTATAGAAACGAAAGACTATGGTTGTTCTTGAATTGGTAATGATTGAAGAAGTCCAAAAGATCGATGGCGAGGAGTTATGAATCTTGAATAAGTATTGCATGATTGTACAAAGTCTTTGACTGCCTTCTAGATTTGAAGCCATCAAAAATCACTTGATATTAGCGCTAAAGTCTTGTTGAATCCAAAATGTTTGGCTGTTGAAAAATCATGATGAGCTTGAAGGACATGTAATTGGGCCTTGCCTCCTATAATATATAGATGATCTTTGAAATATATTAGGTTGTTATTGAAATCAAACTTTGAAGTGTCATAAGACTTAGATGAAGTATTCTTGATATCATGAAAAAGAGGATTAAAGGACATACTCAATTGAATTTGCTTGACAAAGATTGAATCAACAGTTAATGTTGATTTTATTGCTTAAAGATGAAAATGCTCAAGCTTCAAGAGAATTTTTCTTTATTGATCAAAAGATGCATCTCCTTCTTTTGGCACAAGATAAGAATGTCTGAAAAGGACGTTTGATAGACCTTGTTGTCTTCCGAATCAATAAATAGTCTTGAAATTGAATCTGGATAAAAACATACTTCAACAAGCTTGATAATGATTCAAAATACGTGTTGACATGAAGTACTTAAGGTTCTTATGATCCATATACACGATGATTAAACTTGAAGTGCCTTCTAGATAATGATTCCTTCTAGATTCTTGAAATGAATCTATAATTGTAAAAAGTTCTTTGTCATGGATTTCATAATTAATCTTGGTTATTGAAAATTTCTTAGAATAAAAAGCTAATATGTGGAATTTGTCATCTATTTCCATTTGTCACAATACAACATCCGTAGCAAAGTTTGACACCTCTATTTTCACAAAAAATATCTTAAAAAAATTGATACAATACAAGATTGATACAAAAATAAATTCTTTCTTTAAAGCATCAAATGATTCTTTTTCTTCTTTATTCCACTCAAGTTTGTCTTTACAAGTCAAACGTGTAAGTAGAGTTGTAACTTAAAAAAAGTTCTTGATGAAGATTCGATAGTAATTAGCGAAGTCTAAAAAGTATTATACATCTTGTACTATTTTTAGAATCTTTCAATCTATGATAGTTTGGAATTTCTTAGGATCCATCATAAGGCCTTTGTTAGAAATGATGTACCCTAAAAAGTCAACTTGAGAAGTGTGAAATATACACTTTTCCAACTTGGCATATAAGCTTGTATTTTTAAGTTTATGTAATACATAAAAAATATGAAGTTTATGTTCTTTTATGTTCTTAGAATAGATTAGAATATTATCTAAATAGCAAATGAGAAAATTATCCAAAAATTCACAAAAAATATCATTCATAAGATGTTGAAAAGTAGCCGTTGCATTTGTGAGTCCAAAAAGTATGATATTATATTCAAAATATCTATATTTAGTTAAAAATATAATCTTTTATTCATCTCCTTCCTTGATACAAATATTATTGATTGTTCCTTGTAGATCTATTTTGGTATAGATTTTTCTTGATTGAGTTAGTCAAAAAGTACTGAAATTAAAAACAAAGTTATATATTTTTTATGGTAATCTTATTGAGTCTTCAATAATCCACATACATCTATAGAGATCCATCTTTCTTCTTTATAAATAAGATAGAAGCCTCAATTGGAGATTTAAAATGGGATATGAATTTTTTTGCTAAGTTTTCAACAATGTACTTCTTTAATGCAACCAATTCATTCTACGATAAGTTATAAATTGATCCAAATGGTGGTTAAGTTCCTTCTTGCAAATCAATTGAATAATCATGAGATCAATGCTTTAAAAAAATATCTATATTTTCTATTCAAAAATATCTTGAAATTCTTGATATTATCTTAGAATACTACTTGATATCTTTCCATCATTAGAAATGAATGTAGCATATACAACAAAAGATGATCCTTCTTTTGTAGCATGCATAAAAGCTCTTATACCTACTAGTAAAGTTTTGGATGTACTAAACTTATGTACTTCTACTTCACTAATTCAATCTTAGATTATACTACCAAAAAAGTTAAAGTTATAAGAAATCGAATTTATCTGAAGATTATATGTTTCTAACCATGATAATCCTAAAATAATCAGATTCAAAGAAGATCTTATTAGATTAAATACTATTATACTATTATGATCTTTAATTTCTATTTCTAAAAGAATAGTCTTATGGATAGCATTTCCAAAAGACAATGAATGACCATCTATGACTTCTACATGTACAAGTTTAATTTTCTTGATTAAAGGTATTTTTGATTTTTGACAAAATCTTCATCTATAAAATAAGTTGAGGCTCTAGAATCTAATAAGACAAAGACTTTGTAATTTTTAGGTCTTAAATACACATCTATTGTAAAATAAGGTGAAGAATTTTAGGAGAGAATAGGACCTTTACTAGATGTTGCACATGATTCTAGCTGCATCGTCCCTATTGTAACTGGAGAAACTCATTTTTTTGACACAATATCTTCTTTGGTAAATGTGTTCTTCATTTTGTAATTATCTTGCTTCTTTGGATAATATTGATTAGTATGCTTAGTTTCTCTACAATAAAAATATAAATCCTTTTGGCAACATCAAGTCTTTTTTTACTCTATGAGAGTTTAAAATGTATTATATCAATTTACATTGGTTTTGGCCTTAATGAATATGTTTCAAAAAACTTGGGAGTTGCCGCCATTACTTGACTTATTCCTCTGTAGCCAAGTCTTTGTTTTTTATGCCTTTCAAATAATCGATTATTCCATGCAATGGCTTGAACAATAAATTATTTTAAAGATTTTACTTTTGACATTGTTAATAACAAATCTTTGATACTATTCTTCAATCCATTTCAAAATTGATTGATAAGTGCTTTGTCATTCTAGTCCACGTCGCAAGCAAAGTTTTGGAATTCAATAGTATATGTGGTGGCCAATTGTGATCCTTGTTGTAAAGATAAGAGTTAATCTCTGCTAGTTGTTCTCGATTATTTTCTTTGAATGTAACCATAAACACTTGTAAGAATGTATTTAAATCATAAAGAAGTTATAAATCTTTTTTCATTAAAGATGCAAACCAAAAAAGAAGACTTGTAGATAAAAAAGCACCTATAAAGCTGACTTGAATAAATCCATCCATGTATTGGAAAGGATATAACTTTAAGTAGAACTTAACTTGGTATAAAAACCCTCAAAATTTTGATCTTGTTCTATCAAACTTCTCAAGCATATTAATTCTTACCTCTCTTAAGTTTGTAAAAGTAAGATCCTTTGAATTTAGTTGTGAGGCTGATCGACTTGTTTCCCTCAATTGCACAATTTTTTAATATAGGCTTTGGACTTCTTCCATAGGTATAGAAGTAGTGCTCCTATGGTTGACATTGGTGATGCATGAAATTTCTACCCTAAGAGTGTTGACAAGTTCATGAACATACACAATAATTATAAATCTATTTTCACTTTCGCATGGAGTAACATCTATAATATTTCTTTCTATAGATAATTCAAATAAATCCAAAAAGTTAAATTAAAAAAGAATAATTCGTAACTTTTAATAAAAATTTCTACAAACAAGGAAAATCCATTCTCTTTAAGGAAAAGATCAGTGTTAGAAAATAAGATTTTTTGTTTAAAGATCGATAGTCTACAACCTTCAAAATACAACAATAGAAGTGGAATAATTCATTCAATTCTAAAACATGACAGAAAAAATATGTTAGCACTCTTAACAAACTATCAAGGACATGAATCTTGAAGAAAGATAATCTTCAATATATTCTTGTGTCTTTGAAAAGAACTAGAAAGTTATTCAAAAGGTGATATAATATTAAAGTAGAATAGCTATTGCCAAAAATAAGAAGACTAGAAAGTCTTGAAACAAATCTAAGAACTAAAAAGGTGTTGAAAAGAGTGAAGAAGGCTTCACTCTTGCCTCCATATATATTCTTAATTAAGAGCTATATGGTAATGTCCTATAGGACTTCCAAAACGTGTTGACTTTGCTAGCCACATGTCTTAACTTTTAAGATAAATTATCTATGTATTTGCCATATAGTTAGCTTATTCCTCAAGCTACTATGTGAAGATAACTTATTCCACAAGCTACTACACGGAATTAACTTGTTCCACAAGCTACCAACATGACGTTAATTTTTTGGCTAAGTTTCTATCCTACAAATACACCTAAAGTCAAAATTGCATCTACAAAGCCTCTAGAAAGCTTTTCTAGAATATTTTATGAAATTAATCTATATTTACCTACTTCTTCTTAATCATATAAGTAACTATTGGAATAAATGTATATGTCCGTGATACTATTGCCTAAAAAAATAAGAATAAAGATCCTTGAAATAAGATTAAGAATAAAAAATGTGTTGACAAGAAAGATAAAGATCTCATTTTTGCTTCTATATATACTATCTAATTAGGAGTTATGTAGCAACATTCTATAAAAATTTCAATATATGTCCAAGTTGCAAGACATGTGTCCAAATTATAAAATAAGTTTTTTTACATGTACGCCATGTGACAAATATGTACTATAAAATATCAATATATATAATATGTCGTTGTGTAGTTGTATGGCTATTAAGTGAAAGAAAAAAAAATGTTATATCATAGAAGAGATATAATAAAAAAATAGATAAAAAATAAGCACGTAGTAAAATCTTATAGTATTAGAATTACTTTTTATAAAAATAAATTATATTTACTATGTATGGCCATAAATAAGGCAAAATAAGATAAATTAAATAATTAAATAATATAGACATATGTAAGAAAAAGATAGGAGTTGATTTTAGCAAAAATTATCTCAAGAAAATATGAATTGATATCCATGGAGGATTGGTTGCCAACTAGGATCAAAATCAGATCTTAAGACACAAAATCAAGCACTTATAGCAACTTCAAGATTCTTTTGTAAATTAAATAATGAAATTTGAAAGAAAACTTTAAAAAGAGATTTTTGAAAGTTGATTTTATGTCATATGGATTAATATCGAGGTTTTGAGGGATTTTCAAAGATAGTAATGTATTCATTAGCTTTAGATTTTGAGAAATAAAAATAAGTTTACAAATTTGAGGATTTTTTGAATTTCTTAGCATATTTATAATTGAAACTTTGTCAATTTTTTGTTGTGCTTGTTGTGAATGTGTGTGACAAATTTGAGGTCAATCAAGCAGTTAGATTAAAGAGTGTAAGAGTTTTGTAGATTATGGTCTTAAAAATTGGAATTTAAAGGACCAATGAGGATTTCAAAGATATCTATCAATCTAGTAATTAGATTGAAATATATATTTTTTTAAATAATTAATTTGACTTCCAACAATTGTATAAAATTTAAAATTAATTGAATGGTGAAATTAAGAAGTCATGGTTCAAAAATATCAACATCAAGGTTGGAGAAAGATCTCAGTTGATACCTAAGAAAAATTTAGGAATTATCATCTAATTGATATGTGCAATCTTTTTCAAATTTTTTATACTTGTTGCTAACTTAATTTTTGCATAGTTTGCAATATTGAATCAAAATTAAAAATTCAAATATTAATTATTGAATTTTTAATCTACTAATAGATTTATTAAGAATTTATTTAAGATTTAGGATTTAATTAAAGATTGATTAGGATTGATTTAGAATCTAAAATCTAGTTAGGATTTGCTTAAGATTTGATTTAAGATTTGGTTAAGGTTTTATTAGAATTTATTTGAAATTTTATTAAAATTTATTAAAGATTTGATTAGAATTCGGTTTAAGATTAGGATTTAATTAGAATTTAAGATTTGATTAAAATTTGATTAGAATTTCTGTAAGATTTGATTAAAGTTTAGGATTTTATTAATTTTTGATCTACGATTAGGATTTAGGATTCAATTAGAATTTAATTAAGATTTGATTAAGATTTGATTAAAATTTGATTAAAATTTGATTTGAAATTTAATTAAGATTGATTTGAGGTTTTATTAGGATTTTTTGAAAGTTATATTAGGATTTGATTAAGATTCAATTCAAATTTTTATTTTTGATATTTCTTTAATATTTTTTTAATATTTCTTTAAGATTTTTTATTATATTTATTTCATTAAGATTAATTTATGACTTTTTTATATTTTTTTTATAAGTTCTTAAGACTTCTTTTGGATTTAATTAAAGATTGATTAGGATTATTATAATTTAATTAGAGTTTATTTAGGATTCTATTAGAGTTGTTAGGATCATCTTATTGCAAGTTCTATTTTTATTTATTTATTTTTCCACAGCTTGATATCTAATGTATTCTTAAATAGACTTCATGTAATATGACAACATGGCTAATTTATTGGCCAAGCTTTCAATCTACTAATCACTTGTAAATGCTCATAAAATTAAATCTGCATCTATAAAGCTTCTAAGAAGCTTTTCTACAAGATATTATTAAATTTATTTATTTTTATTTATTTCTATCTAAATCCTTTAATTTATATATATATATATATATATATATATATAGATTTATGATCTTACTTCTCTTTTTAAGAATGAGTTCTATAAAGAGCAATGATTACATATTAAGAAAGTCTAGAATATAATAAATTATATTTGTCATATATTATGATCTTTGTTTTCTTTGAAGGTAATTATTAGGTCTTCTTAGCAATTGATAATGCTTCATATCAGGATAAAAAGACTATCTTATAATTTTGTTATTATTAAGGCCTTAATAACTTCTTTCAAATAAATTATTTGAAACACCATCAATGATGGTTTCTACCTCCAAAAATATCACCAAACATTAGAAGTTTCTTCCAAGGTTATAATACCAAACACATTGTATTTCACCATCTATTTAAGAAATAACATAGTCTTGAAGGTTTTTATGTCTATTAGGTTATTTTTAAGGAAATAACAATCTCAATGCTTTATTTGGTAGGTTAACAAAAAATAATAAAAAATAAATTAGTTTTACTTAAAGAATATATTGATAAAAATTTAGTAAAAAATTATATATATTATTTAATTTTTCATTAAAAATTACTAACTTGTTTGTAAAGAAAAAAGATGAAATTATACATGTTTGTGGATTATTAAGGATTTAACAAGATTATCATATAACATAGGTATCTTCTACTTTTGATATCAAGACTTCTTAATCAATTGAATCAAATAAATATCTATATCGAAATAGATGTACAAAGAGTATTTAATTTTAAATACATGAAAAAAGCAAATGAATAGAAGATTTTGTTTTGAATTAGCTATGAATATTTTAAATATAATGCCATGCCTTTTGGAATTACAAATGTGCTATCTACTTTTTATCATCTTATGAATGATGTTTTTGTTTGTTATCTAGACAACATTTGAATCTATCTTAAAAATACAAAAGAGTATAAGCTTTATGTATGTTGTGTATTATAAAAAGTTACAAATATAAGATTGTATGCTAAAATAAAGAAATATTAATTTTATATATATTAAGCTGATTTTTTAGGATATATAATTTTAAATAATATTCTTATAATGGATTCTAAAAAAGTTTAAACTATCATAGTTTACAAGATTCTAAGAAGAGTAAAAAAATATGGAATATTTTTTGATTTTTTTTTTATTATTTGATATTTATCAAGATTTTTTTTTATATTCTAGTTCTATTTATAAATTTGACTTATAAAGACAAAATTAAATGAAATAAAGAAGCTAAAGCAACATTTGAAGTTTTAAAGATAGCTTTTTTGGAATACTAATAGCGGCATGATATTACATTCAAAATGTCCATACTTGGTTCAAAATATAATTTTCCATTCAACTCCTTATATAATACATACCAAATTGTATAATCTTTATAGATCTTTTTTTGTATAGATCTTTTCTTAATTCAATTATCTAAAAAGTCTTAAAATCAAAAATAGAAGATACTTATTTTTGATAATAATCTTGTTGAATCTTCAATAGTCTACACACGTATGCATAGATTTGTCTTTTTTCTTCACAAATAAGATTTAGAATGACTAGAGATTTAGAATGACTAGAGATTTAGAATGGCATAAGTAGTTTTTAGTCAAATTGTCATCAATGCATTCCTTGAGTGTAGTCAACTTATTTTGTAATAAGCTGTAAATTAGTACAAATGGTGGTTAAACTCATTCTTGAAGTTTAATAGAAAAATCATAAAGATGATACTCTGAAAACATATTTACGTTCTTTTTTTCAAAAATGTCTTAATAATCTTAATGTTGGCTTAGAATGCTACTTAAAATCTTTTTACTATCAATAATAGATGTGGCATATATAACAAAAGTTGGCCTTTTTTTTGCAGCATACATGAAAGCTTTCGTACCATCAATAATAATTTAAATGTATCAATTTTATGGATTTTTACTTGTTTAGCAAAATCTTGGATTAAACTATAGAAAAAATCAAGGTTATAAAAAATCTAATCTATTTAAAGATTATATTTTTTTAGCCACAATTATTTTAAAATAATTAAATTAGAAGTTGATTTAATCACATTAAATATTACTAAACTATTAGATCATTAATTGCTACTTTTAAAAGAATATTTTTACATATAACATTTCCAAAAAATAACAAACGACTATTTATTACTTCGACATGCATAGGTTTGGTTTTTTAACTAAGAATATTTCTTATTTTTTGACAAAATCTTCATTTATAAAATAGGCCGAGGCTTTTGAATCTAACAAGACTAAAACTTTGTGATTTTTTAATTCTAAAAAAATTCTATTGTAAAACAAGATAAGAGATTTGAGGAGAGAATAGGATCTTTATAAAGGATTATATAAGATTTTAGCCACACAATCCTTATTGTAGTTGACAAAATTAATTTTTTAATACATTATTTTCTTTATCAACTATGCTTCTCATTTTGTAATTGTGTTGCTTCTTTGAATAATTTTGAGCAGTGTGCTTGGATTCTCTACAAGTACAAATATTCTTAATGACAATGAATATTTTTTTGCTTAATAAGAAATTTAAAATGTAACATATCAATTTTTATATGCTTTAGCTTGAATAAGATTAACATATATTTTAAATTATTACCAAGCCCATTAGAGCATGTCTTTATTAAGATTTGATTTTAAAATCACTTATTGATAAAAAAAATAATAAACTTTATCAAATATCTTTTTAAGGCACTTTTATCTTATATTAAAAGAAAAAATAATATCTTTTGATTAAAAAAATATGATTTTCTTGAAGCTAGAGTATTTTTATTTTTAAGCAATAAAATCAACATTGATTGTTGATTTAATCTTTGTTAAATAAATCCAATCAAGAATATCCTTTGATCTTCTTATTCATGATATCAAGAATACTTCTTTTAAGTCTTATGATACTTTTAAGTTTGAATTCAATAACAACCTACTCTATTTCAAAGATTGTCTATATGTTCTAGAAGAAGAAGCACATTTACATGTTCTTTAAGTACATCATGACTTTATAGTAGTAGGACATTTTGGATATAACATGACTTTAGAGCTAATATCTAGAGATTTTTGATAGCTACAAATGTAGAAGGCTATGAAAGACTTTGTGTAATCATGTAACATTTGTTCAAGTTAAAAACTCCTTGTCATCAATCTTATGGATTTTATTACCTATTTTAGAACTACTATGATTTTTTTATTTTTACAAATTTTATCACAAATTTTTTAATTTAAAATTTTTATAATTCTATATTTATGATAGTAGATCATTTCATCGGGATGATATATTTTTTACTATATAAAAATCTATTATGAGTAAAGAAATAGTTAAACTTTTTTTTACAACATCTATTACTATTATGGATTGTCCAAGGATATTATATTGGATAAGGGGATTCAATTTGTATGAAGATTTAAAAAAACAATTTTCAAGATTTTAAAGGTGGATATAAAGCTCTCATTGGCTTTTCATCTTCAAACTAATAAGCAAACAAAATATGTAAATCAAGTTTTGGAGCAATATTTGAGGTATATTACCAATGATCATTGAGATGATTGGATAAAACTTTTGCCATTAGCATAGTTTGCATGTAATAATTCGGTATATTTTTCTACATAATAAATACCTTTCTTTGCCTATTATGATTATCATCCATAACTTGATACTTTTGACTTTTTATAAGTTAATAATCCTATGACAAAAGATTTCATAAATCATTTACTAAAGCTATATGCAAAAATGAAGGTGCAATTAAAAGAAGCTCAAGAATAACAGAAGATCAATGCAAATGCCTATCACAAAGACTAGCTATAATTTATTGTGAATAATAAGATCTAACTACTTTGTGGCAATATTAAGACTATTCGTCTTTGTTACAAGTTGGACTATCATAGGCTTGGACTTTTTTCTATTTTTTAACAAGTGAATCATATTGCTTATTGATTACATTTACCAAAATCTATGCAAATCTATCCAATATTCCATGTATCTCTTTTTGAGCCATATGAGATAATAAATATCTTGAAAAGAAGTAAATGTTACTTTTTCTTTTAGAAGTAGATAATAATTAAGAATTTGAGGTAGAATAAGTCTTAGATTCAAGGTAATGCCAAAAAAGGTTAGAATATTTTATTCATTAGTATAGATATGATATTAATGAATGCATATGAAAGTCAGCAAAAAAATCTTGCAAATACAACAAAGAAGATTAAGGCTTTTCATTGACAACATCTATCAAAACCAAGATGAAGAATAGCAAGATCCATAAAAGATGATGACTACTCCTTGTAAAACTTGTTCCTAAAAGAAGATATAATATCATAGAATATTACAAATATATATATATATATATATATATATATATATATTAATTTTAATAATTATCAATATAATTAAATAGAAGTATATAAAAATAAATTAATTTCATAATATCTTCTGAAAAAGCTTTTTAAAAGCTTTATAGATATTGCTCTGATTTTATACCTATTTGTAGTTAATTAGTAGGTTAGAAACTTGATCAATAAGTTAATTATATATCACACGTATTAGTAGCTTGTAGAACAAGCTAATTATATGGTGCACATATAAATAACTTGTCTTGCATTATAAGATATATATCTAACAAAGTCAATAAAAATTAAAGGTCCTATAGAATATTGTTATGTAGCTCCTAGTTAGAGTACATATAGATGCAAGAGTGAAGCCTTCTTTACTCTTGTCAATGCCTTTTTGATCCTTAATCTTATTTTTATGATCCATTTGCATCAAGATTTTTTGTGTTATCACACTAATTTGTAACATTCATTGAGTTTTCAAATCTTCTTTAGATCACTATTGAATTGGATTTTCTTCCAACAAAAAATATATCCCCTAGTTGTTATCATTGCCATCTTCTAATTTTTTGTAGGTTCATGCAGATATTGAGTATCTGCATAACAAATATTTTCCAACAATAATCTACTAGAATATAAAAAGGAATAACATCTCACTAACCAAGGATCTATTGACAAAAGTAGCTGATTCTTGAATCTCAAAAGCACAAGCATTCAATCAAGAAGATTCCACTCATGTCAGAACTATGGTCAAACGGATGCCATGCTATCTTGATCTAGAGTGCGTTCTTAATTATCTTCATCACCAAAATTGTTGATCTATGATCACATCTATATTCAATTGAAGTCAATTTAGAATTTTGTCATCACTGTTACTTGCACTACTTTGTTTTGTGGATGCAGATGAGGTGCAATAGGAATGCCTATAGAGAAAATAGATGTGCATGGATTTGGGATTGTTGTGATGAAAATTCTTATTGGACAATATCAACTTGATCTAATAGAGAAGGTGAGAAGCTTGATAACAATTGATTACAACTTCAGCTCTTGATTACTTAGTTTTTCAACATTAACACTTTAAAAAGTTTAAATTTAGCACCACAATTCTTCCTAATTGCATCAGATACAAGAAGCTTGGAACTTGACGCAGCTTAATGATCTGGTAGATCTCCAGTTCAGGGGCTCTTATGACAAAGATGACTTCTTTAAACTTGTCTAGCTTACACTTATTTGAGCAAGTAAAAATGCAAGTAAAAGATTCTCCATGTTTGTCATTGCATATAAGCTTCAAGAGATCAACCTCACTAGCATTTCTAAAATGCACAAAAGTGAAGAGGTGTCATGGACATATGCATGTAAGCCAGTAATTATATGTATAAATAGGTAGAAGTAAGTAAAAATAGGTAAAAATATGTTAATTCTATAATATTTGCTATGGAAGCTTCTTAGAAGCTTTATAGACATTGATTTGATTTTATAGGTGTCTTTAATTGATTTTTTGGATTAGAAACATAGTCAACAAGTTGGCCATGTACCACACATATTGTTAACTTGAAGACCAAGCTAACTATGTGGCCTATACATAGAAAAACTTGCCTTGTAAGTCAAGGCATGTGTCCTACAAAGTCAACACATATTGGAGGTCCTATAGAACATCGCCACGTAGCCCCTAGTTAGATAATATATATAGAGACAAGAGTGAAGCCCTCTTCACTCTTATCAACTCCTTTCTTGCTTCTAGTCTAGTTTCAAGGGTCTTTAGTTTTTTTGGCTTTTGGCAATAGCCATTCCAGTTTCTTTCTTAATATACATATCAAGTTATTTCTATTTTGTAATATTTCTTTGAGGGAAGTCTCACTTTTTTATTTATTTTTATCATGTTCTTATTTTTGATAGATTAATAAGAATACACTTATAATATTAAAGCTTTTTCTAATCTTCATTAAGGGTGGATTACCTCTAATATTTTTCTTGAACAACAAGATCTAATATTGGATAATTTGGAGGTTTTTTTGCTAGATTTTTGATCCATGTATGGAGAACATGATGCAATTCGTATTGCAACCAATAAGATCCATATTTTACAACAAGGCAATCGATCAATAACGTTGTACACTTCACAGTTTTAATAACTTGCAACTGATATTAAGTAGGATGATGCTACATTTGTTAGTCAATTTCTCTACGGATTACAATATGAGGTAAACAAATTAATGCTCAACTTACTTGATCCTTAAACATTGAGTCAAGCAATTGACTTTGCTATGAAGTACAACAATCGTCTTTTTGAATTTCAATCTGAGAACTATACAAGTGGACCTCAATGTTACTATAATTCAATGGCTACATCAACATCTCTTCAACATATATATTTGAAAGTAGAGGATATGCAAATTGATGCAATACATTTCAAACATCTTATTAAGCAAGAAAATACTCGTCGTCATTGGAAAAGATTATGCTTATATTATAGAGAATCTAAGTTTACTTCTCAATATTGCTCAAAGAAGCAATGCAACCATAAAATGAGGAATATGGTGATCAAAGAAGATAGCATGTTAGAAAACAAATTTTTCCAGCTACAATAGGGACTGTGTGGCTGGAATCTTACACAATGCCTAGTGAAGGTTTTATCCTCTCCTTAGAACCCTCTTCATGTTTTACAATAAATATTATTCTAAGACGTAAATATTACAAAGCCTCTACCTTGCTAGATTCAGGAGCCTCATCATATTTCTTAAACAAAGAATTTGCTAAAAGACATAGCATACTTTTAGTGAAGAAAACTAAACATGTTCATATAGAAGTCATAGATCGTCGTCCGTTGTCTTCAAGAGATGTTACTATGAAACCCTTCCTATAATAGTAGCAATTAATGGTCATAGTAGCTTTATAATATTTAATATCATTAGATTTCCCTCTAATCTAGTCATTTTAGGTTTATCATGGCTAGAAAAATATAACCCTACAATAATTTGGCCTTCTTATAGTTTTCACTTTTCTGAAAGTATAACTAAGAGTGTAGTTAATCAAGTAGAAAGTCATAAGTCTAGTACAATTAAATCTATATTTGTAGGTACAAGAGCTTTCTTGCATGTGGCAAAAGAAAGATCACCTTGTATCATTTATGCCACACCTGTTTCTATTGGTGGAAAGACTTCAAGTGGCATTCGAAGCCAATATCAAGATTTTTAAGATGAATTTGAGAAAAATATGTGGATACTCTTTTGAAACATTGTTCTTATGACTGTTCAATTGACCTTCAAGAAGAAGCACAATCGCCATTTGGACCAATCTATAATTTATCACAAAATGAATTGGCTAAACTCAAGAAGTAGATTGAAGAGAATCTAGTCCAAAACTTCATACGCTATTCCAAATCTCTAGTAGAAGCTCCAATTTTATTTGTGAAGAAAAAAGATAGATCACTATAGATGTGTGTCGATTATTGAGGACTCAACAAAATTACCATCAAGAACAATAACCTGCTACCTTTGATATTTGGATTCCTTGATCATTTGAATCAAGCTAAGATCTATACAAAAATAGATCTACGAGGATCATACAATTTGATATGCATCAAAGAAGGAGATGAATAGAAGACTATGTTTCAAACAAGATATCAACATTTTGAATATAATGTCATGCCTTTTGGACTTACAAATACACTAGCAGCTTTCCAACATTTAATAAATGATGTCATTCAGGAGTTTTTAGATGATTTTATTGTCTGTTACCTAGATGACATCTTAATCTATTTTAAGAACTCAGAAAAATATGAACTTCATATTTATCATATGTTACAAAAACTAAGAGATGTAGGACTCTATGCCAAGATAGAAAAGTATATATTTCACACTACTCAAGTTGACTTCTTATGATACATCATTTTAAATGATGGACTTATGATGGATCCTAAGAAAATTTAAACTATTATGGATTAGAAGATCTCAAAAACGGTAAGAGATGTCCAATGCTTTTTGGGATTTGTCAACTACTATCAGATCTTCATAAAAGATTTCTCTCAAGTTGTAGCTCCACTTACACGTTTGACTTGTAAAGACAAACTTCAATAGAATCAAGAAGCGAAAGTAGCATTTGAAGCTTTGAAGATAGCCTTTATTTCTGCACCAATCTTGTATCACGTCGATTTTTTTAAGCTATTTTATTATAAAAACAGATGCAACAGACTTTACTTTTGGTGATGTATTGTCATAAATGGAAACAAATGAAAAACTTCATCCTATAGCTTTTCATTCCAAAAAAAATTCAGCAGCCGAGATCAACTACGAGATCCACAACAAAGAACTTCTTGCAATCGTGGATTCGTTTGAAGAATGGCGACATTATCTAGAAGGTGCTTCTAGTCTAGTCACCGTATATACAGATCACAAGAACCTTGAATATTTTATGTCAACACATGTTTTGAATCGTTGCGAAGCCCATTGAAGTATGTTTTTGTTAAGATTCGAATTCAAGATCATTTATTGACCAAGAAAACAACAAGGTTTGCTAGATGCAATTTCTAGACAATCTTATCTTACACCAAAAGAAGGAGATGATACTTTTGATCAACAACAAATAATTCTCTTGAAGCTAGAGCATCTTCATCTTTGAGTTATAAAATCAACACTAACTATTGTATCAACTTTCATTAAGCAAGTTCAATCAAGTATGTCTTCTGATCCTCTTATTCGTGATATTAAGGAAAATCCTTCAAAGTCTGAAGATACTTCCAAGTTTGAATTCAAGAACAATCTACTATATTTCAAGGAACATCTATATGTTCCAAAAGGTGAAGCTCGATTACAAGTTTTTTAAGCTCATCATGACTTTCTAGTAGCAGAAAATTTTGAATACAATAAAACTTTGGAACTAATATCTAGAGACTTTTGGTGGTCTCAAATATAGAAATCAGTCAAAGATTTTGTACAATCTTGTGATGTTTTCTCGAGATCAAAAACTCCTTGCCATCAATCTTACGGACTTCTTCAGCCATTACCTATTCCAGAACAACCATGGTCTTCTCTTTCTATGGATTTCATGATGGATCTTCCAATCTCAGATTCTTATGACTCTATATTCGTGATAGTAGATCGTTTTATAAAGATGGCACATTTTATACCATGTAAAAAATCCATCACAGGTGAAGAAACAACTAAGCTCTTTGTTGATAATATCTATCGCTATCATGGATTATCTAAGGATATTATATCAAATAGAGGAACTCAGTTTGTATCAAGATTTTGGTGGACTCTTTTCAAGATTCTAAAAGTGGATATGAAACTATCTTTGACATTCCATCCTCAAATTAATGGACAAATGGAGCATGTTAATCAAGTTTTGAAATAGTATTTAAGATGTACCATCAACTACCAACAAGATGATTGGACAACTCTTTTGCTATTGGCAGAGTTTGCTTACAATAACATAGTACATTCTTCTACAAAAAAAATACCTTTCTTTGCCAATTATGGTTATCATCTATGACTTGATACTTTTGACTTTTCAAAAGTTGATAATCCTGTAGCAAAAGATTTGACAATTCATTTGTCAGAGCTAAATGCAACGATGAAGGCACAGTTAAAAGAAGCTCAAGAACAACAAAAGATCAATGCGGATGTCTATCGAAAGGAACAACCACCATTCCACATGGATAACAAGGTATGGTTATTTTGTTGCAATATCAAGACCACTCATCTTTGTCACAAATTAGACTATTCAAGGCTTGGACCATTTTCTATTTCTGCACAAATCAATCCAGTTGCATATCGTTTATACCTACCAAAGTCAATGAAAATTTATTTAGTATTTCATGTATCTCTTCTTGAACCATACAAGACAATGGACATACCAAGAAGAAGACAAGCTCCACTTCTTCCTGTAGAAGTAGACAATAATGAAGAGTTCGAAGTAGAAGAAGTCTTAGATTCAAGGTGACACCAAAATAAATCGGAATATCTTGTCCATTAGCACGGATATGATATTAGTGAATGTACATGGGAGCAAGGAAAGAATCTTGCAAATGCAACAAAGGTGCTAGAGGCTTTTTATCGACAATATCCATCAAAATCAAAATAAAAATCTTTCTTATAAAAAAAACAAGATCTAGGCAAAATAATATTCTACTTTCAATCCTTATTTGTAGCTTCTTTGTAGTTGTGACGTTGATGAGATGGAAAATCAACAACTAGCGGATTTGACTCAAGAGCCTTTGTTTGCTGACTTATCAAACAAGACATTACAATTGTCACATCCTTCAAGATGACGCAATCAAGATGAAGATCTTCAAGAACGACATGTTCTTCCTTGAATAGATGGCGAGATATAATGCGTTTGGTATCACGACCTTGGAAGGGACTCTCGATGTTTTGTAATTTTACTAGAAGTAGGAACAACTCCTGATGATGTTTCAAATATTTTATTCAAAGGAAGTTATGAAGGCCTCAATAACGATCAAATAACTGGGTGGTCTTCCCGCCCTAGTATGAGACACTATCGATGGTTGAAAAGTCCTATCAATCATCTTTGAAGAGAACAAAGATCAGAGTATGTGGTGAATACAATTCATTGCATCATAGATTTCTTCAACATATGATGACCGCTCCTTGTGGAACTTGTTCCTAGAAGGGAGGATAATATCACGGACATATGCATGTAAGCAAGTAATTACATTTATAAATAGGAAGAAGTAAGTAAAAATACGTAAAAATATGTTAATTCTATAATATTTACTATAGAAGCTTCTTAGAAGCTTTATAGATGTTGCTTTGACTTTATAGGTGTCTTTAATTGACTTTTTGGATTAGAAACATGGTCAACAAGTTGGCCATGTGCCACACATGTTGTTAGCTTGAAGACCAAGCTAACTATGTGGCTCACACATAGAAAAACTTGTCTTGTAAGTCAAGGCATGTATCCTATAAAGTCAACACATATTGGAGGTCCTATAGAATATTGCCATGTAGCTTCTAATTAGATAGTATATATAGAGACAAGAGTGAAGCCCTCTTCACTTTTATCAATTCCTTTCTTGCTTTTAGTCTAGTTTTAAGGGTCTCTAGTTTTTTTGTCTTTTAGCAATAGCCATTCCAGTTTCTTTCTTAATATACATATTGAGTTATTTCTATTTTGTCATCTTTCTTTGAGAAAAGTCTTACTTGGTTATTTATTTTTATCAAGTTCTTGTCCTTGACAAGAGGATTGCATGGTATCTGTTAAGAAGGCCTATACCTCACAATCTGAATATGATATAGTTATGATCACAAATTCTTCTCCCTCAAAATCATCCTTTCAAAAGAGCTTGAAATCCATATTCAACCCCTCTTTATAAAAAAAATTTACTAATCACTTGGTTTGATCAGACGGAATTCATTTTCAAAAGAGTCTGCCTGACTTATACAACATTTGTTAGCAATTTTAGCTATATTTGTGACTTATCTCAGTAAATATCAACAATGTTAATCTTGGACTATTTTTGACCCTGAATATCGAAGGTGTGGACCCTAAAACTTGACAACTGGAATATATTTTCTCACCACTATTTTCTAACCATTTGTCAGTGAGATTAAGTTTTGCTACCTAAAGTCAAATTAGGTGTGAAATTTATCTACATTTAATGCTAAATTGATACCTCTTTTGCAAGTTTGTCAACTTCAACAACTTCAAGTATTTTATCTAATGCGGTGGGCAACATACAACTTATTATATAATATAAGACTTCTTTGATGTAATTTGTAAAAATACCAAGTTAAAGCAATGGCTTAACATTTTTTATTCAAATTGAAATAAATGCATAGATGCTATTATACAATTGATAATTATTACCCAATTTTCTATTGCTAAGATTATACAACAATTTCAAACAATCTTCACAAATATGTACTTCAAATATATAGAATCCATCTTTAGAATATTATAACTATATTAGAAATTGTAGACAAAACCACCAATTTATTCTTTTACCAAAGAAAGAATCTTAAAAAATCCACATCTTTTATTTATACCTCCAAATATATTGTACTTTCTATTTGGATTTATCAAGATGTGCCTAAGGTCCTTCAAGGCAAGATGATATGAACATGTTGTTCTACACCAACAATTTTATGAAAAACTTAATCTTCTTTAGTTAATTTTGGCAATTAATAGATTGTAGAGCTATTTTGGTATGCCTACAAACAACTTAACCTTCAATAGCTCTTACATGGAAGGCAAAAACATGTCGTAACACCACTTACTTCATATAAAGTGTAAGATTTGTTGATCTCAACTTTCTATATCATTTTGTTATAGTCGATTCAACTAAATAGTCTTCTTTTGAAGCATGAAAGCAAGGATGCTCTCTATTATAGAAAACAAATGTAACAAAATAATCCATATTTAAAAAAAAAAAACAAAAGAAAACAATCTTTTAAAAAAGAGCAAAGAAAAATAGAAATAAAATAAAATAAAATAATCAAAACAAAACAAAACAAAACAAAAAATACAAAATACAAAAAATTAGTGATTTTTTTTTTTTTTTTTTTTTACTTACCAAAAATGTTGTGTATAGAAAGAGCTTTTTAACATGTTTATTTGTTAGAATGAGTTATTAGTTGTATCCTCTACAGATTTCTAAAATGGTTGTGCAAGGAGGGAGATTTTGTTATAATTTTTTTTTAAAACAAAAAAAAATGGATGTAAAAAATAAAAAATAAAAACAAATTCAAAAAGTTAGTAAGTATTCTTCTATGACTTTGCAAAGAATTTAGAAAGAGATGAAGATTTTTAACATGTTTGTTTGTTTGTATAAAGTATTAATTGTATCTTTTGTGAATTTACAAAAACATTATGCAAAGAGGGATATTTTCAACTTGTTTGTATTTTAGTATGAGGTATACTTTGTTAAGAATTTAGACAAAGAACACATATGAAGAAGACATTGAGTCTTGATGCTTTTATAAGAATTTTTTTTTCATAGAAGTAAATCAACCTAGTGAGTTAAAAGAATTTTTTTATTAGTAAAGTACAAAAAACTTGGTCTTATAATGACATGTATATTACATGCAATAGCTTGTGATACTCATTGTACACTGCTCCCAAGTTTTTCATAAAAATTTAAAAATTTAAAAATTAATTGATGAATTGGACCAAAATCTAACCAATTACGATTTTTTGAAACAAAGATTTAGATATAAAATACTATGTTTTCCATATGTTTTGGTATTTAGGTGTTTTATTTCATTTTTATTTTTTAAAATCATTATATGTGTGTATATATGTACTCAAATAAATATATATATATATATATATATAGTATTTTAAATAACAACTAACAAGCCAAGTATGCAAATAAAAACAAGTTTCTTCTGATGTAATTAAAAGACTACATTGTGAGCTAAATAATGAGTAGTTAATTGTAATGTGCCCATTTGGCAATAAACACTGGAAAAAGCGATGAGAGAAGGAGGGGATGAATTAGGGTTTGGGTAACGAGCAAGGCTCGGACCCCGATTGGGAAGGTCAGCGCCGGAGCTTCGTCTTATTGGCAACGACGTCACAACGTCGTGCTTTTTCTCGAATATTGCTCTCTCCCGTTGCTTGCAACCATGGTGCTCAAAACAGAGGTGTGTCGGTTCTCCGGTAGGAAGATCTATCCCGGCCGGGGGATTAGGTTTATCCGGAGCGATAGTCAGGTGTTCCTTTTCCTCAACAGCAAGTGCAAACGGTACTTCCACAATAGGCTGAAGCCCGCGAAGCTGTCATGGACGGCGTTGTTCCGGAAACAGCACAAGAAAGACCTTCACGACACCACAGTGAAGAAGAAGAGGAGGACCACGAACAAACCATACTCTAGGTCCATCGTGGGAGCATCGATGGAGGTGATTCAGAAGAAGAGGACAGAGAAGACGGAGGTGCGCGCCGCGGCTCGCGAGGCAGCGCTGCGGGAGATAAAGGAGAGGATCAAGAAGACTAAGGACGAGAAGAAGGCGAAGAAGGCCGAGGTGGTGAAGACAACGAAGGGGCCGGGGAAGCAGGCGGCACGGGGTCCACAGCCGAAGGCTGCGAAGAGCGGTGCTGGAGGCAAGCGCTGAGGATGGTAGTGTGGAGGACAGGTTGTGAGAATTCATGTTTTTGTGGATATTGTCTATATAGTTATACGAACCTTTTCATTACAATCCCAAAAACTTGTGAGCACACAGGTCTTTTTTAAATGTACATCAAATGGTTGTTATCGCCGTTCGGGTCAAACTCCAATTGTTGAATTTCGATGCTTGTCTTTGTTGAGTTTACACATGTAACATCGTCACATATACCCATTGTGTATTTTCAATACACTTCAAGAACACCGAGATTGACAGTTGTTAATGAATGCCATTGTATAGAATGCCATGTTTTCCAATTAAAATTTGATGCGGGATGTAATTGCGCCTGTGAGGTTTAGGGATTTTGTTGATGCTTTTAATTATGAAAATCAAGTTGTAATTTGTCTTGTGTCCGGGGTTGTATCTTCAGTCATTCTTCTTGATTGCTACGATTTTTGTTTTGCTGTGTAGCTGCTGTCGTGATTTTGCAAATAGTCTGGGTTGGCGTGTATTTTGCATGGTATTTGGCAATGTTGAGTGTCTTTTCAGCATATGTTAGGGGTTTGCTTCTGCTGAATGCCGGTTCAAATGCTACTATGTTCTGCCTGTCCTTGCAGTTCCTTTCGTTCCTTCTTGTATTGGTTGTTGCAGGATGTGATTAGCTCTGTCTTCTGCTTAATGTGGTTATTTGTGTTTTCGTTCTGATTTTGCTTGCCACAGAACTGAATTAAAAGAAATAAATAACATCATGTGAACTTGTTTTCAAGCTCATGTAAATGATAACGTAATTTGATCGATTTAAACCAGGGTTAGTCTCAAAAGCACATTCTAGACGGTAGAGGCAGAGCTGTTGGCATGTGCTACAACCTGTTAGGAGTATCATTGGCTGTTGCAAGCTAATCCTAGGCACTTTGACACGTTCATTTATTAACATTTTAATGTTGAAGGTGGAGTTTGTAGTTAGTTTTACCGGATTGTTCTAGTCGAATTCAGTGTCTCTTCATATGCTATTGTTTAACTCTGATAGAAAAAGGTTCTAGGTTGCGATAGTTCACTATTTCTATTTTTTGAATAATACTAGTGCTCAGGAGATATGATTTTGAGCTTATTTTGTCCATGTATTCTCAAGCAATTACCTGCAATTTGTGTTGTTCATTCATGCAATTTTTTCAGGTCAGCAACGGACCATTCTACCTTCCGTAGGTTAGAATTCTTGTTAATGATACATTTTAGATCTACTGTTAAGCCTCACAGGGTTTATACATGGTTTCCAATAGAAACGACAGGTTGTAGGGTATCTGATCAAGTCATACATCCAAAGTCTTTTCGATGGTCAGATGTAGCTTGTTTTTTGAGGAATGATATTGCTTTTTCGATTTGCTAACTCCTGCGGGAAAGATATAGTGTTGTTGGTGGTTACATTTCATACACCTATGGCTGTTTGTGGGATTAGTTTTCTGCAGCTTTCCTGTTGAACACAAGGAGGGGAGATGAGTTCCTCGAGTCATAATTATCATGACTTGAAATTGCCTGTTGTATTTTGTGTTCATGCACTACTCGATGTATTTTGCAACTAAACATGAATGTTTATGGGTGCATTCACCTTGTGATGAGGTTTATATTTCCAGTGGCTGTTTCCTGCTTTCCTTGGAGCAATGTAAGTGATTGTGTAGGAATCATGTTGAGCTTCTATCGAACCATTACAGGAGTTTAGCTTTGCTCCTCAAGGTTTTCTCTTGAAGCTTTGCTAGATGTGAACAAGGTTTGTTCGAATAAGCAGACAATAAGCTGAAGTTATGCCTGAAAGGAACCCTGTCAATAAGCTTCTACGCACAGTTTGTGGTTAGTAGCTATCTGATTACAACGCTGTTGTTCAGTGCTGCTGTTCAGTGGCTGATCTTGTGCACATCAAGTGCTATGGCACTGAATATTGCCAAACTAGCATCGAGAGCTGTGAGAGTACACAGGGAAGCATGGCCAGCCTCGGGAGGAGGTTGTGAAGTGACTGTTCTGGTGGCGTATGCTGTTCAAATGAAGATTGTAGCTGCCATTGAATTTGGAGCTAAATTACTGTTGTAAAATTCAATTGTTCTGTTCATGTGTTTCTCTTCCAGTGGGATGCTCACCACTGTTATCATGTCCTCATGATCTTATCTCCAGTGACAGAAGCCAGCAAGCCTGGTCCCCTTAACTTCCCACATTCTGAACAGACCCACCATGTGTAACTGGGAGGGGCATGCAAGAAGCATTGTCAATGATGTGCATAAAATATGACTGTGCCTACTGTCCATATTCCAAGAAGTGGGAAAAATAAGATAATAGACCTCCCATCATACAGCTTCTTTTCTATGGTACCAATAGTATTTTGCATGGCAACTACTTCAGGTAAAGTTATGATATGCTTACATCCAATTTTATATCTGCAGGGCTGTGGCCATGCAAAGTTGCACCCTTGAGTGATGCAACTTATTTCTAGTGTTCTGTAAAGAATTAAACAACTCATAACAAGAAAGTGTGTGTCTATTGCTTGGGTGGTATGTACAGGTCCAATCTCTGACATAGGTTAGGCATGCATGCCATATCCTACTCTCAAGACAATGGTCAGAGTGAGGAATTCAGAGTGAAATGCATATTATTCTTATGAATTCCACTGGTGCACCCTGTGTAAAGGTAAGTGATTGATTGCTGTGTGTTTGTGTGTGTATGAATACATGAATACATTCATTCTGCTCCTATTGATGGTCATATACCTGGTTCCTCATTCAAGGAACTTTTGAGCAACATACTGTGTACTTGAAGAAATTATATATTAACTTAAATGTGCATGAATGAGACTTATTTGTGTTGTAAAATTTCTTTCCCACATTTGAGATGAAAGTTCTTTCCAAAGACAAGATGTAATGTAGAATTACTAGAACTTCTTCACATGATATTTTTAGAAAAAAATGTTTGTTTCATGTTCTTGTAAAATCCATAAGTGAAGACTATTACTTGAATATCTATAGTAGTTTTAAAATTTTATAGTAATAAAGAATGAAAAATTTGAAACCATGAATTATATTGCATTTTAGATTTAATTTTTATTTAAGAAAAAAGGAAATACCATGAAATTTTTTTAGAATCAATGAATATCTATTTCTTCACTCATTTTATGGATATTCCTCTCTACTATGTGTAACAATCTTAATTCACTTTCATTTTTTTCTGAAAATTCAATTCACAATAATTTAATTTTATAAAAGCTTCAAAATGATAGACTTGATTTTAAATTCTATGTTATAGACATAATTTCATAAACTAAACGTCTTATTGATTTTTGGAGACATTCTTGAAACTACTTCTGAATTTAGTTAAGGTGAACTAATATATACTATAAAAAATTATATTGTAAAAATTCAGAACCCAAAAATAAACAAATAAATATATTTATGTACACAGACATACATACATGCATTATGGAGCTCTCTCACTCTATGAATATATCACTGCACATAGAATTTTATTCAAAAATCCGTTGAGCAATTTTGGTATGGATATTAAAGTTCAACATACTTTTTGTAATTGAAAAAGTGTGTGTACCTAATTTTTAAAAATTAAATTAAAACACTTCACAAATTATAATCTTATTTAATTCATAAAAAACAAAACAAAACAAAACAACTCAAGAAACAAATAAAAAAACAAAAACACACAGACAAATTTAATATTAGAGAGAAGCAGGAAGGAGGGTGGGGTAGTAGGGCAGAGCAGTAAGTCAGTCAGTCAGTCAGTCAGAGAGAGAGAGAGAGAGAGCCACCCCACAAGCAAAGGATGTCTGTAGGGGTTGAGAGAGGGACTCCATGTGAATACAATGGGGATTGGGGTGGAGTGGTGCACAAGCAGACCACCACCATCCCCCCCCCATCTTCCTTCCTTTCTTTCCTCCATCTCCCACGATGGACTGCTTTGCCACAGTGCACTACTCCATTGGAGCAGAATGCAGTTCATGCACAGAAAGACAACCCTCACCCTCACCTGGGTTGCATGACCCCTCCCCAGTCATGGCAAAGGCCAGGCCAGACCAGGAAGAGGACAGGGAAAGGTGGCACAGCAGTAACTCCAGAAGCAGCAAAAGACCCAGAGGAAAGGGAGGAGAAGAAGGGGGACTAGCCAAGGGAGGAGAGCTAGGGGGGAGAACCACACAAGACACATACATTCACACCCACACACACACACACACACACCCAGTGAGAGAGAGACAGAGAAAGAGGAAGGGAAGGGGTGGGGGTCCCAGAGAGCAAGCACCTTTTGGGAGCATAAATGTCAGTCACCCTGGTCCTGGATGATGAGGGTGACTGGTATCCCATGCAAGCATCCCCCCTCTACTACCTTACCCCCTATTCTATTTTCCCCTCCTATGACTGCTACCACCCCATGTGGCACTTGTCCCATCCCCATCATCCTCACACTATGCATCTTGTAAGGATTTACTGCTCAGATGTTACTTTCTCCCCCTCTCCTCTAGTCAGACTTCACTCATTCTTTCAATCCCTTGATTCTTTCTGGCTTTTGTTATTCCTTTCCAAGAGAAGAAAAAATAATATAAAATAATAAAGTGTGGAAAAACAAAGAGAGACTGTGAAGTCAAAAAAGAGTGAGAGCACACCCTGAGATGGGATGGGTGCTGCTCATATTATGTTCCTCCTCTGCTGCTGCTGCTGCAGCAGCTGGCCTTCTACATTGACATATACTACTAGTTAGTACTGCCATTATTGTCATAACTATTACTGCCAGTGCTCTTGTGTTGGTTGTGATGAAGGGTTGCTGCCAGTTGCGTCTGGTGAATGGATTCTGTCCACACTTCCACATTTATGATATATATATATATATATATATATATGTATATATGTTGGGCTGGGCTGGGCTGGGCTTTCCTTCCATTGCACACACCCAGAAAGAGTGAACTGCAACTGTGAGAGGTGTGTGCAGGGGATTGATTCCATATCTGTATATATTGATTCCATACCTGTAAAAGAAAGAAGGACTTGAGTGGCATGTTTTAGCACAATGTGGTATACACATTACATCTCTTGCTTTGTTAACATGGATTCTACTGTTGCAAAGTGACATCTTTCTTCTTCTATTTCTTCTTTGTTTTCTTGGGTGTGCAAACAACATTACTTTGCTGACACAACAGTGCTCATTTCTCCCTCATGAATGGATGGATAGATGAATGATGTATAAATGCTCCTTTTTTCAGTTGAAAATTAAGAATCCATACTTGAACAAGCAAAGGAAAACAAAACAGCCCTATGAGAGAGAGACACACACACACACACACACACACATGGCACTCTGAGAAGGTCATGGGGGGTGAGAAGGTGATAATTTTTTGAAATCTTTCAAAAAAGTAAACACAAAATAAGATAAAAACTTGAAAGACAACAATAATCTTAAACACAACAAATGAACTACATACAGTAGGAATCACTACAAATCTGTTCTCTTCATTCTCAGTTCAATATATATATATATATATATATATATGTTTGTGTGTATACATATATACAGACACACATATATCTTTCCTCTTTAGGTCATTAGATTATCAATAATATAAAAATAATCGTATTGATTACTTAAAGAGAAAATATCTGAAAAAATGGTCAACAAAGCAGTTAGAAATGCTTTAAATATGACAAGTTCCAAGAATGAGATGGAGATTGAGAATGTGTAGTCATCACTGTTGATGTGCTCAGTTACATTATTATTGATGCCACTTGTAGAAGCCTATCACCACAGTGACCACCCACTCATGGATACACCAAAACATACACACACAAACAAATAAAGGGATGGACTAAGACTTGGTCTTTTACAGTGTTGTTTTTACTGCTGCAAGTATTTTTTTGTTCATGATGTTAATTTCACTAGAATGACAATTTTAGTCATATAATCTTACAGAACTGTCTAAATATAACATGATGTGATTTTTTTACAGATTAATTTATAAGAACTATTTTTACTTTTGTATTTTTAATCTAATGATTTTATAGATTTGTTGATTGGATTCTTTCAAACCTTTGACTCTTGTCTATGGAAAGTCAACATCAATTAGATCTTGTATAAGAAACATTGAAATTATGTACTGAAAATAGTTTCATTGTCATCGTAAGCATGGTAAGAAGACCTCATATTACCAACTCAAACATATTAATTATCTACCTCTTTAATAAGTGAAACAATGTGCAAAGACAGAAAAAAAAATACTCTAACTGAAAATTTCCTGTATTATACATGAGGTTGTATGGGCAATGCCTTGTTAATCTTAGTTTGAACTATATGTACAACCAATTACCTTTTTTTATTGACAAAAATAAAGTCTCAAGCATAAAGTTATAATATCTTGTAATTACCATTCAATCACCCTTAAAGTAAACATTGCACAAAAAAAATAAATCAATAAGATGAAAGGTATAAAAACAAATAGATTATCAAAAATGTTAAATTTGCTAAATTAAACATTGCTCAAGATTATCTGTGTGCTATGTATAATTAATCAATCAATAGTATTTCAAGTATGAGTCAATTTCTGACCTAAATGCAATTGAAATCATTTGGATATTCTCATTTATTTTTAGTAAAATACATATATAACAATTAAACACAAAAAATTATACTTATATACATGTTTGTGAAATTTGATATCACATATAGTATGTTCGATTTTCAAGTCAGATACAAATAAAAAAAATTAAAAAACTTTTTGTGGTATTGTAAATTACGTGTAATTTATTTTATCGAATAAAATTAAGACACACTAATGTTAACCATTCATTAATCGAATCACACTAGTGCTAACCATTCATTAATTCATAAATTAAAAAAAAAAACCCAATTAAAAAATTAAAAATTAAAATTCAAACTAATAAAGCAAAAACACACACACACACACACACATATATATATATATATATATATATATAATTAGATTTTCAATTTCAAACTTAGTTCCATTAAATTTTTGAAAGAAAAATTAGAAGCTTTTAAAAACACTAATATTTTATAAAACTACAGGTTTTCTATTTCCACATAATGTCAAGTTTCAGTGATGATATTAATATCCAATATATTAGACAGGTTGTTATTCCACCGAAATATTACTGTTGATATTTTGTTACTCAAGCTTCAATGACTACAAGCAAGTACAAGATAAAACTTTGTGAAGTTGCAATTAATAACATGCACTTATTTCATAAATGAGATTGTTTATTACTAAAAAATTGGAATCACACAGCCTCTAGCCCAATACTATTCTACCTCAAGGTTCTACTATCCAATACCACATACTCATTCCACTAATTCCCTACTGCCTACTGTGGTATTTCTTTGATCCTTAAATTTCCTACCTTCCTAGCCCGTACTTGAGCTGCACCTCCGTATTTTGTGGTGGCAATGTTAGTATTGTTCTTATCTTCCCACTCTTTGCTCTATGAGTTTCGGGTGACCTTGTGCCATTTGATTGCTCTGACAGGTAACATATTCAAAACAATGGAAAAATCCAACATTTATTAGTATTTAGAATTTTTATCTTGGATATCCAAATAGAGTAAATATGACTGATAGCCATTGTGGTGACATGAAATTAAATGCTTTTCTTTCTTTAATAATCTATTTAAATATTAATAAAAAAAGAAGAAAAAAGAAGTTATCATAGCAAAAAAAAATTAATGAATGGTTAATACTAGTGTGATCCAATTGATTTAATTAAGTATCTTCTCTAATTATTTCGAATTTTTGATGCATTAAAATTGTTGCTTTAGAATTATCACCATACATTGCTTTTGGTTTTTGCAATCATAAATTATATAAAAATAATTTTTCTTTCATGCAAAAATTGAAATATAATATCATTATTATTTTATTTTATTTAGCAGGGATTTATTATTTTTAATTAATTTTTAAAGAATATTTTTGTCATTCATATGCAATATGTCATTTCTTATGAACTGTCATTTTCCCCTATGAACACACATTGAGATTGTAAAAGTCTTTCTTTCTTGCTTATGGTTGTAATTTGGATGACTTGTATTATTAAATGCAGTCAATGGTTTTAGTAATAATAATACATGTGGTATAGGGATGTTACAATGTTGAATCAACAAACCTAAATTGCTCATTGACAATACCAAGATCAATAATGCTTTCTTTGTTATGAAATCCTTTTGAAATGCCACCTTTTAAATACATGTATGGTTTTAAATACACTTATTTGTCAAGTAATTAAACCAAATACAACACCAAAATCAAGAAAAAAGAAGAAATAAAAAGAACTTGATAAAGCAAGAACTCTCTTTACAAAATCATGATTAGATAGCAGGAGTAAGGGAACCAATATTCGATTTAAAGTTCTTCAATAACGTAGGGTGAATCAGAGCACAGAAGCAGTAGTTGAGTGCCGAAGCCTCACTGACCTACAAGTCTGAATGATAAGGAAAAAAAGCCACAAGACGGTTAACAATGAATGTTGTTGGGTAATGAACTGACAAGAACAATTACACTAGAATGGGTGGGTGCGTGTGTGTGGCGATGTTTTTATGCTTTGTCTGTGGGCCAAGGACGGTGACATTGGGAGCAGAAGGGAAGGAAAGGAAAGGAGGGGAGCTGGGTCCGAGATCAGCAGTAGCGCATGAAAGGAGCGAACAGGCTCCGGCGGGATGACTGAGCCGCGATGGAACGGAAAGTTTTGGGTACAGATGTGCCGAAGTTGCTGTCCTGGGCATCATGCATCAGGAGGGGGGGGGGGGGGGGGGGGAGCAGGAGGAGCTGCTGGTGAATTGAGCCAGCGGGGAGACAGTAGGAGAAGGGAGAGGAGAAGGGAAAGATAGAGAGCGAGAGAGAGAGCACGATGGTGGGGTTGGGGTGGGGGGAGGAGTCGTCAGCCACTGTGCATGGAAGCTGCGGCTGGCGTTGCTTGCGCATCGCGGCGCAAACTGTTGCTCGGAGCAAGCAGGGAGGGACCACATCCTATTCTCATGCCAAAAATTCGGTCCTCTCTTTTGGGTTTCGAGGGGCACGATCTGCAGTACCTGTCCACCTACCAATCAGCTTCACCACTTCCCCCACCAAAAGGAAAAAAACACCCCCACACAAAGGTTCATCACCAACGCTCCCGATGTGGCAATCCTTGCTGGAGCTTTTGCATGCAGATAGTTGGCACAGGAAAGCAGGGCCGCTCTTGCCTCGCCCGCCCCTGGCTGGGGTCCATTGCCAAAGCAACTCCCTACCCCCTCCCCCCTGTCCTACCAATCAATCACAGTGCCACTTTATATTTGGAATCTCGGTACAAGAATTTCCTAGAGGTCCACTTTCTCTCTCTGGGTTTTCTTACCCATAGTAAGCTGCCACTCGGGTTTCTTCTTCATCTTCTTTTCTCGGTGATGTGAGATGAACGCACTGGTCTGTAACTGCCACATAGACTCAATATCTATTTTCTATCGGCCGCCCCGGTTCGTCTCATGATCCCGCTGCGTCGAATCTGCGTGGTTTGTTTTCTGACGGTGGATCACCAGGGTGCTGGTAACTTGGATTATGAAAGTTTTCTAGACATCGATCGGGCGGATGGATCTAAGCTAGAATCTTGCAATTGTGGACAGCCACGATGCGTCGCATTAAGAAGGGGCAAAATCAGAGATCACCTATCCGACAAGCGACGTAGATCATGAACATGTTCTACGCTGTACATAAAGAGTCCTGCACTGAGCTTTCGAACCACCATTTTAGACTCAGTCATGACATTCGCTTGGAACTCCAGGGGGATAAGCTTCAACAAAGTTATCCCTCCATCGGAATCAGATCGCTCGCATCAAACTTTAAACCATGCTGAGCTTACCCGGCGCGATGCGAAACATTCAAAGCTCCATCCTCCAGGATAAAACTAGCGATGCCCCAACGGCCACCCCCTGTGTCAAACACGTGGATAGGTCTGTTCGTAAACGCGTTTATTCCACGACGACGAACAACCTGCGCGATGCTTTGACTTCGTCCCTTGGCGCGCTTCACTGCAAGATTGGTGAGCAATTCCAGCCGGGTGCGGCAATGACGCGCAAGCATCGTCGCACAGCCAAAGTTGGTTGTTATACAGGGACCCTCGAACCAGAGTACTCCAGTTCGCACTAAAGCAAGCAGTTGGCACCGGATAAGTCAGGGAATTTACCTTTCTTTCCCTTTTCGCTATTTATCGACGAAGAAGCTGCTTGAATGCTGCCGCTGACGCAACCACCCTTGGTAAATCGTCATCGCTTGGCTGAGATTGAGGCTCATCTAAGAATTGGAGGGCACAGTGAAGGACATAATCTTACAGAATAAAGGGGCCGGAAGGGATTTTTGCGATGTGCTGACTTTCCTAACATCTAGAAATTCACATTGATCCAATCAACTCGGAAATCTGGTAGCGATCGCTACTCATCCAGACATCGCCCCACTTATTCAGGGTGAGGCTTATCACTTTGAAAGTCGGCCCCCCAGTTGGCTGTGATAATGCTCTGGGGGGATTTTCAAAGCGCGGATCTTCCAGCTTGGACACCCTTCAACTCAATCCCTTCATGCTTTTTGACTGGCTCAATGCTATGGTGTAACTTGTATGATTCTTTTGTATGCGTTGAGTTATGCTTGGTTGGATGAATGGATGGATGTTTAGGTTTTAGAATGCATTCTGAAATCAAACTTAAGTTGCTTGTATGCTTTTGTTGGAAATTCACAGTGATACTTATCTTCACAGTTTGATCATTTGAAAAAAGAAAATACTATAGATACAGCTTACCATGCATGGAAGTTGCACACTATTTTTGAAAAAAACAAAATTTGCAGCAATGTATAACTCCCATATTATTAACAGTGATTGTTCAGCACTCCAGGATTGTGAAATGCTTTAATCCTTGCTATAAGGATCAACCATTCATGTCACCATTTGTAGAATTGACAGATAACAACACAAGGGTTCATGACAGGTCGGGCAAGAGAGAGTGTATGTGTGCAGCATGTTCCTAGAGACATCTTGCAACACAAAAGAGTATCAATAGTCAATGCACTCTTTGAAAATATAAAATAGACTAGGACCTCTCAGATGGAAGGGTTAGTGACACACGCTTGCTTGCCAAGGGGTTTAGAAGTGACAGATCCATCTCCTGAAAACGCCACATAATATTTTAAACCATTATGAGAGAGAGATTGGACATGAAACCCCACAAAAACCCTGGAAGTCAGAAACCCTAAAAATTGAGGGTGGCCTACAAAGTGGACATTTAGAGGGCTATGGATGGGGATATATCTACCAAATGGGTAGTATATACTAACTTGGCTTCAGTATATATTCTCCAATAGCCCCCCCCCCAATGCACACAATGATAATGATAATAAAACCATGATCAAACTAGGGATCTCCAATAAGTGGATGAAATCAGTTAAGATTACTGCAACAAAAGGATAAATACTGAACTCAATGATTGGTATGAACCCCACTCTCACACACTATTGAATCAGTGCCACAAAAGGAGCTTGTTTTAAAATATTCAAGCTTTGCATTTCATTTGTTTGTAATGGAACTAAATCTTGTTTTTTTTATGTTGTTGTTTGCATAGGGGTCATTATTGAAACAAGAAAAGTTCTGTTGTGTGATGGAATGTCCATGTTTTAATATAAGTAATGGCTTTAGTTCCACAAAAGGGATCTGCACATACCATGGGGCCTCCCCTCCCCCCAATGAAAGGATGATTCCAAAGGAGAAAGGGGTAACCCATGGAACAAGATACTCCTCATTTTCTAAACTCACCCCACTTTTCAAAAATATAGTATTTTGAAATTAATACCAAAATGAACCGCGTTGATCCTTACAATTGGAGGAAAAAAAGAGAGAGCCCAATGTAACCTTTCAAGGATGGTTGGAATGTGGTTCCAACGAGAGCCAAAAGTTGCCTTGACAAGAATTCCGTTGCTGAATTTGAGGCAACCATTAATACATCATATAGGAGACCGCAAATGACAAGCTATGTGTCTGAAGTAGGCCTACCGCACCCCTAATTACGCGCAATTTTTGGGTGACGTGGCAAAGTGCTTGGGCGTGGCATGGTGACATGGCAGTCGTGGAATCACCCTGGTGGGCTTCCAGTCCAGGTGGACGCGGCGAGTGGCCACCAGTTCGACGCTGGCTCCCTCGATCACCCACCTTCTTCTTCTTCTTCCCTACCCCGCCCTACGACGTTAGCATCACAAATTTTGGGCCGCCACCATACCTCGCACCGGAGAGCCTTTTATCCCACTGCCTCGCACCACCATCGCCCACTCAAATAGATCCACGGCGGCACAAATCTCACCCGGTTTCATGCGGTATCGAGCGAGAATGACTAGTTTGAATCCGAGCACGCGCGCAAGGGCGATGTGAAGCTTGTGTGTTCGGGAGATTCCGATCCCCTTTGCCTGTATTGCATGATGTCGGGTGGCGTATGGGGTCGTGCTCTCGAGGATTGGGTGTTAAGGTGTTGCTCATTGGGCGCCAGGTGATGAGTTGTTGCTCATCGATCCACGCCGCGGTTGAAGTGGGATCAGATGTAACAACTGGTTGATCTCAAGGAAGGGGGTGCATAGATTGATGTTCTTGTTGGAGAATTACTTGTCGAACGGTCTTTCTCTTATGAACCTTGTTGGATCTGCTCCCCTGGCATCTTGAGAAAGACAGAAAGTGTCCAGATATGTCAAGAACAAGTGCACAGCGAGTGCGCGAGAACTAGTTACATACTTCAGGGGAGGTCTCACGTATCCAGCTCTCGGTTCTATTACAAGTCTGAGAGCACATGTACTCCTCTACTGAAGGGTTATATATATCTTCTCTTTCATGGAGAATCAGGTGTGCAGAGCTGCTTTGTTTTTTTTAAACCATCAGGTCGGGATTTGAGATGCATGCATGTGGAAAAAGGTTCGAGCTTAGCGAGCTTGCTTATGTAGTAATTGGCGGGATGAGCCTAATATACCGTTCTTTGTACACCTGAGTGCACCAGATAATTCAGTGTTCCTCTTGAAGGCACAAGTTCTTACTGATAGCTCCTAGTTGTCTAAATTCGTGCTCCCAACTTCTCAAAAAAGCGATTTGTGAATAATTCACGAGAGTTCCGAAGTTGAAATTGGGGTTTGGTTTTGGAGAACCTTCGTTTTAGGATCATTACCTTGTGATATCCAGAGGTTGATGTTGACACAGAGTTGGTTCGCTTCAGAGGAAGTCTTAGTTCTTCTCACCGTCGGTACGCATGTTCTGGGGTCGACGTGCATCAGTCTCTTTTAGTCACAGTTGCGCGTCAAGGCAGCAGCAGGAAGCTCCAGGACAAGGCTCTCCCTTCGAACCGTTTGACACTTGGCAACCTGAACTTGAGCGGCGTATGCACAAGCATCTCATGAGCGATTGTTGTTGTTAAGGAGGTTGCAGTGGGGAAATAACTCGCACTATATATGTAGACTGAGCATCATAATTGCTGCAGCATCTGAGAAGACGGGTGGCGTGAAGCACAAGCTTTGTCACACTTGAAGGAAGTGAGGAGGAGTTCAAACACGAGATGTATAAGTACTATGTTGAGCTAGTCAACGGGAAAGTGAGCGTCCTTCGTATGAAGATGTTATCTTAGGAAGATTTCCACGAGGAATTCATCGATCGAAGCAGTTTTTGTTGGACAAATGCAGAAGCTTGTGAAACCAATGGTCACCGAATTTCTCTATCCAGTCCCACTTGTTCTCACGCATTGCCCTTCCATACTCTCCTATTCGTCCAACCAGACCCGGTGTTGTCAAAATCACCCAATTTAGCTCAAATTGAGTCCTGCGCTCCCTCGTGTCCAAACAAGAGCGACCATCTCATGGAATAAGTGGTAGGCTTTGGCCTGGCCATTGTCTCAACCCAATTCATTACGAGAATAGGATAAGTCACTGTTAGAGAAGCTTCACTAGATCTTACCACGTATAGTTTACTTACATATTTGTATAGCAGATAACCTAGGCTTCATCGTTAAGAAGTCCTGTAGTACTTTTTTCTCATACTCGCTTCTACTCGGAGATATACATGTATCATTGTGCTGGTGTATATACATGCTTGTTTTAAATCCAGTTTGAACTTAATTTCTGGTGTCACAACTTGATAGTTGCAGTATTATGCTGCTTTGAGATAAAATAGTCGGCCAGTTGAAGGAATCCTATACAAGGTATTTAGAGGTTCTTGGCTCTACAAAAGCAACATAAAATAACCTCAGCAGAATTTTCAGGCATTTTGTGAAGTAGATATAGATATGGTGATATTAGCATCACCTACTGGAGGGCCGGTGACCCAACTCCAACTGCCACCAGGGTTCCGGTTCCATCCCACCGACGAAGAGCTGGTGCTGCATTACCTGTGTCGGAAGGCCGAGTCTCATGTCTTCGCAATTCCTGTCATTGCGGAAATTGACCTGTACAAGTTCGACCCTTGGGACCTTCCTGGTATGCCTACCTTGTCCCTATTTTTTTTGTGAAGTCAATACCATCATGAGGGTTAGTAATTTAATTGTTCCTACAGTATGGCAGTAAATTCAAAGCATAACTGTTGCTTTTCCCAGGACGGTGATTTTTCATGGATCAATTACCAGTGTTTTTAGAAGTGGGTTACGTTTTGGTTCGTCTCCGGCTTGTGTTCGACCGTTTATTTTGACGGCTGAGCATTTTTAAGCTTCTCGCAAATTGAACGGAAGTTAGTTATTTAAACTTCTGTGTCCATGTGATCATTAAACACCGAGGTTGGAGTATAATTAAAACTTTGCTGCAGGAAAAGCAATATTCGGAGAGAGAGAATGGTATTTCTTCAGCCCACGAGACAGAAAGTACCCAAATGGAGCCAGACCCAACCGAGCAGCTGCCTCTGGGTACTGGAAAGCCACAGGAACGGACAAGCCAATTCACACGTCCGTGGGAGGCATTCGAAAGATTGGAGTGAAGAAGGCCCTCGTGTTCTACAAAGGCCGTGCTCCCAAAGGTGTCAAGACCAACTGGATTATGCATGAGTATCGGTTGGCAGAGGGTGTATGTGCTTCTGTACATGCTCACAGAAAAGGATCCCTTCGGGTATGTGCTTTTCTCTATCACACTCTTTTTGTTAATTTCGTGGTGTTCTGTTGTTTAAAATATACTCCAAAGATTGTGCGCTAGATTTGCACTGGTTATGGTGCACAGATTTAGGTCTCCATTCCCGTACAAAGATTATTAGTTTTTATTAGGCCAGGAAGATAAGCTTGGCCAAAACTTTTTGACTTGTGATGCCCTCGTTATTAGGAGATTGCAGCTATGGGTCAAGTTATCCTTATGTGTTCAACTTTGTTGAGCTTTGGACCTCTTGCCTTGTGCGGTGCTGAGTGTGCATTTGGCGACGTGTTGTAGGATGGTGCTGTCACTAATTCTGTGCACATTCCACACGTCAATCGTATCTGAAGGCGATTGTTCATGGTGCTTATGATTTTGTTTACATTCTGTGCGCAGTTGGATGATTGGGTGTTGTGCCGGATCTACAAAAAGAGTACAAATGCACAGCGTACTGGCAAGGAGCGTGATAGCTCTTCTTGCGTCGAAGAGGTAAGTAAGCTCTCATTTGGTTCGCATTCATGATCGTAACTGAATAAGTGTCCTTATTCTGAACCAATTAAAAGATGTCGTCGAGGCACGAATGTCAACATTATCTCTGTTAGGATTCGAATATGTGGAGGAACTTTGCTTTAGAGCAGATGTATCTCGTGGTGTGACCCTTTTCCGGTCAGTGTGTTGGCGGCCATGGCCAATCCTTACTGAGCAGATCTCTTGTTTCGTCCTTTTCAAGCTGCTTCTTGTCTACTTAGTTGTCAATTGAAACAGTGTGCCCTGCCGATTTCTGCCATTCGGAAGCCAATATCTAATTAACTAATGAGATATTGGCTTCCGAATGCTGCATTACAGTGAAGACATATGTTGCAACTTGATATAGAGAGTTTTCGACTATGGAATACTACTTTGATGATTCGAAACATGAAGTAATGCGCATTGATAACCAAATTTTGTAATTCCACTGTAAAACCACAGCCTGCATTGCTTGTTGGGCTAAGCTAGTTGTCGGTCCCAGACCTATTGTCTTGCGGCACATCCTGGCACATTCTAGAATCCAAGGGCCAGTGTGTATGTACTATCGGAAGTCCTGTAGTCTGTGCGGCTATTCTCCATGAGGATTTAAATGATTGGCTGAGGATTGCTCGACAATTAGTAAACTTGAGATGAGTTCTGTCTACGGATATGGCCACAGTATCATCACTGTTATCACTGAGGTGACATGCATGGTGCATTCACGCACCTTACACATGAGCCTCGAGTGGTCCCTTATCTGAAACATGGTTCATGATGTATTCCTGCCAAGCACACGGACTGTGCCTGACTCGGCCTTTCCTTAGGCCTTGTCGCGGTCATTAATCGTCATGCCTTAGCCCTGTGGTCCCAGAGTAAAGGTTAGATTGTCGCGAGATTAACCTCAGTTGGGTCAAGGACACAGTGTGATGTCGAGAGTACTGTATTGATTTTTGCTTCCGGGATTGATTGTTGGGTAATCTTGACGATGCAACTACGTGAAAGTTATTAGCTATCTTCCCCCCCCCCCCCCCCTTTTTTTTTTCCCCCTCCTTCTGATATTGGGATATTTGTGGGAATTAATAGGTGCTAGCTTCGTTGCCTGAAATTGGCGAACCCAAGCTAGCCCTACCCCGCCTGGGCTCCTTCACTGGATTTTCCGAACCCGATGACAATCATTTCGTAGAGGGTTTACTGACTGGAGAAAACAAATCAGTGGAAGTAGAATCATCGCCCGAGTTCAAGAGGAACATTCTAAGTCTTCAGAGAGGACTGCAACCCCACCAAGGGACCGTGGGCAGCCACACATTGTTGGGGTTCAATTCAAAGCTGCCGTTCGGCTCGAAGATGGCCCGGTCCATGGATGGGCTGTTCGACAACCAGCAGTTCGACAAGTTCAATCGACAAGTACTGGAGCTCGGGCCGACTTCCTCCCAGAGACCTACGACTCTTAGTCTGCGACAGCCCGCTTCAGACAGCGCCATGCGTCAAGTGGAGAATGTTCTCATGCCCCTCCGACCTGGCGTGGGGACGATGCCTGAGAATAGAGCGATCTCCGATGAGGAGGTCCAGAGCACGTTCCGGTCAACCTCGATTGGCCAGTTCTCTGGTGCCAGTAACAACGAAGGTCTGGAGTCTATCTTCTCCTTCAACTACGAGCAGCCGCGCGCGACCATCAATGCACTGCTTCCTGGTTCAACCACAGGTCCCAACACTGAATTAGGATTTTCAGGAGGTAGCTTGAGCGCTAGCCCACCTCAATACACCAGAGCTCGCGCACCTAATTACAGTTACAACCCTTCAGCGTGAGATCAGCAGTTAACCCAGTGACCAGTTAAGTAGTGTAATCTGCAGGCTGCCATGACGATCATGCATATGGTTGTAGTGTGCATAGAGCAGATTGGAGTTCGACTTGAATTAGCGGCTAAATTAGTTCGTTGCTGTGGTCATAGCTAGCCTCCCGAGCAAAAGAAACGATGACACATTCACTCATGACCTTTACGCGGGTTCTCTGACCAGGGAAGTCCACCCAAGTCATGCAGTGACAAAGATATGGGTAGTCCAGTATATATGTATGCACAATCACCATAGTAGATTCAGGAAATTGTGACATTATAGACAATGAGGTAAACAGGACAGAGGCAAGGAGGAGTCACAATCATTTCATTACAAGATTTAGTTCGGAATGCTCAATCCAGATGTCTGGCTTCGTAATTGGTTGTTACAAGAACCCCTGATTATAAATAGTGATACATATTGAAGAAAAAAGCTTGTACAGAATTGAACTTGAATGGTCTAGGAGTTGATAGAATAGCAGATTATAAACCAAGACCACACCACTGTAAGATGGCTGTTTTGTCAGTAATTCCAAGTTGGCTAGTATTAACAGGATTTTTTTTACGAAGCGTGTGAATCTTGAGATTAAGCTTTCTTGTATTGGTTGTATTGTCGCGACAATGCAGCATATTTCGAGGCTAATATATGGGTTGTCAAATCTACACAAACCAATCACAGTTGTCAAGATACACAAGGTGTATGGGTACCTCAAACCTACAAAAATCACTTCCAGATATCTCAACTAGAATTGGTTCATGATTCTGCATCATGTAGTAGATTGTTTAACTACAAGTAGGACTTCATCCGAGGTCTTGGCAAAGACTGCCCTCCATCAGCAATGAAAACATTCGCCGTGCTGTAATGCCCAAAGTCACTGACAAGGAAAGCAATAAGAGCTTCAATGTCACGCACGGGATGCGTCCATCTCTGCGAGGGCATTTTTTTCGCAAACTTTTGCACCTCCTCATCACTTTTCGAAGCTAACATGGGATCTATTTTCGATAAGCCCCTTGCGACTGCTGCAACCATGATGCCGTACTTTCCCAGCTCCATTCCCATGTACTGTAAATTAGTATCAACACCATCCAGGGTTCTATCAGTTAGTAAGCAAACACTGGGATCTAAAGCAAAAAGCATCAGTTGTACAGTGCTGGTAATGCAAGTCCAAACGAGGGAAATGGCGCAAACTGGCATCGAGAATTGATTGTCACCTTAGCTAACTGATGAAGGCCAGCCATAGCAGTTCCGTGCACAGAGACTCCTGGATAATAACCTCTTTCAAGGCCCGTAATGTAAGTAATAAAAAGTATGGAACCCTTTGTCTCTGGTGCTTTCATTCGTTTTGCAAACACTTTCGCTACCAGCCAAGGCGCCTTAAGGTTGACTGTCATGGTTTCGTCCCAGTCTGACTCACTGTGTTCCAATGGGGACTTAATAACATCTACAGAGGAAATCGTATTTAAGCTTCAGCTTCTCAACACCCGACTACTCGCCCAGGAGGAAAATAAAAGGAAAGAAAAAAAGAGAACGAGAAAGAAGAAGAAGTCAATGATTGATGTACTCTTCAATTATGCACAGAGCCTCACGCATTCGCAAATAGAATAAATTTCGATTCTCATAGAGGCAATTACATAAAGTAATAATGATGGCAATAATAACAATACTATCCAAGGGTACGTTTTCGAAACTTATATGACAACCATTGCAAATTTTTCAACTTGTAACGACAAATTACGTACCTGGAACAGTGGAGCAATATATAAGGACATCAATTTTTCCGAAGATGTTCCATGCTCGACCCACTGCTGCATCAATGCTTTCCTCTCCTCCTCTTACGTCCAATTCCACTTTCCCAAGTGCCTGCCATAAATCAGATACTCTCAGCATGAGCAAGCTACTAGAGTTTTTGTACTTTTTATTCATCAGAGGAAAACCCTGTAGAGAATAAACACATGAACCGCACAAACGAAGAATCTCCAAACATAATCTGCCACTAAAATGAAGCCTCTTTCCACCACAATTAGAAGCCAGTAAATCTCTTACACGAGCTGTCGCAACCAAATTAATGATCTCCAGGATTGTATAACTAACAGCACTAGGCCTGGACATACCAATTCATAGAAACGGGGCTTCTTGAATGCACCAAACTTGACTTTACTGCCAACTTAATATTCTCAGAACTGCCATACCAAGTACAAAAAAATCTATCGAGACGAGATTGTGGGCATGCTCAAAAAGTAACGCTTGCCCAACTGCGAACACATTTGAAAACAATTCAGCGGACCAAAATCACCATATCGTTGTCAGGAATCAGGTTGGATGAATCTAAACAGTAAGCGACCCTCCACAGCTACAAGCACATACAGCAAAAGGGAAAACGACGAGAGGGCGAGATACCTCCGCGGAACCAAGATCGTTAACCGAGGTCGTACTCTGCAAGCGAGACAATTTTCCGGCGACGACAACACGGCAACCCCGTTTGATTAGAGGAGCTCCGAGTTCATAACCCATATCTTGTGCAACGCTCACCAGAAGAATCACCTTCCCTGCAAGCGAGGAACCCAGTGGACCTGCCATGATTCCGATCTGATAAATTCCAAAAGTCGAAGCAAATAATTAATTGGTGAGCACCGAATCCCTCCTGTACGAAGCGTGTGTTGTACAACCAACCTCGGCAAGATGTAAAAAAAGAAAAGAAGAAGAAACTAATAATACAAGGATGCGGAATCCTGGTCTGCTTGCTGCAGCCTCCCAAGAGATGGAAGCAGGAGGCACCGTAGAATCGAGCGACACGTAAAATGCAACATTCCATCGTATTTTGTGCACAAAATGAAGAGCAGTTTCGCTACCCTTTCGGCCCCGCTCAGCGCGTGATAAAGTCCGATCGAATTGCGAGTCGACTGATGAATCCGTGTGTCCCTATTTATCTAAGGTGGATTTTTTATTTAATATTTAGAAGAAAAATTAGTATGTAAAATAAAAGCATTTTTTCCTTGATATTTGCAACAAACCCAACTCAAAAAATAGTTTATCTAAAAGTTTAAGAAAAATAGTGCAAAATTGCTTTAAATATCTATATTTTTTTTCATATTTGTCAAAATATTATTATAGAGATGTAAGCTCACACAATTAAAATGATGATAAGAATAAATATGAAAAATGAATAGTCCATTTTATGGCATCTTCTCACTTTATACTATCTCCAAAAATCAAGGCTTCTAAAAGAAAGTCTTTTTTTTTTTTTTTTTTTTTTTTTTTTATCGAATAAAGATATTTATAAGGATTTTACACAATGACCTTTAAAAAGAGGCTTCTAGGAAGAAAGACCCTATGAAAATCATAATAAAAGAATGATTTGGTTGATATGATGGCCTCCTCTTACTTAATAATATCTTTAAGAGTGGGTTATTCTTTAAGACAACTTTCTTTAAGAGTGGGTTATTCTTTAAGACAACTTTTTTTACTACAAAAATAATTTTTATAAGAAATTTAAACCATAATCTTTAAAAGTAGGCTTTTAGATCTAAAAACATCTTAAGAGGTGATAAATATAGTTATTGGTTTGTCAACAATAAGAATTCAATGAAGGAAAATAAATAAATAAGACTTTTTTCAATTAAAAATGATAAAATAAAAATAAATATATATATACATATTAAAAAAAAATTAGAATGGCTATTGCCAAAAGATAAGAAAATTAAAGACCCTTGAAACTAGACTAGTAGCAAGAAAAGAATTGACAAGAGTGAAGAAAGCTTCACTCTTGCCTCAATATACATTATCTATCTAAGAGCTACATGACAATGTTCTCTAGGACCTCCAACACATGTTTCATATATATATATATATATATATATATATCTCACATTATTAGCTTGTAATACTAGCCACAAATGTGTGTAATATGTGGCTAACTTGTTGGCCAAATTTGTAATCTATCAATCACATATATACATTTATAAAGGTAAAACCTCATCCTTAAAAGATATTATGAAATTAATATACTTTTACTTATTTCTATCTATTCATATTACTTAAGTAACTGTTAAAATCAATATGTATGTTTGTGACATATCCTCCCTTCTAGAAACGAGTTCCATAAGAAATGGTGATCACATATTGATGAAGTCCACAATGCAACAAATTATATTTGCTGCATACTTTGATTATTGTTCCCTTTGAAGGTAGTTGATAGGTCCTTGTAGCTACTGATAATGTTTAATTTTAGGACAAAAAGACTACCTTATTATTTAATCATTATTGAGGCATGTATAACTTTTTTTAAATAAAATATTTGTTATACCATCAAGAGTTGTTCATATCTCCAATAAAATCACCAAACATTGAGAATCTCTTTTAAGATTGTAATACCAAATGCATTGTATCTTGCCATCTATTTAAGAAAGAACATGTTGTTCTTTAGGATCTTCATCTTAATTATGTCGTCTTAAAGACTATGACAATCACAATATCTCATCTAATAAATCAATATACAATGGTTTTTGAATCAAATCTATCGATTGTAGATTTTCTATCTTATTAGCATTACAAAATACAAAGAATTGATAATGAAAGATAGAAGATAGAATGCAATTTTCATTGAACATCCTTTGTTTAATAGTACAAAATTGCTTCACTCTTCATCTTGGTTTTGATAGATTTTGTTCATAAATTTTTTTAATCTTCTCTGCTATATTTACAAGATTCTTTGTTGGCCTCCATATACGTTCACTAATATTGTATCTATACCAATGAATACGATATTTCAATCTATTTTCATGTTGCCTTGAGTCTAAGACTTCTTTTATTTCAAACTCTTGATTATTATCTACTTTTATAAGATGTAGTGGCATTTGTCTTTTTTCTGAGATATTCATTGTCTTATATTGCTCAAGAAGAGATACATGAAATATAGGATGGATCTTCATAGACTATAGTTGATGTAATCAATAAGCAATTGGATTGACTTCTCTACATATAAGAAATGCTCAAAGTGTTAGGGACATAGTCCTTAGACCTTTCTAGAGACAAGTTTCTAGAACCTTTTAGAAAGAAGTCTCTAGAAACTTCCAGAAGATTCCTTGAATATTCTCTTAGAATATTCTTCAAAGATTCTCTAAAGATTCTTCAAAGATTTCCTAAAGATTCCCTTAGAAGGCTCTAGAAGATTCTAGGAAGTTACTTGAGAAGCTTCCTAGCTCTTGGGTAGTTGCTCGAAAAGCTTCATAGTTCTTGGGAAGCTTCTTGATGCGCTTCCTTAGAACCATAGGCCAGTAGTATATATAGGAGTCGAGGCTGAAGAGTTCTTCAGTCTCGACAACACATCTCTTGGAGTTCTAGCTCACCTTTCTGGTGTTGTTCTTGTACTCATCTGTTTAATCTAGTTCTACCACTTCTTCTTGAACTTCTTGTTAGATTTCAAGTCTGTATTTTGTGTCCGTGACAGTTTGTCGAGACTACCTTTATCTTAATATCAGAGCTGAATCCTTCTTGTTTGAGAGCGGATTACCCCTCTTCTTGAAGGTATTCTAGCGCTTTAGGGGTTGCGGATTACCTTCCTCTAAACTGATATTTTCTCAATCACAATATCAGAGCTTAGTTCTTTGAGGCAGAGAGTGGACTACCCCTTTCTTTGGAGATACTTGAGCGTTCTAAGGGTTGCGGATTACCCTCTCTTGGACTGATATTAATTCCTTCTTTTTGTTTAGCATAGCTAGTAGAAAAGACTGTTAACATCAATTTCAGAGCTTTGCCTTCTTGATAGAGTACGGATTACCCCTCTTCTCGAAAGCATTGAGGCATTTTTAGAGGTTGCGGATTACCCTCCTCTAAAACTGAAATCGTTTAGTGTTTTTTTTTCCTTTTCTCCGAGTAGGTTTTAGTGACAGGTAGTGCTACAATTTTCTCCCAGAGACTTAGCAATTTCTTCTTCTCTCAAAATTTTAATCCATCTATTCTCTAAATATGGAAGTAGACCAGGTCATAGACAGTGCATCTCCACAAGTAGACAATAGAGTGGCAACTCTTGCAGATCTTCAAGCTCTTATGAATAGTGTACGAAAGGAGATTACATTTCTTCGCAATCCAAGTAAAGAACCTCAAATTGATCTAGTGACCGAAGAAGCTAGACGCAAAATTCATAGCCTACAACAAGAGATTATTCGATTGAGAGAAGCAAGTCATGTGTCACATACGACCCCTATAGATACTTCAAGGATTAGTACGAAAGAACCAAAAGCGAGTATGTCAGACAAGTTTGACGGAACAAGAGCCAACTTTCGAGGTTTTGTGCAACAAGTACGGCTTTACCTACGCCTATACCCTTCTCGTTATCCGAATGGATTTACCCAGGTTGCTTTCATAGGTACTCTTCTATCAAAAAATGCTCGCTCTTGGTTTGCTCCACTATTGGAGAAGGATTCTCCAATATTGTACGACCTAGAGGCTTTCATAGAGAGACTTACTGCTGCGTTTGGAGATAGCGATTGAGAAAGAGTGGCTGAAAGAAAGATACAAAATCTGCGACAAGGATCACGTTCTGCTGCAATCTATGCTGCAGAATTTCAATAGCTTACATGTGATCTTGATTGGAATGATAAGGCGTTCATGACACGATTTCGATATGGACTGAGAGATGATGTCAAGAACTTATTGATCACCATGCCTAAGGCGGATACTTTAGAAGAACTTATATCTCAGGCAATTATTTGTGACAACCGCCTCTTTGAATTACGACAAGAAAGACGATCAGGCTGGAGAAATGATGGAGCATTTGCTACATTTTCAAAAGGTCCAGAGAATCACTCCACAGATCCTGAACCCATGCAAATTGATGCGGTACGTTTCAAACCCCTCACAGCTGAGGAAAGGAAGCGACGGTCTGAACAAAACTTGTGTTTATATTGCGGAGAAGCGGGCCATAAAGCTGTAGATTGTCGGAAGAAACAGAAGCCTCAAACAACAAGACTCAAGAGTACAAGCATGCAGGAAAACAAGGACGCCCAGCCACAATAGGGACCGTGCGGCTGGACATCTCAACATCCAAAATTAAGCAAGGTCCCTTTCTCTCAGCTCAACCTTCAGATTGTTTTATGGTACCTTTACATCTGGGTATTCAAGAACAGAAAACGATGCTTTATTAGACTCGGGTGCATCCGCTTGCTTTATAGATGAAGAGTTTGCCAAGCTTCACAATATTTCTCTTGTAAAGAAACTTAAGCCTGTCCATGTAGAAGTCATAGACGGACGACCATTGTCTTTGGGCAATGTTATCCATGAAACTAAACCATTGAAGGTACGTCTTGAAAACCATGAGAGCAATATTGTATTTAATGTTATCAAGATCCCTTCATGTCCTATCATTTTGGGACTATCTTGGCTTGATAGATATAATCCATTGATAGATTGGAAGTTGCAGAAAGTGACATTTCCAACAAACTCCTTGAAGGTGGAATCTGCCAAGACAATGTCTAGAAACAAATCCTTGTTTATAGGTGCAAGGGCTTTCATGAAGGAAGCCAAGCAAAATACACCTCTTGTCATCTTCGCAACTCCGACTCGAGAAGATGCAACTCCGACTTTGGTTATTCCAAAGCAGTATGAAGAATTCAAAGATGTCTTTGAAAAGAAGAATGCTGATATGCTGCCAGAGCATCGACCCTATGACTGTGCCATTGAATTGCAAGAAGGAGCACAACCACCTTTTGGACCAATCTACAATTTGTCGCAAACGGAGTTGACTGAGTTGCGGAAGTACATTGATGAGAATCTAGCCAAGAACTTCATCCGTCATTCGAAGTCGCCAACTGGGGCACCAATCTTATTTGTGAAGAAGAAAGATGGCTCACTACGGATGTGCGTGGACTATCGAGGTCTCAACAAGGTGACAAAAAAGAATCGCTACCCACTGCCTTTGATCTCTGGTCTTCTAGAACAACTTGGGCTTTCAAGGATCTTTACAAAGATTGACCTAAGGGGAGCTTACAACCTTGTGCGAATCAAGGAAGGAGATGAATGGAAGACAGCTTTCCGATCAAGGTATGGCCATTTTGAATACAATGTCATGCCATTTGGTCTTACTAATGCTCCAGCGGTCTTTCAACACATGATGAATGACATCTTTCGAGAGCATCTAGACGATTTTGTTGTCATCTATCTAGATGATATTTTGATATTTTCTAAGAACGAGGAAGAACATGAGAAGCACATTCGTCTGGTACTCAAAAAACTACGGGAGCGAGGACTCTATGCCAAATTGGAGAAGTGCTTATTTCACCAAACTGAGATGGAGTTTTTGGGATTCATCGCGACTACGAAAGGATTGAAGATGGATCCAAAGAAGGTGGAAGCAATCATGTCTTGGGAAGTTCCGAAGACGGTTAGGGACGTACAATATTTTCTTGGATTTGCTAACTACTATCGGATCTTCATCAAGAATTATTCTCAAGTTGCTGCCCCCCTCACTCGGTTAACGTGCAAGGACAAGCTCCAATGGAGACCTATCGCAGAAAAAGCATTTCAAGATTTGAAGATGGTATTTACTACAGCTCCAATCTTGGTACATCCGGACTTTACAAAGGCCTTTTATTTGGAGACAGATGCTTCGGATTTTGCTTTGGAAGCTGTACTTTCACAGATGGGCGTAGATGAGAAGCTCCATCCAGTTGCGTTCTATTCTCAAAAATTCTCTACTGCTGAGATCAACTATGAGATCCACGATAAGGAACTCCTTGCTATAGTAGATTCTTTCCAAGAGTGGCGCCACTTTCTCGAAGGAACTGCACATCCAGTGACCGTATATACGGATCACAAGAATTTGGAGTATTTTATGTCGGCTCGGGTTTTGAATCGGCGTCAAGCTCGGTGGAGTATGTCGCTATCCAGGTTCGACTTTGTTATTACTTATCGGCCTGGGAAGCAACAAGGGTTGTCCGATGCATTATCAAGGAGATCATATCTCGCGCCAAAGGCTGGAGATGCAGCATTTGATCAACAGTGCACGACATTGTTGAAGCCAGAGAAATTTCGACTCAACGCAGCTATTGTACCAATTGATGCTGACTTCCTCGACCAGGTACAAGTCGCAACCATTGAAGATTCTCTAGCCCTTGATATCAAGCAACATGCTAGTGATGATAAATTCAAGATGGAAGGAGATCTAGTATATTTCGAAGAGCGGTTGTATATCCCAAAAGGGCCAACACGACTCCGAGTTCTTCAATCTAGTCATGACTTTCCAGCTGCGGGACATTTTGGATTCAATAAGACCTTGGAATTTATTTCCTGCGATTTCTGGTGGCCTCAAATGTGGAAGGATGTGAAAGATTTTGTTGTATCTTGTGACATTTGTTCAAGATCCAAAAACCCTCGACATCGGCCTTATGGACTTCTACAGCCATTGCCTATTCCGCGCCGACCATGGTCTTCGGTTTCCATGGACTTTATTACGGATCTACCACCATCAAATTCATTTGACAGCATTTTTGTTGTCGTAGACCGGCTTACAAAGATGGCACATTTTGTCCCTTGCAAGAAGACATCGTCAAGCGAAGACACAGCAAGACTCTTTCTTGATAATGTGTATCGATATCATGGTCTACTAGATGATATCATATCGGATCGAGGAACCCAGTTTGTGTCAAAGTTTTGGAAATCTCTTTTTGAGATATTGAAGGTGGATATCAAGCTTTCTTCGGCATTTCATCCTCAAACGAACGGCCAAACAGAACGAGTGAATCAAGTTTTAGAGCAATATTTACGTTGCACCATCAACTATCAACAAGATGATTGGGCCGCATATCTACCGCTAGCCAAGTTCGCATATAACAACACCCTTCATGCGTCAACTCAACAAACGCCATTCTTTTCCAATTATGGATACCATCCGAAGCTTGACTTATGGAGTTCGTCAACGATTAACAATCCGGTAGCTGAAGGATTGGTGAAGGAGCTTTCGCAACTTCAAACTACATTGAAGCTTCAATTGCAAACTGCCCAAGAATCTTACAAGGCGTCCACGGACAAATTTCAGAATCAGGCACCTAAATTCACGATTGGAGACAAAGTTTGGCTGCTTCGACGAAATATTAAGACCAAGCGGCCATGTGATAAATTGGACTATCAGAGATTGGGACCATTTGTTATCCAGAAGCAGATCAATCCTGTAGCGTATCGTCTGGAGTTACCAGCTACTATGAAGGTACATCTTGTCTTTCATGTTTCTTTGTTGGAGCCTTATCGAGAATCGTCTTTTCCTGGAAGAGTACAATGTCCACCACCTAGCATAGAAATAGAGAACCACAAAGAATACGAGGTGGAAAAGGTCCTGGATTCATGGCAAAGACGGGATAAATTAGAATACTTTGTGCATTGGAGCGGTTACGATATTAATGAACGAACATGGGAGCTGGCCGAAAATCTCACGAATGCGCCGCAAAAAGTACAGGAGTTTCATCGACGATATCCTGAGAAACCCAAGCCGATTCAACGATAGCTTCTTACTGAAGCTTGCTCATCCAGAAAACAGAAAAGAGGAGAGAGCACCACCAAAATCCATAGTTGATGTAGTCATTCTCTTCAAGATAGCGTAGAACTTTGTTAGTAGCCCAAGTTTGTTCTTATTGTTTTAGCCTTTGAATATGGATAGCCAAGATACTACACTTGTCATGTCATCTCAAGCAACTAGCTCATGAAGACGACCGCGAGATGAAGAACCGCCTGCACCACGACGACGTCGAAGGATTCCGAGCAACAGATCGCTGGTGATTGTATTTGAGGTCGAGCCTGCTTACAATGGTCAGCCAGAAGGAGTGTTTGCAGGACAATTTCACAATGAAGACACGGAGGTTCATGCTTGGTCAGAAGTTGAAGGCGTGAGCCACTACCGTTGGCTTCAAGGACCATTGAATCACTTGCCTCGTGAACAACAATTGGAGTTCATAGCAGAGGTTATGCGACAAATCTTCATTTTCTTGCGTTGATATTGACTGACAATAACATTGCTTCTCGGAGACCTCGAAGCTAAAGGAGGAGGTGATGTTAGGGACATAGTCCTTAGACCTTTCAAGAGACAAGTTTCTAGAACCTTCTAAAAAGAAGTCTCTAGAAACTTCCAGAAGATTCCTTGAATATTCTCTTAGAATATTCTTCAAAGATTCCCTAAAGATTCTTTAAAGATTTCCTAAAGATTCCCTTAGAAGGCTCTAGAAGATTCTTAGAATATTCTAGTAGATTCTAGGAAGTTACTTGAGAAGCTTCCTAGCTCTTGGGTAGTTGCTCGAGAAGCTTCATAGTTCTTGGGAAGCTTCTTGATGCGCTTCCTTAGAACCATAGGCCAGTAGTATATATAGGAGTCGAGGCTGAAGAGTTCTTCAGTCTCGACAACACATCTCTTGGAGTTCTAGCTCACCTTTCTGGTGTTGTTCTTGTACTCATCTGTTTAATCTAGTTCTGCCACTTCTTCTTGAACTTCTTGTTAGATTTCAAGTCTGTATTTTGTGTCCGTGACACAAAGTCTATAATAATCCAACTTGTTATAAAAGTGAATAGTCTTAATATTATAATGAAGTAACCATACCTTATTGTTAATGTGGAATTGAGGTTATTCCTTGTAATAATCATTTGTTGTTGTACTGTAGTTGCTTATAGCATGTAAAATTTAATTAAAGAAAGCAAGGTATGATTCTTTGTTGGCCTCCTTGTACACTCACTAATATTGTATCTAATATTATGTTTGTAAGTCTTCATGTGGATTAGAGTGGTTAGTAAGTAAATTTAAAAAGACTTGATATAAGAAAATTTATTTAGATGTTTATCTATTTTGATTATAGTGTTTATATTATGTAGGATTTAGATATTTAGTATAAAGCTTAAAAGAAGGTTGGAGTCTAAAGATGAAAGTCTAAACTATAAGGAGGCTTATTGGGAAGGATGAAAGCAAAATATGGTTGGATGAAAGTAAGGAGTAAAGATCTTCATCTCTATTGGTCGAATGTCATGCCCAATGGGCTTCAAAGAGGTTGCTTGAGGCCTTATTAGAGATTAGGATTTCTTTTTTGACGTCATTCGAGCTTTGGAGGCTAGGATCAGCAAGTTTAGGTTTTTGGATATGGTTTGGGTACAAATTTTGTATGATTTGGAGTTTTTCTGAAAGAATTATAGGCATTTAAAGTTAAGGTGTCAATTTTGTACCTACTATCACTCTTTGGGACATAACATACGTTTACGGAAAGCAATGAAGGATTGATGATTGAATTTGGAGAAAGCATTTTTTTAACTATACTTTTCATATATTGTTTGATGAATTCTAAATCTAGATGAAGGAATTATAAGGTGTTGAAGATAGCACATGTAATTCAAAGATAGTAAGTAAGTTATTTTGTTAATAGTAGTGGTTGGAGCCATATCTTGAATTTCTAGATAAATTTTTGGCTCAAAATTTCCAAAAGTGTGTGTTATTAGGTTAAAAAGCTATAGATTAAAGTTTCATGGTGTTTTAGTACTTAGTTTGGGAGATATAAAGAAAAGTGCATAAGGATTTGAAACTACTGTTAGAATTTTGACAATATCTCAAGATTTGTAATAAATTTGAGGTTGAAATTTTTTTTAGTAGTTTTTGGAAGTATATAAATATTTTATATAAAATTTTAGTTTCTTTAGATAGTCCGATCTTGAGATATGAACTATTGAAGTTCAGGAATTTTTTTTCTATCAAGGTATATAAGGTTTAAAGATATTTTTATCATATATTTGGTTCTTTGTTTTTGTACTTAGGCTTATGTATTAATGTAATTATCCTAAAAGGAAAAATATTATATATAAACTTGAAACTTTAATATCTTAGATTTAATTGAGCATTTAGTGGTGGCCAGAAGCCCAACGCTTTTTTGATACAAACTCTCTTTACCCTGACACGATATTGATCTTTTGTCATTTTTGAATTTCTTTTAGATCTACCTTCATTATTGCATGTAGCTCAAATAAATAATTTTCATAATCTTCTACCATAGGATTATCAACTTTTGAAAAGTCAAAAACATCAAGTTGTAGATTATAACCATAATAGGTAAAAAAAGGTATTTATTAAGTAAAAGAATGTACCATGTTATTATAAGAAAATTTTGCCAATGACAAAAGAGTTTTCTAATCATCTTGTTTATAGTAGATGAAACACCTCAAATATTAAACTAAAATTTAATTTATGTGCTCCATTTGTGTATCAATTTGAGAATAGTAAGTTGATGATAGTTTTATGTCTACTATTAAAATCTTAAAATTAATTCTCTTAAATCTTCATAAAAATTAAGTCTCTCTATCTAATATGATATTTTTATGCAATCCATGATAATAATAGATATTATCAAGAAAAAACTTAGCTATTTTTTTATTTAAAAAAGATTTTATATATGATACAAAATGTGCCATTTTGGTGAAATGATTTGCTATCACAAATATAAAGTCATAAAAACTTGAGATTAAAAAATCTATGATAAATTCCATAGAAATAAAAGACCATGGTTGTTTTAGAATAAATAATGGCTAAAAAAGTCTGTTAGATCAATGATGAAGAATTTTTGATTTTGTAGAAATATCATATGATTGTACAAAATATTTGAGTATCTTCCATATTTGAGGCCATGAAAAATCTTTAGATATTAATTCCAAAATCTTGTATCCAAAATATCTTATTGGTGAGAAGTCATGGCAAGCTTAGAAAATACATAATCATGTTTCATCTTTTAAAATATATAAGTGATCTATAAAATAGAATAAATTATTTTTAAATTCAAATTTAGAAGTATTATGAGATTTTGAAGGATTTTTCTTAATATCTTAAAGAAGAGGATTAAAGGACATATTTGATTGAACTTGATTAAAAAAAATTGAATCAAAAGTTTGTGTTGATTTTATTGCTTGAAGATGAAATTGTTCTAACTGCAAGAAAATTATCTATTGTTGATAGAAAGCCACATTTTCTTCTTTTTTTATAAGATAAGATTATCTAAAAAGAGTATTTAAAAAACCTTGTTATTTACTTAGCCTATAAGTGATTTTGAATTCAAATCTTAAAAAAAATATGCTCCAACAAACTTAATAATTATTCAAAACATGTGTTGATATAAAATACTCAAGATTCTTGTGATCTATATATACAATGATTAGACTAAAAGTGCCTTCTAGATAATGGCTCCATTCTAGAAATGAATCTATAATTGTAAGAAGTTCTTTGTTGTGGATCTCATAGTTGATCTTGGCTAATAAAACTTTTCTTAAACAAAAAGCTAGTAGATGAGGTTTATTATGCATTCCCATTTGTAACAATATGGCACTCAAAGCAAAGTCTAATGCATTTATTTCTATAAGAAATAGTTTAGAAAAATTGATGCAATACAAGATTGATACAAAAACAAAAGTTATTTTTAAAACTTCAAATGTTGCTTTTGCTTCTTGATTCTATTGAAGTTTATTTTTACAAGTCAAATTTGTAAATGGAGCTAGAACTTGAAAAAAGCTCTTGATGAAGATTCAATAATAATTAACAAATCTTAAAAATTAAAAATTTTTTTATTTCATTTTTATAATCCTCTTATTCACAATGATTTGAATTTTTTTACGATCCATCATGAGTCCATTATTTGAAATAATGTATCTTAAGAAGTCGACTTCAATAAAATAAAATACATACTTTTTTTTTATTTTGGAACAAAGTCCTACATCTCTTAGTTTTTGTAACACATGATAAACATGAAATTCATATTCTTTTGTGTTCTTAGAGTAGATTTGTTAGGAATATATTATACAAAAGACCAAATAAGAAGTTGAAAAAAAGAGTTTCAATAAAAAAACTAGCTTGAACTTGATTAAACTAGATGAGTACAAGATTAATATTAAGAGAGGTAAACTAAAGCTTTAAGAGACATGTTGTTGAAACTCAAGATTTCTTCAACCTTGATTCTAATATATATTAGGTATTACAAAGCTCTTTGAGAAGTTTCTATATTACTTAAAGATGAAGCAATCTTAAGATCCTTCTTACTTAACTTCTTTAATCTTTCTTGAACATTCTAAAAATTTTTAGTATATTTTGATATCCTTCTAGAATCTTCTAAAATATTCTAAAAATATTTATAATATTTTTTATTAAAATATTTTAAAAATCTATTAAAATCTTCTAAAATTTAATAGTATATTTTTAACAACTTTTTTTTAGATGTCTTTAACATCATCTCTCCTTCTAATTCTAAGTTTAATAGGAGCATCAATTTCATATTTGTAAAAATTTAAATATTTTTTAAATTATAGCTACAATATATGTTGCATGTTGATTTCTATTCAAAAGATACACTAGTCTAGTCAAATAGCGATAATGGCTATCTTTATTTGCTTGTGGAAGACCTATTTTTTAGACTTAGTTAACATTAAGACCTTCTAAACATCTATGAAAAGTGGCTTTAGTACCATTAGGTTGTACTGCACTAACTTCCAATATAATAATCAAAACTCAAGTATCATCTTAGAGATTTTTTTGTTTGAGTTGATTGTAGTATAAGCATTTTTTCTTTCAAGAAGATCTAATTTCATCTCAAGAATAGTCTTGCAAAGATTGTGAAAGTTAGAATGGTTGATTTAGTAGATGTGATGAAGAAAACTCCAACTTTGGCTTTACTTGAGATTTATGATCTAAAGACTCTCTAAATCTTCTCCAATTTGACATATTATATATATTAAATACTAAAATTATTTTAAATAATACTTATTTAATTTAAAAAAATTATATGAAATATTATAATATAAATTTTATTAAAAAGCCATTCGTAAATAAATTTAGGTTTTTGATGATAGTATCAATGAAATTCATGTACCTTTTATGGCACATTAATTAGATTTTTTAGTAGTTTCCATGTGTATTTATTAGTATCATAGCTATGTGAATGAATAAAGTATTCTAACTTGCCTTTGTTTTGTTAAGAATTAAAGAATTTTTCCACCTCATATTCTATATGATTATTTATTTGAATGCAAAGTAAAGATGGTTGTATTCTTCTTGGAATAGTTGATTTTGTATAAGTCTCTAAAAAAGAAACATAAAATATTGGATGTACTTTCATAAATGTGGGTAGTTTCAATCGATAAGCTATTAAATTAATTTGCTTTTGAATACAAAATAGCTCGGCTTTTTGGTAGTCTAACTTATTGCAAGCTCAATTAGTCTTAATATTTTGTCAAAGAATCCATACTTTATCTCCAACTTAAAAATCAAGGAATTTTTTTAAAAATTTATGTAAAGATATTATATAAGAATCTTGATCTGCTTATAAATAGAGCTTTAAAATTGTCTAGAATTATAACTATTTTATAAGATTTTTAGCTGTTGAATTTTTATTCTTTGATGTATCTAAAAAATCAAGCTTTGGATAGTAACCATAATTAGCATAAAATAGTATTTGTTGAATTGAAGTATAAAGAGTATTATTATAAACAAACTTTGCTAAAGATAATCACAAGATCCAATCATCTTGTTGATAGTTGATGATACATTGTAAATACTATTGCAAAAATTGATTGACTTATTTTGTTTGATCATTGATTTAAAAATAGAGAGTAGAATTTTTTTTAATATCTACCTTCAATATTTCAAAAGAAATTTTTAAAACTTTGATATAAATTGAGGTTTTTTATAAAAAAAATAGTATCATTAGGTAGGCCATGATATATATATATATATATATATATATATATATATATATATATATATATATATATATATATTGCTAAAAAATAACCTTTCTATTTCTTCTTTAGAAATTGTCATTTTACATAGAACAAAATGTGTCATCTTTGTAAATGAATCCACAACAACATAGATATCATCAAATGTAGTTGATGGTGATAGATCAATGATGAAGTCTATTAATATTGAAAACCATGGTTGCTTTGGAATTGAAAATGGCTATAGAAGTCCATAAGGACAATGTCAAAAATTCTTAGAACTTAAACAGATGTTACACAAGAAAAAAATTCTTTTAAAGCCCTCCAAATTTGAAGCCACCAAAAATCTTGAGACATAAGTTGTAATGTTTTGTTAAACCAAAATGTTTTGTAGTTAGGAAATGACAACAAGATTGAAGAACACAAAGTTATGTAGGTTCTTTTGAAATATATAAACAATCATCAAAATACAAAAGATCTTCCACTAACTTGAACTTGTCATTGTTAAGGTACTACTTGATATTACAACTTAATGAATCCTTGGCTGATGTTGCATGAAGTTATTTAAGAAAAATTAAAAAAATAGGTATAATTATAAAATTAGTATAAAGAAAAAATTGTTTTAGCTTCAAGAGAGTTGCATATTGCTAATCAAATTTTGCTTCTCTTACCTTTAGAATGAGATATGATCTCTTTAATTAAGAATTTGATAGTCTTTGTTATTTTTTTGATTACTTTGTAATCAAAAAATAAAAATAAGATAATAATATATTCCAATAAGCTTGGTGGCAATTTAGAACCTAAGCTAATATGAAATATTCTAAGTTTTTGTGATTTGTATATAGCTGTAAGATATATAGCATCTTTCAATAAGTGATGCCATTCTTAGAAAGAATCTACAATCACAAAAATTGAATGAAGCTTTCCAGATTTTTCCATCTAAGATAATACAACTCTTAATGCAAAATCAAAAGCATCAATCTCCAAATAAATTTTTTTTATAAAATCTAAATGTATTAAGATTAAAATTGTAGTAAACATTATCTTTAAATCTTGAAAATTCCTTTGTGCTTAATGTTCTTATTCGAATTTGTCTTTGGATATCAACCAAGTAAAAAAAGCAGCAACTTGGAAATATTTTTTGATAAATATTCAATAGAAATAAGAAAATCTAAGAAAATATTATACATCCTATGTTATCTTTGAAGTTGCTGACTTTGTTACAACTTGAACTTTCTTTGGATCCATTAATAAGCCTTCATTGGATATAATATATCTAAAAAATTCTACTTTTAGCTAATAAAATATATATTTTTTTAATTTGGCATATAATCCTATCTTTGTTAACTTTTATAAGACTAATTCATATGTTATTTATGTCCTTCAAGAGTCTTGAAATAGATTAAGATATCATTAAGATAATAGACAACAAACTTGTCTAGGCATTTTCAAAAAATATCATTTATTAAATCCTAGAATATAGCTAGAGAATTTATCAATCCAAAAGATATAATATTATATTCAAAATATCTTTACCTTGTCCAAAATATTATCTTCTATTTATTTCTTTTTTTAATCCATACTAAATTTTATACTCTACAAAGATCTATTTTGATATAGATCTTGACTTAATTGAATTGCTCCAAAAGCTTTGATATCAACGATAATGGATAAAAATTCTTTACTATTATTTTATTGAGGTTGTAATAATCAATATAAATTTGCAAATATCCATCTTTTTTCTTTACAAAAAATATAGGTGTACCTACTAAAAATTTGAAATATCAAATAAAGTTCTTTGCAAGATTTTTGTTGATATAATTCTTTAGTACCAAAAGCTTATTCTGTAATAGATTGTAGATTGGATCAATTGATAGTTGAGCCTTTTTTTGAAGATTGATGGCACAATCATATAGTCAATGCTCTAGCAATATATCAACATTTTTTTTCAAAGATATCTTAAAATTCTTTATTTTGCTCTAAGATAATTGTTAGCAAGCTTGTTTCTTCCCGAGTTGGAGTTGTATAAATGACAAATGATATTTCTTTCTTAGCCATCTTCATTAAAATTCTTGCTTGAAGAAATATAGATTTTATAGTTGATGACTTCTTGATAGGTTTTATTTGAAGGAATTCTATAGGAAATTTAATCTTATGAAACCTCCAATCTATAAATGGATTATTTCTTTTTAACTACAAAAATCCTAAAATGATAGAATTAGATGGAATTTTAATAATTTTGAATACTATTTTATTACTACGGTCCTCAAATAATATTTCTAGGAATATGGTCTCATGAGTAACATTGTTTGAAGATAAAGGTCGACCATCTATTACTTCTATATATACAAGTTTTGGCTTTTGTACTAGAAGAATTTTATGTAATTTTATAAATTCTTCAAGAGCATGTGTTTGCTTTTTAGATGAATTTTAAATCTAATAAGGCATTTTTTTGAAGTTTTTGTGGACTAAGAAATAAAAATATAATAAAACAATAAGCATGTTGGGTAAAAAGATAGGAACCTTGATAAATTTAAGGTGTTGGAATAGCTAGCTAATTTTTTATTATGGATTATCTCATTTAAGAATGCATTAGGCACCTTGCTATAGAAGGTGAAGTTATCTTTTATAAGTATCTAAGAAACTCTAATAGATTTTATCTATATAAAAATAATGAAATTCAAATTTCAATTCAAAAGTGCTTAAAGCTAATACAAATTACTTAAAAATACTCTTCTTAGTAACCTCAACCATATAAATACTCTAATTTCCTTATTACTTTCAAAATTAGGTAATTTTGATTTTTCTTTGTAAGCCCTAATTTTAATTAGTGACCTTCAAGAAGTTGTAATTTCTAATTTGACTATCCAATTGGTACAAAATTTTATAAAAAAATGCTACTATAATTCTTTTACATGTTCAAAAAAAATTCAGCTTAATCTAATTTACAAATTATGTGAAAATGTCCAAAAAACCACACTAATGTTACTCTGCCATCAAAGCAAAAGTTGATTCAAATGTTCTAATGATTTCTCCTTCTTTAATTATTAACTTTAGCTCAAAATTGGTGTGTAGCTTGATCTTCAATTCTTTTAATATCATAATAAATTTCACCTTTTTTCAATTAGTAGATCTTTAGATATCATAGAAATCCTATTCAACTCTAAACTATCAATTTATCATACTTTCATGTATCAAAAACTAGATATCTTTTAAGTGCATTGTTTGATTAATACAAAATTTTATGCATACCTAATCAATCAAGAATTTAAAAATTTTGAAATATAGATGTAATACTAATTATAAAAATTAGCTAAGAATATTAGTCCTAATTATATTGCATAAATCCAAAGTTACTAATACAAACTCTAATTTTGAATAATGATTGCAAAATCATCTCAAATCTTATAAAAAATAAGCCTTATGCATTTAGAACAACTTAAAGCAAGCCCATCAATTATAATTTCTAATTTTTAAATGCTTCTATATTTTGTTATAGGTAGCTATTTTAATGACTATAGATTTAATTTTGAATCTATTCCACAAACAATCAACCCTTGGATATCAATCTAATTTATCTTAGAGATTTTTAGCTCTACCTTATCTTCAACTTAACTCTAGTATCAATCATAATAGTTATTGATCTCTTCTATTTTTTATTTTTTTTATTAAATTATGGCCTTTCTAAGGAAATAAAAGAATTTCTATAGCTTAGAAAGTAAAATTATTAACCAACCGTTAATTTACTAACTATTGAGATAAAAAAATAAACTAAGAGGCTTTTATAAAAGACATGTTTAAATGTCGAATTATTATAGAATGAAGATGATTAGATATTAATTAAAAATTTAATTTTGATTATATTTTCACCATATAATTATATTATAATATAACATTGCATGACATCTATTGTCGCTAGGCTTCTTTGTTTTTTTGAAAAATCACACTTTTAAACTTCATTATATATTGTTTCTTTGAATAGTTCTTTAATTTTTGGCCTCTTTTATTATAATATAAGCATAAGCCTTATTCAAATCAATACTTTTTTTCCTTTGTTGTATGAAATTTAAATTATATTATATCAATTTGTATATTCTTGGCTTTAAAGTGTGGAAGTAATATATTTGTTGAAGTAGTAGAATATAAATTTTTAGTATGTTGCTTTATCAAAGTCCACAAGCATTAATTGTAATGGTATTAAAATAATTAGTTATTATACTTTATAGCTTGATTGATGGCTTCATTGATTGTTTGAGGATCAAGTAATGATAATAATAGGTCTTTCATATCATTCCTTAATTCTCAATAGAATTGTCTCACAAAAACTTATTCATCTCAATTGATGTCACAAACTAATTGCCTAAAATCAGATACATAAATTGATGTAGAGCATGATTCTTGACGTAATGAGTGAATCTTTGTTTTCATCCATTATGCCTTATCATATTTTTTGAATGTCTGTGTAAATGCTTCTTAAAAAACTTTAAAATTGCTCAAGATTGAAAATTTCTTTTCAAATAAAGGAACAAACTAAAATAAGGTTTGTCTTATAAATAAGATTCCAATTAAACCGATCCATGACTCTTTTGTTGAATAGCGCTTAAGTTATAGAAAAGTTATCAATCAAATTTGATTAATAAATCCTTGAAACTTAGAGTATGTGCTATCAAACATTTCTAAAAGACTAATCAAAGGCTTTTTATGCTATTGAATACATAAGTTTACTTATTGAGGTATAGATGCCACCATCTCCTTAGATATAGAGGCTTGAGAAAGTGGTTCTATCACAAATTGAACTATTTCAAGTCTTGTATCACAATGAAATCTTATAAAAAATTCCTCAATTTTAGCAATTCTATAAGATAAAGTATTTAATATGTTCATAATAGCATCTTAGATTTGAAAGACTCAACCATATTAACATCTTTTTTTCTAGCTATCTGGAAAGAAAAATAATAACAATGAAATCTAAATAATATTAATTTAGAGGAAGGTAATCTATAACATCTAAGGCACTCAAATGCCTTTAAAAAGAGGAGTAATCTATTTTCTATCTAAAAGGATCAAGTTCTAGTATTTATAAAAAGGCAATCTTGACAAACTATCATGAATACACTACACAAAAGATCAAATAAAAAATTGAACAAAAGAATTTCAACAAAAAATAATAATTTGAATTTAATTAAACCAGATGAATATAAGATTAATATTAAAAGAAATCAGCTAAAGCTCCAATAGACATGTTGTTGAGACTTAAGATTCCCTCAACCTTGATTTCAATATATACTAAATATGCTTAATATTAACCTTGATAATAATAAGCTTCTTGAAAAGTTTTCATGTTGCTTAAAAACAAAGAAATTCTAAGATCTTTTTTAGACAACTTCCTTAATCCTCCTAAAATTTTTTAGAATTTTTTAAAATATTTAAAAATCTTTTTAGAATCTTTTAAAATATTCTAAAAATATTCATAGATTCTTCTATTAAAATATTTTGAAAATTTTTTAAAATATTTTAGAATGTAATAAAATATTCTAAAAATATTCATAGATTCTTCTATTAAAATATTTTGAAAATTTTCTAAAATATTTTAGAATGTAATAAAATATTCTAAAAATATTTCTAAAATATTTTTATTAGATGTCTATAATAAAATTAATATATTTTTTAAGTAAAAAATAAAAAATTATCAAAAAATTCTAAAAAGACATAATTTATTAGATGTTAAAAAGTTGTTGATATATTTGTAAGTCCAAAAAGAATGACATTGTATTTAAAATATCCATACTTTGTTCAAAATACAATCTTCTAATTATTTCTTTTTTTGATGCTTATTAGATTGTATGCTCCTTATAGATCTATTTTTATATAGATCTTTTTTGGATTCAATTGATCAAAAAATCTAAATATCAAAAATAAAGAATGCATATTCTTAATAGTAATCATATTAAGTCCTTAATAATAGATATACATCTATAATGATATATTTTTTTTTTATAAATAAGATTGAAGTTCATATTAGAAATTTGGAATGGTGTATGAAATTATTTGCCAATTATTAAATTTAGCTAATTTATTTTGTGATAAGTTGTAGATTGGTCCAAATGGCAGTTGAGCTCTTTCTTGAAGGTCAATTGAATAGTTACGGGAATGATGTTTTAGAAGAATATCTACATTCTCTTTTTCAAAAGCACCTTGAAAATCTTAATATTTTCTTCGAATGCTACTTGAAGTCTTTCTATCATCTTGATATTGGATTAGAATACTATTTAAATGTTATTTTTATAAGAAGGATTTCATGAACAACATCTCTAGAAGATAATAGATGACTATCTATGACCTCTACATGAACAAGTTTAATTTTCTTCATTAAAGATATATTATGTCTTTTAATAAATTCTTCATCTAAGAAATAAATTGAGATTTCTAAATCTAGCAAGCTAAAAGCTTTACAATATTTAGGTCCTAAACTAATATCTATTGTAAAATAAAAAGAAGATTTTAAGAAGAGAATAAAACCTTCACTAGGTAATGTACAAGGTTCTAATTGCATGGTCCCTATTATAATTAGGCAAATTTTTTTTTTTACATGTTTTTTTTAACAACCATACTCCTGAGTTTGTGGTTGTATTATTTCTTTCAAAAATATTGAATAATATGTTTAGATTCTCTATAATATAAGCATAATCTTTCTTGACAATGAGAAGTCTTTTTTTGCTCAATGAGAGATTTGAAATGTATTGCATCAATTTACATATCCTCTACTTTTGAATGTATGCATTAAGAAGATATTGGTATTGCCATTGAATTGAAATAATGTTGAGGCCCTTTTATATGACTCTTAGATCAAAAATCAAAAAGTTGGTTGTTACTTTTGATAGCAAATTTGATTGCTTAACTTAATATTTAAGGATCAAATAAATTGAACATCAATTTTTTTATTTCATATTGTAATCTATAAAAAAATTGGCTAATGAATGTAATATCATTCTACTTGATATTAGTTGCAAGTTGTCAAAATTATGAAGTATATAATATTATAAATTAATTTTAGGTTCTATATTGGATGTTCCAATAAAACTAATATATGATCCTAGAATTAGATAGCTTTGGAGTTGAAATTCAATTGTTAGTTACACTTAATTAATAAATTCTCAAAATTTTGATTTTGTGCCATCAAACTTCTTGGAAAAGAAAATTTGTATTCTCTATTGCTTGAACAGTGTACCACTATAGAAAAAGTATCATGATTTGATGTAGATGTCAAAGCAGCTCCAATCATCTCTATATCCTTACTTTCTACTAATCTTGTTGTTCCTTCTGGTGGTAAATTGAATTGATGCATAGCAAGCACTAACTTCCTCAATTGTTCTTGCATTTATACTATTGCATTCTTCATTTTAGTAAGTTTTGATATGATTACACTATATAAAAGAAGATGTTAAATATTTTTTAAGATAAATTAAAAAGAGGATTGAAAAGAAAAAAAAAAATTCTAAGTACAATATCAGTTTAGAAGTGAGTAATCTACATATTCTAATATGCTTATTTTTTATTAAAAAAAAATATAATTCACTCTTAATCAAGAAGAGACAAAGCTTTAATATTATAAGTATATTCTTGTCAATTTATCAAAAATAAGACATTAATAAAGGCAAATAAATAAGTAAAAAAATTTTCAAAGAAAAATAGCAAAATCAAAATAAAAAAATATGTATATTAAAAAGAAACTAGAATGGATATTATGAAAAGACAAGAAAATTAAAGATCCTTAAAACTAGACTAGAAGCAAGAAAAGAATTAACAAGAGTAAAGAAGGCTTCACTCTTACCTCTATATATACTATCTATCTAAAAGTTATATGATGACGTTCTCTAGGACCTCCAATATGTGTCTAATTTGCAAAACACATGTCTTAATTTGTAAGGTAATTTTTCTATATATATATATATATATATATATATATATATATATATTATTAATAGCTTGTACCACAAGCTATGAATATGTGCATCACATGGTAACTTCTTGGCCATGTTTGTAACCTCCCAATCAATTATAAACATGTATAAAGGTGAAATTATGTATATATAGCTTCTAGCAAGTTTCTTTAAAAGATATTATAAAATTAATTTATTTTTACTTACTTCTATTTATTCATATTACCTAAGTAATTATTATAATAAATATATATGTCTATGACATGGCCTCAAAAAAGCTTCTTAAATAATGTAGCCATTACGAGAGAAATTGGTATGTGGATAATAATTAGATGATACATTACTTTATAAAAGTTATCATAAAAATAAGTTGTTCTTTGATTTTGTTTGTTTTAGATCACACTTTTAGAATGTACATACATATTGGCAATTATCTTAGTATTATTTTTAAGTACTCAAAGTAGAAATAAGATAATAACACAAAAAATAAAGTGATATTAAAATATAATACTATATCTTTTATTTTCACTCCTACATCAATCAATAACAATTGTAGAAATAATAAACATCTTTTGTGTATCAAGTATTGTAATTCAATAATAATATCAATTCATAAATAACATAATATAAATTATAATTATAAATATTATTTTTTTAAGAATTTATTATATTTACAAAAAACCATGTTAATTTTTTTAGTATTTTACATCATATTTTTAATAAATGATTATCTATTATTAACATTAAAAATTATTTTTATTAATATATTATATTTAAATATAATATAAATAGTTATAACAACAACAATATATAAATATATTTATATATGATATTTTGTATTAAAAATTAAGATATAATATTTTTTGTGCATATATATATATATATATATATATATATATATATATTTAGAGTTCTAAAGCAATATCCCTATGTTGTATAATACAATACCTTTTTAGGTTCTCATAATTAATTCAATCTATCCCATGTTCCTTGTTCCTAGTTTCTAACCTTTCATTTTCATTCTATATTTCTAATCTTCTATTTCTAATCCGTATGCCTTATTCCTTGTTCTTGTCTCATGTCTCTTGTCTTCACTTTCTCCCCCCTCTCTTTGTCTTCATTCCCAACATATGTTTCTTGTTCCTTGTCCTTATTCCTTGTCACTTGTCCTAACTTCCATTCCCTTCTTGTCTTCCATTCATATTTCCATTTTATAGAAAATGATATACAACTTTCAAAACAATTCATGTTTCTTATTTGAAAAACCAACTATAAACTTGGAGCCTTTAGCCATGGATTTTACATTTGATGTTTGTTTCAAAAGATTTGCAAATTTTAAATCTAAGTTGGAAAATGCTAGATTCTACAAGTACACAAAATAAAATTAAGTAATCTAACAATGTTTAAATTAAAAAAAGATGTATTATCATTTAATTGCAATGGAGATTAGTAATGTTTAGTCACAAATCTTTTTTATAAAAAAACAACTCTTTTCAAGGTTATTGTTTCCACTCACAATAATAAAAAACAAGAACATAGGATAGGTACTTAGAATAGAGATTGGATGTCAAGACATGAAGTATGGATTGGGAATAAGATATTGGAGACAATGAATTGCAATAAGGAAGATGGAAGATGGAAATAAAAATAAGGGTTGGATGAGAGAGATGGAAGTTGGGAATGGAGGACCAGAAACAAGAAATTGGGACAAGGAAATGGAAGCTAGGAACATGGACAAAGGAAGTTGAGATAGAAGACAAGAAATAAATTGATTAATTATAAGAACCTAAGAAGGTGTTGCATTAGCAACTCTTTATATATAATAATAATAAAAAATATAACTTTTATAAAATAATTTTATAAATATATTTAACATAAATCAAAATATTTTATTATTTTAATTGATTGATTGTTTGTTTTTTTATAATAAAAACTTGATATATATATATATATATATATATATATATAGAAAATACTATAATTAAGCCCAATTATGGAATAATTCAAAAACTTGAACTTCAATGTGAGAATAAATTTATTTAAACTTGTCTTATGATTGAAGGATAAAATCTAAGCAAATGATTACATTCAATTCTTTTACACTCTATTAATATTCTTAATACAAATATATGTAATATTTCATATTTTAAAAAATCATACATATTATATTTCATAATATAATTTAATAATATATCACATTTTTCTATTAAAAATATTTAATGTTATTTTATAAGAATGTAATGTGAGACATTAAAATTAATTAAATCATTATGTATATATATAAATATATATATACACAAGATTATACTATGTGTAGTGTACGTGAGTGAGCGCGCGTGTGTGTGGGTTTCTTATCGCTCACACTTTATAAGAGCGTAGTGTAGGTTTTCACAGCTGCGGGATGCCGCTAAGGTTTTTATTGTACATTCCACAGCTCGATTGCGGCAGACGTGCTGGTGGAGAGGGGATATTGCGCGTTTGTTAGCAGGTGTGCGGTTCATGTGAGCAGGGCCTCTGCAGCACTGGATGCGTCGTGCGAGTGGGCCGTACCAAGTGACGCCAGGACATGAGCGCCCATCCCCAAGGGCGTTAGGCAGATTGCAGCAGGGTTTTGCACTGACAAGCGGGATTTAGATGCGCTTCGAGTCGTGATACAAGAGTGTGGCACAGTAATATGGCTTAGGGAGTGCTGATGAAGAGGGCTAAGACCACTTGGAAACGGTAGGCGCAGCAGCTGGGTTTTGGTACACTGGATAGCTGCAACACGTGAATATCCTGCAGGCCGCGGAGCATTCCCATCGCCGTGATTTTGAGCACATCCATTGCCCCGATTCGTCTATCCTGTTGGGCTTTTGATCAACTTCGTTGAGTAGTCTTCGTCTACTGCTCCCGTCCCGTTTAGCATTGTGCGTAGCTTATGCTGCTTACGAATACCCAATTTTGTTCGTGTGTTTGCTTCTCCGAATCCCCGGTTTGTATTAGAGCTTGACGTAATGTTGGCCTAATCGCTGCATTGAGCTTCGTAGGATTGTTGTTGCAACAATATCTGAAGTGGAATTAATGTTCTTTTTCGTGCTTGGGAATAGGCGCTCAGAGAAGCAGACCAGCGCACCAGGCTTACTTTGAACTTTTTGCGTACGAAATTAGGAGACAGAGTTCTTCACACTGGAAATCTTATGATCAATGATATTGCCGCCTGCCCGAGTGGCATGTCCGCAAGTTTTTTTTTTTTTTTTTTTTTTTGATGGTTAGTAACGCAGCTGTTGAAGGAGAGCTTCATTTTTTTTATTTTTATTTTTATTTTATTTTTTTGTTGCCTTTGCCTTGTGAAGTCTGTGACTTTGGTGGTGTCAGAACATGATGGGAGCAAACTGAAGTCCTTGTCTTTCAGTGCAATTGCAGCGGCAAGAAGAGTGAAAGTGAGTAGCACACTATTAGGACTAGGAGGACCACCTGAAAGGTTTTATGAGCCTTCATATTCTTCTCTTCTTTCATTCACTTCGTTAAACCCTAATGAGAAAGACTTTGGAAAAGCTTCAAAATTGATTCGAGATCATGATTTAAAGTACCTTGCCGTAGCAAAGTATGTTCTTTTATCGTAAACTTTGCCTCTGTTTTCCTTATTTTCCTTGTCCCCCTCATTTTTATGAGTGGTAGTAACATCCATCGTTTTATCAGCCCACTGCGAGGAGAAGAGTAGGAAATGGTTCCAATATGAGTTTTAGATTCATAGTATCTTCGCTCATAGACGAATTTCCAATTTTCAATCCAAAAACTGTGCAAGCCCTTAAAGAGTTTGTTCATCATGTGACTAGTATAGAATACTTGGAATCTAGTTCTTGTGGCCCATCTAGTTGGTCTCTGTTATCCTTATTCTCCGTAGCTTGATCAGGTGATCAAAACATAGAGCTTTTTCGTCAGAGCTTGTAGAGCTTTTTAACTTCAACAGCGTAGCGCAGGTGACCTTGAACTCCCATGCTATACTTGTCACTCTAGCGGCAGTTTGCGTGGGCAAGTCTTCATGAACTTTTAACCCTCGAGCACCAATGGTACCAGTTCGCTTAGTGGTGTAGATTAGTCTATGCTTTGATGGGCAATGGGCAAGCATGACAATTCTTTCATTTCAACTTCACTTCCTTGCAGTTTTCCTATTGACTTGACGAAAAAAAATAATCCAATTGTAGTTGGCTTGCAGGTGTATCCACTCTTTTTGTTAGGTGAGTGATGTTGGTTGCTGTTTGTATATTTTTGCCCAAGTGATTCAATGTGGGGGTTTATGTTATCTTCAAATTTTACAAAGGTAGCTGGTTTCCAGCTCGACTGATACAATCAAGTATGTTAATCTAAGGTGTTGTCGTGCTTGTGTATCTGGTTGCCGGACATTGTATACCAGAAAAGCTGAGGATGCAAGAAGATTGTCTTTGGCGGAATTGAGGAAACAACGTGGTGATGTTTAGGTCCCTACATATCCTGATATCTTGCACCAATTATCATTGGAAGATTTAATTTGTTCTCATTAACCTACTCATCCCAAGTCCGCCTCCTTCCACGAACTAAGAATTCCTGAGCCAAAGTGATTCGTCGAAAAGCTGCACGTGTAGGATTCAAACTTAGGATGCGGCTACAGTGAAGCCTCGGAGGTTTACGCAGTGGTGGGTATTCCGAAGCTTGTGACCAAAACTTGTAGGAGGGTGACCGCAGGGAAAGGCTGAAGTATGTCCGAGATGACGAGGGAGGATGATGGTGAGCAGCCTCACGTGGAGACTAATTCGAGTCCCGAGATTGATTATTTGATGAGATCCTTGGGTGAGGATGTGAAACTATCGAACTCGCCACGGCGTCCTGGTCTGAAGAAGCGTGCTGCTAAACCCGCGAAGTCGCCTTCATCCTTGACAGTGTCTCCTCCTCCGCGTGATAACTCCACCTTCTTCCAACCTCAGCAGCAGCAGCAGCAGAGTCACCCCAGTCCGCCACCCCAGTTTGATGTGGCAATCTTTATGCCATCGCCTACCGCACCTTGGATCAAGTTTCCCCCTCTTTTGCTTTCTCCACAACCCGTCGATACCCACGGCCTTAATCTTCCGAACACCACCATCGGTAATCCTACACCACACCAGAGTGTACAATTAACAGCTTCACCTTTTGATCACTTGTCAACCTCGAATTCAGACTTGCTGGAACCGTCGCCGGAGTATCCATGGTTTCCCGCATCCCAGGATGCACAGCCCGCAACGCCAAATTTCACTCCCTTAGTTCAGCTCTTGAATCTTTCACCAGTGGCTACTAAAGTTGGAGAGCGCACGTTACCAACCTTGTCAACTTACAGCGATGGCATGGTGTCGATGCCTGCCTCGTCCAGAATATCGTCCGAAGCTGTGGGCAACCAGGATGGTTTTACCGGGCAGGGCAGGTTGCCATCTCCAACCCCCTCGCTCGTGGGTGACGTCTCCCCATTGAACAGCCCCCTGACGAGCACTCCAAACTCCCCCTTCGACTCCCCTTTCGACTCCCCTTTCGGCTCTGAGGGTGGCTACTTCAGTGATGGCGGAACTCTGATTGACATTGTTGGCGTTCTCGAGAGTAATACAAGTAGCGCCAAGAGGAAAACGCCCGACCGCGCCTTGGACGAAAGTGAAGATATTCAACCCCTTGATGAGCCCGACCCCAAAAAGCAGTAAGCTGCCTTTTCCTTCACCTTTTAGCGACAATCTCCCCGTGTCTGCCCCTCATGCTTGTAAATTCGTCCAATTCTAATTCAGCACTGCGTTTTCTAATTGCAAAGATTAATTTGATCTTGTATGTCCCTGCTTCAGAACGACGAAGAAGGAGAAGAAAGGAGCTGTGAAGCTGAACAAGCGAGTGAGAGTACCTCGATATGCAATTCATACGCGCAGCGAAATCGACGTGATGGAGGATGGCTACAAGTGGCGCAAGTATGGCCAGAAGGCTGTGAAGGATAGCCCATTCCCGAGGTTAAGCTCGCCATTGCACTCTTCTTGCCAGCATGGCAGCTGGAAACACTATATCCAATGTTTTTAATGTAATCTAGATTCTCGTCAATAACCCTGACTACTGTTTATCTTTTCTCCCTGGATTGACTTCGCAGGAGCTACTACCGTTGCACGAACCAGACGTGTCCAGTAAGGAAGCGGGTGGAGCGAAAGGCGGGCGATGCAGGGCTCGTGGTAACAACCTACGAGGGCACACATAGTCACCTCAGCCCTGTCACTGAGGCTGCAACTGTAGCAGCAGCGTCTGCAAAGGGGTCGGATGGCTTCAATGCTACACTCTCCGAGGACAGCCGGCCAGCTGCCGCAACCTGCTTCCCCTTCCAACCCGTTCAGGAACGTAACATGTTTGACCTTACTATGCAGATTCAAGCCGGGGAAATAGATCTCGAAGCAGCTAATCGTGACTTAGCCTCTGTCGCGAAAACATCGAACGAAGAGTCACAGCCCCCTCCAGTTGGATTGCACACCCATAACAGCCTGTACAGTGATTCACACCTCCCCAACGACTCGCACATTCTAAACCAAGCACAGCTTGATCCTGACCGATTGTTGGAGTTGCAAGGTGAAATTCCAGCGTCCGTGGTTATTCCCGATCCCCAGCTTGGAAGGTCCCAGCTAGAAATGTTTGATCTGAGCGGTCAGCTCTCAAATACTGAGAGTTACGTCAGCTTGCTGGGCGACATCTTACAGAACTCTGGCCCGCTCCACCATCTGTAACTCCTCTCCCTTTCTCCAACATTGAAATTGGCGTTTTTTGTATTCATCGTCATTTCACAAGGTTTATTATTTTTGACGTCCGATGTCCTCAATTAATCAATCAACTGCGCCTATTGATCCAACGACGGAAATCAATAGTGGTCTGAAACAGATATTGATTAGATGTAAGGTTTAGGGTTTTCCACCCCTTGCTCAAGAAGGTGGAGAGAACAGTGACAACATGTTTACCACTTCCTCTCCCATTTCCCAGTGATTGCAGTGATGACAAATTAATTCTCCACCTTCCTAGGAGAAGTTTCCATTATCTAGGGCCCATGCTGAGGTATGCTTCCTGCAGGAGGACCCAACCTCTGGGTTGCAAGAGTGGCATCCACTTTCATGAAGGATAACGTGTAGCATGGTGTAAAGGTCGAGAACATTGTCTCCGTCCTTAAAATCAAATGATTGTGAAATTTATTTAGCGCAGGATGTTTTCTAGCTTGGCAATTGGAGGCTACATTGAGGATCTAGGATTTAGCCTTAGAGTTGCTCCGTCAACAGGAAATGGCTAAACATGCGAGAGAGGGAGAGAGAGGTATTTCAAAATCTGCTCTTGTAACAATGTACAGTATCACATGTATTGCACTCATCAGTTTTGTAAAGGAAATCAGACTCATATTATTGTCTCTCCTTTCAGGATTCCGAAAGTTCACTTGCATTCTTAGAATCCCTTATTTATACTTCTTCATTGATCTGTCATTCTAGCTTTTGGGCCCTCCCCAAGGGGATTTGTCTGCTTTAACCTGATACAATTTGTACGCAATCCACTTTAGTGAGATTAGGGCATCCATCAATGATAGTTTCTTTTGAAATCTGGATGATCAGTTCCATACCTTGAATTGTTTTTCAGACCCTTTAGAGTTGGAACTCGGTATAGCAAATGGGAACATTGACTTGTAACAGCAGACGTACTCAGGAGTGCTATTATGTGAAGCATTTTTGATGGTATAGGGTATATCCCTTTCCAAAATACTAGATGGTCGGATTTTTTGGTTGTGGCTACTGCATTTTTTGAACATTTAGAAACGAAAAGGAGACATTGTGAAACAGGAATTTGTTAATCTGAGTTTTTGTCTTCATCAATAGTAGATTCTTAATGAATGTTGGCAAGTGTCAATGTTTTAATCTAGGATTTATCTGACATATATTTATTATGATAATTGAGTATAATAAATAATGATCTTCCTATTTATCTCAAAATGATGTAGGATATAAATTAAATGATAACACTCAGGCCACAAGCACATCTCAAGCACATCTCAAGTTGCTATATGCACGTCCATTATATCTATACATATACTAAAGGCTTCTTGATTAGTTGCTCTAAATCCCCCTTCTATGTCACAATATGGGTCTTTAGACCTCGTCTTTTTCTTCTATGTCTTCCATGTATGGATCCTAGTATCTTCTTCCATGTATGGATCCTAGTATCTTCTTCCATGTCTTAGAGTGGATCTTGGACCTCTTTTCCTCTTTCTTGTCTCGATGCCAAGACTAAAAAGATGGGAAGGAAGTCCAAGTCCTATACCAATACAAGAAGTGGTCTAGAGAAAGAAAAGTGGTTTAGAGTGTGAGTCATCAAATTGACTCATTAATTGTTTTAGGATAAAAAGATGCATTTAGAGTGCTTAAAACCACAATATATGGTGAATAGTATAGAAATCTTTAGACAAATAGAAAATTAGAATGTTAGTTGTAGAAATGGAGTCTTAATAAGTCTTAGAGGTAATTATCTTAGTTGGTTTAATATTTTTTACTTATTATTGAATATTAAGGATTATTTATTAAATTCAATATTTATATTGGCCTTCTATCTATATGTATTATTTATAAAAAAAACTATAAATGTTAGTTAGTAGCTAGAAGAAGCATGACAAAGAACTTCATGTCTTTTTAGTTATTTATATAAAAAGTAGGATTTATAGTAAATTTAAATTAGTTTTATTATTATAAAAAACTATAAAGATAGAAAAATATAGCTTAAAAATAATATTAGTATTATAGAATCATTATAGGAATTTTTAGAATTTATTTAGAATTTATTTAGATTTTTTTAGGAATTCTTAGAGTAATTTCTAAGACTTTGATAAAAATGAATTTTACCATTTCGAAAGCCATTATGAAAAAATGGAGCAAGACTTGAAGGCCACACAAGGTTTTTTGGCTAATTGGGTGTTTTTAAATACCATGGTCAAGTCAAAAATGTAAAAATATTGATTTTACTAGTAGAAAATAGGAGGACCAGCAATTAGTATAGTTCTTGTAAGAATGGAGGTGCACAAGTTCTATATGGGTTGTAGCACCTTGAAGGTAGTTACGAAGATAAGACTAAGGCCTCATGGCCTTTCTTAGACATCCATATATACTACTTGTGAGCCTTGGTGAGGCTCAAACTTTTGATGTCTTAAGCAAATTATCCTTGAGATAAAAATTATTTACTTAATTTTTTTTTAATTTTTTATTTTATTTTTAAACCTTCATAACTTACTAATAATAAATTGGATTTACATGTTTCTTACATCATTAAAAAGATAAAAAATTATCTTTCTAAAATTACATTTTTATTTTTATTTTTTACTTTTTATTGGATGAAAACTAAGTGAATAGATTGTGACTAGTTTTGTAGTATACAATTGCTTGATTGCACTTGTTTCACTTGTTTTTGTATTGTGCTTCTTTTGTTCTTGTTCTTCCTACTTCCACTTCACACCACCAATTACAAGCAACTCTTAATTGAGGTCATCTTGTAATTTGGATTGAAGAGTGAATTTTATATTCATATAGAGCAATCAATTAGAGGGCTTGGATGTATGTTTAGACATAATAAAATATAAAAAATTCTAAAAAAGTATTTGTACTTGCCATATAAAAATTAGTACTTGATACATAGTCTTTAACAAAAAAGAAAGCATACAATGCTCAAACTTATGATATTTAACTATATGTATAAACTTTCTCCAATAAATATTATAAATAATTGCAAGACTTTTTTTTAGGTGGCTAATGAAATATGAAGATTGAGAGACTTGCCATGAGTACGATAAAATCTTTATACAAAGTACTAAGATTTGTTGAAACAAGTTGCAACATGGCTACATATAGTCTTGATCTAAAAATCCTAGTCTAGTAATCATACTATGTGTTGATCACAAGACTATATACTTATATGTTAGTAAATTATTTATAAATCATTGCAGTCTTTTGTACCTAAAAAGCATACATTTCAAAAATTAATTAATCTTTTTAAAAATATTTTTATCACATTTATTCATATCTTAGAGGGTTTAGATTCTTATATTAGCAATGACTTGGTAAATCACAAGTACTCAAAAACTACCACATAATGACTTTGATATACTAGAGATCAATAATCAAAATAAAAAAAGTGAAACTATTTATGAAGACTTCAGATTTTCAAATTATTTGACCTATATCTTAAACTAAGTATAAATAATATAAGAAAAAATAAATGAAATAATTTAAAATATTTTAAAACTTATTTAATATAAATTCATTAAAATATTAGAGATAATAATGGATAAAACTACAAAAGATATTAAAAATTATTTTTTTTAGAAATTAAAGTTAGAACCATCTTCAACATATAGCCATGAATTATATAAATAAGTATTTAAAAATCAAAACTTTATAAGAGATGTACATGTATACAACAAATCTTATTGTTGCTTTGATTGACAAGAAGAAGTTATAGAAGTAAACCTTCAATCTTTGTGACACTTAATTAATTACTACCATTGATAACCTTCTCCAATATAGTGTTACTCTATGCAAAGTTCTTAGTATAGCTCTTCAAGATGTCCAGAAGCTATAACAATTGTTATAAACTATGTATACATGATTACAAATTCAAAGAATCTTGTTAATATTATAGTCTATAATTAATATCTCTATTTTATTTTCATGACACAAATACCACAATTGATTTTGAATTTTGATAATCCGTATGGAATCTACTTCAATAAAAGATTTATCTATTAACAAATTACTTGAAGATCTTCTTGAATAGTATGAAGCTAAGACTTGTGCCAACTCTATTTTTTCTTCACCTCTTGAGAGAGCTTTTGCTACAATATTCTCCACAATATTAAAAAAAACATCTCTAGAAATTCTTGCTCTTTATCGTATGTTGTGTATGGATACTTCTATTTCTTGAAGTATAAGCCAAATATTATTATGTACTAATAGTCTTCAAAAAACACTTGATTCTTGGTACATATATTATTATACTTTATAGGTATTAACATTTTTTTTCTATTCTAAAAGATATTGTCTTTCAAAGATCTTGTATATGTTTAACAATCCAATAAATAAATTTAAAAGCTTGGCATTCTTATACAAAAATTTTGCTACTATCATAAAATTAACTCAAAATAAAGAAATTAAAAAATAAACTCATAAAATCATTATATACTACTAAAAGTAGAATATGAATTTATTAAAAGATCAAAAGATTGAGTTAAACCTTCCAAATTTCTTACAAACTTTATTAACTTAGATTCTTAAAAAATAAAAATCATGCGGATATTTAGAGGTTCAATGCAATGTAACAATCTAGATTAGATAGCCAATCCCAAGGTGTACAAAATATAATAGCAAGAGCATAGTAATATCCATAGATTCCAAATAACTAGAGCCTATATTATGTATCTTTCTTCCTACCATAATGTTGAAGAATTTGTGCTCAAAGGAAGAATGTCTAAATAATGCTACATTTAAAATATATACATGGACCAACATTAATGAAAGTGACACTCACAAACCTAATACACTAGCTATATAATATGTATGTTTCTAGGAAATATTTAAAAACATAGTTCAAACATCAAGATGACGCTTTATATTATATGGGCACAATTCAAAACTCAAGTCCATCTACGAGAGCTATCTCAAGTGTGTTGATTGTGGTTTATTCTACCAAAATCATCATAGAGATACAAAAATCTATAAATTATGTACATTGATGGAAATTGTAATTGTGGTGATATAAGATTTAACAAATTTGTGCAAATAGATGAAAATTTTTAAAAATTTGAAAAACTACTTGATGCTTATTTAGATTTGTATTTGTTCTTATTTATTAGAAATATTTTTTTCAATTATTTAGTATAGAGTTAGTGTTGGGACCAGGGATATTATCACTACAAATAATATTTCAGCAACTACTCAAGTATTGTTGTTGTGTGGTAATATAACTATATGATAAAAAAAGAAAGAAAGATTATTTTACTGGGAGACTTAAATGAAAATACTTTTTCAAATTTTCTTAGAAATATAGATAATAGATAAAGAGATAGTAAAAAATAATAAATACTAATGTTGCTTTCTTGAAGAAGAGACTTTGACTTATTTTGTAAAGGCATAAGTAAAAAAAATCAAATAAATAACATAAATAATTAATATAGATATTTTTAGGAAGAAATTAAAAATATATTTTAACAAAAATTACTTCAAAATATAAAGAATTGATACACAAAGAAGACCAATTGTGAACCAAGGTCAAAATCAGACTCCAAGGCACAAGACCACACACCTACAAAGACTCCAGGGTTTTTTAGTTGATTAGAGTGTAAAATTTGAGAGAAAACATGTTAGAGGATTTTTGAAAGTTTATTTCATGTGATTTGAAGGCATATTGAGGTTAAGAAGGCTTTTAAAAAAAAATTTGTATTTAATGGGTTTGAATTTTAAAATATATTAAGAAGTTTACTAATTTATAAATTTTATGAGTGTCGTACTATGTTTATGGATAAAATTTTGTCAATTTGTCATTGTATTTATCTAAAATGTGTTTGAAAAATCTGATGTTAATCTAATAGTTAGACTGACAATTATAAGAGGTTTTGTGGATTATAGTCTTAGATAATTAAAATTTAGGATTAATGAGGGTTGTTGCAATCTTGCAACATCTGCCAATTTGATTAAAGCACAAATCGGTAAGAAAAATTTAGACTTAAAAATTTATACGCCAGTCAATTTTTGAAGAAATTTAATAGTTCATTAAAGAGAAAATATTGTTGGAAGATCAATATTCAAGTTAGAAAAGGAGTGCGGCCAACATCTAAGAGGTTTTGGGAGCTTTTCTTTCAATTGATGAGTTTAATTTTCCTAAAATTTTGTGTGCTTATTAATTGCTTGTGGATTGAAATTTGAATGAAATTTTGGTCAAGAGCAATAGTTTGATTAATATTTATTGATATTTTGAAATAGCTTTAAGAAGTTATTAAGATTTACTTAGAATTTTTTTTTCGATTGTTTTGGATTTTATTAGGATTTGATTTAGGATTTAGAATTTGATAGGATTTTATTAGGATTTGATTAGAATTTTTTTAGGATTTGATTTAGTATTTAGAATTTAATAAGATTTGATTAAAATTTGGTTTAGAGTTTGATTAGGATTTGGTTAGAATTTCATTAGGATTTCATTAGGATTTAATTTATAATTTTTTTAGAATTTAATTAGAATTTTATTAGGATTTGTTTAATATTTTTAAAATTTCATTAAGATTTGATGAGAGCTACATCAGGATTTGATTAGTTTTTATTATTTTTTTTTTATTTTTAATAATTAAAAAAATTAATATTATTTCTTTAGGAATATTATTTTTCTATATTTTAAAAATTTCTTCAATATTTTTCTTTTATATTTATGACTTCTTTATATTTATTTTGTATTTTTTAAAAAATTTCTTTTGAATTAATTAAAGTTTAATTAAGATTATTAAGAATTACTCAAAATTTAATTAAGGTTCTATAAAACTTGGTAGGATCTTATTATTGCATTTTCTAATTACCTTCTACAATTAGGTGTCTTGTACATTTTCAAGTAGGAATTCATCTTATATGATATAAGTGGTGAACTTAGTATGAAAGCTTAAAGTGGGAGGTTTTGGAGTTTGTTTATTTTTATTTTTATTTAATAGAAAAAGATAGCAAGAGATTTGAAGGAGCTATAGGAGGAGCTTCAATTGGAGCTTCAAGTAGATTTATAAGTAGAGGTTCAAGTAGAGCTTCTAATGGAGTTTTGACTAAAGAAAAACATATGTACATAGATCCAACTATTGTAAGTATGTTTCAAGCTTTTACATTGTCTATGCACCAATAATAAAACAATGATTGCAAAGAAGCTTTGGCAACCAAAGCATTGCAAGAAGTGGTTAAGAAAGTTGACCAATTTAATGGAAGCCACATTTCAAAGTATTTAAGATGTTATGTATAGAAAATAAAATAAAATTGGATTTCTAAGAAGAAGATGTTTGAACTATTTATGCTTATTACAATATCAAAGATAAAAAAAACATGTTACATCAATTATGAAGTATTATGGGAGTTCATGGGAGACATTTTTACATGCATTAAAAGACAAATATTTCTTAAAAGATACTGATTGTATTGCTAAGAAATTATTTCTAAAGTGGATTTAGTGACCTAATAAGAATTTACAAGCAATAGAGCTATTAAAGAAGTTTGAAAGTCAATATTCTTAATTTTTGAAGGTGAAGAAGTTAATATTAGAGCCAAACAAGGTTGAATTGTTTCTTCAAGCTTTTAATAGTGAATTACAAGAAAAATTGGAGTTGCTTCTTGAAAACAAAGAAGAAGATGAAGGATTGACAATAAAATGGAGAAATGTTGAAGATGTTGTGGATTTGCTTGCAAAACAAGAAAAGATGAAGGATAGAATTAATATTCCAATAGTAGTACAAGTACTTAAAACTCAAGAGTATATGACATAGCCAACAATGCCTATTGTCCAACTTCTAGTATCTATATAAAAAAAAAGAAAAAATATGAGAATTGAAAAGATTATATATAGAATGCAAGATCTTCAATTCAAATTGATAAAGCTTGAAGAAAAGACTTCTATAAAAAATTTGAAGGCTATTTCTTAAAAAAGATATATAAAAAGATGTATTTGGTTTGATAATGCTTCTCATACTGGAAAGAATTGTAATAAATTTAATAACATGATGCAACAAAAAGTTATTTTTAAAAAAGATAGAAAAGTGGCATTGAAAGATACAAGGAACCTTTTTTCAAATTAAATATGATAAGGGAGGTATAAATATATTAATTCAATATTATTAGATACTTCATAGAATAGCAACACAAAAAAATATATTTTATGATGCTAAAGTGGATAATGACTTTGATGGAAGTATAAAGAGAAGTGGATTTGTGACTTTTGCCATTTCTACAATGAAAAAGAAAATTTGTCTTAGAAAGTATTATTAAAAATTGCTACTACAATATGTGGTGTAATATGTTGAAAAGATCAAGTAGAGGCTCTTTCAATTTATGCATATATTACTAAAAGACAATATAAAGCCTTGATGGAAGAAAAAAAATTGATAATATAAGAGAAAGAAATTATTGTAAGAGACAAGGTTCATGAGGTAGCTTTATAAGAATTATTTTCAAAGGATATTTCAACAAAATTGGAAGAGAAAAAAAAAGATACAATAGATAAAGATAAATCAATAGCTTAGAAATTACTTTTTAAAATTGAAGGAGCAACAAATTTAAAGGAAGAAATAGAAGAATATATACTAAATACTAAAGTGGAGTATAAATCACAAAATTGACTTACTTATGTATTTAATAAAAAAATGTACTTATGGTGCTTAAAGTCACTAGTTTAGTGAATTAGTATATGAATTTAGAGATAAATAGAACAGAATAGGATGTTAATACAAGCAAGGATTTCTTGTAGAATCTCTTTGAGAAAGAGTTTTAAAATAAATATTTCTTCTTTAAATTAGCTAAAATATATTTAAATTTTTTTAATAATAGTTTATTATCATTAAAATTTTAATTAGACTAAGAGATGAAAATAACCTTTATCTAATAAATTTTAAAAAAAGAAAAAAAAATAGAAAAAAAAAATAGAAAAAAAATAGAAGAAAAAGAAATGAAAAGAATTAGAAGGGAGAGAGAATAAAAAAACAAGAAAAAAAAATTAAAAAAATGATGATGATGAGAAGGGCAAGAGGCTGTTTAGGATTGACAGAAGCTTCTTTGTTTTTGGAGATCTAGGCTACTTCGGATCTCTCTCTTTATTTTTTGTTTGTGATTTTTTTTTTTGAATTTTTAAATTTTTGAATTTTTTTGAAATTTTTTTGACTCTACTCTCATAGAATTTGTTTTTGAATATGTATATGCATGGCTTCATTTTTCTCTTTTTATCTTACTGAGGTATCATAGAAAAAACCTTTCTTTTTTGTAATCAACATAAAGTGTCAAGGTTTGGTGTTATTTTGCAATGGAGCATTTGTACTAGAGGTGCTATAGTGGAGATCAATATTTCTATTTTTATTTTTATTTTTAATTTTTTTTGTGTGAGTAGCTAGTTTGAAGTTTGTATGTAGCAGAGATCCAATTGCAATGTTAAGTAGCAATATAACTATATGGTGAAAAATAAAAATAAAAATGTTATTGTAAAAGAATCTAATATAAAGATGTAATAAAAAAAATAAGGATAAATAATACGAAGGTAGTAAAAGATTTAGTCTTAATATTGCTTTTTGTAGGAGGGACTTCTATTTACTTTGTAGGATCATAAATAACTCAAATAAAAATAAATGAGATAAGTAAATAATATGAAAATCTTTAGCAAAGAATTGACAATAGGTTTCAACAAATATTATTTCAAATTATCAAAAATTGATATTCAAATTAAATTGGTTGTGAATCTGGGTCAAAATTAGATCCTAATACACAAAACCATGTACCTACAATGGCTCTAGGGTTTTTTTTGTAAATGAAAGAATGAAGTTTGAAAGCAAATAAGATTAGATTTCTTTGAGAATTTATTTTGAAGGCTTTGAATTTGTAATTAATTTGTAAGAGCATTGCAAAAATATGGTTATTTTGGATGATTTTGGTTTTTGAGAAATAAAATAAGATTGATATTTTGAGTGATTTTATAAGTTTTGTAACAGATCTATAAGTAAAACATTATAAATTTGTGAGTATAGTAGTTTTAAATGTATACTATGAATTTGAGCTTAATCAAAGAATTAGGTTGAAGGTTATTGAAAAGTTCAAGTAAGTTGAGGTCTAAGAAATTGGAGTTTAAGGATTAGAGTTTCTAAGATCTTTAGCAATTTGCCAATTAGATTGAAGTGATAATTACTTATATGGATAATAGACTTAATTTCCAATATTTGTGTAAATTTTGAAAAAAATTTAACAGTTAAAGAAGGAGATATTGGCACTAGAAGCTCAATATTAAGATTGGAGAAGAAGGCCAACCAACTCTCAGAAGGATTTTCTTATATTTTGCTTAATTGATAAGTGCAATTGATCTCATTTTTTTTGCTTCTTTCTAATTATATTTTTGAAAACTGTATAAATTTTGAATCAATATGAATAGTTTAATCATTAGTTATTGAAGTTTCAATTTATTGTAGGATTGTTAAGAGCTTATTTAAGATTTAGGATTTGATTAAGATTTGGTCTAGGATTTGATTGAAGTTTATTAAAATTTTAATTAGTATTTATTTAGAATTTAGGATTTGATTAGGATTTTAGATTTCATTAAGATTTGATAAAAATTTGATCTAAGATTTGGTTAAGATTTATTAGAATTTTAATTAAGATTTTGAATAAAATTGAATTAAGGTTAACTTAGGATTTATTTAGAATTTTTTATTTTTAATATTTCATTAGAATTATTTATTATTTTTTAAAAATTTTCTATTTTTAATATTTTGAAAATATTATTATTATTTCTTTAAGATTTTATTTTTATATTTTTTAAGATTTTATTTTATTTTATTTTTTTGAAATTAATTTGTAACTTATTTGTGTTTCTTTTGTAATTTCTTTTAAATTTATTTTGAATTAGCTAAAATTTGATTAGGATTATTAAGGATTATTTTTAGTTTATTTAAGATTTTATTAAACTTAGTAGGATTGTTATTGTATTCTACTTACCTTCCATAGTTAGGTGCCTAATGCATTTTCAAACAAGAATACATATAATATGATTAGATCATGGCATTGCTACATTCAAGATCTACCAATAGTATCAATAGAGATCAAATACACAAATTTTGTTGTTTTTTATATCAATTAGTCTGATTGTGTTAGGGTGGTGGACTAGACTTCCAAGGAGGTATTGCAATGCAGCTAGTTGTGATTTTTTGTCTATCTGGTCTTCAAGTGCAGCCTTTAGAATTCATCATTGCGATATGTATCAGTGTGTGGTGGTTCCTCTTGTATCGCGGAATTAGAGGTAGCTCATTATTTTTTTTATTCACTCATTACTAAAATCAAGTGTTGGTATTTGGATCTTGTCAATATCAAATTGTACGGAGATCGAATATCATAAAGGCATGAGGACGCAGATCATATGAATTACAAGGAAAGAAGATAAAATAAGTAGCACATGATTATCATTGTAGAGGTGACACATCTGACATCATTTGACTAGTCCGTCTCAATTGGCACAAAGACTCATAGCAATTCTATGCTATGCAAAAGGTTGCTTGTGGCATGTGGAGCAGTGGTTGATAGGGACCTGATGAGTTGCCCTACTCATTGGTGCTTAACAAAATATAGATTCTTGATCTATTGTTCTCCAAGAGGCCGTTTATCCACTACAATAGTATTTTTTGTGGCTTGGATAGTAATAGAAATAATACAAATTTTGTCATAGAGAAGTGACCAATGAGTGGCTATTTGTAGAGAAATTGGATATGCCTAGTTTGATTTCAGAATATCAACATCATTGCAAGAGAGGGTTTGGTTCTATCAAACATTAGAAAATTTTGTCAAAAAATTATATAAGTGAAAAATATTAAAAGATGATGAGAGGATTTTTGGTGTTTATGAGGAAATAAATTAAAAGATTCTTTGGAATTAATTGTATCTATTGAATTAAGAGATGATGATAAGATTATAGAAATTCATTGAAGAGAAGTTTATTCTATACTTGAATCTTTTTAAATACCAAAAGTTATTATAGAAAAAAAATATAAAACAATAGGTATGAAAGTAAAATCTATTGTTGAATCTTTATCAAAAAATTCTATAAAATATATATATATATATCAAAAAAAAAAATTTAAGAAATTCAAAGAAAATTGGATATTAATTTACAAATAAGACTTTTTGAAGAATTGAAGATTGGATGTAATAGTTCCTTGTTATCAACAAAAATTGAATATTTTAAAAAAATACTTACAAAACAAGATAAATCATTTGTCTTTGGATCTCACAAAATAGGATGTGTAGATTCTAATATTGTTGCTTCTATGATTATCTTTACAATACCACATGTGCCTTAGAACATAAGACCAATGCCTTTGCCAAAGATACATTTTCCTAAATTGGTGGAATTATTTAAAAAAAAGATGCAAATGAAGATTTTGGAGCCTTTTTTTTATTCTATATTCTAACTATTAGTTTTTGATGCCTAAAAAAATATATTTTTATATTTTATTTAAGATATATAGCCAATAAATTTAATAATTATTAAAAATATAAATATTGATAGAAAAATATTTATTAAAATGTGCTATTATTTATACAGTTATGTGAAACTTGTCAAACATATTCTAATATATGACATTGAAATGATCTACATCTAATATATCATTTGATTATTCATTTTAAATAGGTTGTTGATTTGATTATTATGCTAATTAAAGAATTAAATATATAAGAAGCTTGTGATTTCTTTGAAAGATCTGGAATGAGCTTATCATTGATTATTATTTAACCTAATTTTTATTTAACTATGATTTCTTTGAAAGAAATATTAAAAATGAATATGGTCATCTATAAATTGTAAAAGCATTAGTTGATGCTTATAAAAAAAAAGGTCAGAGAATGGTCTACACTTTTCTTATTTGCATTGAAGTTGATTAAACAACTTATAATTCAGTAATAGAATATATGACTATTGAATTCATCACAAGTCAAAAATCTATTATGATAATTGAAGAAAAAATATCTTTTTATAGTATATTTATAAAAAAGATGAATTAATAAGAGAAGAAATTTTAGTTATTAGAATTCAACAACTCGAGCAAAGATTGGAAGATGTACAAATGACCTTTGAAAGATTAAAAGGCACAAGGTTATAAAATAAGCTACAATTTTATAAAAAATATCAAAAGAAGAAAGAAAAGATTATTTTATAAAAGAACTTAAATAAAAATACTTTTGAAATATAGATAATAGATAAAGAAGTAGTAAAAATTAATAAATGTTAATGTTGCCTTCTTAAAGAAGAGACTTTGACTTACTTTGTAAAGGCATAAGTAAAAAAAATCAAATAAATGACATAAATAATTAATATAGAACTTTTTAGGAAGAAATTAAAAATATGTTTTAACAAAAATCACCTCAAAATATAAAAAATTGATATCTAAAGAGGAATTATTATAAACTAAGGTCAAAATTAGATCCTAAGGTACAAAATTACATACCTATGGAGATTTAAAGATTTTTAAAAGTTTATTTTATTTGATTTGAAGGTATATTGCGGTTTAGAGGGCTTTTCAAAATAAAAGATGTATTTAGTAGATTTGGATTTTGAGAAATACTAAAAAATTCAAAAATTTGTAGATTTTTTGAATGTAATAGGATATTTAAGGGTGCAACTTTATCAATTTGTCATTGTATTTATCTTACATATATTTAAGAAATTTGATGTTAATCTAATAGTTAAATTAATGGTGTTATGATTTAACATAGTTAATGAATGAAATAGAGAAGAAAACATCATATTATAGAAGATTTTATTTTAAAATATTATAGAAAATTATCTTAAAAATATAGATAATAATAAAAAAGATAGTAAAATTAAAAGATTTTAATATTGCCATTTTAGAAAAAAACTTTCTATTTACTTTGTAGGGCCATAAATAATGCAAAATAGAGTAGATTCGAAAATTAAATAATATAACATATATAGGAAGGACTTAAGAGTAGATTTTAGTAAAATTTATCTCAAGAAGCCAAGAATTGATACCCAGAGAGAATTGGTTGTTAACTTAGATCAAAATCAGATCCTAAGGCACAAAACCACACACGTATCATAACTCTACGGTTCTTTTATAGATCAAAGAGTGGAATTTGAGACCAAACTTGAAGAAATATTTTTAAGTATTTATTTCATATCATTTGAGCCAATATTGAGATTTTGAGGGATTTTCAAAATTAATAATGTTTTTGATAGGATTAGGATTTAAGAAATAAAAATATGTTTACAAATTTGAGGGTTTCTTGAAGTTTTTAGTGTGTATATAATAAAATTTAGAAAATATATTGGTGTGTTAATTGTGAATATGTGTGCAAATTTTGAGATCAATTAAATAGTTATATTGAAGCATATGAAGGTTTTTAAGGATTAAGGTCTCAAAAATTAGAGTTTGAAGATCAATAATTATTTCTAAGATCTTTAATAATTTTTCAATTGGATTTAAGTAAAATTTCTTTATATAGATACTTGATTCAATTTTTAACATTTAGGTGAAATTTGAAAGCAATTCAATAGTTGAAAAATAAGATATTGGTATTAGAAGTTTAGCATTTAGGTTGAAGTAAGAGGTCTTTTAACACTTGATTGGATTATCTTGTATTTTTTTCAATTGATAAGTACAATAAATTTCATCTTATGCTTCTTCTTAATTAAGACATTAAGAATTGTATAAATTTTGAATTGATATCAACGATTCAATCATTAATTATTGAGGTTCTATTTTGCTATAGGATTTGTTAAGAGTTTGTTTAAGATGTAGGATTTGATTAAGATTTGGTTTAGGATTTGGTCTAAGATTTGGTTAGGATTTGATTTAGAACTTATCTAAGATTTGTTTAGGATTTAGGATTTTTATCAAGATTTCATTAGAATTTGACCTAGGATTTGGTTAAGATTCAATTAAGATTTTAATTAGGATTTGAGCTAGGATTTGGTTAAAATTTAATTAAGATTTCAATTGGGATTATATTAAAGTTTTTTTTTATTATTTTTTTAGAATTATTTTAATTTCTTTTGTAACTTCTTTTAAATTTATTTCAATGGATTAAAGTTTGATTGAATTTATTAAGGATTACTTGGAGTTTATTTAAGGCTTTATTAGACTTGGTAGAATTATTATTGTACTTTTACTTATCTTCTAAAATTAGGTGCCTAGTATATTTTTAAGCAAGAATACATATAATACAATAATGGTTATAAGAGCTTTTGTGGATTGTAGTCTTAGATAATTAAAATTTAGGATTAGTGAGGATTGTTGCAATCTTGTAACATCCTCCAATTTTATTGTAGTAAAAATTGATAAGAAATATTTAGACTTAAAAATTTACACACAAGCCAATTTTTGAAGAAATTTAATAGTATATCAAGGAAAAAATGTTATTGGAAGATCAATATTCAAGTTGGAAAAGGAGGGTGGCCAACATCTGAGAGGTTTTCGGAGCTTTTCTTTCAATTAATGAGTTCAATTTTCTTTAAACTTTATGTACTTATTAATTAATTATAGATTGATATGTAAGTAAAATTTTGGTGAAGATCAATAGTTTGATTAATATATATATTGATATTTTAAAAATAGCTTTAGAAATTGATTAAGATTTATTTAGAATTTGCTTTGAATTATTTAGGATTTATTTGAGATTTAATTGTGATTTTATTAGGATTTGGTTTAAGGTTTAAGATTTAATTATAATTTGATTTATTAGAATTTTTTTAGAATTATTAGAAGATCATTAGGATTTGATTACGGCTACATCAAGATTTGGTTAGGATTTATTTGAGATTCATTTAAAAATTCTATTTTTTATATTTTTTTAATGATTTTTTTTGATTTTTTGAGGCTTATTTTTTAGTATTTTTTTAAGATTATTATTATTTCTTTAAATATTTTATTTTTATATTTATTTAAGATTAATTTTTTATTTGTTTTTGAAATTAATTTATGACTTTTTTATATTTCTTTTATAATTTCTTTTAAATTTTATTTGAATTGATTAAAATATATTTTGGATTATTAAAAATTATTTAGAATTTAATTAAGATTCTATTAGACTTGATAAAATCTTATTGTTGCATTTTCTATTTACCTTCTATATCTAAGTAGTCAATGCATTCTCAAGCAAGAATTCACATTATACAACATCAGTGTTATTGAAAACACCTAAATTTGTCAAAACCACATTTTTTTTTTTATCTAGCTAAAAATTATAATCTATATTTTCATCTCATGCCCTTGCTATCATTGCAAAAAATGATATTTACTTATAACTATAGAGACTTTAATTTGATTTATAATAACCTAAAAGAATCAAGATTCTATTGTGGATTTGTTTTTTAAAACTTAAGAATATCATCTATAAGGCCTTGCCAAAAGTCTATTTTATAATATACAAAATTATATGAACATGCAAATAATAGATCTATTTAAAAAATATATCTATCTTTAGATTATATATTTTATTTTCTAATATTAAAGTCATTCCTTCTTCCATCATGTTACTAATTTCTTTTAGCAAAAAAGAAGTTGATATAAATTTGAAATATAAAAAAATATCTTATTAGTGCAACTATTACTTCGAACTCAAACATGAGATATCTTAATGTCTTTAATATCACAAATCAAACAAAAAAAGAAAAAAAAAATGACATAAAATTGACTACATTCAAACCCTCACTTTGAACCTCTTTGGTGCCTTCAAAATAAAGTTCAAATTCTCTTGCAATAACATCTCTAATGCTCACATATATAGTAAAAAAATAGACTTAGGGAGCTTTGGTTTCTTAGGAGCAACTCTTGACCAACCAACCTTTTGACTCCTTTCATCTAATATTAGGTCTCCTATTGTAGACATATAATAGCAAAGGATTGATAAAAAATATCAAGCCAAGAAGTCACTAACAAATTTTTCTATTCTTTCTTTAAGCAAAAATTACCTTATTTCTTCAAATATTCTTAAAGCATAAATATGAGATTTCTTACAATTATCTTTGATTTTCATTAATATTTTGAAGAAACATATGATTTAGCTAATTATATATTTAACTAACTCAAATCAATAACAATATTATTTTAGAATCTATTTGGTAATGTATAAGGAATAATGATTATATTACCAACTAACATAACATAAATAGTTGATAGTATTTGCTAGAGTTACTACAATTAACTCTATAAAGACCAAGTACATGTATTAGAAATAGGCAACAAAATACTATATGTGCAAATATAGGATTCTATAAAGTGGATCCATTAATTGTAAAATTTATACATATGCAATAGTATTTGTTATGTTTTAGCTGTCATAGAGTTCTTTCATAGGAATGATTCCTATTATTTTATTGAATTCCAATATCCATAAATTGACATTAAAGATTTAAAGATTTGGATACATCAAAAGTAAAAAAATGACACTAAAAGAATTTTATTTACTTATCATGCTTGCCTTTTTATTAAAAAGTTGAGTTCATATGATGTACTACAAATGTACTCCACGCCTCTATATTACCAAATCCAAACTTGATTGTATAATTATCTAATAATACTTTTTTAAATTTACTTTCATCAAATAAATAAGTTATTGAAGAAGGAGAGACTACTATATTAGCTATCTTTGACTTAGATTCTAAGATGGAGGTGACCACTTTAAAAAAGATATAGCATAAAAATACCATACTAATTTCAATTTCACGTAGCAATATATGTATATTGTACTCAATTAGTTAGCTTTGACTACCACCTTCTTTGGTAATTGCTTTTATGACTCTTGACTAACTTTCAACCATGTAGCTTAAGATATGGCTCCAACTATTACTATCAATAAAATAACTCACTTACTACCTTTTGAATTACATATGCTATCTTTGATACTCTATAATTCCTTTATATAAACTCCAAATATAAAAATTCTTTTAAAAAAGATATAGATTTTGAAATCACCTTTGTGGACACATATCTTGATCTCCAAAATCTATTGTAAAATTCCTTATATTCTCAAAAGAGCAATAGTATGTCTTAAAAAGAACACCTTAACTTCAAATGGCTTTATCTTCATTATCTTAACTCCAAATTCTTTATGCGCAAATTGTAGCCCAAATCTGAAATCTTATAATCCTTACTTTTGATTCTCAAATGCCTCTTTTCCATGTGTTGTTTTCTTGTGCTTGATTTCGTATGTGTTTGTCAAGGTTGCTATAGTCGCATTTATGAAATGGATGCCGCGATCGCTAACCAATTCCTTCGGACATCCAAATCGAGTAATAATATTCTTATATAGAAATGTGGCCACCGTAGTGGCATTATCATTGCGGGTAGCAATAGCCTCCACCTATTTTGTTACATAATCCGTGGTATTTTAAAATATACCGCTTTTGTCCATGTCGCGATGTTGGTGCAATGGGTCCAACAAAATCAATTCCCCATTTTTCAAATGGTGCCTGTGCCAAGATTGGTACTAACGGCATCACTGAAGTACCCGTGGGTTGACCAATTTGTTGACAAGGATCACAACGACGAAGAAATTAGTGTGCATCAGAAAACATTGTGGGCCACCAATATCCGGCCATTAAAGCCTTGCGAGCAGTACTGTCTCCCGCAAAATATCCACCACAACTATCCAAATGACATCCTTCCAAAATTGTATGAACTTCACTTTGAAAGACGCAACGGTATAAAATTCCATCCCGCCCTTGTTTGTACAAGGCATCTCCAATCATGGTATACAGCGCACTTTTTAAAATCAGACGCTTCTTTAGTTTTTTATTATAAGAAATGAGAAAAGTCTGAAACGTTAGATATTGGATCAATTCACCATATTTAGATGTAATGACATCCACAGTGAATAATTGTGCATCCAAAAGAGCATCGTTTATCGGCTCATTACCTAGTATATTAGATAAACGAGATAAGTGATCCGCATTGACATGTTTCTTTCCTGGTCATACATTGATAGTAAAATTAAATTCTTGAAGTAATAACATCCATCGAGCAATGCGTCCACTCAATTAAGGCTTATTAATCATGTATTTGAGGGCATCATGATCCACATAAAAGATAAAGGGATACCCAAGCAAATAGTGCCAAAATTTTTGAACTGAGTATATCATACCCAACGCTTCTTGTTCAGTAGTAGTATAATTACGTTTGGCAGCCACCAATTGCCAACTAGCATAACAGATAGGATGATTCAGACCCTCGTCATCTTTTTGACTTAGCACTGATCCAATAGCCATATTGGATGCATCAACATACACATGAAAGGGCTCGGTCCAACGAGGGGCCACCAATATTGGTATAGAGACCAATTTTGACTTCAATGCTTCAAAGGCCACGGTACACTCTATGGTCCAGATGAGACTAGTTCCATCTAACGGAGGTTTCTTCAGTAAGTTTGTTAAAGGTTGATAAATAACTGCAAATGACCGAATAAATCACCGATAATAATTGACATGGTCGACGAACCCTCGAACACCGGAGACCGTCTCTGGTCTAGGCAAGTTCATTATATGTGTCACTTTGTCCAGATCCGTAGCGATACCATGGCTAGAGATGATATGTCATAATAATTTTCCTGACGGAACACCGAATTGACACTTATCCGAGTTCAACAATATTCCAAACTTAGAGCACTGAGCCAAGCATTTGTCGAGACAATTAAGATGATCTTGTTTTGTACTGAATACACAGAAGTCATGTAAAAAGATCTCCATAAACAGACGGAGATAGTCTTGGAAGGCCTGAGTCATCACTCTCTAAAATGTGGCTGGGGCGTTACATAACCCAAAAGGCATCACACGATAAGCGAATGTGCCTCAATCCATAGTAAAGGTCATCTTGAGCTGGTCTTCCATTACAATTTGAACCTGATTATACCCAAAAAATCCATCTAGGAAAGAATAACATTCATGACCTGCTACAGCGTCCAATATACTATCCGTGAAGGGCAATGGAAAGTAATCTTTCTTGGTGGCCGCATTAAGTTTTCAGAAATCCTGACAAATTTGGATTTTTCCATTCTTTTTTGGCACCATTATGATTGGAGAAATCCACTCACTATTTGGTACTAGGTAAATAAAACCAACCACAAGAAGCTTGTCCAATTCCTCCTTCACCACGAAGGAATATTTAGGATTAAGGTGATGTTGCCTCTGCCGTACAGGTTTAGCGTTCTCCTCTAAAATGATACGATGTTCATAGACTTCAGCGGAGATACCTTTTAAATCATCATAAATCCAAGCAAAAGCGGATTTATGATGCAAGAAAAATTCGGTCCAGCAGGTCAACTCTTGTTCCTTAATACCTTCATAGACCTTAATTGTCCGAGGTTCTGCTGTGGTCGCCAAGTTGATAGTTTAACATAAAGGTGCAACGACCATGTTCTGTTTCAACCCCCACGCTGGTTTAAAGTCAGTCGATAAGTTCGACATGTATAAAGTAGTGAATCCTGTGTCTAGGGCACTAACATGGTGCACATCATACTTGGTCATTCAATCAGTACTAACATAATCCGAATTTTCCGAGTCCATCGGGTATATCAAGTACTCCTCCCGACCTCCACATTGGTACACCACTCTAAGGTGTAATGCTGCCTTCACGGGCGCCTCCGTAATTGGTACTACTACGTCGTCATTGGAGCTAAGCTCATCGTCCGACGTTAATTCAAATGCTGACAATTGAGACTCCCCATGATAGTGTACTGGGTACATTTGTAACACCATTTTATCTCTGTCCTTGCCAATTTTCAAAGTACCCCGACCCCAATCGTTCTTGGCCTTTGTTTCATAAAGCCAGGGTCGTCTCAATAAAATTGGATATGATAAAGTCAAACGTTGTAACCGAAAGACAATATAGTTGATTTCATATGCAATACCGACAAACATAGTTTGAACACTCCATAAGATACCCATTGGTTTAATCCGACTATGATCTGCCATTCATAATACCAATGTCGTAGGTAGCAATTGCTTTAGATCTAAGTCCTCCATTGTATCCGCATTCATTAAATTCACACTGGAGCCACCATCGACTTGTACCCCTAGAATTAAAACGCCATCGATTGATACATCGATTGTTGGTGCTCCTGGATCTGAGTTTAAGCTAACTTCATGAATTTCTTTAGTGTGGGATCTTTGTCATATTAACGCTGAATTCAATATAGATCGACATTCTGATACTACAGCCAAAAGTTTCTTCATTGTAATTGAAGGCTGAATAACATCCAAATCCCTCAAAATGTCGTAGGGTTCCATATTGAGAATAATTTCCAATGCTCTTTTACGTTTCATTGGTTTCGATTTTACTCCATTCGGTAGCAATTCCTTCCTGGCGATTGAGATTGCCGTTGGTAACTTCACCAACTTGTCTACCACTAAAGGTTCCTTTAATGCGTCAGATCTTTTATTGGGCTGTACATGTATTGGTACTTGATCAGTTGGGATCGATCTTGATGGTCCCGATAAATTGGCACGTGGGACTGAATTAGGTTCCCCAGTTTTTTGAGGTTTCAATATTGGGATACATCTCAATATTGATATTGGTTCGTTTAGCCCCGTGGACGGCGCTACTTGCTCTCCTACGATTGGTTCATCCATGTTCTGAATTGGATTCTTATCTTTTTCTTGGCCTCTGGTAAGCACTGCGTTCACCACCTCGACACGATGTACTGGTGAGGCTCATTGAACAGGGCCTTTGTCCTCCACCGGTTGGTTTGTTTGCATTTGCTGGTCTTGGTTATTATAATTAAAGGGCGCATTGCACTGCTGATAAGTGTGACCAGACTGCTTACAATTTCCACATATTGGAGCATAGTCATCACTGGCCCTTAGATTAGGACATTCACTCGCATAATGTTTGATTTGTTTGCAATGATAGCAACGAAGTGGTCTCTTGCCAACTCCTTCAGGGATAATGGGTGTCTCTACTGGTATATAACGGCTAGGTTTGTTCCATGTCGGATGAGTAAAGGTTCTTGGCTGATCCATTGTTACTGTAAAGTCTGGCATTGACTTCGTCATGGGTGGATATTGATGGTATTCTAGTTGGTTCATCGCCAATCCGTGAGTATTGGATACACTTTCTTGGTAAAATTCAGAGTTGACGAAATTAGAATAATTCTTGTTTTGCTTATTCGCTCGATTTCTATTCCAGCCAAACCTATTATTCATCTGTACTTGATTGACATCCCACGAAGTTGGTTGAGTCATTATCTGGTTACTCAGTTGTTGTTGCTTCTGTAAATTCCAATAGTTGGTGGTAATATGCTTACCTCCGCAATAGGTACATTGTATAGTCATTTGGAGTGGTGAAAGACATTCTGTTACTAAATGACCTTGTCCCTTGCAATTGCTACACCAGACATTGGGACGCATATTGGTTGGTTTATATGCCTTTTTTCTTTATCCTTGGTCAGATTCACAACCAATTCATTTATTTTTTTCGTCAATGTTAACAGCAATGACTCATTGGGATCCCTTAATACCAATGCATTTGGCAATTCCTTTGTAGGTGTTGATTTTTGATACACGGAATAAGGCGCATACAAGTGTGATGATGATGGTGGTACAGCTTGCAATGGATTGGCATCCACTATTCCTTGTGGAATTGTACCATAATCATTCTTTCTCAGATAACTTCCCGATGCATCATTCTAATTTGTCATTTGATAACCTCCTTGAGATAGAATCATCGTGGATCCAACTGTTAAGTTCTGATCATAGTGACATTCCTCCCATACTTTTGCTCGCTCAAGAGATGATGCAATGGTGGCTGATTGGGCCTCCTTTACAAACATTTTCAATTCCGGTGGGTGTAGTCCATTAACCAATATGGACAACACAAATGATTTTGACATTTGGTTATTTGGCTATTTTCGAAGTATATCTACTACACAACCATAATATGACTGTATCACTTCCCCTGGTACCATTCTACTGTTCATTAATTTTTCTCTAAGACGTTCTTCAAAACCAATTGGTCAAAAATGGACTAAAAATGTATTTTTTAATACCTCCCAATTGATAAATTGTTCCACAGGTTAGTGGTTATACCACTCAAACGCTGTGTCTTTCAATGTCGCTGCCAGCCATCTCAACCAAATGTCTTTTGTTCTTCCATTATTGGCTACACATACCATTAAGAATTGAGACAAATGTTGATCTGGATCCGCACCTAGCAAACCCCAAAAAGTAGGTAATGGTTTGACGCTAGTTGTTCGATCGTCCACTGCATCCATTTGAACTGCAATCAGAACTCTTGGTCCTCCGGACGTCATTAAAGATGCCAGTGTTCTGCTCAATTTCTTATTAAAATAAAAAATGTCTCCCACAAAAGTCTTTTTCGGACTTCCAAGCCTTCCCGATTGACTATTATTATCTCCAAATAATTTTACTAGTTGAATATGAGGTGAAAACAATATGTTTTGATATACTTTGAATTGGTCTTTATTGGCAAGTGATTTATGCTGATCTTCAGAACCAGTCTTGTTAGGATCGAATGTATTTTCAATTGAGAAGATACCCCGTGGGGTACCTAATTCCTCTGTGCCTTCCTCGTTTTCCGTTAACGGCTTCGAGAGGTTTGCTGGCCTATTAGCAGTGCTCTCCGCGAGTGCTCTTGGTAATTTCTTTAATGGTATGTACTTCTAAAATATTAGAGGTCGATCGTCTTCTGGGTACGATCAAATATACCGACAGGCATGCAACCATGACTTAATCCAACTTTGTCGATGCTTCTTTTTCAATTTGTAATCTCGCTCATTACGCAACAAATTTCTTGCTTGCAATCGCTCTGTTCTTTCCTTTGATTGCTTTATTTTCTTTGCTGTTAAATTCTCATTCTTAATAACCATACTCTTTCTTCAAATACTACTGAAATCGTCTCCCATTGCCAATTTTCTCACACATTTGGTAATTAATTCCTAACACTCAAAGCTATTATCACTCCCCGGCAGCAGCGCCAAAATGTGATTGCTTGTTTTACTTATTCTAAAAAAAACCTCCCAGCATAAACCCATATAGGGGGATTCAAACACGGAGAATGACTAGTTGCTTAAGCGTTCACGTTAGGGTCATACAATCAATTACCTCCTGAATGTATCGTCTCTATTTCCAATATCTGAACACATAAGGAAACTAGAATCTCCTCCTTCACTTTATCAGTCTCTTCCTTACAACAATTCAGTCATACTAATAACTGCTATTTCTACCAATATATTCACCTCCATAATCTCCAACTGTAATACTGTGCCCTCACAACTTTCAGTACACAATTACCCTCGTTCCAATCTTTGGAATTCTTCACACAGAACTGCCATTCACATTACAGTATTTCACACAAACACAGATTCATTCTCTCTGGTGAACTACAATCAGATTTCAGCATTCAATCTTTCTTCTTCTCAAATAATACCAATCACATTTCCATAATTCACTTCACAATATTCAGAAACTTTCAATCCTCTTATTCAAAGAAAATAACAAACAAAAGAAAAGAGGTAGCACCAAGCTTACCTCGGCTCACAACTTTCACAGTCTGGCATTTTCTTCCCCTCTCCCATCCTCCTTATACTACCCCGAGATACCAACTCCTATACTACAGATGATAACTACTTTTCTTGACTATTCATCCATTCTACCTGCTGAACCACCTTTTCAGCAGTTATCTATCCTTGTTTAGACTATACACTAGGTATCTACATTCTGAAAATAACTACTTATTCTACAATAAAGATCTTCACTTTTTGCCTTCATCTATTAATATCTTACTTTCATCCTTCCAAATAAGTTTCTTAGAAGTTTAGATCTTTATCTTCGAGCTCCAATCTTTTCCTTAAATTTTATATTAAATATCTAAATCTTATATAATTTAAATACTAAAATTAATATAGATAAACTTTAAAATAAATTTTCTTATATCAGCTCTTTTTAAATAAACCTACTAACTACTTTAATACATATCAATACTTATAAATATATTATATATTTTAGTTAATTTTTACATACTATAAATAATTACAATACAATAGCATTGTATTTTATCATCTATTCAAAGAAGGACATGTTATATTTATAAATCTTCATCTTAATTATGTCATCTTGAAGGTTGTAAAAATTATAATGCCTTGTTTGGTAATTAAGCAAGTGAATGCTTTTGAATTAAATCTGCTGGTTATTGATTCTCCATCTCATTAATATTATAAATACACAAAAATTATAAATAAGAGTAGAAGATAGAATACTATCTTCTTTAGATATTATTTCTTTTATAGCAAAGATTTGTTATTTTTTATCTTGATTTTGATAGATGTCATTGATGAAAAGCCTCAACCTTCTTTATTTTATTTGTAAGATTCTTTGTTGATTTCTATGTATGTTCATTAATATCATATCCATTCCAATGAGAAGATATTATAATCTATTTTGGTGCTATTTTGAATCTAAAACTTCTTTCATCTCAAATTCTTGATTATTATCCATTTTATAAGAAGAAGTAGTATTTGTCTTCTTTTCAAGATACTTATTGTTTTATATGGCTCAAATAGAGTTACATAGAATATGGAATGAATCTTTATAGACTCTGATAGATGTAATGAATAAGCAATAGGATTGAATTATTTACAAATAAAAAAAGGTCTAAGCCTAAAATAGTCTAATTTGTCACAAAGACAAGTAGTCTTGATATTATAACAAAGTAACTATATCCTCTCACCCATATTAAATTATTATTGTTTGTTGTAATAGGCATTTACATTCTACTTTTGTTATTCTTGAGCTTTTTAATTGCGCCTTTATTGTTGTATATTGCTTTTGATAAATGATTTATCAAATCTTGTACCATAAGATTATCAACTTTTAAAAAGTCAAAAGTATTAAGTTATAGATGATAACTATAATTAATAAAGAAAGATATTTATTGAATAGAAGAATATATCAAATTATTATATATAAACTTAGTCAATGGCAAAAAAATTGTCCAATCATCTTGATGATAATTAATAGTATACCTCAAATATTGCTCTAGAACTTCATTCACCTATTTTATTTATTCATCAATTTGAAGATAAAAAATCAAAGAGAACTTTATATCCACCTTTAAAATCTTGAAAAAGTTTTTCTAAAATCTAGATACAAATTGAGTCTTGCTATCCAAAATAATATTCTTAGATAATTTATAATAGCAATAGATATTATTAAAAAAAATTTAGCCATTTTTTTCTAATAATAGATTTTATATATAGTACAAAATATGCCATTTAGATAAAATGGTCTACTACCATAAATATAGAATTATAAAAATCTGAGACAGTAAGGTCTATAATGAAATCCATAGAAATGGAAGATCATCATTGTTTTGAAATAGGTAATGACTAAAGAAGTCTATAAGGTTGATGATAAGGAATTTTGGATCTTGAACAAATATCAAATAATTATACAAAGTCTTTAAATGCCTTTTTATATTTGAAGCCACTAAATTCTCCCCAAACATCAACCTTATGATTGTTCAATTGATCTTCAAGAAAGAGCTCAACCACCATTTGGACCAATCTATAGCTTATCACAAAATGAGTTAGCTCCATTAAAGGACTACATTGATGAAAATTTGGCAAAGAACTTCATACGCCATTCTAAATCTTCGGCTGGGGCTTCTATCTTATTTGTGAAGAAGAAAGACGGATCTCTGTGAATGTGTGTGGATTATTGAGGACTCAACAAGATCATCATCAAAAATATGTATCCTTTGCCTTTGATTTTAGGACTTCTTGATCAACTCAATCAAGCAAAGATCTATACCAAAATAGATCTACAAGAAGCATACAACTTAGTTTGTATCAACAAAAGGAGATAAATGGAAGACTACTTTTTGAACTAGGTATGGATATTTTGAATATAATGTCATGTCTTTTGGACTCATGAATGCATCGGCCGCTTTTCAATATCTTATGAATGATATTTTTTATGAGTTTTTAGATGATTTTATTATTTTTTATTTAGATGACATTCTAATCTATTCTAAGAACATAGAAGAACATGAGTTTGATATTCGCCACGTGTTACAAAAACTTAGAGATGGAGGATTATATGCCAAGTTGAAAAAGTGTATATTCCACACTATTCAAGTTGAATTTTTAGGATACATCATTTCCAATGAAGGCCTTATGATGGATCCCAAGAAGGTTCAAACTATCATAGATTGAAAGATTTCAAGAACAATATGAGATGTGCAATACTTTTTGGGCTTTATTAATTACTATCAAATCTTCATTAAGAATTTTTTTCAAGTTGTAGCTCCACTTACACGTTTGACTTGTAAAAAAAAAACTTGAGTGGAATAAAGAAGCAGAAGCATCATTTGATGCTTTAAAGAAGGAATTTATTTTTGTACCAATTTTATACTGTATTGAATTTTCCAAAGCATTTTTTATGGAAACAGACACGTTAGATTTTGCTATAGGTGTTGTGTTGTCATAAATGAGAATAGATGACAAACTCCACCGAATAGCTTTCCATTCGAGGAAATTTTCAGCAGCCAAGATTAATTATGAGATCCATGACAAAGAGCTCTTTGTAATCGTGGATTCATTTCAAGAATGGCATCATTATCTAGAAGGCACCTCAAATCTAATTAACGGGTATACAGACGATAAGAACCTCGAGTCATCATGTCAGCACATGTCTTGAATCGTCGTCAAGCCCGTTGGAGCATGTCTTTATCTAGATTCAATTTTAAGATCACTTATCGATGTGAAAAACAACAAGGTCTATGAGACGTTCTTTTTAGATGTTTTTATCTTGCACTAAAAAAAGGAGATGCATCTTTTAATCAACAAAGATCAATTCTCTTAAAGCACGAGCATTTTCATCTTTGAGTTATAAAATCAACATTGACTATTGATTCAACATTTGTGAAGCAAATTCAATTAAGAATGTCCTCTTATCCTCTTGTTCAAGATATCAAGAATACTTCTTCTAATCTTCATGATACTTCCAAGTTTGAATTCAAGAATAATCTGTTATATTTTGAAGGATGCCTATATGTTCCAGAAGATGAAGTTCGATTACGTGTTCTTCAAGCTCGTCATGACTTTCCAGTAGTAGGACATTTTGGGTACAATAAAACTTTGGAACTAATATCTAGGGATTTTTGGTGGCCGCAAATGTAGAAAGCAGTCATAGATTTTGTACAATCTTGTGATATTTGCTCAAGATCAAAAACTCCTCATCATCGATCTTATGGACTTCTTCAGCTATTACCCATTCCAAAACAACCATGGTCTTCTGTTTCTATGGATTTCATCACGGATCTTCCAATCTTAGGTTCTTATAATTCTATATTCGTGATAGTAGATTTCTTTATCAAGATGACATATTTTTTACTATGTAAAAAAACTATTATAGGTGAAGAAACAGTTAAGCTTTTCATTAATAATATCTATTGCTATCTTGGATTACCCAAAGATATTATATCAGATAGGGGGACTCAATTTGTATCAAGATTTTAAAGAATCCTATTGAAGATTTTAAAGGTGGATATAGAGCTTTCTTCAGCTTTTCATCCTCAAACTGATGGACAAATAGAATGGATAAATCAAGTTTTGGAGTAGTATTTGAAATATACCATCAACTATCATGAAGATGATTGGGCAACTCTTTTACCATTGGCAGAGTTTGCATATAATAATTCGGTACATTCTTCCACTCAATAAATACCTTTCTTTACCAATTATAGTTATCATCCACATCTTAATACTTTTGACTTTTTAAAAGTTGATAATCCTGCAGTGGAAGATTTAGTAAATCGCTTGTTAGAGCTACATACAACAATAAAGATACAATTAAAGGAAGCTCAAGAACGACAAAAGATTAACACGGATGCCTATTGTAAAGAGCAACCACAATATAATATGGGTGACAAGGTATGGTTACTTCTTCGTAATATCAAGACTACTTGTCCTTGTGATAAATTAGATTATTGTAAGTTGGGACCTTTTTCTATTTGTCAACAAATCAATCTTGTTGCCTATCGATTATATCTACCGGAGTCTATGAAGATCCACCCTATATTTCATGTGTCTCTTCTCATGTCATATAAAAGAGTGAATATCTTGAGAAGAAGACAAATGCCACCTCCTCCTATAGAAATGGATAATAACCAAGAATTTGAGGTGGACGAAGTCTTAGACTGAAGGTGGCACCAAAATAGGTTGGAATATCTTGTTCATAGGTGCAGATATGATATTAGTGAATGCACATCGGAGCTATCAAAGAATCTTACAAATGTAGCAAAGAAAGTTGAAGTCTTTCATCAACGACATCCATCAAAATCAAGATGAAGAATAGCAAACCTTTGCTATAAAAGAAACAAGATCAAAAGAAAATAATATTTTACCTTCTAACTTTCATTGTAGCTTCTGTGTATTTGTGATGAGATAGAGTACCAACAACTAGTAGATTCAACTCAAGAGCTTTCATTTGCAGACTTACCGGATAAGACATTGCGATTGTCACAACCTTCAAGATGATAGAATCGAGATGAAGATCCTCAAGAATGATATGTCCTTCTTTGAATACATGGCGAGATACAACGTGTTTGGTATCACAACCTTAGAAGAGACTCTCGATGTTTAGTGATTTTATTAGAGGTAGAAACAACTTTTGATGATATTCCAAGTATTTTATTTGAAGGAAGTTATGAAGGCCTCAGTAGTGACCAAATAATAGGGTGGTCTTCTCGCCTTGGTATGAGACACTATAAATGATTGAAAGGACCTATCAACCATCTTCGAAGATTGGAGTATGTATCAAATACAATTTGCCGCATTTTGGACTTCATCAACATATGAAGACTGCTCTTCATGGAACTCGTCCTTAGAAGGGGAGATAATATCATGGACATATATATTTACCTCAATAGTTACTTATATGATTAAGTAGAAGTAGGTAAATATAGAATTATTTCATAAAGTCTTCTAGAAAAGCTTCTTAAAAGCTTCATAGACGTAGTTTTGACTTTAGATATGTTTGTAGGTTAGAAACTTGGCCAAAAAGCTAACTATGTATTGGTAGCTAGTAGAACAAGTTATCTCTATATAGTAGCTTGTGGAACAAGCCAATTACATGGTGCATACATAGATAACTTGTCTTGCAAGATAAGACATATGGCTAACAAAGTCAATACATGTTGGAGGTCCTATAAGACATTGCCACGTAGTTCTTAGTTAGATAGTATATATAGAGGTAAGAATGAAGCCTTCTTCACTCTTGTCAACTCCTTTCTAGTCTTAGTCTTGTTTCAAGACTTTTTAGTCTTCTTGTTTTTGGCAATAGCCATTCTAGTTAATATTACATCACCTTTTGAAAAACTTTCTAGTCCTCTTCAGTGATAGAAGAGTGTATTGAGGATTCTCTTTCTTTGAGATTCATGTCCTTGATAACAAGTAATTAAAAAGCATAAAAATTTTGAGAAAAATAGAACTCACCATTGAAAAGAAAAAATTTATAATCCTCTTAGATGTTAGCCACCTTCCTTTTCAACTTAGATATTGATCTTTTAGCAATAATTTTTCCTTACTGAACCATTCAATTACTTCAAAAAATAGTTAGTAAGTAGGTTTTTAAGTCAAAATTTTTTTCACCAATTTTTGCTTCAATTGAATTAGCAAAATTTTCAGGATCATAAAAACCATCACTAATCCTAAATTTCAATAATCTAAGATCTTAATCTAATAAAATTCTTAAACACTTTAATCTAACCATTCAATTGATATCAAATTTTTTAACGACATTGATGGCAAATATAATAATAATTTTAGAAAAATTCACTTATAAATATGTAATAATATTCACATAATACTCAAAATTATGAATTTCTTTATATTTTTCAAAATCCAAAACCATTGAATATGTCTCTTATTTGGAAAATCCTCTAAAATTCTATACATCTCTAAATCATATGAAATTAACTCTCAAAAAATCTCTCATTAATTTAATCTTAAATCTTGCTCTTTGATCAACCAAAAATCCTAAAATTATTATTCGTGTGTAATTTTGTACCTTAAAAATTGATTTTGATCCTAATTCATAACTAATCTTTTTGAGTATTAATTTTTGGTATTTTGAGATAAATTTTAGTATAATCTATTTTCAATTCATTTTTTAAAATATTTATATAATTTATTTTCTTGATATATTTTTTTTCTTTATATATGATATTATAAAATAAAAGCCTCTTTTATAAGAAAAGATATTAATCTTTATTAATTTTTATTAAGTCCTTGTCTATTATCTATATTTCTAAGATAATTTATTAAAATATTTTTATTTAAGCTCTTATATAATATAATATTTTATTTCTTTTTTTATCTAATAATTATATTATAATATATAAATATTATACTAAAATATATAATTATAGATTCTAGCATTTTGGTTGTTGTTAGAATTTAGTGGATTATTTACAATATAAACAATACTTACATTGAATTTTTAAATGTATATGTTTTTAACAAAAATAGGGACCAAGATTTCTTTTGAAATTCTACTAGCCAACATTGATTTAATATTCATTTATTGGATTATAGACAAAGATCTCAATATAGTAGAACTTAAAGAGAATAGGAATAGTAATTTGTCCAAACAATTTAGCTTCAATGAACAAGTTTCCTAGAGTAATCTTTTACTTAAGTTTAATTTTGTGGATGCATGACATTCTGATGATTTTGAATATTGAGATTCACTTTTGTATAGTTAATCCAACCAATAAGAAGATGGCTTATATAGACTCATTTAGTTGGATTGATTTTGTATTGACAATTAAACAAGAGATAGATAGAGATAAGTCCAAATTTTAAGTAGCTTTGGCACCTTTTCTAATCACTTTTCAATCCAACTGATGATTTAGAAAAAAATAAGAAACAATGATACAGATTTTTATTTCAGGTTTAATGTCATCTTTTTAAAATACTCAACCTTCTTGAATTAATTGATACTTTAATAGAATCTTATTTCAAATCTATAATCAAGCATTATAAGATGGGCAAATAGATGGTTATATTAGCCATATGAATTCATATGATGGAGATAAGTTTATTTTTTCATCAATAGTAAGCTCATATTGATAAAACAATAAAATAAGAATTTATATTAGATGTCAAAAAAGTAATATCAATGCCTTTATATAATGTCTACAAGATAATAAAGATTAAGAATATTTCACCAAATAAGACATGATATTATATGTAACTTAATATTATCAAGCCTTATTTTTTTTAATAAGGCACTTTTTTCTTCTTTCTTCTTCTTCAAGCTGTAAAGAAGTTATAATTATTTATTAAAGTAAGATCCTTTGCAAAGTAACTCCAACCATAAATTATACTTTGATAATGTTTTTTATTTAGAATAAGTTCTTTGTAGTTTTCAAAGCCTTATGAAGTAGGTGGATCTTAGATAAGGATAGAATCTTAGCAAATTTCTTTGTTAAATTTTATAATTATATTAACAATGACATTTTTGAGATCCTTTAAGAAGCCATGATAAATGATTTATTATGCCATCACCTCAAGATAAGATTCTTGTGCCTCATCCCTAAGGAGGTTGTAAGACCAATTTAAAAAATTAGTAATTTATCATCTTATTACATAAGATATACAAACTTTTAGCCAAAACTATGGCACAATGGATTTAATCTATGTTGAATGAACTAATTAGATGTAACCAAATAGGCTTTATAAAAAGATATAATATTACAGATAATATCATTTTTGTATTAAAAGCCATAAATTAGATTTTTTAATTTTAATTATCCATGATTATGCTTTCACTTCACTTTAAAAAAGTCTACATAGATAGCATAGAGATTCTTAGAATCTAAATAGAATGGAGTGTCAAATGGCCATCTAGTTGACTTCTTAATGAATTAAATCAAAAAAGGTCTATACATAAAAAAAGATCTACAACTAGCATACAATCTGATACTCATCAAAGAAAGAAATGAATGAAAGTTTGTATTTTGAACCAAATATGGATATTTTGAATACAATGTCATATCTTTTATATTTACAAATATCTCAATAGCTTTATAATATTTAATAAATGATGTCTTTTTAGAATTTTTGGATAATTTTATTATCTATTATTTAGATAATATCTTAATCTATTTTAAGAATATAAAAAAATATAAACTTCATGTTTGATATATATTATAATAATTAAAGAATACAAGATTTTATACCATAATAAAAAGTATATATTTCATACTATCCAAGTTAAATTTTAGGATATATCATTTCAAATGATAGATTTATAATAGATACTAAAAAAATTCAAACTATTATGAATTAGAAGATCTCAAAAATAGTAAGAGATATTCAATATCTTTTTAAATTTGCAAGTTATTATTAAATCTTCATCAAGAATTTTTTTCAAGTTATAATTTTACTTATATGTTTGACTTGTAGAGACAAACTTGAATGGAATAAAGAAGCCAAAGTAGTATTTGAATCTTTGAAGATGTAAAGAATATGAATTGAAAGAAGATGCATAAACTTGAAAAATTTGTGTCAAAAGAAAAATGACAAAAATGAAAATAAAGAAGTATGCATATTAAAAAGAAACTAAAATAGCTATTACCAAAAAATAAAGAAACTAGAGACTCTTGAAACTAGACTAGAAGTAAGAAAGGAATTGACAAGAGTGAAAAAGACTTCATTCTTGCCTCTATATATACTATCTATCTAGGATTTATGTGGTGACATTTTATAGGACCTCTAAAAACTTTTTGACTTTGCATGATATATATCTTCATTTGTAAGGCAAGTTTTCTATATGGACACCACATAATTATCTTGTTCCACAAGCTACTAATATATGTGGCACATAGATAGCTTGTTGACCAAGTTTCTAACCTATCAATCAACTACAAACATATATAAAGTCAAAATAACATTTAAAAAGCTTCTAGGAAGCTTTTCTAGAAAGTAATATGAAATTAACCTACTTTTATTTAATTATACTTATTTATATTACCTAGATAATATTTATAATAGATATATATATATATATATATATATATATATATATATATGTCCATGACAAAAAATAGCTTTTATTTTTGCACAAATTTTATATTGCATTGACTTCTTTAAGGTATTTTTTATAGACATAGATATATCAAACTTTGCTTTGAGTATTATATTGTCACAAATGGGAGCAAATGACAAACTTTACCTAATAGCTTTTTATTCAAAAAATATTCAACAACCGAGATCAACTATAAGATCTATAATAAAAAACTTCTTGTAATTGTAGATTCATTTCAAGAATGGTGTTATTATCTAAAAGGCACTTTTAATCCAATCATCATATATATATATATGACAAAAATCTTAAGTATTTTGTATCAATATGTATTTTAAATCATTACAAAGCTCTTTGAAAAATATCCTTGTCAAGATTTGAATTCAAGTTGATTTGTCAATCAAATAATAAACAAGGTTTTTTAGATGCTCTTTGTATACAATCTTATCTTGCACTAAAAGAAAGAAATATAGCTTTTAATCAACAAGGGATCATTTTCTTGAAACTAGAGTCATTTCATCTATGAGAAATGAAATCAATACTAACTTTTGATTTAAATTTTCTTATGCAAGTTTAATCAAGTGTATCCTCTCATTCTCTTATTCATGATATTAAAAAAAATTCTTCACAATTTTATAATACTTTCAAATTTAAATTTAAAATAATCTACTTTATTTGAAGGAATCTTTAAATATTCAAAAGATAAAGTAAAATTATGTATTCTTTAAACTTGTCACGACTTCCCAATAAGAAGAAATTTTTAATATAATAAGACTTTGGAGCAAATATATAGAAATTTTTGGTGGCTTCAAATATAGAACATAGTCGAAGATTTTGTATAATAATATGACATTTTTTCAAAATCAAAAACTCCTTATCATTGATCTTATATACTTTTTTAGCCATTACTTATTTTTAAACAATCATAATCTTCTATTTCTATGGATTTTATTATGGATATTCTTGTCTCAAGTTTATATGCCTCTATATTTGTGACAATAGATCATTTCACTAAGATGGTATATTTTGTACTATGTAAAAAATCTATCATAAGTGAAAAAATATCTAAGCTTTTCATTAAAAATATCTATCACTATTATTGATTATTAAAGAATATTATATTAGACAAGATGACTTAATTTTCATAAAGGTTTAAAAGAACTTTTTTATAGATCCTAAAGATGGATATAAAACTATCTTTGGCTTTTCATCTTCAAAGTAATAGATAAATTAGGTATGTAAATTAAGATTTGAAATAATATTTAAGTTGTATCATCAACTATCAACAAGATGATTGAATAACTTTTTTATTATTAACAAAGTTTGCTTAAAATATAATATATTTATCTATTCAAAAAAAATATTTTTTTACTAATTATGATTATCATTTATAAATTAATATTTTTGACTATTAAAAATTTAATAATCATTTGGTAGAAGATTTGACAAATTGTTTATTTGAATTACATACAAAAATGAAAGTATAACTAAAAGAAGCTCAAGAATGACAAAATTTTAATGTAGATGCTTATTGTAAAGAACAATTTTAATTCTATATTAGTGATAACATATGGTTACTTCATCATATTATCAAGACTATTTGCTTTTGTAACAAGTTGGATTATGATAGATTTGAATTATCTTTTAAATTTAAATAAGTCAATTTATTTTTTTATTGATTATATTTATTAAAATCTATAAAAATCCATTCCATATTAAATTTCTTTTTTAAGCCATATGTAATTTTTATTTTACTTACTCTACACTAATCTAATTAGAATAATCCTATATAGGAGAATTTGAACACATGAAAAGACTATTTACATGAGTTTAAACATTAGGATCATACAATTAACTGTCTCCTAATCAACTAAAAATACCCAAGAATGCTACATTGTCCTCCACATTCTATCAAATATTATAATTGATAATTCCATCTTCACATTCACTATTTCTTTTCTTCTCCTAATTTATGACAACAATATGTAATACTATACTATCTTAAAAGACAGCATACAATCACTCCATAATCTAATCACTGAAATCCTCCACATTTAATTGTCATTCTTTTTACACTTTTTTACACAAATCAAGACTCCAAAGACTCCTTCTCAAACCTCAATATTGTAATTCTTCCATTCATATTCATTCCTCATCAATACTTCCAATTGTCCACTTATAATTCTCTATTGTATTCATCTATAATAAATTCCATACTTTATATATAACATTCAATCTCTTTTTTATTCTAGAATTTTACTTCATATTATTCAAAAACTATCCATTATTCTTTAACTACAAAGAAAAAAAGAAGTAGTACCAAGCTTACCTTGGCTCATAATTATCATAGTCTAGCCCCTCCTACTTCTTTGTCAACCTACTTATGCTTACTTCAAAATACCAACCACTATACAATACAATGATAACTATTTTTTTTGACTGAATCATCCATCTTATCTTTAAAACTATCCATTTATGAGTTTATTAGCTTTTCTTAATCCTACGTACTATGTACTATAAAATAAAAAAATCCTACCCATTTTATACCATGTGTCAAGGACATAAACTCGATGAAAAAGTAATTCAGACAAGTGAGCCTTCACTCAAAGAAAAGTAACAAAATATAAATAAATAAGTATATATATTGAAAGAGAAACTGGAATGGCTATTGCCAAAAGACAAAGAAACTAGAGACCCTTGAAACTAAATTCGAAGCAAGAAAGGAGTTGACAAGAGTGAAGAAGGCTTCACTCTTGTCTCTATATATACTATCTAACTAGGGGCTACGTGGCAACATTCTATAGGACCTCCAATATGTGTTGACTTTGTAGGACACATGCCTTGACTTACAAGGCAAGTTTTTTTATGTGTGGGCTACATGGTTAGCTTGATCTTCAAGCTAACAACATGTGTGGCACATGGCCAACTTTTTGACCACGTTTCTAATCCAAAAAGTCAATTAAAGACACCTATGAAGTCAAAACAACATCTATAAAGCTTCTAAGAAGCTTCCATATCAAATACTATAGAATTAACTTACTTTTATCTATTTTTATTTACTTCTACATATTTGTATATGTAATTATGAGTATGTCCATGACATTACCTCTCCTTCTAGGGACAAGTTCCATGAGGAGCGGTCATCATATGTTGAGAAAATCTATGATGCGACGAATTATATTTGCCACATACTCAAATCTTTGTTCTCTTCGAAGATGATTGATAGGGCCTCTCAACCATTGGTTGTGTCTCATACCAGTGCGAGAAGACCACCCGGTTATTTGATCATTATTGAGGCCTTCATAACTTCCTTCAAATAGAATATTTGGAATACCATCAAGAATTGTTCCTACGTCTAGTAAAATCACCAAACATCGGGAGTGCCTTCATAAGTCATGATACCAAATGCGTTGTATCACGCCATCTGTTTGAGGAAGAACATGTCGTTCTTGAAGATCTTCATCTTGATTGCATCGTCTTGAAGGTTGTGACAATTGTAATGTCTCATCCGATAGGTCAGCAAATAAAGGCTCTTGAGTCGAATCCGTTGATTATTGGTTTTCCATCTCCTGAGCATCACAACTACAAAGAAGCTACAAACAAGGATTGAAGGTAAAATGTTATCTTACCTAGATGTTGTTTCTTTTATATCAAAGGTTTTCATCTTGATTTTGATGGATGTCGTCGATGAAAAGCTTCTACGACCTTTGTTACATTTATAAGATTCTTTACTGGCTTCCATGTGCATTCACTAATATCATATCCATGCCAATGGATAAGATATTCTAATTTATTTTGGCATCGCCTTGAATCTAAGACTTCTTCTATTTCAAACTCTTCATTATTGTCCACTTCTATACGAGAAGGTGTAGCTTGTCATCTTCTTGATATGTCCACTGTCTTGTATGGTTCAAAAAGAGACACATGGAATATTTGATGGATTTTTATTGACTCCGGTAGATGTAAACGATATGCAACTGGATTGATTTATGCAGAAATAGAAAATGGTCTTGCCTTCAATAGTCCAACTTATTACAAGGACGAGTAGTCTTGATATTGCGACAAAGTAGCTATATCTTATCACCCAAGTAGAATGGTGGTTGTTCTTTTTGATAGACATCCGCATTGACCTTTTGTTGTTCTTGAGCCTCTTTTTACTGTACCTTCATCGTTGCATGTAGCTCTGACAAATGAATTACCAAATCTTTCGGAGTAGGATTATCAACTTTTGAAAAGTTAAAAGTAACAAGTCATGGATGATAACCATAATTAGAAAAGAAAGGTGTTTGTTTTGTAGAAGAATGTAATGTATTATTGTAAGCAAACTATGCCAATGGCAAAAGAGTTGTCCAATCATCTTGTTGGTAGTTGATGGTAGTTGATGGTACATCTTAAATATTGCTCCAAAACTTGATTAACACACTCCGTTTATCCATCAGTTTGAGGATGGAATGTCGAAGATAGTTTTATATCTACTTTTGGAATCTTGAAAAGAGTCCGCCAAAATCTTAATACAAATTGAGTTTCTCTATCTGATAAAATATCCTTGGATAATCCATGATAGCGATAGATATTGTCAAGAAAGAACTTAGTTGTTTCTTCACCTGTGATAGATTTTGTACATGGTACAAAATGTGCCATGTTGATAAAATGATCTACTATCACGAATATAGAGTCATAAGAATCTGAGATTGAAAGATCCGTGATGAAGTCTATAGAAATAGAAGACCATTGTTGTTCTAGAATGGGTAATGGTTGAAGAAGTCCAAAAGATCGATGACAAGGATTTTTTGATCTTGAGCAAATATCACATGATTGTACAAAATCTTTGACTGCCTTCTACATTTGAGGCCACCAAAAATCCCTAGATATCAACTCCAAAGTCTTATTGTATCCAAAATATCCTGCTGCTCGAAAGTCGTGACAAGTTTGAAGAATACGTAAACGTGCTTCTCCTTCTGGAACATATAGGTGTCCTTCAAAATAGAGTAGATTGTTTCTGAACTCAAATTTAGAGGGATCATGAGATTTAGAAGAATTATTTTTGATATCATGAACAAGAGGATTTGAAGACATACTTAATTGGACTTGCTTGATAAAAGTTAAATGAACAGACAATGTTGATTTTATTGTTCAAAGATGAAATTGCTTCGGCTTCAAGAAAACTGTTATTTATTGCTCAAAAGCTACATCTCCTTCTTTTGGTGCAAGATAAGAATGTCTAAATAAGGCATCGGATAAACCTTATTATTTTCCTAGCCGATAAGTGATGATGAACTCGAATCTTGATAAAGACATGCTCTAACGAGCTTGACTATGATTTAATATGCATGTTGATATGAAATACTTGACGTTCTTGTGATCCATATACATGGTGACTAGACTCAAAGCACCTTGTAGATAATGATGTCATTCTTGAAAAGAATCCACAATTGCAAGAAGTTCTTTGTCATGGATCTCATAATTGATTTTTACTGCTGAGAATTTTCTTGAATGAAAGGCTACTAGATGAAGTTTGTCATCTGTTCCCATTTGTGACAAAGTCACACCCAGAGCAAAGTCTGATGCATCTGTTTCCATAAAGAATGCTTTGGAAAAATCAACACGATACAAGATTGGTGTAGAAACAAACGTTGTCTTCAAAGATTCAAAAGTAACTTCTGCTTCTTGATTCCATTGGAGTTTGTCTTTACAAGTCAAACATGTAAGTGGAGCTGCAATTCGAGAGAAGTCTTTGATAAAGATCCAATAGTAGTTGACAAATCCCAAAAAGCATTGGACATCTCTTACCATTTTTGGGATCTTCCAATCTATAATAGTTTGAACTTTCTTAAGATCCATCATAAGTCCATCATTTGAAATGATATAACCTAAAAAATTGACTTGAGTAGTGTGAAATACACACTTTTCTATCTTGGAATAGAATCTTGCATCTCTTAATATTTGCAACACATGACGAACATGAAGTTCATGTTCTTCTGGATTTTTAGAATAGATCAAGATGTCATCCAGATAACAGACCACAAAATCATCCAAATTCTTAAAAAATATCATTCATTAGATGTTGAAAAGCTGATGGTGTATTTGTAAGTCCAAAAGGCATAACATTGTATTCAAAATATCCATACTTAGTTCGAAACGTAGTCTTCCATTCATTTCTTTCTTTGATGCGTACTAGATTGTGTGCTTCCCGAAGATCTATTTTTATATAGATCTTAGCTTGATTGAGCTGATCAAGAAGTCCAGATATTAAAGGTAGTGGATACTTGTTCTTGATGGTAATCTTGTTGAGTCCTCAATAATCAATACACATCCACAATGATCCATCTTTTTTCTTCACAAATAGAATTGGAGCTCTTGCCGGAGATTTAGAATGGCGTATGAAATTCTTGGCTAGATTTTCTTCAATATACTCTTTAAGTTCAGTCAACTCATTTTGTGATAAACTGTAGATTGGTCCGAATGGCAGTTGTGCTCCTTCTTGAAGATCAATTGAGCAATCATAGGGATGATATTTCAGGAGTGTATCTACATTCTTTTTTTCAAATACATCTTGAAATTCTTAATATTGGCTTGGAATGCCACTTGAAGTCTTTCCACTAGTAGAAACAAATGTGGCATAAATAATATATGGTGATTCTTTCATAGCAGCATGCAAGAAAGCTTTTGTACCTATAAATACGGGTTTAATTGAACTGGACTTATGACTCTCTATTTGATTAACTACACTCTTAGTTATACTTTTAGAAAAAGTAAGAGTTCAGGAAATCCAATCTATTTGAGGGTTGTATTTTTCTAACCATGATAAATCTAAAATGACTGGATTAGAGGGAGATCTAATGATATTAAATACTACAAAGCTATTATGACCATTGATTATTACTTCTATAAGAAGGATTTTGTGAGTATTGTCTCCAGAAAATAATGGACGACCATCTATGACTTCTACGTGAATAGGTTTAGTTTTCTTTACTAAAGATATGTTATGTCTTTTAGTGAATTCTTCATCTAAAAAATATGCTAAGGCTCCTAAATCTAAGAAGGCAGAGGCTTTGTAATGTTTAGGTCCTAAAATAATATTTAATGTAAAACAAGGAGAGGGCTCTGAAGAGAGAATAGGATCTTTACTAGATGTTGTATAAGGTTCCAGCCGCACAGTTCCTATTGTAGCTGGACAAACTCGTTTTCTGACATATTGTCTTCTTTGATAGCTATACTCCTCATTTTGTGGTTGCGTTGTTTCTTTGGACAATGTTGAGCAGTGTATTTTGGTTCTCCACAATATAAACATAATCCTTCTTGACGACAATGAGTCTTTTCTTACTCTGTAAGAGGTTTGAAATGTACTACATCAATTTGCATATCTTCTACTTCCAAATGTATTTGTTGAAGAGGTATTGGTATTGCTATTGAATTATAGTAACGTTATGGCTACTTGTATGATTCTCAGATCAAAATTCAAAAAGACAATTGTCACACTTCACAGCAAAGTCAATTGCTTGACTCAATGTTTGAGGATCAGGTAAGTTGAGCATTAATTTTTTTACCTCATATTATAATTTGTAGAGAAATTGGCTAATAAGTGCAGTATCATCCCACTTGATATCAGTTGTAAGTTATTGAAATTGTGAAGCATACAACATTACTGATTGATTGCCTTATCATAAAATATGAATCTTATTGGTTGCAACACGAATTGCATCATGTTCTCCATACATGGATCGAAATAAAAATTTCCACAAATAAGATCATTGTTAAAAAATTTAAATATTATTTTAAAGATAGGTAGTCTATAATTTTAAAAATGCAATAATAGAAATAAAATAATCTATTCAATTTTAAAACAAAATAAGAATAATGAATTAGCATTCTTGTCATATTATCAACGATATAAATTTCTAAGACTCAAAAGATCAATATACTCTTATGTATTTTAAAAGAGCTAGATAATCACTTAAAGATAAAATAATATTAAACTAAAATAGCTATTACTGAAAATAAAAAAGTTAAAATCTCTCAAAATAAGAATAAAAATAAAAAAGACATCAACAAGAATAAAGAAGGCTTTACTCTTGCTTCTTTATATACTATTAAATTAAGAACTATATAGTGGCATTTCATAGGATCTCCAATATGTATTCAACTTGTGAGACACATATCTAACTTACAAGATAAGTTTCTTATATGTGCACTGTATAATAAGCTTGTATTATAAGCTACTAATATGTTGTTGTGTTGTGATTTGGCTACGATATAAAAATAATGTGTTTCTATATTTAATGTATAATTTACTCAACAACATAGTGAGAGCCATATTAGTGAATTTTAATTGATTGTAGAATGTGGTTAGATTACTACTTGAAAAGAGGTTGCTTATAAAGACTAATATTAGAATTTGTATAAGATTACTTTCTTTTGATAATAGCTTTTGAAGTTGATTTTGTTAGTAATAATTTTCAAACATTTAGAGTTGCCTTTGTTAGACATTAGTGATGCTTAAAGTCTTATTTTGGTTCTTTGATTCAACGTTTAGGACATATATTATATAAATCTTATAAGAAAAAGGATTTGAGAGGGATTTGGTAGCAAAAAGGATAATTAAGGCATCCATATGGATGAATGGAGATGAATAATATAAATCTCTATTCTTATTGGTCAAAAATCATGACCAATGGGCTTCAAGAAGGCTGTCCGAGGCCATATTAGGGATTAAGATTAGTCTTTTGGGGGGATTTAAGCTTTGGAGGCTAAGATCAGTAAGTTTAGGTTTTTGGCTATGGTTTTGGTATGAATTATGTGTGATTTGGATTATATATGAAGGAGGTATGGGCACTCAAAGTTAAGGTATTGATTTTGTATATATTCTCACTCTCTTGAATATAACGTGCATGTACATAAAGAAATAAAAGATCAGTGATTAGAAATGAAGAAAAAATTATTTTGGCTAGACTTTTGGCATATTTTTTGATGGATTCCAAGTTAGAAGGAAGGAGATATTAGAAGTTAAATTTAGTGCTTCAAATCTAAGGGTAGTAAGTAATCTGATTTACTAGTAGTTGTATTTTGAGCTATATCTTGAGCAATTTGATAAGATTTTGGCTCAAATTTTTTTAAAATGTATGTAATCATGTTAATAAAATTTATGCACAAATTTTGTAGAAATTAGATTTTGGATTTGTGAGATATGAAGAAAATAGTACTCAAGTGCTTGTGAATTAGGATTTTAGAGCACCTATAAGAAATTTTAAGATGCCACATGATCTGTAGTAAATTTATAATTAAATTTTTTTAAGATAAAACTTAAGGATAAATTCTATAATATTTTTGAATTTAGAAAAAATTGAATATTTGGATCAAGAGATATGATTTTTTGAAGTTTAGGAAGAAGAAATCTTTCTTGGAAATATTATGTTTTGAAGGGATTTTATTATAATTTGAACATTTTATACAAAGTAAAAGGATTTTTGGAAGTCAAGACTTCATATATATATTAAAGATGGATATATGGAGCTAAGGTCAAATTTTGATATAAAGATGAGCTTTCAAGAAGCGATTATGGATTTTCTTTAGAATTATTGTAAATTTAACTTACCAGCAAATGGTTAGTTATGATTTGGTATAGTCAAGAATATTAGGGAATTTCTAAATATTTTAGAAAGCCTTATATAAAAACCTTCTTAAATAAAAAATATTTTACTAGTACAATATCTTGTTGATTTTTTAGTATTTGTCTTCTAATTTAAAGATTAAATAACTTATTGGAGCTTGGCCAATAAGTTAAAACTAAACTTACTACAATTAAGTATCCAATGTATTTTCAAATAGAAAACCATACAATACAAAAACATGTAATGTGTGGCTAACTTGTTGGCCAAATTTTTAACTTATCAATCAACTATAAACCTATATAAAGTCAAATTCTTATATAATTTTTTTTTAAAAAGCTTTGCCATAAGATATTATTAAATCTACTTTTTGTTGCAACTATTTTTCTTTCCATATTAAGATAATATAATTGAAGGTTAGAACTAGATTTATAATTATTAGGAACCATATACAAGACAAGGATTGAAGACCAAGAAATAGAATAAACTAGACATTAGAACAACAATTGGATACAAGGCAAGAAGGTCTTCGCTAGACCTTAAGAAATGAGTTGTCGAGACTAAGGATCCTCTCAGCCTCAACTCCTATATATATTAGGTCCTAAAAAGCTTCTTGAAAAGTCTCTATGATGCTTAAAAACAAAACAAGCCTAAGATCCTTCTTTAGCAACTTCCTAAATCATCTAAAGCCTCCTAGAACCTTCTAAGACCTCCTATGACCTTCTAAAACTTTCTTAGAGTCTATTGAAATCTTTTAGAATCTTTTAGAATCTTCTTCAATTGTATCTCTTTGACATCATCTCTTCTTCTAGCTTCAAGGTATGTAAGAATCAATGTTGTAGTAAGCTAGTATATGCACAAGAAGTTGAAGATCTATCGCATGGTATCCACTATATATTCTAATTGTGTTTTGCAAGGTAAATGGTTCATATGCCCTTATAGCCATCGATAGTGCCTCAAGCCTTCTACTTGTGACAAAGTATGATCTTTGGTATCTTCATTATGGAATTGTCCTGCAAACACTCTTTCAAGACGTCCTTCATAGGCATGTTCTATCTCAAACACAATTACCAGTAACCTATTATGAGGTATCCTTTGATGTCTTTGTGATTCAGATGGTTCTTTATCTTAGGATTGTCTTTGCGAGCTACTTGATTGAGATAGTATAACCAATAAGGTGTCTATCTCTTGAATATCCATATCATATAAAGTAGACAAGACCAAAAGAATATAAACAGACTATGGTCACAAACTCAAACTATTAACTTATACTATTCTAAATATTTGATAACAACTGCCTCTTTAGAGGTTGCCTCCTCTCCTTCTTTATGAGGCCAAGAACTAAAAATCTTCATGGTGAAGCCATCTTACTAAGCTACTATTCTTCATTTTGCCTCTTTTGGTCTAGATGGATGTCGTTGATGGAATCTTTGAACCTTCATTTGTCCATTTATAAGGTTGCCAGCTGATTTCCACGTGCAATCAATGATATCATATCTATGCCAATAGACCAAATATTTAAGCCTTCCATCTCTTATCCTTGAATCTAATACCTCTTCTACCTCAAATTCAACATGATCATTGATTTTATCTAAAGGAAGTAGTAGTTATCTTCGACTTAGTATGTTTGATTTTTTATACCTTTTCAAAAGTGAAATATAAAAGATTGGATGAATTTTTATGGATGAAGATAATTCCAAGTGATAAATTATATAATTAATTTTTTTCTAAATCACAAATGGTCTCAGCCTTAAGTAGTCCAACTTATCAGACGGTCCAATACTTGAGCTGATATAAAGTATTCAAGATTCTTATGATCTGTATATATAATCACATGAGAAGAGGTACCTTCAAGAAAGTGGCACCATTCTTGGAAAGAATTTACGATCCCAAGTAGCTCTTTATCATAGATTTTATAATTAATTAGTTTGACTGAGAATTTTTTAGAATGAAATGCAATTGGATGAAGTTTGTCATCTTCTCTATATTGAGACAAAACTGCTCTCAATATAAAGTCTGAGGCATTGATCTCTATAAAATAGGATTTTTTGAAATCTAAATGTATCAAAATTGGAGTTATTGTAAAAATATCTTTTAAGCTTTGAAAATCTTTCTTTGCTTCAAAGTCCTAGTTTAGTTTATCCTTGCATGTCAATCGTGCAAGTGGAGCAACAATCTTGGAGTAATTCTTAATAAAAATCCTATAGAAGTTTGTAAATCCAAAAAAGTATTGAACATCACGTACAGTTTTTGGCTTTGCTCAATCAATGATTGCTTGTATTTTCTTTGGATCTATAAAAAAGCCTTTGTTGGAAATACATATCCAACAAATTTGACTTGAGATGCATGAAATACACACTTCTTCAGTTTTGCATATAGCCCAGCACTTCGTAGCTTTTCCAGCATAAGGCAAACATGTTTTTTGTAGTCTTCCAGATTCTTGAAAAATTTCAGAATATCATCTAAATAGATCACAACAAAGTCATCAAGATACTTACAAAATATGTCATTCATTAAGTGTTGGAATATGGCTAGAGCATTGATGAGTCCAAAAGGCATGACATTGTATTCAAAATGTCCATACCTAGTGCAAAATGATGTCTTCCATTCATCTCCCTCCTTAATACATACCAAGTTATACGTACCTTACAGATCAATCTTCATAAAGATCTTTGTTTGGCTAAATTGATCAAGAAATCTAAATATGAATGACAATCGATCTTCATTCATTATCATGATTTTATTAAGATTTCAATAATCAACATACATTCGTAAGGATCCATCTTTTTTCTTCACAAATAATATCGGAGCACTAGCTGGTGACTTGGAATGTCGAATAAAATTAATAGCCAAATTTTCTTCAATGTACTCTTTTAAAGTTGTAAGCTCATTCTAGGATAAATTGTAGATGGATCCAAATAGTGGTTGAATACCTTCTTGAAGGTTAATTGTACAATCGTAAGAACAATAATTTTACAAGATATCCATATTTTTTTTTCAAATACATCTGTAAAATCCTTCTACGCCTCTAGGATTGTTGTTGTAATAACCATAGGTTTTGATTGTGGATTTGCGTTGATAGCAAATGTAGTACCTTATTTGGCGACCCTTATAAATACTCTAGCTCTAATAAATAAATATCATTTAAGTTTTGGCTTATCAGATATTAGAAGCTTTTTTATAGATCTAGAGATTCTATGATCTACCAAAGAAAATTCTAACTTTCGTGATATCCAATCTATATGTAGATTGTATTTTTTAAGCCATGAGAGTCCTAAAATGACTAGACTTGATGGTGATCTAATGACGTTGAATACTACTTAGTTGCTATGATTGTCAAAGGTTATTTCTAATAGAATTGTTTTATGAGAGGCATCTCCAAAGGATAAAGGTTGATCATCTATTACTTCTACACGTACGGCTTTGAATTTTTTGACCATACAGATTTTGTATGATCTAAAAAATTCTTCATTAATAAAACATGCAGAGGCTCTCGAGTCAAGTAATGCATGACAATTTAGTTTTGTAACTCCTAACTGTATAGGTATAGTAAAACAACGAGAAGAGCTAGCAAAAAATACATGATCTTTCTTAGTTTGTCATAGTGAAGAATCCAGCCGCAAGGTCCCTATTGTGGCTGGACACCCTCGTTTTCTTGCAATACTTTTGATGATGTAACAGCACTCTTCATTTGATATATATGCTGGCCTTTCTCTGAACAATTATTAATCTTATGGCTTGATTTTTTGTAATATAAGCATATAACAAGTTCCCTTCGATGCTTTTTTTCTTGCTCAGAAAGAAGTTTGAAGTAAACTGTATTAAACTATATATCTTCTACTTCTAACTAATCATTAGAATTGGATGGTAAAGAAGCTACAGAATAATTGGTGTATACATGTAGTGTAATTAAAGAATATTTATCTTGTCGTTGTTGATATAAATGGTTATCGCACTTCACAGCTTGATTAATGGCTTCATTGAGTGTTAGAAGATCTAGCATAGACAACAATAAGTGCTTGACATCATTTCTTAATTTCCAATGAAATTGATTCATCAATGCATCTTCTCCTCAATTTATATCACATGCTAATTATCAAAAATTTGAGGTATACATTGATGTAGAGTGTATTTTTAGTTGAAGGCTTCAAATTTTAGTTATTAAAGAATGAATCTTATCATGTTCACTAAATCCTTCTACAAATATTACCAAAAATGCTTCAAAATTGTACAATATATGAGAATTTTTTTCAAATAATGGGACAAACTAGCATAAAGCTTGACTCAAGAGCAAGGTTTCAACCAAATTAATACGAAATACTTCAGTGGAATATCATTGACGTTGAAGCAAAGTGATTAGTTGTACTTAATTTACAAAGCCACAAAATTTTGAGCAAGTGCCATCAAACTTTTTAAGAAGGTTGATCTTTAGTTCTTTTGTTGTTATTATTGTCAGATCATTGCCTTGAGTGGATGTACCTCCTATATTTGAAGTAGACATAGTTGTTTGAGAATTTGGAACCTTTGTTATAATTTAATGAAGTAGTTGAGGCACTCTGGCCTCTTGACCATTATGTATGGTCATATATAATTTTTCATTCTACTTTGATAAAGTCTTTGTCCTAATCCTCAATGCTTCAAGAGCATTAATAATAAAATCTAACTTAATCTCTTAAAACTTTGTCCTATTGACTTTTTTACCTTCTGCCATAGAAAATTAGAAAAACATATGCCTTCAAAAAAAACCTGATCTATGATGTAAAAAAAAGAAATCAAAATAATATTAAGAAAAGAATAATATTAGTCTAGAAGAGGATAATCTGCAACCTCTAGAATGTTATAATACTTCTAAGAAGAGGGATAATCCACTCTTTGTCAAGAAAGACCAAAGTCCTAATATTATTTTATGACATCCTTGACAAATTATTAAGAACCATATACAAGACAAGGATTTAAGACCAAGAAATAGAATTAGCTAGACATTAGAACAACAACTGGATACAAGACAAGAAGGTCTTGGCTAGACCTCAAGAAGTGAGTTATCAAGACTGAGGATTCTCTCAGCCTCAACTCCTAGGAAGCTTCTTAAGAAGTTTTTATAAGGGTTGAGAATAAAGCAAGCCTAAGATCCTTCTTCAACAACTTCCTAAATCATCTAAAGCCTCCTAAAACTTTCTAGGATGTCATATGATCTTCTAAAACTTTCTTAGAATCTATTGAAACCTTCTATAATCTTCTAGATCTTTTAGAACCTTTTGGAACCTTCTTTAGTTGTATGTCCATTGTCGTAATACGTGAAGTCTTGCTTAAAAATGCTCTAAGTACTTAACTATGGATGGTAGAATGGAAATTGCAACAACAAAATCTTAACTCTAATAGAATACTAACTAAACTCTAATTAGACCATAACAATGCTAAATAAGCTTTAATCAAATTCAAAGAAATCTTAAAGGAATTACAAAGAAAAAATAAGAAACCTTAAAGAAATATTAGAATGATCACAAATATATCTCAAATACATCTCAATTCAATCTTAATTTAATCCTAATTAAAATCCTATCGGACTTCATTCAAACTTTAGGCCAAAAATTAACTAAATCTTAAATCCTAAACAAATCCTAAACAAATCCTAAACCCTAAATCAAATCCTAATCAAATCCTAAACCCTAAATCATATCCTAATCAAATCCTAAATCCTAAATCAAACCCTAACCAAATTTTAAACCAAATCCTAAATCCTAAACCAAAGCCTAGTAATTCCTACAATAGATTTAAACTTTAATTACTAATGAATGAACCATTGATCTTAATTCAAAATTGCATGCTTTTTAACAATTAAGTTGACAACAAGCACAAAAAAATTTGAAAAGGATTAGAATTACCAAATAGATGATAACTGTGAGTGTAAATTTCACTCCTCAACATTAATTACAAGATGGCCTCAATTAAGAGTTGCTTGTAATTGGTGGTGTGAATTGAAGTAAGCAATTGGCAAAAGACCAAGGAGGAACAACCACAATACAAGTAAAAGAGATGAAATCAAGTAATCACAACATCCAAAACGAAGTCACAGTCCGTTCACTAGATTTTCATCTAATAAAAAGTAAAAGAAAAAAATAAAAAATATATTTTTAGATAGATAATTTCTTTATCTTTCCAATGACTTAAAAATCATGTAATTCCAAGTTACTATGAGTAAGTTACGATAGATTAAAGATAGAATGTAAATAATAAAAAAGTTAAGTGAATAATTTTTACCTCAAGGATAACTTGCTTAAGAAATCAGGAGTTCGAGCCTCACTAAGGCTCACAAGTAGTGTATATTCCCCCCCCTCAAGAGGCCTTGAGGCCTTAGTCTTATCTTCCTACCTATACCCAAGGTGCTACAATCCATATGGAAATTGTGCATCTCTCTTCCTACAAGGACTACACTAGCTGCTCGTCCTCCTATTTTCTACTAGTAAAACTACTTTTTTTGCATTTTTGACTTCACCATGGTATTCAAAAACACCCAATTAGCCTATACAACTTGTATAATCTTCAAATCTTGCTTCATTTCTTCATAATGGCTCTCAAGGTGATAAAACTCAATTTTACCAAAGTCTTGAATTTTTCTCTAAAAATTCATAAAAAATTCTAAATAAATTCTAAATAAATTCTAAAAAATCCGATAATATTTCTATAATAAAAATATCCATATGAGGCTGTATTTTCCTATCTTGGTTATTTTTTATAGTAATAAAATCAATTTAAATCTACTAAAAATCTTATTTTTTATATAATTAACTAAAAAGACATGAAGCTCTTTTTCATGCTTCTTCTAACTACTAACTAATCATTGATAGAATTTTATAATTAATACATGTAGATAGGAGCCAATAAAGATATTGGTTTCAATAACTAACTCTTAATACTTAACAATAAAAAAATACTAAACTAACTAAGATAATTGCTTCCAAGTCTTACTAAGACTCCATTTTTATAACTTTTCTTCTAATAACATTTTTTTAACTTATAAATACTTTTAAATTATAATAAATACTTGAATAGTCAAAAAAAAATCTCTATTCTTAATATTTGTATAATTGAATGACTTAAAACTATGTTTTTAACTAATCTACTAATTAAGATCAATTTGTGGGACTCACAATAGCCTCAAAAACGTGCTTTGATTTTGGCCAGCCTCCTTCTCTAACCTTGATGCTAATCTTTCAGAGCCAATATCTCTCCTTTTCACCATCTGATTGATCTCAAAATTCTCATATACATAGAAAAAAAAGTCTAATATTTTCACACATAAATTTCACTCCAATCCAACTAGTAGATTAAAAACTCTCATTAGACTTAAAATTCTACTTTGTGAGACCTTGATCCACTTAAACCTCAATAATCCTCAATTCAACCATTAGATCAAGCTAAGATTCACAACACATATTAAGCACAACTATGACCATTAATCTACAAAATTTCACTTGTAGATCTGATACAAAACTCTTGAAATCACTTGAAACATCAATCCTATTTTATTTCACAAAACCCAAGTCATCCAAAAATAAACTTGACTTTGTAAAGCTCTTACAAAGTCATTACAAATCCAAATCGCCCAAAATCAATGCTCATAGAAATCCTATCTAGTTTGCTATCAAATCCCACTCTTTGATATGCAAAAAAACCCTCAAATTACCATAGATGCTTGATTTTGTGTCTTAGGGTCTGATTTTGATCCAGGTTACTAATCGTCCCTCCTCAAATATCAATATCTAGTTTTTCTAGGTAATTTTTGCTAGAATTTATTTTTAACTTTTTCTTAAAGATACTTATATCATTTATTTTTCTAATCTATCTTATTTCGCCTTATTTATGGTCTTATAAAGTAAATAGAAGTCATTTTTGTAAAAAAATAGTACTATTACTAAAAGTTTTATTATCTTCCTATCTTTTATCCATATTTTTTTATTTCATCTTTTAACTTGGCTCTTCTATAATAAGATCCATATTATCATCTTTTACCATATAGTCATATTACAATACAACATCGTGATAGTATATTGCATACAAATAAATATCTAAAAAACGTTAAATTTTCTTAAAGATTTGGAAATCCATTTTCTAAATATAAGATTTATATGTTGATTTTTTATAATATTTTGTTATATTTGAAGATAGTACATAAATATATATAAATAATTATAAATATGCCAAATAATTATGGATATTTGTAAATTTATGTAAAAGTTAGAAAAAAACATCTTGCAGAATAATAATCATGAATCTTTCTTCACATCACTCTAACTTCATTTTTCATCATCTTCATACTAATTAATCATCTTATTAAATAAAAATTTAGAAATATCTATTATATAATTTATTATATATAATATACTTATTGATAATTGTAAAAGCATGATAATTCTAATAAGACAAGTGCGTACATTGTGACCATGTCTTTTGTAACTTTTACAAAGACAAATATTTGTCATGACTTTAGTAGCTTCAAAATATGAGGATATACATTGTATACATAATTTAATACCAAATTATCTTTTTGTCAAGGACATAAATTTCAAAAAAAGAAATCATTAATACACACTTATGTTATTGAAAAGAACTAGAAAATTTCTCAAATATGATATAATATTGAACTAAAATAGCTATTGCCAAAAACAAAAAGACTAGAAAGACTTGAAATAAGACTAAATACTAGAAAGGCATTGATAAGAGTGAAGAAGGCTTCACTCTTGCCTCCATATATACTCTTAACTAGGAGCTATGTGGTAATATCTTATAAGACCTCCAAAACATATTGACTTTGCAAGACATGTTGTTGTGATGAAATATGGCTAATGAATAAAAGAGAGAAGAAAACATTATATTATAAAAGATTTTACTTTAAAATATTATAACAAATATCTTAAAAAAATAGATAATAGTCAAAAAGATAGTAAAATAAAAAGATATTATTCATGTCTTTTTATAAAATAGACTTCTATTTACTTTGTAGGATCATAAATTAGATAAAATAAAGTAGATTAAAAAATAAAATAATATAGGCATATATAAGAAAGAATTAAAAGTAGATTTTAGCAAAAATTACTTTAAAAAGCCAAAAATTGATATGTAAAGAGGATCAATTGTCAATTTGGGTCGAAATTAGACCTTGAGGCATAAACTTGTATACCTATGGTGACTCTAGGATTCTATTGTACATCAAAGAGTAGGATTTGATAGTTAACTCGATAGGATTTTTTTGGACATTAATTTTGATTGATTTGAGTGTATAATAATTCTAAGAGCTTTATAAAGTCATGATTTTTTTGAATAACTTTGGAATTTGTAAAATAAAAAAGTATTATGTTTTAGAAAATTTTGTGAATTTTCTGATAGAACTATAGTTTAAATTTCAAGGACTTATGAAAATAGTTGTGTGAAGTATATTCTACAAGATTGAGCTTGATAAAATAATTCAATTAAAGATTAGTGAATTTAAAGTAGGTTGAGGTCTCAAAAATTGGACTTTAATAGACAATTAGGATTTTTAAGATCTTCACCAATCTACTACTTGGATTTAAGTAAAATTTATATTTGAAGATAATAGACTTGATTTTCTATATATATGTGAATTTTAAAAACAATTAAACGGTGCAAAAAAGAGATATTAGCACTACAAGACTAGCATCAAGGTTGAAGAAAGAGGCCAGCTGATACTTGAATGGATTTTGATATTTTTTTTTTATTTGTAAGTTTTATTTTCTTCAAATATCATATACTTGTTACCAACTTAGTTATTGAAAAGTGTGTAGAATTTTAAGTAAGATCAATAGTTTAATTGATAGATATTGAGGTTCTAAACTATGTTAGCATTAGGTTGAGTTGGTTAGATTTTGATTAGGATTTGGTTTAGGGTTAGGATTGGATTTGGATTTAGGATTTAGTTAGAATATTTTTAAAGTTTAGGATTTAGGATTTAGAATTTGTTCAAGATTTAGAATTAGCTTAGGATTTATAATGTAGGATTTGCTTAGGATTTAGAATTAGCTTAGAATTTACAATGTAGGATTTGCTTAGGAGTTAGGATTTAGAGTTTGCTTAGATTTTAGGACTTTCTATTTTTTTAGAATTTGTAATTTGGCCTAAGATTTGATTGAAGTCCATTAGGATTTTAATTAGGATTAAAATAGGACTAAGTTGAGATTTATTAAAGATATAATTGTGATTACTCTAATATTTTTTTAAGATTTCTTAAGGATTCTTTTAAGATTTCTTATTGTTTCCTTTGTAATTTTTTTAAGGTTTCTTTTGAATTTGATAAAAGCTTACTTAGAATTATTAAATTTTAATTAGAGTTTATTCAGTGTTTTATTAGAGATAATATTTTATTTTTATAATTTCCATTCTATCTTCTTGAGCCAAGTGCACGGTGCATTCTTAAGCAAGACTTCACAAAATATGACATATTTGGTGAACTTAATGTAAAAAGCTTGAGATGAAAGGTATTTAAAAATTTTCTTAGATTATATGAATTATGGAGAAGAAAGGCAAGAAGATTGAAGAAGGACCTATAGATGGGCTTTGATTGGAGCTACAAGTGGAGATACTAATAGAAGACAAGGTTTGTATTTCAATCCCAACTCTGCAAGCATATTTGAAACTTTTGCCTCATTCATGCAACAGCAACAAATTAAAGAATATAAAGAGGCTATAGCAAACAAAGCATTATATGTGGTTGTAGATAAGATTGATCAATTAGAAAGAAAGAACATCACAAAGTATTTAAAGTATTATATAAAAGAAATGGAGTTGAAGTATGTTCCAAAAAAGGAGATGATTCAATTATTTGAATAAGCTACTGTTTTGAAGATAAGAAACCATGTGAGGTTTATTATAGGACATTTTGGAGGTTCATTGGAGAAATATTTTCAAGCATTGAAAGATGAATTTTTCTTAGAAGACAATGATCAGGTCACAAAAAAATCATTTTTTGAGTGGATTGAAAGACTTAAGAACGATCTTTTAGCAACAAAATTATTAAAAAGGTTTAAAAAGTAATATTCTTTATTATCAAAGAAAGAGAGGTAATTATTTGATGTAAGAAAAGTGAAACTTTTCTTGAGGTAGCTCATAGAGAGTTGCAAAAGAAGTTGGAAATCTTGCTTGAAGATAAAAAAGAAGGTAAAGGATTGACAAAAGATTAGAAAGAAATAGAAGAAGTAATAGGATTGCTTACAAAAAGAGAAAATATATATTTATATATATTGATATTCAAAAATCATTACAAATATCTCAGATAAAAATACCTACTATCAATCCTATATCTATGATTCAACCTTCAATAGCTAAATCAAAGAATAAAGAAATAGATATTGATAAAATTATATGAAGGATGAGAGATTTATAAATAAAATTTACAAAATTTGAAGAAGAGGCAATCATCAAGAGTATCAATAAAACAAGGTTATGATCAATAGAAGATACTGTGCATAGGTATATGTGGTGTTATAGTATACATCATTTGAAAAGAAAATGTGAAGATTTTACAAAAACATTATGCAATAGAATTATTTTTTTAAAAAAAATTATGATATATTTAAAAAAGAGTGAACAAAAATTAGAGATAAACTTTGGTAAAGGAAAGATGAAGGTATCTATAAAGGAAGCATTTAAAAACTCAAGCAAGGAAACATCAACATATTAAATGGAAGTAAGTCAGAGCAAATGTTTGAGCATAAATCTTAAATTTTTGGAAGAACCTAGTTCTTTATGGAAAAATATAATGAGCTATGCTAAAAAGAAAAAAATTTCTAGAGATAATTTAAAATATATTGGTAATAATATTTAACAAATTATTAGGTCTAAAAATGGACTACAAAAAGAAAAAAAAATACAACAATAAAAGAATCCTACGCATAAAAAGATAATAGAGAATACTTCTACATAGGAAAGAAAAATTATAAATGAAAAAGCAAAGGCTCTTGCTTGTAAATTACAATCAGATATTGAGGCAATAATGGATTTGTAGAAGATTTTAGAAGAATGTATTTTAAATTGCAAGGTGGAATTTATATTAGAAGAATTTTTTGGAATAGCAAAGAAGAAATTTTTTGAAGTCATTATGGATATTAATAAGAAGAAACAGCAAATTTTGAATGAAAATATGGCTTCAAATGTACATGGGGTAAGAGTGATGATAGATGAAGAAGGCAATGATTATGCATATGGAGATATTTCACGTAAAATGATTATAGAAGAAAAAGAAGAAATTCAAACTTCTAGTCATTATTCTTATAGTCATTAGACAAGAACAACAACAGAGATATTGGTGAAGTTGAGAAATTTTGAGAAATGTATTGTAGCATTAATTGATCATGGTTTGGAGATCAATTTGATATCAAAAGAGTTATATGAAAGGTGAAAGTAGCCTATTAATACCAAATATGGGTAGATAATTTGATCAACAAATAATTCACAAAGAGAATTATATGAGGCATGTCCAAATGTAAAGGTTATAATGGAAGATATTAATAATGAAAAAAACTTCTTTGTATAAGATATGTCTACTTATCCTATCATTCTAAGACAATCTTATATTACAGCTACTTGTATAGAAACAAAGGTTATGGATAATGGATTGGCATATGTATGGATTAGGAGTCGAGATGGAATAAAAATAGTATAATTTTTGATGATATGTACTAATTATGAGAGAAATTGTGGGAGTTTGAGTGAGCAACCTTTGCCAAAGATTACTAGAAAATTTAGACATGAGCATGTTAGGGATTTTCACCACATGCCATTATAAAGCGGGGTTGCAATAGTAGAAGAAGTGATGGCTTTCCACTTATTAAAAGACATAAAGCCATTGTTACATTATCATGGGATGGATATATTTTATTTAAAAATATAAAAAAATTTGAAAGAGTAGAAAAGAAAAACATCAAAAATATAGAATATGAGTTGAAAAAATGTGGAGTGCTTGATAAATATGAATGCATATTGGAGATGTTTGAAAAAAGTGGCTTTAATAATACCATGGATAAATTACAAGTATTTTTGGATTTAGATTTTGAAGGTAGTGATAAGGTAATAAATGTTCAATCTAAAGAATTTTATAATAAGATAAAATAATATGATGATAGATATGATGTGAAGGTAGAAACTAAGTACAAGACTATTGCTAAGAAGATTAAACCAATGGCATTACCACTACTATTGGATTGTGAAAAAAAGATTGAAAGGGCTTTTATGTAATCTAATTTGAAAGATCGAAAGAAAATAGGACATGAATTTAAAGATAATTTGACATTAGATGGGTTGGAGGTTGGATATAAGGACTTTTTGATAAAAGATGAAGAAAGATATTTTAAAGAGATGTTTTTTTAATATGACAAGGCATTTACATTTGAATCAAATAAAATAAGATGTGTGGATCCAAATATGGTGGCACCTATGGTTATTCTTACGATTCTTCATGAACCATGGAATTTAAGGCCAATTTTGATTTTAAAGATAATTTTTTCTAAGCTTATTGAATTATTCAATGAGAAGATAAAGATAGAAATTTTATAAACAAAGATTTGATAATTATAAAGATGTCATTGAGATTGATTAAAATGTGTATATTACCACAAGGAGCTACAAATTTAGTGACACATATGGTAAATGGAATGTATAAGGTATTAAGAGATTTTATTTCAAGAAAAAAAATATCTTTTCTAAATGATATATCAATTAAGGAATGTAAAGAAGAAAAAAATATGGAACATTAGATTCAAAGGGATATAGAAAGCTTTTAGCAGATTACATTAATGATTGTGAAAAGATTTTGATAAGATTAAAAGATGTTCATTTAACCTTATTAAAAGCAAAATCAATATTTAGAATAAAGGAAGTTTTGGTGGTAGGACATATGTATAGGTCATACCGAAGCAAGCCATCAATAGAGAAAATAGATGTAATTCAAAGAATAAAAGAATTTTCAAATACATCAGAGATTTGAAGATTTTTGAGATCATATATTTTTTATCACATTTAGATTCCATATTTTGTACATATAGAAAAACTATTATATTATTTATTAAAAAAAAGATTTAAATTTCAATGGAATATTGAATAAAGCAAAGCAATGAAAAGGTTGAAGAAACTTCTTTCTTTACCACCAATTTTAAAAAAGATTAATTATGATTAAGAAAGGCCAATGATATTGATGGTTGATGCTAGTCCAATAGGTATTAGGTGGACTATTAGATAAAATGATAAAGAGAGAAATAGATATGTGTTTAATTTTGGAGTAAAGATTTTAAATCCTCATCAAAGAGCTTATGCATAGATTAAGAGAGAGTTATAGGACATAGTAACCATAATAAAAAATAAAAAAGAATATTTAATTAGTGTAATTGTGATTGTTGAAACGAATTGTCTATCACTATTAGGTATGATTGCTAGTTGTTCAACGCTAGATATTATAATATTAACATAGATAATATATATTAAATCTATGATTCTAAAATTTAAGTATATTTTGAGAAAAGATAATGTTGCTTATAGTATTAAAAATTAATTAAAACATATATTATATTTATAAGTCTTGATGTGGATTAGAGTGGTTAACAAATAAATTCAAAAAGAATTGATATAAAAAAATTTATTTGGATGTTTATCTATTTTGATTATAGTGTTTATATTATGTAGGATTTAGTATAAAGCTTAAGAGGAGGTTGGAATCTAAAGATGAAAGTCTAAATTACTAGAAGGCTTATTGAAAAGGATGAAAGTAAGGTATGGTTGGATGAAGGCAAGGGATGAAGATCTTTATCCCTATTAGTCGAATCTCATATCCAATGGACTTCAAGGAGGTTGTCTAAGGCCTTATTTGAGATTAAGATTTCTCTTTTGAAGTCATTCGAGCCTTGGAGGCTAGGATCATCAAGTTTAGGTTTTTGGATAAGATTTAGGTACAAATTTTGTGTAATTTTGAGTTTTTTTGAAGGAGTTATAGGCGCTCAAAGTTAAGGTGTCAATTTCATACCTATGGTCACTCTTTGGGACATAACATATGTTGTCGTATTACATGTTGTTTTGCTCAGGATTGCACTGGGTACCTAGCTATGGAAGGTAAAGTTATGTTTCACAAACATCTAAAAAATTTTATTAGCTTTCATCCATATGAGAAGAATATAATCCAATTTCAATTCAAAAGTGCTAAAAAAACACTCTTCTTAGTAGCTTCAATCACACATAAACCTCAATTATCTTCTTACTTTCATATTTAAGTAATTTAGATTTTTCTTACAAGCTCTAATCCTAATCAGTGAGTTTTAGTAAGTTGTAACTTCTAATTTGACCATCCACTTGATGTGAAATTTTGCATGTAATTGTCAATGTAAGTCTTCTATGTACTTATGAATTTTCAACCCAATCCAACTTACAGATTATAAGAAAACCTCTAAAAATTGCACTGATGTCACTTGGTTGCCAACTTGAAAAGTGAAGCAAAACATCTAGCAATGATTTCTCCTTTTCTAACTATTAACTTTGATTCAAAATTGGTGTGCAGCTTGATCTTCAAGTCTTTCAATACCGTACCAAATTTTACCTTGTTCTGACTAGTAGATCTCTAGATATCATAGAAACCCTATCCAACCTCAAACTGCCAACTTCCAAAACCTTCTTGTGCTAAAAACTAGATATCTCTAAACCACATTGTTAGATTATTACAAAAAATTTTATGCACTTAGCACACTTGATAATCCAAATAATTTCAAATTTTGAACCATAGATGTTACACCAATTGCACAAACTAGCCAAAATTACTAGCCCTAATTATACTATATAAAATCCAAATCACCAATACAAACCTTAACTTTGAACAAAAATTGTTGAGCCCTCAAACATCCTACCAAAAAAATCCTTATGCTCTTCAAAAGAACTTCAAGCTAGCTCTCAAAACTTGATCTTTGATCTTCAAATATTCCCTTAATTTGCCCTAGGCAATTATTTTTGTGACCACAGGTCTGATTTCAACCCTGTCTCACAAATGGTCGACCCTCGGGTATCAATCTAATCTATCCTAAGGATTTTTTAGCCCAATCCTACCTTCAACTTGATCCTAGTATCAACCATTTACCTCTTATATCCTGATTTTATCAATTTATGGCCTTTCTAAGATAGTAAAAAAGTTTATATATCCTAGAAGGTAAAAATACTAACTAATTTTTATCTACTTGCTATTAAGACAAGAAAATAGGCTAAGAGACTTTCATAAAAGCTTTATTAAAATATTTTGAATTCTTTTTGAGCTAATATAATAGATTATTAATTAAAAAATTATTTTTAGTCATATTTTCACTATATAATTGTATCACAATACGACAATGCTTACAGAAAGCAACACAGGATCAACGACTAAGATTGAAGAGAACACTTTTTTGACTATACTTTTTATATATTTTTCAATAAGTTCTAAGTTTAGATCAAAGAGTTATAAGGCATTGAAGACAACACATATAATTCAAAGATAGTAAGTGAGTTGTTTTGTTGATAGTAATGGTTGGAGCCATATTTTGAATTTCTAGACAAATTATTGGCTCAAAATTTCCATAAATGTGTGTTATTAGGTTAAGAAGCTTTGGATCAAAGTTTTATGGTATTTTAGTACTTAATTTGTGAGATATGAAGAAAATTGCTTGTAGATATATATAAGCAAGAGTTTGAAGCTATTGTTAGGATTTTAGCAATATCTCAAGATCCATAATGAATTTGCAGTTGAAATTTGTTTTAGTAGTTTTTGAAAGTATATCAGTACTTTATATAAAATTTTAGGTTTTTTTGGATATTTAAATCGTGAGATATGAACTGTTGAAGTTTGAAAAAAAAAATTCATAAGGTTATATAAGGTTTTAAGATATTTTATCATATATTTAGGTATTTTTTTATACTAGGCTTATATATTGATGTAATTATTCTAAAAAAAAAAATCTATATATATATATATATATATATATATATATATTTAGAACTTTAATATCTTAGACTTTATTGAACATTTAGTAGGAGCTAGAAGTTCAGCACTTTCTTGAGGCAACTCTGTCTATCCCGACAATAGTTGCAAATATGTTATCATGAGCATGATATAATAATGAAGAAGGTGTGAATGATAATAAAGAAAATATTGGCACCAACTTTTACTCAATTTCATATGCAAAAAGAGAAGGATTATATTTGACTACACCACTTGAAGTATTTTTAGAAGAGTTATATGATGGTAAATGGTTGGACATTGGAAAGTATTTAAGTACATTAAAGCAGCAAAAAGATTGGATGGATTATGAGTTTAAAAGAATTTCGATGAAGATTTATGGATATTTTCTTCAAGATGGATTTTTATAGAAGTATCCAAAGCGAAGGGGTGGAATGTAATAACCTGTTGTATGTAACTATGGCATTCAACAAAATATAATTAAAGAATTTTATGAAAGTTGGTAGATCGGACATCAAGACATTTAAGCAATATTTACAAAAGTAAAAGAAAAATATTGGTGGAAGGGCAAAAATAAGGATGTAGCAGATTTTATAGGATCTTGTGAGATTTATCAAATATATTCAAACATTCATTATCAAAATAGATTGCATCCAATATACCTATTAGTAATTTACTATAAATGGGTAGTTGATTTAGTTGCAATACTAATGGGCCTTTGACAAAAGAAATATTTGGTACTTGCTTAAGAAGATTTGATAAATCAAGTAGGAGAGAGAGCATTTCAAACAAAGATTATAAAAAGAATATGTTAGTTTATATTTGAGGAAATTATTTATGAATACAATTGTGTTGAAAAAATCACTGTGGAAAGAGCAAAATTAGATGCAAATGAAGCACAAGAGTTTTTTGGGAGGATAGTATTAAACTTACATTAACAACTGCATATAATCTGGCAGGGAATAGTAAGAGTGAACATGGATATTTTCCAATTACTAAAGCATTGGTTAAAACATGCAAAGGCAAGATAGGTAATTGGCCTAAATTATTACCATTTGCATCATAGGTAAATTGTACAATTCATAGTATGGTTATAAGATACATGCCAACAAAATTAATATATGGACAAAAATCAATGATACCAATAGACAAGATTGTACCAACATAGAATGTATTACCTTGAAAAGATAATTTAACAAGAGAAGAATTATTAACATTGCAAATTTGACAACTTGAAAGAAGATCCAAAGATATTGAGATAGCTATAAAGAAGTTGAAAAAGGCAAGAAAAAAAAATAAGGAGAGATTTTATAAAAGCATTAATTCCATTCAAAATTAATTTAAATTGGTGATTGGATGTTGATTTATAATAATAGTTTAGACAACCAATATAGCATGGCAAAGAAATTTGCAAGGAGATGGTTTGGATCTGATGTTGTCAAACAAGTATACAATAATGAAACATACTTGTTATAAGAACTTGATGGTAAAGAATTAAAGATACCTATAGCAAGGAAGAAAATCAGATTATTTAAACAAAGAGGTGAAAATATTAATTTTAATAAAGAATAAAATCCATTACAAGATATTAAAATAGAAGAAGAAGAACAAATTGAAGATCAATAATCTCACTAAGACAAAGAACACTCTACATCAATATAATGAAAAAAAACTTTGTACATGCCAGAGGATGTACATGTTCAAGGGGGTGGATGTTGTGATATAATATGTCTAATGACTGAAAGAGAGAAAAAAATATTATATTATAAAATATTTTATTTTAAAATATTATAAAAAATATCTTAGAAAATAAGTAATAATCAAAAAGATAATAAAACTAAAAGATATTATTCTTGTCTTTTATAAAATAGACTTCTATTTACTTTCTAAGACCATAAATAAGATAAAATAAAATAGATTGAAAAATAAAATAATATATCCATGTGTAAGAAGAAATTAAGAGTAGATTTTAATAAACATTATGTTAAGAAGCCAAGAATTGATATCTAGAGAGGACTGGTTGTCAACTTGTGTCAAAATTAGACCATAAGGCACAAAACTATGTACTTATGGTGACTCCAAGGTTCTATTGTAGATCAGAGTATTGAATTTGATAACTAACTTGATAGGATTTTTTTAGACATTGATTTTGGTTGATTTTAATGTATAATGACTATAAGAGCTTTGCAAAGTTACAGTTGTTTTGGATGACTTTGGAATTTGTGAAATAAAAAAATATTATATTTTAGAAAATTTTGTGAATTTGGTGGTAGATCTATAGTTCAAATTTCGAAGACATATGAAAATAGTGGTTTGAAGTATATTCTATAAGATTGAGCTTGATCCAACAATTGAATTGAAGGTTAGTGAATTTCAAGTAGATTGAGGTCTCAAAAATTAGACTTTTAAGACAATTAGGATTTCTAAGATCTTCAAAAATATAATATTTAGATTTGAGTGAAATTTATATGTGACGATAATTGACTTAATTTTTTATACATATATGATTTTTTTTTTAAAATTAAATGGTGTAAAAAAAGATCTTAATACTAGAAGACTAACATCAAAGTTGAAGAAAGAGACCAATCGACACTTCAATCGATTTTGATATTTTTCTTTTATTTAGTAAGTTTTATTCTCTTCTAATATTGTGTGTTTATTACTAATATGTTATTAAAAAGCATATAGAATTTTAAGTAAGTTCAATAGTTTAATCAATAGATATTGAAGTTTTCAGCTGTGTTAGGATTAGGTTGAGTTGGTTAGATTTTGGTTATAATTGGATTAAGGATTACAATTGGATTAGAGTTTAGAATTTGATTAGGGTTTAGAATTTGTTTAAGATTTTCTTAGAATTTAGGATTTAAGGTTTTTTTAGGATTTAGAATTTAGAATTTGCTTATAATTTAAGGTTTAAGATTTGCTTAGGATTTGGAATATGGTCTAAAATTTGATTGAAGTCTATTAGGATTTTAACTAGGATTAAATTAATACTTGATTGAAATTTATTAAAGATATATTTATGATTATTTTAATATTTTTTTAGGATTATTTAAAGATTCTTTTAAGATTTATAGTAGATTTTCTTTTAACTTATTTAAGATTTTTTATTATTTTTGTTATAATTTCTTTAAAATTTCTTTTGAATTTGATTAAATTTTTTTAGCATTATTAAGATTTAATTAAAATTTATTTATTATTCTATTAAAGTTAGAATTTTATTGTTGCAATTTCCATTCTATCTTCTATAGCCAGGTGTCTGGTGTATTCTTGAGTAAGACTTCACATAATATGACAATATATCTTAACTTATAAAGAAATTTTTTTATATGTGCGCTACATAGATATCTTCTACCACAAGCTACTAATACATGGTTAATTTATTGACTAAGTTTCTAACCTATTAATTAACTATAAATACATATAAAATCAAAACAATATCTATGAAGTTTTTAAGAATCTTTTTTAGAAGATATTATAAAATTAATCTATTTTTATTTAATTTTACCTATTTCTATCTTATCATATAGATATTTATTAAAATATGTATATACATCTGTGATGTTATTCCCTTGTAGAATAGATATTAGTTCATTTTTATAAGATATTGGTAAAATAGACTAATAGTCTATAGAATAGTTAGTTCAGGAAGACAAATAGTTAACTTAGTTATTAAAAGTAGTTAACTATAGAATTACGATTAGAATCTAGGAATAGAGAGTAAGTATATAGGAGTTATAGAAGTTAGTCTAAAGGCCAGACTGTGATAGTCATGAGCCGGGATAAGCTTGGTGCTACCTCTTTGTTTCTTTGTTGTTGAAGAGTAATGGATAGTTTCTGAATACTGAGAAATGAATCTGTGGAATAAATCAGAGATTGATTTATGAGTTATCGATTATATAATTGGAGTATTGTGTGATTGAATTATATGAGAAGTTATTGGAAGATTGATTATGGATGGAAGATTATGATTGTTATTTATTGCGAGTTGTAAGTGTGTTTCGACAAAAAAAGTTTGTGATTATAGAAATTATGTGAATTCAGATTGGTTGGAGTGAAGTCTATTATTTTTGGTGTTGGATGGAATTTATGTATTTTGAAGAGTCTTTTAAGAGTGCACAGTTGTACATTGTAGTTATCAATTGATGAAGGAGTAGTGTTACTAAGAGAAAGTATTGTAGTATTTCTTGGTGTTTTAGTGGTTCGGATTACAATTAATTGAGTGATCCTAACATGTAAGCTCATGGGCTTAGTCTTTCCCTGAGATCAAATCCCTCTCTATAGGTTTATTCTGAAAGGAATTGTAAAATAAGTAAAATGACAATTACACCCTTTTTTTAAGAACAAGTTGTACCAAGAGTAGTTATCATATATTAATGAAATTCAAAATGCAGCAAATTGTATTTACTACATACTCTTATCTTTGTTCTCTTTGAATACAGTTGATAGGTCTTCTCAGCCATTGATAGAATCTCATACCAAAGCAAGAAGACTACCCTATTATTTCATTATTATTAATATCTTTGTAACTTATTTCAAATTAAACATTCGAAATACTATTAGGAGTTATTCCTATTTCTAATAAAATCACCAAGTATTGAGAGTCTCTTCTAATAGTGTGATATCAAATATTTTGTATCTTGCCATCTATTTTAGGAAGGACATGTCATTCTTGAAGATCTTCATCTCAATTATATATTCTTAAAGGTTGAGTTGAATCTACTAGTTGTTGGTTTTCTATCTTCTTAACATCACAAATATACAAAAGCTACAAAGAAGGATAAAATATAGAATTTTATCTTCCTTGGATCTTGTTTCTTTTATAGCAAATATTTATTTTTCTTCATCTTGATTTAGATGGATACCGTTGATGAAAAGCTTCAATTTTCTTTGTTGCATTTGTAAGATTCTTTGTTGGCTTCCATGTATATTTACTAATATTATATCCACACTAAGGAACAAGATATTCCAATCTATTTCAATGCTATCTTGAATCTAAGACTTCTTCTACCTTAAATTCTTAATTATTATCTGCTTCTATAGGATGAAGTGGCCTTTGTCTTCTTTCTGAGACATTCACTATTTTATATGACTCAAGAAGAGATACATAAAATATGAGATAGATTTTCATAAACTCTAATAGATATAATCAATAAGCAACATCATTGATTTGTTCACTAATAGGAAAAAGTCCAAGCCTATGCTAGTCTAATTTGTCACAAGGATGAATACTCTTGATATTACGATGTAGTAACCATACCTTGTCACTTATATTGAATTGTGGTTGTTCCATGCAATAGGCATGTGTATTAATCTTTTGTCATTCTTAAGCTCTCTTTAACTTCGCCTTTATTATTGCATGCAGCTTTACAAATAATTTGCCAAATCTTTTGCTATAAAATTATCAGCTTTTAAAAAATCAAAAGTATTAAGTTTTAGATGATAATTATAATTCGCAAAAAAAGATGGTTGTTGAATAGAAGAATGTACCAAATTATTGTACACAAACTCTGTCAATAATAAAAGAGTTGTGCAATCATCTTGATGATAGTTGATGGTATATCTCAAGTACTACTCCAAAACTTAATTCATTTATTTCATTTGTCCATCAATTTCAAGACGAAAAGCCAAAGAGAGCTTCATATCCACCTTTAAAATTTTGAAAAGGATTCTCCAAAATCTTAATAAAAATTGAGTCTTTTTATCTAATATAATATCTTTTGGTAATTCGTGATAGCAATAGATGTTGTTAAAAAAAAATTGGCTATTTTTTTTTTTTTTTTTTTTTTTTTTTTTTTTTTTTTTTTACCTATGATAGATTTTGTACATAATACAAAATATACCATCTCAGTTAAATAATCTACTACCACAAATATAGAATCATACAAATGTGAGACTAGAAGATCCATGATAAAATCCATAGAAATGGAAGACCATGGTTGTTCTAGAATAGGTAATGGTTGAAGAAGTTGATAAAATCAATGACAAGGAGTTTTGAATCTTGAATAAATATGACAAATTGTATAAAATCTTTAAGTGCCTTCTATATTTGAGGCTACCAAAAATCTCTTGATACTAGCTCTAAAGTCTTATTATTAGCTCCAAAGTCTTATTATATCCAAAATATCTAGCTGTTACAAAGTCATGACGAATTTAAAGAATACATAATCATGCTCCACCTTCTAAAATATATAATTGTTCCTTGAAATAGAGTAGATTATTTTTGAACTCGAACTTAGAAGTATCATAAGATTTAGAAGAATTATTCTTGATATTATGGTCAAAAGGAACAAAGTACATACTTGATTGATTTGCTTGATAAAGGTTGAATTAATAGATAATATTGATTTTATTACTGGAATGTAAAAATAATTGAATTTCAAGAAAATTATTCTATATTAATCAAAAGATGCATTTCCTTCCTTTGATGTAAGATAAAAATATCTAAAAAGGACATTTGAAAAATCTTATTTTTTGGATTGATAAATGATCTTGAAATTAAATCTTGATAAAGACATGCTTCAACAAGCTTGGTGACAATTCAAAATATGTGCTAATATATAATACTCAAGGTTCTTATAATTTATATATATTGAGACTGGATTCAAGGTGCTTTCTAAATAATGATGCCATTTTTGAAATGAATCCACAATTACAAAAAGCTCTTTGTTTTAGATTTCATAATTAATCTTGGTTGATAAAAAAATTTTGGAATGGAAAGCTAATAGATGGAGTTTGTTATTTGCTCCCATTTATGATAATAATGCACCCAAGGTAAAGTCTAATACATCTATTTCCATTAAAAAATGCCTTAGAAAAGTCAATACAATATAAGATTGGTATAGAAGTAAACTCCTTTTCTAAAGCATCAAATAATGCTTTAATTTCTTTATTTCACTTAAATTTTTCTTTACAAGTCAAACGTGTAAGTAAATCTATAATTTAAAAAAAATTCTTGATGAAGATCTAATAGTAATTGGTAAAGCTTAAAAAATATTGTATGTTTCTTATTATTTTTAAAATCTTCCAATTTATGATAGTCTGAACTTTCTTCAAATCCATCATTAGTCCTTTGTTGAAATTGATATATCCTAGGAAGTCAACTTGAATAATATGGAATATATATTTTTTCAACTTTGCATATAATCTTGCATCTTTAAGTTTTTGTAACACATGGCAAACATGAACTTCTGTATTTTTAAAGTAGATTAAGATATTATCCAAACAATAGATGATAAAATCATAAAAAAACTTACAAAAGATATCATTCATTAAATATTAAAAAATAACTCTTCTATTTGTGAATCCAAAAGGTATGACATTATATTCAAAATATCCATATCTAATTCAAAACATAATTTTTTATTCATCTCTTTTTTTATTACATGCCAGATTATATGCTCTTTGTAGATCTACTTTTATATAAACCTTTGTTTGATTCAATTGATCAAAAAGTCTTGAAATCAAAGGTAGAAGATATCTATTCTTGATAGTGGTCTTGTTGATTCCTCGATAGTCCACACACATCTACAAAGATCCATCTTTTTTCTTCACAAATAAGATAGGAGCTCCAACTGGAGATTTAAAATGACATATGAAATTCTTAGCTAAATTTTCATGAATATATTCCTTCAATGTAGCCAACTTGTTTTGTGATAGGCTATAGATTGGTCCAAATAGTGGTTGAGTTCTTTTGTGAAGATCAATGGAATAATCATAAGGATGATGCTCTAAAAGAATATCTACATTTTATTTTTCAAAAACGTCCTAGAAATCTTCATATTGGCTAGGAAAAACACTTGATGTCTTCTCACCATTAAAAATGTAGGTAGTATATATAAGAAAAGGTGACCCTTCTTTTGAGGCATGTATGAAAGCTCTTGCACCTACTACTAAGAATTTGAATGTACTAAAATTATATATTTCTATTTGACTAATGGAATTTTGAATTGAACTATAAAAAAAATTAAGGTTACAAGAAATCTAATTTATTTGATAATTATACTTTTTTAATTAAAATAATCCTAAAATAACCAAATTGAATGGAGATCTTATTGCATTAAATATTTCTATATTATTATGATCTTTAATTGTTACATCTTAAGGAACAAACTCATGTATAACATCTCAAGAAGATAACAAACTACCATCTATGACTTCTACATGTATGGATTTAATTTCCTTGACTTACAATATTTCTTATTTTTTGAAAAAATCTTTTTCTATAAAACAAGCTAGGGCTCTTGAATCTAATAAAGTTAAGACTTTGTCATTTTTTGGTCCTAAGTAAACTTCTATTGTAAAACAAGATTATGGATCTAAAGAAAGAATAGGACCTTTATTAGGAGTTATACAAGATTCCAATTGCACAATCTCTATTGTAATTAGAGAAACTTGTTTTTTGAGACATCATCTTCTTTGGCAACCATGCTTCTTATTTTGTAGTTACATTGTTTCTTTAGGCAATGCTGAGCAGTGTATTTAGCTTCTCCACAATATAAGCATAAGCCCTCAAAATATTGTCAAGTCTTTTCCTGCTCTATGAGAGATTTAAAATGAACTATATCAATTTGCATTAATTTTAGCTTCGGTGAATGTGTTTCTGAAAACTTAGAAGTTTTTGTCATTATTTGACTTGTTTCTGTGTAACCAAGTCTTTGTTCTTCACATCTTTCAAATAATTGATTGTCGCATGCAATGGCTTAAATAATAAATTATTCTAAAGATTATGCCTTTGACATTGTTAGTAAAAAAAAATCTTTGATATTATCCTTCAATTTATATCAAAATTGATTGATAAATGCTTTGTCATTCAAGTCTATGTTGCAAGCTAGGTTTCAAAATTCAGCAATATATATGGTAGGTGATTGTGATCTTTGCTGCAAAGATAAAAATTTGGTCTTTGCTACTCTTTTTTTATCATTTTCTTTGAATGTAGTCATAAATACTTCTAAGGATAAATTTAAATTATATAGAACTTACAAATCATTTTTTATTAAAGATGTAAACCAAGATAGAGTACTTTCTAATAAAATGTACTTCTGAATCTGACTTTAGTAAATTCATTGGAGTATCAAAAGGAATGTAACCTTAAATAGAACTTAACTTATTACAAAAATCTTCAAAATTTTGATCTTTTTCCCTCAAACTTCTCACGCATACTAATCCTTATCTCCATCATATTTATAGTAGCAAAACTCTCTAGATTTGGTTGTGAACTCAACCTACTTGTTTCTTTTAATTTCACAACTTTTTATTGTAGATTCTAAACTTTTTTTGTAGGCGTAGGAATAGTAATTCTATAATTCATGTTGGAAATACATGAGATTTTTATTCTTAGAGTATTGACAAGCTTATGAAAATCTACAATAATTGAAAATCTATTCTCACTTCTGTTGAAAGTAGTATCTATAATTTTTTCTTTGTACAACTCAAACAAGTTCAAAAAGTTAAATTAGATGAAGGTAATTAGCAACCTCTAATATCAAATAAAAATTTTTACAAAGAAGGATAATCTACTCTCTTTTAGAAAAAGACCATTGTTAAAAAATAAAATTATTTATTTAAAGGTGGATAGTCTGTAACCTTCAAAATATAATAATAGAAGTAGAATAATCCATTTACTTCTAAAATAAGATAAAAATAATAAATTAGCACTTTTGTCTTATTGTCAAAGACATGAATCTTGAAAAAAAAAATCCTCAATACACTCCTATGTCATTGAAAAGAACTAAAAAGTTATTCAAAGATAATATATTATTGAACTAAAATAGCTATTGCCAAAAACAAGAAAACTAAAAAGTCTAAAAATAAGACTAAAGACTAAAAAAGCATTGATAAGAGTAAAAAAGGCTTCATTCTTGCCTCCATATATATTCTTAATTAAGAGCTATGTGGCAATGTCCTATAGGATGTCTAAAACATGTTGACTTTATAAGACACATATCTTAACTTGCTATCACGGGCATACTCATATAAGCTAGTAATTATATATATAAATAGGTGGAAGTAAGTAAAAATAGATAAAAGTAAGTTAATTCTATAGTATTTAATATGGAAGCTTTCTAGAAGCTTCATAGATGCTCCTTTGACTTCATAGGTGTCTTTAATTGACTTTTTGGATTAGAAACGTGGTCAATAAGTTGGCCATGTGCCACACATATTGTTAACTTAAAGATCAAGCTAACTATGTGGTCCACACGTAAAAAAACTTACCTTGTAAGTCAAGGCATATGTTCTAAAAAGTCAACACATATTGGAGGTCCTATGGAATGTCGCCACGTAGTCCCTAGTTGGATAGTATATATAGAGACAAGAGTGAAGCCTTCTTCACTCTTGTCAATTCCTTTCTTGCTTCCAGTCTAGTTTCAAGGGTCTCTAGTTTTCTTGTCTTTTAGCAATAGCCATTCTAGTTTTTCTTTCAATATACATACTTTTTTATTTATATTTTGTTACCTTTTTTTGAGTGAAGGCTTACTTGTCTGAATTACTTTTTCATCGAGTTCTTGTCCTTGACAAATTGACAAGAGTACACCTACAATATCAGAGTTTTGTCTAATCTTGATTAAGAGTGGATTACACCTTTTTCTTGATAAGATATAAGCATATTAGAAGTTACAGATTATCCTCTTCTAAATTGATATTATCCTTAGTATTTTCTTTATTCTCAAGTCCTCTCTTCTATTTGTCTTGAGCGATATTAGACATCTTCTCTCTTCTAAGTGTTATCATAGCAGAACTTGTTGAAATGAAGAGTGCAATGGCACAAATGTAAGGACAATTGAAGGAATTAATGCTTGCAATGCATCAACTCAATTTACCACCACAAAGAGCAATAAGATTGGCAAGAAGTGAAGATATAGAAATGGTTGGAGCTGCTTCAACATCTACACCAAACCATGTTTTTTCTCCTATGGTGGAACGCCCTTCAAATGTTAGAGAACCAAGAATTGCCCTACACGAGAAGTTTGATGGCACCAGATCCAAGTTTTGAGGATTTATCAATCAAGTGCAACTTATGATTGAACTTCAATCCCAAAGATATCCAACTCCAAGATCACAAGTTAGATTCATTGGTATGATTCTTTTAGGTTTAGCACTATCATGGTTTTCATCTTTCCTTGAATGACGAGATACAATATTGGATAATCTAGAGGCTTTTTTGGCAGAGTTTCGATCCATATATGGAGAAAGTGATGCAATTCGTGTTGCAACCAATAAGATCCATATTTTACGACAAGGTAATCGATTAGTAATATTATACGCTTCACAATTTCACCAACTTGCAATTGATATCAAGTAGGATGATGCTACATTTATTAGCCAATTTCTCTACGGATTACAATATGAGGTAAAAAAATTAATGCTCAACTTACCTGATCCTCAAACATTGAGTCAAGCAATTGACTTTGCTGTGAAGTGCCTTTTTAAATTCCAATTTGTGAACTGTACAAGTAGACCTCAACGTTACTATAATTCAATGACAATACCAACACCTCTTCAACACATACATTCGGAAGTAGAAGATATGTAAATTGATGCAATACGTTTCAAACTTCTTATAATGCAAGAAAAGACTCGTCGTCGTCAAGAAGGATTATGTTTATATTGTGGAGAACCAAAGCACACTGCTCAACATTGTCCAAAGCAATGACGCAATCACAAAATAAGGAGTATGGCTGTCAAAGAAGACAATATGTCATAAAACGAGTTTGTCCAACTACAATAGAGACTGTGCAGCTGGAACCTTGTACAACATCTAGTAAAGGTCATATTCTCTCCTCAAAGCCCTCTCCTTGTTTTACATTAAATGTTATTTTAGGACCTAAACATTACAAAGTCTCTACCTTGTTAGATTCAGGAGCCTCAACATATTTCTTAAATGAAGAATTTATTAAAAGACATAGTATATCTTGAGTAAAGAAAACTAAACTTGTTCATGTAGAAGTTATAGAAGGTCGTCCATTATCTTCTGGAGACATTACTCACAAAATCCTTCCTATAGAAGTAATAATCAATAGTCATAATAGTTTTGTAGTATTTAATATCATTAGATCTTCCTCTAATCCAGTCATTTTAGGTTTATCGTGGTTAGAAAAATACAATCCTCAAATAGATTATTATTTTCTCCTCCGTTTTTATCTTTAAGAGATCCTTTTACCGAAAGGACGTTCCCGGAACGGCACAAAGCACGAAACAGTCTGAAACGGAATCGGAGCCCCATAATCGGGACAACATTGAGTCGCCCAACCAATTCAGGTCTCATATTAGCTAAGAGGCCCGTAATAAGACCTGGATGTTCCCGTAATTGGACCGCATTGGGTTGCCCGACCAAATCAAGTCTCATATTGGGTAAGAGGACCCGGATTGGATGTCTTGAAATTGGATCCAATTGGCTCTTCGAACCAGGCTCACCCGTTGTTGAATTGGTCCTTTCCCTTCCTACTGACTCTCGTTATTGGAATCGAATGGAGCATTTCAGAATGTCCCAGCTGACTGTAACGGGATGACTGAACCTAGCCTCTGAGTATTTGCACTGAAATTGGTCGTTCCTCCCAATATTCGAGATAACTGAACATTAATAAAAGTCCCCTTTCTTTATATTTTCACGGTATTCTCATGCTACAACACGACACCGGAGTCAATGAAAATCCATCCAGTATTCCACATGTCTCTTCTTGAACCATACAAGATAGTGGACATACCAAGAAGACGACAAGTTCCACCTCCTCCTATAGAAGTAGACAATAATGAAGAGTTTGAAATAGAAGAAGTCTTAGATTCAAGGCGACGCTCAAATAAATTGGTATATCTTGTCCATTGGCGCAGATATGATATTAGTGAACACACATGGGAGCTAGTAAAGAAACTTGCAAATGCAACAAAGGCAGTCGAGGCTTTTCATTGACGACATCCATCAAAATCAAGATGAAAATCTTCTTTATAAAAGAAAAAATATCTAAGCAAGATAATATTCTACTTTCAATCCTTATTTGTAGCTTCTTTGTAGTTGTCACGTTGAGGAGATGGAAAACCAACAACAAATAGATTCAACTCAAGAGCCTTCGTTTGTTGACCTATTGGACAAGACATTACGATTGTCACAACCTTCAAAATGATGCAATCAAGATAAAGATCTTCAAGAACAACATATTCTTCTTCGAATAGATGGCGAGATATAATGTTTTCATACTGTAATAGTTTACAGTATGTAAAAATTAGTTAGAACATATAATATGTTCATAAGTCTTGATGTATGTTAGAATGGTTAAATAGATTAATTTAAAAAGATTGGATTTAAAAAACTTTATTTTGAGTTTATCTTTTTTACTTATAGCATTTCAAAAAATAAATATTATAGAATCTAAATGTTTAGTATGGAGCCTTGAGAAGAGATTAGAACCTAAAGAAGAAATTTTGAACTAATAGGAGGCTTATTGGGAGGGATGAAAGCAAGGCATGGTTGGATGAAGGCAGGGAATAGAAAACTTCATTCCTATTGGTCAAAGGCCATGCCTAATAGGCTTCAAGGAGGTTGTCCGAGGCCTTATTAGGGATTAGGGTTTCTCTTTCGAATTCATTCGAGCTTTGGAGGCTAGGATGAGCAAGTTTAGGATTTTGGGTATAATTTGGACAAAGAGTTTGTATGATTTCGAGTTTTTGTGAAGGAGATATAGGTATTCAAAGTTAAGGTGTTAATTTAAGACATATTGTTACTCTTTTGAGGATACGAGGAATTATACAGTAGCTTTTGAAGATCGGAAGGTGCAGCTGGAATAGCGATTTTAAGGCCTACATCTTTTATAAAAGAATTATTTATTTTGGAGTTCATGTAAAGGAGTTTTAAGGAGTTGAAGGTGGCACTTCCAAATCAAAGGCAGTAAGTGAGTGGTTTTATTTATAGTAATGATTGGAGCCATAACTTGAGTTTTCAGACAAATTTTTGACTCAAATTTTTTTTAAAATATAAAATTTTGTGTTAAAAAGCTATATATTTAAATTTCGTGGCATTTGAGCTTATATTTTGTGAGATATGAAGAAAATTGCACGCGAGGGTGTAAAAACAAGGGTTTAAAGTGACTGTTAGGGTTTTCAAGATATCTCAAGATCCGCAATAAATTTGCAGTTGAAATTTGTTGTAGAAGTTAATAAAAATACATCAGTACCTCATGTAAAATTTGAATTTTTTTGGACGGTCGGATTAAGAGATATGAGGTATTGAAGTTTAGGAAAATTTCCACATAAGGATATACAAGGTTTTAGAGGATTTTATCATATTTTGGGTGTTGTTGGTTACTTAAGGCTTGCGTATTTGGTGTAATTGCTCAAAAGGAAAAATTTATATATAAACTTAGGGCTTCCCTTCTTTTGAAGCTTGATTGAATGATTAGTGATAGCTAGAAGCCCAGTATTTTTTTGAGGCAAATTCTCTCTACCTCGACAACATGTTTGGTATCACGACCTTGGAAGGGACTCCTGATGTTTGGTGATTTTACTAGAGGTAGGAACAACTCCTAACAGTGTTCTAAATATTTTATTCAAAGGAAGTTATGAAGGCCTCAATAATGATCAAATAATTGGGTGTCACGGCCATAATCATATAAGCTAATAATTACATATAGAAATAGGTAGAAGTAAGTAAAAGTAGATAAAAGTAAGTTAATTGTATAATATTTAATATAGAAGCTTCCTAGAAACTTCCTAGACACTGCTTTGACTTCATAGGTGTCTTTAATTGACTTTTTGGATTAGAAACGTGGTCAACAAGTTGGCCATGTGCCACACATGTTGTTAGCTTGAAGATCAAGCTAACTATGTGGCCCACACGTAGGAAAACTTGCCTTGTAAGTCAAGGCATGTGTCCTACAAAGTCAACACATATTGGAGGTCCTATAGAACATCGCCACGTAGCCCCTAGTTAGATAGTATATATAGAGACAAGAGTGAAGGCTTCTTCACTCTTGTCAACTCCTTTCTTGCTTCTAGTCTAGTTTCAAGGGTCTCTAGTTTTCTTGTATTTTGGCAATAGCCATTCCAGTTTCTTTCTTAATATACATATTTCTATTTTGTCCTATTTCTTTTTTGAGAAAAGTCTCACTTACTCTTTAGCTTTCATCGAGTTCTTGTCCTTGACAGATTGACAAGAGTACACTTACAATATGAGAGCTTTGTCTTTTCTTGATTAAGAGTGGATTACCCCTTTTTCTTGATAAGACATAAGCGCATTAGAAGTTGCAGATTACCCTCTTTTAAACTGATATTGTTCTTAGTATTTTCTTTGTTATCAATTCCTCTCTTCTATTTGTTTTGAGCGTTATTAGACATCTTCTCTTTTCTAAGTGCTACTATGGCAGAGCTTGTTGAAATGAAGAGTACAATGGCACAGATGCAAGAACAATTGAGGGAGTTAATGCTTGCGATGCATCAACTCAATTTACCACCACAAGGAGCAACAAGAATGGTAGGAAGTGAAGATATAGAGATGATTGGGGCTGCTTCAACATCTGCACCAAACCATGTCCCTTCTCCCAGAATGGAACACCCTTCGAGTGTTAGAGAACCGAGAGTTGCCTTGCCTGAGAAGTTTGATGGTACCAGATCCAAGTTTCGAGGATTCATCAATCAGGTCCAATTAGTGATTGAACTTCAACCCCAGAGCTATCCAACTCCAGGGTCACAAGTTAGATTCATTGGTACACTTCTTTCAGGTTCAGCATTGTCATGGTTTTCATCTTTTCTTGAACGACGAGATCCAATATTGGATAATCTGGAGGCTTTTTTGGCGGAGTTTCGATCCATGTTTGGAGAACATGATGCAATTCGTGTTGCAACCAACAAGATCCGTATTTTACGACAAGGCAATCGATCAGTAACATTATATGCTTCGCAATTTCGACAACTTGCAACTGATATCAAGTGGGATGATGCCGCACTTGTGAGTCAATTTCTCTACGGATTACAATATGAGGTAAAGAAATTGATGCTTAATTTACCTGATCCTCAAACATTGAGTCAAGCAATTGACTTTGCTGTGAAGTGCGACAATCGACTTTTTGAATTTCGATCCGAGAGTCGCACAAGTGGGCCTCAACGTTACTACAATTCAATGGCAACACCGACGTCTCCTCAACACATACCTTCAGAAGTAGAGGATATGCAAATTGATGCGGTACGTTTCAAACCTCTTACTGAGCAAGAAAAGTCTCGTCGTCGACAAGAAGGATTGTGCTTATATTGTGGAGAACCTAAGCACACTGCTCAACATTGTCCAAAGAAGCGACGTAACTACAAAATGAGGAGTACGGCTGTCAAAGAAGACAGTATGTCGGAAAACGAGTTCGTCCAGCTACAATAGGGACCGTGCGGCTGGAATCTTGTACAACTTCTAATGAAGGTCCTATCCTCTCCTCAGAACCATCTCCTTGTTTTATAATAGATGTGCGTTTAGGACCTAATAATTACAAAGCCTCTGCCTTGATAGATTCAGGAGCCTCAGCTTATTTTTTAGATGAAGAATTTGCTAGATGTCATAGAATATCATTAATACAAAAAACTAAACCTGTACACGTAGAAGTCATAGATGGTCGTCCGTTGTCTTCTGGAGATGTAACTCACGAAACACTTCCTGTAGATGTAGTAATAAATGGTCATAGTAGTTGCGTAATTTTTAATATAATTAGATCTCCCTCTAATCCAGTAATTTTAGGCTTATCATGGTTAGAAAAGTATAATCCTCGAATAGATTGGATTTCTCGTAAACTTGATTTTCCTCGGAGCATTAGTAACAGTTCTATTAATCAAGTAAAAAACCATGAGTCTAGTATAGTAAAACCCGCACTTATAGGTGCAAAAGCATTTATACACGCAGCAAAAGAAGGATCAACTTTTGCTATTTATGCTGCACCTATTTCTGAAAGCGTAAAGACTTCAAGTGGTATTCCAAGTCAATATCAGGAGTATCAAGACGTTTTTGAAAAAAAGAATGCAGATATTCTTCCTGAGCATCGCCCATACGATTGTTCAATCGATCTCAAGGAAGGAACTCAGCCACCATTTGGACCAATTTACAGTTTATCGCAAGATGAGTTGGCTGAACTCAAGCAGGAGCTCCAATTTTATTCGCCATTCAAAAATCTCCAGCAGGAGATTTCATACGCCATTCAAAATCTCCAGCAGGAGCTCCAATTTTATTCGTAAAGAAAAAAGATGGATCTTTACGAATGTGTGTTGACTATCGAGGACTCAACAAGATCACAATCAAGAACAGGTATCCATTACCTTTGATATCAGGACTCCTTGACCAGTTAAATCAAGCTAAGATCTATACAAAAATAGATCTAAGAGGAGCATATAATCTAGTACGGATCAAAGAAGGAGATGAATGGAAGACTGCGTTTCGAACCAGGTACGGGCATTTTGAATATAATGTCATGCCTTTTGGACTCACGAATGCACCAGCTGCTTTTCAACATCTCATGAATGATGTATTTCGTGAATTCTTAGACAATTTTGTCGTCTGCTACCTAGACGATATCCTGATTTATTCTAAGAATGTTGAAGAACATGAAATACATGTTCGTCAAGTATTACAAAAACTCAGAGATGCAGGATTGTATGCCAAGATGGAAAAGTGTGTATTTCACACTACTCAAGTTGACTTTTTAGGATACATCATTTCAAATGATGGTCTTATGATGGATTCTAAGAAAGTCCAAACAATCATGGATTGGAAGATTCCAAAGACTGTGAGAGATGTCCAATGTTTCTTGGGATTTGCCAATTACTATCGGATCTTCATCAAAGAATTCTCACGAGTTGCAGCTCCACTTACACGCTTGACTAGTAAAGATAAATTCCAATGGAATCAAGAAGCGGAAGCAGCATTTGAAGCCTTGAAGACATCGTTTGTCTCTGCACCAGTCTTATATCGTGTTGCCTTTTCCAAGGCATTTTTTATGGAAACAGACGCATCGGATTTTGCCTTGGGTGCAGTTTTATCACAAATGGGAACAGATGACAAACTTCATCCGATAGCTTTTCATTCAAGAAAATTCTCAGCAGCCGAGATCAATTATGAGATCCACGATAAAGAACTTCTTGCAATCGTGGATTCCTTTCAAGAATGGCGTCATTATCTAGAAGGTGCTTCTAGTCCAGTCACTGTGTATACAGATCACAAGAACCTCGAGTATTTCATATCAGCACGCGTGTTGAATCGTCGTCAAGCTCGTTGGAGTATGTCTTTGTCAAGATTTGAGTTCATTATCACTTATCGGCCAGAAAAACAACAAGGTTTGTCCGATGCCCTGTCTAGACGTTCTTATTTTGCACCAAAAGAAGGAGATGCAGCTTTTGAGCAACAAAGAACGGTCCTCTTGAAACCGGAGCAATTTCATCTCCGAGCAGTGAAATCAACATTGACTGTTGATTCAACTTTTCTCAAGCAAATCCAGTCCAGTATGTCCTCAGACCCTCTTGTTCATGATATCGAGAATAATTCTTCCAAGTCTCATGATTCTTCTAAGTTCGAGTTCAAGAATAATCTATTATATTTTGAAGGACGCCTATATGTTCCAGAAGGAAAAGCACGTTTGCGTGTTCTTCAAGCACGTCATGACTTTCCAGCAGCAGAGCACTTTGGATATAATAAGACTCTGGAACTCATATCAAGAGATTTTTGGTGGCCACAAATGTGGAAGTCAGTCAAAGACTTTGTACAATCATGTGATATTTGTTCAAGATCAAAAATTCCTCGACATCGACCTTACGGACTTCTTCAGCCATTACCTATACCAGAACAACCATGGTCTTCTGTTTCTATGGATTTCATCACAGATCTTCCAAACTCAAGATCTTATGATTCTATATTTGTGATAGTAGATCGTTTCACCAAGATGGCACATTTTATGCCATGTACAAAATCTATCACAGGTGAAGAAACAGCTAAGCTTTTCATTGATAATATCTATCGCTATCATGGATTACCTAAAGATATCATATCGGATAGGGGAACTCAATTTGTGTCGAGATTCTGGAAGACTCTTTTCAAGATTTTAAAAGTGGACATAAAGCTATCTTCAGCTTTCCATCCTCAAACTGATGGACAAACAGAGCGCGTAAACCAAGTCTTGGAACAGTATTTAAGGTGTACCATCAACTACCAACAAGATGATTGGACAAACCTTCTGCCATTGGCAGAGTTTGCTTATAATAATACGGTACATTCCTCCACGCAACAAACACCTTTCTTTGCCAATTATGGCTATCATCCACGACTTGATACTTTTGATTTTTCAAAAGTTGATAATCCTGCAGCAGAAGATATGGCAAATCGGTTGTCAGAGTTACATGCAATAATGAAGGCGCAGTTGAAGAAAGCTCAAGAACGACAAAAGATAAATGCAGATGTATATCGTAAAGAGCAACCACAACTCAACGTGGGTGATAAGGTATGGCTACTTCGTCGCAATATCAAGACCACTCGACCTTGTGACAAATTGGACTATCGTAGGCTGGACCCCTTTTCTGTTTCTGAACAGATCAACCCAGTTGCATATCGGTTACATCTACCGGAGTCAATGAAGATCCATCCTGTATTCCACGTGTCTCTTCTTGAACCATATAAGACAGTGGATATACAAGGAAGAAGACAAATGCCACCGCCTCCTATAGAAGTAGATAATAATGAAGAATTTGAGGTGGAAGAGATATTAGACTCAAGGCGGTGCCGAAATAAGCTGGAATATCTTGTTCATTGGCGCGGATATGATATTAGTGAGCGCACATGGGAGCCATCCAGGAATCTAGCAAATGCATCACCTAAAGTCAAAGTTTTTCATCAACGACATCCATCAAAACCAAGATGAAAACCTCTCTTATAAAAGAGACAAGATTGAGGCAAGATAACATTCAATTTCCTATCCTTGTTTATAACTTCTTTACATTTTGTGACGCTAATTAGATGGAGAGCCAACAACCAGCGGATTCAACTCAAGAACCTTCGTTTGCTGACTTACCGGATGAGACATTACGATTGTCACAACCTTCAAGACGACGCAACCGAGATGAAGACCCTCAAGAACGACATGTTCTTCCTCGAATAGATGGTGAGATACAACGTGTTTGGTATCACGACCTTGGAAGAGATTCTCGATGTTTGGTGATATTATTGGAGATAGGAACGACTCCTGATGGTGTTTCAAATGTATTATTTGAAGGAAGTTATGAAGGCCTCAACAGTGATCAAATAACAGGGTGGTCTTCTCGCCCTGGAATGGGACACTATCGATGGCTAAGAGGACCCATCAACTATCTTCGAAGAGAACAAAGATCAGAGTATGTAGCAAATACAATTCGCCGCATATTAGATTTTCTCAATATATAATCACCGCTCCTCGTGGAACTCGTCCCTAGAAGGGGGGGTAATGTCACGGACATACATATAATTACCTATATGAATAGATAAAAGTATGTAAAAGTAGGTTAATTGTGTAATATCTTCTAGAGAAGCTTCTTAGAAGCTTCATAGATGCTGCTTTGACTTTATAGGAGTCTATAGTTGACTTTTAGGTTAGAAACTTGGTCAACAAGTTAGCCATGTGCCACGCATGTTGGAAGCTTAAAGAACAAGCTAACTACGTGGTCCATCCATAGAAAACTTGCCTTGCAAGCAAAGGCATGTGGCCTAGAAAGTCAACATATATTGGAGGTCTTATAGAACATCGCCACGTGGCTTCTAGTTAGATAGTATATATAGAGGCAAGAGTGAAGCCCTCTTCACTCTTGTCAACTCCTTTCTTGCTTCTAGTCTAGTTTCAAGGGTCTCTAGTTTTCTTGTATTTTGGCAATAGCCATTCCAGTTTCTTTCTTAATATACATATTTCTATTTTGTCCTATTTCTTTTTGAGAAAAGTCTCACTTACTCTTTACCTTTCATCGAGTTCTTGTCCCTGACACCTACATTCTCTTACCAAGTAAGTTGTTCTTGTATTATTTCTTTGTTGCTTGTTTTTGGTGGTTGAGATCTTATGGTAGAGTGTTGCTAGTGAATTGTTGAAGTCATTGCTCCTAGATTTGTGAGTGTATGAGCTTAGTGCAAGACCTTGATAGTGTCTTTGCTGAAGGAGCACTAGTATTTGAGAGTTTTATGAAAAAGTGAGTCATTTTTGAGTGAAGTAATGTTAGAGAGACGTTTGAAAGTCATATAATCACATTATAAACCATTCTCCACCATTTAGACGTAATTTGAATTCAAAATATGCAAAAAGTTGCAAAACAGCGAATTTTGGGTTTGTAGTTCAACAATCTTTAAGTAGTCATATCTTTTACATTACAACTCCAAATCAAGAGTTTTTTCGACCTTCTTGTAGCTTGAGATGGCATCTTTTGAGGGTGATAGCTTAAGAGTTATTGAAAAGTTTAGAGGTGACAACTTTCACCACTTGAAGGCCAAAATAGAGCTACTTTTGGCGTCATTGGATCTTTGGGAGATAGTAGATGAGGAGGAACTTGCACCTGGGTAGAGGCAAGCATCAAGGAGCAAAAGGACTTCAAAAGACGAGAGAAGAAGGCTTTTGGCATAATTTCCACCAATTTAGATGAAAGCAACTTTGCTCATGTCATTTCTTGCAAAGGGGCAGCAGATGCATAGAAGACTCTTTGCAATGTCTATGAAAGTAGGAATCTTTCCAATGTGCTATGGTCAAGGCAAAAATTCTTCACCGTGAAGATGGAAGAAGGTGAAGATCTCATGGCTCATGTGAATAAGGTAAAAGTACTTGCAAACCAACTTGCTGTTGTTGACAAGCTTTTATTTGAAGAAGATGTTGTGATGACATTGCTCTCAAGCCTTCCGGACTCCTATTCCTCCCTCATTGTGGCATTGGAGTCCATTTCAAGGAAAGACCTTACTTTGGACTATGTGACGGCAAGACTAGTCTATGAAGTGACCAAAAGAAAGTAAAAGGAGTCTATTGGGGAGCAATCAGCACTATTTACAAGACCAAGTAAGGCAAGTGCCCCTTTTCAACGTTATCCTCTTAAAACTTATTACATTTGTAGAAAACCAAGCCATTTTGCTAGAAATTGTTTCAAGACAAAGAAAAGAAAAAGGGAGAATGTCAACAATGCTTTTCATGACCATGGAGGTGAAGACTTTGCATTCATGGAAAAACAAACTCCTTCCATGCTTGATATGAGCAAATGGATTGTGGATTCTGGATGCACCAAACACATGACTCCATACAAGTATTCATTTAACACTTATCAACCAATTCCAGCAACCAAGGTTTAGTTAGGTGATAATGGTATGGTACAAGCCATTGGAATGGGCACCATTGCAGTGGAGGTGGTGGTGAAGGGCATAAGCAAGAGAATCACTCTCAAGGATGTGTTGCATGCGCCAAAGATGAAGAAGAACCTCCTTTCGGTGAGTAAACTTGTAACTCATGGCTGTAAAGCGTAATTTAACATGAATGGATATTTTGTGAGAACCATGGAAGGCAAAGAAGTAGCAAAAGGGACTAGGGATGGAAATCTCTATATTATCAATTGCAAGAGGATCAATGGAGTGGAGGTTGCTGCCTTTGCTGAATTTCCATCAAATGAAGACTAGGTGGGCATTTGGCATCAAAGACTTGGGCATTTGAATGCCAAAAGCATGAAGGAGCTTCAATCCATGGTAAGTGGCTTAGACCTTGGCCATTCTACCATGAATCTTGCTTGTGAGGGATGCATTCAAGGCAAACAACATAGGACACCATTTCCTAGTGGCGTTGCAACAAGAGCAAACCAATTGTTGGAGCTTGTGCATTCGGATGTTTGTGGACCCATGAGGACACCATCTATGAATGGAGCAAGGTACTTTGTGACCTTTATTGATGACTTCTCAAGGAAGGTATGGATTTACATCATCAAGGCCAAGAATGAGTGTTTTGCCAAGTTTAAGGAGTGGAAAGCACTTGTGGAGAAGCAATGTGAGCACAAGATTAAGGTGCTACGATCGGACAATGGAGGTGAATATTTGTCCAAACACTTTGATGAGTTATTGAAGGATGAAGGCATTGCAAGACAAACCTCCACTCCCTACACCCCACAACAAAATAGAGTTGCTGAAAGAGCAAATCGCACCATTGTAGAGATGGCAAGGAGTATGATTCATGCTCAAAAACTTGGGTATGAGTATTGGGCGGAAGCTGTAGTAAATGCCGTGTATACAAGAAATAAGTGTCCCACAAGTGCACTTGAAGGAATGACTCCCCAAGAAGCTTGGACTGGTAACAAACCTTGCATATCCCACATGAGGATTTTTGGGTACATTGCATATGTCAAGGTTCCAGATAGTATGAGAGGGAAACTTGATACAAAGGGCACAAGATGTGTATTCCTTGGTTATTGTGAAGGCACCAAGGCATATAGGCTCATGTGTTTAGATACCAAAAAGATCATCAAAAGTCGTGATGTAGAGTTCTTGGAGCATAAAAGTGGTAGTGAAAAGTGGGAGATGTGTCCAAGTGGGAGTAGTGGTGTGTTTGTGGATACATCTTTAATTCCAGCAAACAAACAAGAAGATGAAGAAGAGTATTCTCAAAGTGAAGAACGAGAGGAAGATGCCATGATAGAAGAGCCCAATACTATGAAGACTTCAATTCTAGCAAGATACAACAAGGACAATGAAGAGAATGAAGGTGAAGAATACCAACCAATGAGTAAGAGAAAGAACTCCATGAGCCATACAAGGCAACAAGAGGTGCATGAAGGCTCATCCTCCTTGCATGAAAGAAGATAACCAACACGTGAGAGAAGACCACAAGGTGAATGGTGGAAGAACCACATCTTTCCACAAGTAAGTGAAGACCATGCTAATGTTGCTCTTCTTGATGATCCATTGACTTTGTGTGATGCAATGAGGTGTGGTGATGCAATGAAGTGGGAGATTGCCATGCAAAAAGAATACAAATCTCTTATGGACAATGAGACATGGGAGTTGACTCCACTTCCACCAAATCGATCAGCAATTGGATGTAAGTGGGTGTTTAGAACCAAGAGAGATGTTATGGGCAATGTTATGAGGTACAAGGCAAGATTGGTTGCCAAAGGCTACTGACAAGTTTTTGGAGTGGGAGCCATATCTTGGAATTATAAGAGACAACCAACCATTACAAGGTCCACAATGGAGGCGGAGTACATGGCAGCAAGTCATGGAGCAATGGAGGCAATTTGGTTGAGGTTATTATTAGAAGATATTGGACTTGTGCAATTGGAAGCCACTCCATTGAGGTGTGACAATCAAGGATGTCTTGCTTTTACAAAAAATCCAAAGCATCATGCAAGAACCAAGCACATTGATATTCAGCATCATTTCATAAGAGAGAAGATAGAAATGTGGGTTATTGATATGATGTATTGTGAAACCAAAGACATGTTGGCTGTTTTGTTGACAAAAGCCTTAGTTAGAGAAAGACACAACAAGTTGAGTAAGGCATTAGGATTGATAAGTAATTGACCAATAGCAAAGTGGGAGTGTTGAAGGAAAGAACTCTTTAAGTAGTTGCTAATGGTCAATAGAGTACAAGTGTTGTTAGGGATATCTCATAAGGTTACGTGTTGGTCTATAGTGTATTAGAGTACAAGGGGAAGGCTGGTCCTAGGAGATATCCCATATGGGTTGTAACACTTGGTACCTTAGTACTAGTATATAGGAAAAGGGTTGGCATGGGAAGAATTATCTCATACCACACTCTATTTGTTAAAGTGCAACCTTGCTGGTCCTAACTTACTTGTGTGGAGTATGCTTTCTATGTTTTAACAAATATTTCCTATTAAAGCTTCTTAGAAGCTTCATAGACGCTACTTCAACTTTATAGGTGTCTTAAATTGACTTTTTGGATTACAAACATGGTCAACAAGTTGGCCATGTGCCACACATGTTGTTAGCTTGAAGACCAAGCTAACTATGTGGCCGACACATAGAAAAACTTGCCTTGTAAGTCAAGGCATGTGTCCTACAAAGTCAACACATATTAGAGGTCTTATAGAACATCACCACATAGTCACTAGTTAGATAGTATATATAGAGACAAGAGTGAAGCCTTCTTCACTTTTGTCAATTCCTTTCTTGCTTCTAGTCTAGTTTCAAGGGTTTCTAATTTTCTTGGCTTTTGGCAATAGCCATTCCAGTTTCTTTCTTAATATGCATATGAAGTTATTTCTATTTTGTCATCTTTCATTCAGAGAAGTCTCACTTGTTTATTTATTTTTATCATGTTCTTGTTCTTGACAATAAGTTAACTTTAAATGGCTCTTTTGTACATTTAAACTATTGGAAGTTAAGGCTGAATGCATACATAGATACTTATTTCACAACGTTTGTAGAAAAATTAATATTTTGATAATATATATAAGTTATTTTAAACTTTTTTAGGCACTAATATCTCTTGTTGTATTTTCAAAAAAATATAAGAAAAAAAAAATTATCTGACATAAATCTTTGATATAAAATTTTAAATACAATTTCAAAGCTGCATATTGATCTTTAATTTAAGATATAGTTAGACTTCTAAAATGAAGATAATAATTTGTTCAAGCTTTAATAAAAACATATTTTTTGTAATATCCAAATATTTTGCAAATACTTAATAGCGACGTAGGTGGTTTTAGGAATATATTTGGTAGAAAGAATAGTCTACTCTTTATTATAAAGCATCGAAAAAAGAGCATTCATTACATTGGTCTAATTTGAAAGAAATTCAAATCAACCTACTGTCAAGGACAAAGACTCGATGAGGGAAAATATACACCAAAAGGCTACCTCGATATAATAAGTCAAAATATAAACAAGTAGGTATATTAAAAGGAAACTGGAATGGCTATTGCCACAAGACAAGAAACTAAAGACTCTTGAACCTAGACTAGAAGCAAGAAAAGAGTTGACAAGAGTGAAGAAGCCTTCACTCTTGTCTCTATATATACTATCTAACTAAGAGCTACATGGCGACGTTCTATAGGACCTCCAATATGAATTGACTTTGTAGGGCACATGCCTTGACTTACAAGGCAAGTTTTTCTACGTGTGGGCCACATAGTTAGCTTGATCTTCAAGCTAACAACATGTGTGGCACATGGCCAACTTGTTGACCACGTTTCTAATCCAAAAAGTCAATTAAAGACACCTATGAAGTCAAAGCACCATCTAGGAAGTTTCTAGGAAGCTTCTATATTAAATATTATAGAATTAACTTACTTTTATCTACTTTTACTTACTTCTACCTATTTCTATATGTAATTATTAGCTTACATGATTATGGCCGTGACATTACCCCCCCTTCTAGAGACGAGTTCCACGAGGAGCGGTCATCATATGTTGAGGAAATCTATGATGCGACGAATTGTATTCGCCACATACTCTGATCTCTGTTCTCTTCGAAGATGATTGATAGGGCCTCTCAACCATCGGTAGTGTCCCATACCAGGGCGGGAAGACCACCCAGTTATTTGATCATTGTTGAGGGCTTCGTAACTTCCTTCGAATAGAATATTTGGAACACCATCAGGAGTTGTTCCTACCTCTAGCAAAATCACCAAACATCGGGAGTCCCTTCCCAAATCGTGATACCAAACGCGTTGTATCTCACCATCTATTCGAGAAAGAACATGTCGTTCTTGAAGATGTTCATCTCGATTACGTCATCTTGAAGGTTGTGACAATCGTAATGTCTCATCTGACAGGTCAACAAACGAAGGTTCTTGAGTTGAATCCGCTAGTTGTTGGCTCTCCATCTAATTAGCGTCACAAATGCAAAGAAGTTACAAACAACGATAGGAAATTGAATGTTATCTTGCCTCAATCTTGTCTCTTTTATAAGAGAGATTTTCATCTTGGTTTGATGGATGTCGTTGATGAAAAACTTTGACTTTAGCTGATGCATTTCCTAGATTCCTGGATGGCTCCCATGTGCGTTCACTAATATCATATCCGCGCCAATGAACAAGATATTCTACCTTATTTCGGTGCCGCCTTGAGTCTAATATCTCTTCCACCTCAAATTCTTCATTATTATCTACTTCTATAGGAGGCGGTGGCATTTGTCTTCTTCTTTATATATCCACTGTCTTATATGGTTCAAGAAGAGACACGTGGAATACATGATGGATCTTCATTGACTCCGGTAGATGTAACCGATATGCAACTGGGTTGATCTGTTCAGAAACAGAAAAGGGGCCAAGCCTACGATAGTCCAACTTGTCACAAGGTCGAGTACTCTTGATATTGCGACGAAGTAGCCATACCTTATCACCCACATTGAGTTGTGGTTGCTCCTTACGATATAGATCTGCGTTTATCTTTTGTCGTTCTTGAGCTTCCTTCAATTGCGTCTTCATTATTGCATGTAACTCTGACAACCGATTTGCTATATCTTCTGCTGCAGGATTATCAACTTTTGAAAAATCAAAAGTATCAAGTCGTGGATGATAGCCATAATTGGCAAAGAAAGGTGTTTGTTGCGTAGAAGAATGTACCGTATTATTATAAGCAAACTCTGCCAATGGCAGAAGGGTTGTCCAATCATCTTGTTGGTAGTTGATAGTATACCTTAAATATTGCTCCAAGACTTCGTTTACGCGCTCTGTTTGTCCATCAGTTTGAGGATGGAAAGCCGAAGATAGCTTTATGTCCACTTTTAAAATCTTGAAAAGGGTCCTCCAAAATCTTGACACAAATTGAGTTCCCCTATCTGATATGATATCTTTAGGTAATCCATGATAGCGATAGATATTATCAATGAAAAGCTTAGCTGTTTCTTCACCTGTGATAGATTTTGTACATGGCACAAAATGTGCCATCTTGGTGAAACGATCTACTATCACAAATATAGAATCATAAGATCTTGAGTTTGGAAGATCTGTGATGAAATCCATAGAAACAGAAGACCATGGTTGTTCTGGTATAGGTAATGGCTGAAGAAGTCCGTAAGGTCGATGACGAGGAATTTTTGATCTTGAACAAATATCACATGATTGTACAAAGTCTTTGACTGACTTCCACATTTGTGGCCACCAAAAATCTCTTGATATGAGTTCCAAAGTCTTATTAAATCCAAAGTGCCCTGCTGTTGGAAAGTCATGACATGCTTGAAGAACACGTAAACGTGCTTCTCCTTTTGGAACATATAGGCATCCTTCAAAATATAATAGATTATTCTTGAACTCGAACTTAGAAGGATCATGAGACTTAGAAGAATTATTCTCGATATCGTAAACAAGAGGGTCTGAGGACATACCGGACTGGATTTGCTTGAGAAAAGTTGAATCAACAGTCAATGTTGATTTCATTGCTCGGAGATGAAATTGCTCCGGTTTCAAGAGGACCGTTCTTTGTTGCTCAAAAGCTGCATCTCCTTCTTTTGGTGCAAAATAAGAACGTCTAGATAGAGCATCGGATAAATCTTGTTGTTTTCCTGGCCGATAAGTGATAATGAACTCAAATCTTAACAAAGACATACTCCAACGAGCTTGACGACGATTCAACACGCGTGCTGACATGAAATACTCGAGGTTCTTGTGATCTGTATACACAGTGACTGGACTAGAAGCGCCTTCTAGATAATGACGCCATTCTTGAAAGGAATCCACGATCGCAAGAAGTTCTTTATCGTGGATCTCATAATTGATCTCGGCTGTTGAGAATTTTCTTGAATGAAAAGCTATCGGATGAAGTTTGTCATCTGTTCCCATTTGTGATAAAACTGCACCCAAGGCAAAATCCGATGCGTCTGTTTCCATAAAAAATGCCTTGGAAAAGGCAACACGATATAAGACTGGTGCAGAGACAAACGATGTCTTCAAGGCTTCAAATGCTGCTTCCGCTTCTTGATTCCATTGGAATTTATCTTTACTAGTCAAGCGTGTAAGTGGAGCTGCAACTCGTGAGAAATCTTTGATGAAGATCCGATAGTAATTGGCAAATCCCAAGAAACATTGGACATCTCTTACCGTCCTTGGAATCTTCCAATCCATGATTGTTTGGACTTTCTTAGAATCCATCATGAGGCCATCATTTGAAATGATGTATCCTAAAAAGTCAACTTGAGTAGTGTGAAATACACACTTTTCCATCTTGGCGTACAATCCTGCATCTCTAAGTTTTTGTAATACTTGACGAACATGTATTTCATGTTCTTCGACGTTCTTAGAATAGATCAGGATAGCGTTTAGATAGCAGACGACAAAATTGTCTAAGAATTCATGAAATACATCATTCATGAGATGTTGAAAAGCAGCTGGTGCATTCGTGAGTCCAAAGGGCATGACATTATATTCGAAATGTCCATACCTGGTTCGAAACGCAGTCTTCCATTCATCTCTTTCTTTGATCCAGACTAGATTATATGCTCCTCTTAGATCTATTTTTGTATAGATCTTAGCTTGATTCAACTGGTCAAGGAGTCCTGATATCAAAGGTAATGGATACCTCTTCTTGATTGCGATCTTGTTGAGTCCTCGATAATCAACACACATTCGTAAAGATCCATCTTTTTTCTTTACGAATAGAATTGGAGCTCCTGCTGGAGATTTTGAATGGCGTATGAAATTCTTCGCTAAATTCTCATCAATATATGTCTTGAGTTCAGCTATCTCATCTTGTGATAAACTGTAAATTGGTCCAAATAGTGGCTGAGTTCCTTCCTTGAGGTCGATTGAACAATCATATGCGCGATGCTCAGGAAGAATATCTGCATTCTTTTTTTCAAAAACGTCTTGATACTCCTGATATTGACTTGGAATGCCACTTGAAGTCTTTACGTTTTCGGAAATAGGTGCAGCATAAATAGCAAAAGTTGATCCTTCTTTTGCTGCGTGTATAAATGCTTTTGCACCTATCAGTACGGGTTTTACTATACTAGACTTATAATTTTTTACTTGGTTGGTAGAACTATTAATAATGCTCTGGGAAAAGTCAAGTTTATGTGAATTCCAATCTATTCGAGGGTTATATTTTTCTAGCCAGGATAAACCTAAAATAACTGGATTGAACAGGGATTTAATTATGTTAAAAGCTATGTAGCTATCATGACCGTCTATTGTTACTTTTATAGGATGAGTTTCATGAGTGACATCTCCAGAAGACAAGGGACGACCATCTATGACTTCTACATGTACTGGTTTAGGTTTCTGTATAAAAAGTATTTTACGACTTTTAACAAATTGTTCATCTAAAAAACATGCTGAGGCTCCTGAATCTAATAAAGCAGAGGCTTTGTAATTCTTAGGTCCTAAATATAAGTCTATTATAAAACAAGGAGAGGGTTCTGAGGAGAGGATAGGACCTTCATTAGGAATTGTACAAGGTTCCAGCTGCACGGTCCCTATTGTAGCTGGACGAATCCGTTTTCCGACATGTTGTCTTCTTTGACCGTCGTACCCCTCATTTTATAGTTGCGTCGTTTCTTTGGACAATGTTGAGCAGTGTGCTTAGGTTCTTCACAATATAAACATAATCCTTCTTGACGACGACGAATCTTTTCTTGCTCAGTTAGAGGTTTAAAACGTACCGCGTCAATTTGCATGTCTTCTACTTCTGAATGTACGTTTGGCAAAGATGTTGATGTTGCCATTGAGTAATAACGTTGAGGTTCCCGTGAATGATTCTCGGATCGAAATTCGAAAAGTCGATTATCACATTTTACCGCAAAATCGATTGCTTGACTCAAAGTTTGAGGATCAGGTAAGTTGAGCATCAATTTCTTTACTTCGTATTGCAATCCATAAAGAAATTGACTGATGAGTGCAGCATCATCCCACTTGATGTCAATTGCAAGTTGTCGAAATTATGAAGCATATACTGTTACTGAGCGATTTTCTTGTCGCAGAATTTGGATCTTATTTGTTGCAACACGAGTTGCATCGTGTTTACCATACATAGATCAAAACTCCGCCAAAAAAGCTTCCAAATTGTCCAATATTGGATTTCGTTGTTCAAGAAAAGACAAAAACCACGATAATGCAGAACCAGAAAGTAGAGTGCCAATAAACCTGACTTGTGATCCTGGAGTTGGATAGCTTTGCGGTTGAAGTTCAATTGCCAATTGTACTTGATTGATGAACCCTCGAAACTTTGATCTCGTACCATCAAATTTCTCAGATAAGGCAATTCTTGGTTCTGTAGTGCTTATAGGGTGTTGTACATTTGGAGAAGGAACGTGATTTGTTGTAGATGTTGAAGCAGCTCCGATCATCTCAATATCTCCACTTTCTGCTATTCTTGTTCTTTCCTGTGTTGGTGAATTGAGTTGATGCATCGCAAGCATTAACTCCCTCATTTGCTCTTGCATTTGTGCCATTGCACTCTTCATTTCAACAAGCTCTGCCATAATGACACTAAGAAGAAAATTTATTTTGATACTGCTCAAGACAAAAGAAAAGAAAGACTTGATAACAAAGAAGATACTAAGAACAATATCAGTTTAGAAGTGGGTAATCCGCAAACTTCTAATACGCTTATGTCTTGTCAAGAGAAAGGGGTAATCCACTCTTACTCAAGAAAAAACAAAGCTCTGATATTGTAAGTGCACTCTTGTCAATCTGTCAAGGACAAAGACTCGATGAGGGAAAATATACACCAAAAGGCTACCTCGATATAATAAGTCAAAATATAAACAAGTAGGTATATTAAAAGGAAACTAGAATGGCTATTACCACAAGACAAGAAACTAAAGACTCTTGAATCTGGACTAGAAGCAAGAAAGGAGTTGACAAGAGTGAAGAAGCCTTCACTCTTGTCTCTATATATACTATCTAACTAGGGGCTACGTGGCGACGTTCTATAGGACCTCCAATATGTGTTGACTTTGTAGGACACATGCCTTGACTTACAAGGCAAGTTTTTCTACGTGTGGGCCACATAGTTAGCTTGATCTTCAAGCTAACAACATGTGTGGCACATGGCCAACTTGTTGACCACGTTTCTAATCCAAAAAGTCAATTAAAGACACCTATGAAGTTAAAGCAGCGTCTAGGAAGTTTCTAGGAAGCTTCTATATTAAATATTATAGAATTAATTTACTTTTATCTACTTTTACTTACTTCTACCTATTTCTATATGTAATTATTAGCTTACATGATTATGGCCGTGACACCTACTTCCAACTTGGTGGAAAAATACTTCTTGTAGTTTGTTAAGATATTTTTTTGAATGTGCCATATGCAAAGTAAGACATTAGCAGTAGGAATAATATTTTCAATAGCATATATTAATGTCAAATCTAAATCATATCCAATGCAGTTGAATTGGATATTTCTATACAATTAAATAAGTTGACTCAAGATCTAATAAAAAAACAATTTTGTTTCTTCTTAGAAAAAAAATAATAATAATTATAAAAGGTATATTGCAACTAATTATTTCTACTACATACAACATATGCATCTTAAATCAAGTTGTTTTATATGTATAATTTATAAAAATAGAAGAAAAATATTTCTTTGCTAATTCAACGCATTTAGCATGTGTAAAAAAATATTTATATTGTTATTGTCATTACATTAATAAGCAAAGTGATACACATTGTCATACATAGTTTCCACAAGTGAAATAACAAGAACATGAACATCAAAAGAAATTCAATGCAATCATTGGCATTCATTATAAATAATATATATAATAACTTGAATTTTATGATTTCTCTAATATATAGAAATCATAATATTTTTTGATAGTATTCTTGCTGCAAGCATCCAAGCTATCATTTCCTTCTCTACTAGTTAGAGTTGTCATAAAATCAAAAAATCTTATAAGAGATGTTGATGGACCATAGTTATGTTCACCATTTTGTATTGTCAAGTGCCATTATGTAATATCTTAGATACATTGTGCATACAATGCAAATAGAAATCCAACTAATTAGCCTGCAATATTTTATTAACAAATGAGATTTTTTTACTCAATATAAACTTATCATTTGTTATAATTAAAATCAATGGAATTTGCAAGTGACAATCTCATTTGTAAATGACATAACTTTAAATATAAGCAAACTCATCTATACTTTCTTTCATATCTTCAAAAGAATCAAAAATCTTCTTTGGTAGAAGAGATATATACAACACAATATCTGTTACAAAATCCAAATAACCTAAGAGTAAACCTTTCTTTGTCTCTCTTTCTCTAAAAATTGGACACAATACCAAAGATATTACAACAATATAAAACAAAGTTAGCAACAAACCAGCTTAGTACCTGAAAAGATATACTTTTGACAATGTTGAGTAAAGGAAAGAGAGTGTTAATTCTAGCCATTGATAGTTAGTCATTGTTACCAATAATATGACCATCATTGTATCAATTCTGTTTTTAAAAAACCACTATTATATAGATCCAAATACAGATCATAGTAATGATAATACACACAAGGCTGACATTTTGTGTGCTTTGTAATAATGGATGGATCAATTTACTAAAACCTACGAATATTTTTATATTTCTTCTATATATATATATATATATTCACAATCAATTATGACAATAAATATGTAATGATCTCAAATACAATGATTTTGATCTTTACACTGACCATGTATAACTAGTATCCATGTTTTTTACAAAAATACTGATATGCACATTTTTTGAAATGATAAATCTCAAAGTTCTACTAACATCAATGTTTCTGTTATGATTCATCATGATTCTTCTAAACTAAATATCTTCTGTTGTTTTATTCATTTATTTGTTTTGTTTAATTTCTGTGCTTGGGTTGAACTAAACCAAAAGAACATGAAGCTAGAGTTATCGAGCTGTGATGATGATCATAATAATTTCAAATATGTAATCAAATTAAATTCATATGTAATCAAATTCCAAAAGCCCAACACACATCTTGCCTACTGTTTCAAAAGCTCACCTCATTCACAGATTCAGAAAAAATAAAAAGAAAAAGAAAAAAGAAAAGGTGACTCCGAGAGCCATTGGATCTGACTTCCCCAAACATCCATCTATCCATCCACGCCTCTCATTTTCCACAAGAAAACAAGCGAATGCTGCACATAAAACCCCCCTCCCCCCCCCCCCCCCAAATAGAAACGCAAATAGAAAACTTCCAAAACCACAAGAGTTGCTATTTACAGAGAGAACTTGAAAAAAGCACTCGATCCAATCCAAAAGGTGAATTGCCCTTACGAAAGCGAGTTGATCGATAAAAGGAAAGTTTTGATTTTTCACACGGTATACGAGCATGTATTTTAAATATTCGAGCGGGTATGGGTCGGGGAGTCCCCATAGCGTGGGTCTCTGATCGAGGCAGCACATTGCACGCGGCGTTTTACTGCAGCAGGCAGGGGAGGCACACCACTGCTCCACTTTGGGCGTGTGAAGGTCAAACGCCGCTTTGAAAGGTCGGCGAGATGACTGCGAAAGGGACCAGCCCTAGGACACACAGACAGACACGGAGCGAGTGAGTGGGGGTGGGTGGCATGCGGCTTTCGTCGTCGTAGAGGGAGAGCGAGAGTGAGAGATTGGGCACCAATCCCTGAACTGCAGGAGTCCAACAGTACCAGCCCGCACTGCGAGTTCCGCACCTCGTCTCACTCACATGCTGAGTGCCAAGAGCAGTGCCAGTCTATTCTGGGATGCAGGCGATTCATCTCATTGGCGCTGCCTGGGAGCCTTCCACAACATCCCCCCTAGAATGTTGCGCCTCGCCGCAACATGCCAAACCTCGCACTTGCCACTCCCTACGTGCGGCCAAAATTAAGCTGGCACGGGTATTGAATACTGTCGAAGGCATGGTTTCGTTCCGAAGACCCGGAGCTCCTGCGCTTGCATCGTGTGAAACCAGATTCCGGGGCGTTATTGCTAACCCCTGGGGTGAAAACAAACACATTTTGAGGGCCTGTTTTCATCCCACTCAAAGCGCGTGGTCAATCATGCATTGACCTGGGGCCATTCGTTATTAAGTAAGACGGCAATGCTACAGCATTGTTTTCTTGGTTCCATTCGATATGGTGACGGGATGCATTCGGTGTGTCTCATTGTATTAGAATATGGGTGGATCACTGGGAATTAGGAACATTCGTCGGACAATTATCGGAAGATGGTGACCTGATCGATTGTTCTGTCGCGCTTATTCTCGCCGTTTTATACATTCTCGACATCGACGACAACAATCTACGCTTCGAGAAGTTATCTGTTTTTGTTTATCTTTTTCTGGAAGGTGTCGATTTGCGGCAGTCGTCGTTTGCAAGGTTGTGAAAGCGAGTGCTGGATGATTGACGTTTACTATTCATTAAACGTGGTGAAACCACTGCAGCGTGGCCTGGACGAAACGTACTGGCAACGGAAGTTTATTTGGTTGCTTAGATGGCATAAGCACGTGCAGACCAGAAGCAATTCGATTGCTAAAATTGTTGAAACAGCTGAGTCCTGATTTGGAAGCAATATGGTGGCATTCGATCCAAGATAGCGCGAAGGAACAGACATCCAGACGGTCATGAAAGGACATTATCCTGTAATGATCGGCTGTATCACGTGTAACAACCGGCTCGGGATCGATCAGAATGGGATTGATTCGAACTCTGAATGATTGCGATAGATCGTCAACATCGGAATTTAACACACATCACGGGAATGGCATATATGACATGATCTCTGCCGTTTGCCCATGTATTATTATAGAGCACTCGCGGCAAAATCTTCGAACAAAGAGGGTAAAAATCGATGCAGCGTTTAACTAGGGATAATTTTTTAGCAGTCGAGCCATTACCACTTGGTGGATCTGCCACCACGTAAACACGGGAAGAAATTGGATTCTAAGCTTTCAGGGTGGGTCAAGTCGGGAGGAGACTTTCCAGTTGCGATAGTTTCCCAGTGGCCAGTAGGTACACTGACTTTGGTTGCACTTAAGTCCCAGGCACTGGATTCATCGCTTGCATCGGCGCTTGGTGGCGCAGCTGGTAGCATTTAATGATGTTTTTGCTGGTATTTGATTCGTTTGATGAAGCGGCTTTTTGTCTGATTCCCAGTTGCGGGACTTGGCTGCTGTTTGCCACTTTTCGGGTCATAGGTACACCTGGGGCTTTTCTGTTGGGCAACGTCGCCCCTTGCTTTTCGGCAATGTGGCGCTAAGTTCGCAAGTGATAGCCAAGTCCCGGGTGAGATTCGGCACTCTGGTGGGCGGTGGTCGTGGTCGTGGACGAAAATTCGATTCAATTTGATGTCGGGATAAAGAACTGCTAGGTTTTATTCGTCTCTTTCGGTGTGTTTTTTCTAGCGAATTCATCAGCTCGATAATGTTGGGAGCTGTTAGATCGGCCATGGTTGTGTATTCAACAGTGTGAGTAGCGGATAGGCGGGGGATGATGAATTTTGAGTGGAGTGTAGGGCTGGGGAAGATGGACCATCAGTGTTTTACAGTACCTGTGGTGGCAAGAGGGCAGTTGGGATCAGCATACGTTGAGTTTCCTCTTGAATCTGGAATGCACTCGCTGGATACTTGCAATCCGATTCCTTCGCATGAGATTGGTCTCAAGTTCACGTCCGAACTCATTTTGAAAAGCTATGGTAGAGACTGCGCCAGGAAGTGGGATATGGTTGCACTTTGATACGAAACCTACTTTAAAGCCTCAGGATTCAGACCACACCACCAAAATTTACGAATTTGCAGGCGAAAGGAGATCTATACCAGGAATGGCCTTACAAAGACTGAAGCTAGTTGCTAGGAGGGATTGTTTTTCTTAAGTGACTTCAAAGACGGATTTGCAATTCGTTGCTGAGATTTGAGGTGAAATCTCTACGCTAATGCTTAAGTTTCATTATCATAGTCTAGTGCCCTACGTGACCGAGAAAGATCTGCATTACGTTCTGTCTGAGTTATTATCTCCTATCGTACAGATTTTGGGAGCGAGGGAGATTTCGTAGAGAGTACAAGGTTTGAGAGCTCGGTTTGTGATGGAGAGAGAGCTGATCGACAGGAGGCGGTGGCCGTGGAAAAGTCGCAAGAACTTTAATGGCCTCAGTACCGGTAGCGCTGATAGCGCATCGTCGCCTGCTCCCGTCAAGCTTTTCGATGAACAGGTCTGCATTGCTCACTATTCTCTCAAGTGAACCACTTCCAATGTCTGCGTGGTTGTGCGCATCCTTGTGTTCATAGACGCACTTGGAGATAGGTTGAATATTGAATTTTTACTCTTGTGATGGTGACAGGAAGTGGCAAGGATACTTCAAGACCAGGTCCGAACTGCGGATGACCAACTGGTGGAGGCTCTACAAGCAGCCGAAGCTAAATACTCACAGAGAGAAAAGGCGCTGAACCTCAAGATTGCAGCTGGAAACGAGAAGCTCACGTCCGCCCTTGCAGAGATCACCATTAAAGATAACTTAGTCAAGCAACATATAAAAGTTGCCGAAGAAGCTGTCGTTGGTAAGCATGATGTTTGGGGGAACCAGCAATCGTTGCGGGTTGTGGCCTTTGCTCTTGCACAAGTGGAACCGGTCAAATGCTAAAATGTAATCCAAGAAGCGCTTTAATTAGGTTTCTGTTACAGGTTGGGAGAAAGCAGAGACGGAGGCGGCAGAGTATAAGGCGGAACTCGAAGATACCTTACAAAAACGACGGGAAACGGAGGAACACGCCAAGCATCTTGATGGCGCCTTGAAAGAGCTCATGCAGCAGCTTCATTGCGGACGTGAGGAGCATGAGAAGCAGCTGCACCAAACAATTGTGAAAAAAACCCGAGATTTTGACAAAGTGAGACTAGAGATGGAGGCCAAATTGGCAGAAGCGTCCAAATCTTTGTCTGACAATCGAACGCACATGATTGAACTAAAAGCCGAAAATGAGGCCATTAACCATGCTCTACAGGTATTCTCGTCGTTTGGTAGTAGAGCTCTTCGGCACCTTATCGAATCTTCTGTTCTGTAGGTATGAAATGAACAGTCTTTGTCGTTATCGTGCAGATTTCTGATAAACTTGCGACGGTTTACAGGATCGTTCTAGGATGATCGCAGAACTGAATGACATAAGAGCTCACGTAGAGTCTGAAATCAAAATTCTTCGGGTATGTGTTTCTTTATTTCCCTCGTCCAGCCTATTCGCTCTTGCCCTCTTCTGGGAGATACTCAGATTGACGTTAACTTTCGGATTTCTTTCTTCTTGTTTTCTGTGTCTTCTTTTGTTTGGTTGTTCTTTATTTTAATTTTAAGTGGGTCCTAGTAGAAGTGAACGTCAGAATTTGTGGAAGCAGGTGCGGTTTGATGGGCTGGAGAAAGAAAATTTTGATCTCAAGTACAAGCTTCACACTGTCACCAAGGAGCTTGAGATAAGATCGGCGGAGCTTGAATATGGGAAGAAAGCCTCGGATGTGATGTCCCGGCATCATGCAGATAGCCTCAAAAAGATTGCCAGGCTTGAGGATGAGTGTAATCGTCTCCGCATGATGGTCCGCAAGAAGCTACCAAGTATGACCACGACTGTATGCTCTCATTTCTTTAAAGTCGCTCTGAGCTTTGATTTATAGCCTGAGAATGTGTAAGGTTTCTAATTCAAGCCCTTTTGTCACAGATCCTGCAGCTATTGTGCGCATGAAGCAGGAACTAGATTCTCTGGCGAAGGAAGCAGGAGAATCTGCGACGCCAAGGCATCGCCGCCGCCAAAGCATGCTCCGAAGTCAGAGTGGGGGAGTGGAATTTTTGCCAATACATGAACTGGTGGTTGTGGATGAGGCTCAGGACCTCCAAGAGGCGAATGCGGAGCGAATCGCAAACATGGATGAGGAAACGCGAATGTTGAAAGAAGCTTTGGCTAAACGGAACGACGAATTGCAATCTGCTCGTCTCATGTGTGCCAGAACTGCAAGTCGTTTGACTGCTGTGGAGGACGAGCTGGAAGCCTTAAAAGCAGGTCTGCATTTAACCACTTCGTCTGACGCCACAAAATTTTGCAATGACCCATTCAAGCTGTTTCTGCCAGTTTCCACCATTGCTTAATGGAATTTTCTGGTATGATGTGGGTATCTTTGAACAGCATCTGCAGAGTCGGTATACATTTCCAGAGAGAACAGCATCTCAAAAGAGACACCCAGTGTGTCTTCATCATCATCATCATCATCGCTGCCTGTTTCTGAGTCAATATCGAAAAGAGTTCCTTGGAGGGATGGCGTGCCCAAGCTCGATCCCTCGAAAAACTCCGTTGAAATGGAACCCTTTGCACATTCTCGCTCGTACTCCGAACCACGACTTGGTTTTAAATCATTTGTCCATGAGCTTGCCGTTGAAAACAGTTCTGGAATTTCCCCGCAGCAGCAGCATATTGCAGACCTAGAAAAGGCTTTAGCAGCCAATTATAGAGACTTTCAGGCGGCAAATCGAACTTGTGAAGAATTGAGAGCGCAGCTTTCTTCTACCGAGAAACAATTCGCTGCTTTACAAGCCCGAAATGCAGCAAATGAGCAGTCCGTCATTGTCTTACAAGACAGGTTGGACAAATTGCTGGAGAGTCAGGTAACGGCAGAAAAGTATCAAACGAACTCGGCAGATGCTGCATCCCCCGAGGTACATTTGTCTCCTTGCTTAAGAGTCGACCGGTTTTTGAGGTTGCCATACATTATTACTAACCTCATAACAACCCCTAAGATTTGTTGCAACGCGTTTGGGATTTTTGTTTGGAGGTGTGTGGGGTTGCACGCGTACTTATATTTCCTACTTCTGTCTGCTCTGTGCGTGTAGGCAAGCATATCTCAGTTTCAAATGGAATTTGCGACAACAGCTAAGTGCGTGATCCAAGCCACCGAGGCTCTTGTCCGAGCTTTAGAAATTCATAATGTTTCCGCGGCAGAAGCAGAGGGTGCATTCGCCTTCGAGCCAATCGTTATGCCTATCCATTGGAAAGAATCTAAATTGGATAGTTCCATGAGTAGTTCATCGCTGGCCGCTAACAAGCTCCAAGAGAGGGAGAGTGACGTTCACTCTGTACTCAGCTTCATGTCGAAGCTCTCATCCAACCTTACTTGCATTGCTGAGCTTTCCACTCTTGTTATCAAGGATCTGAGAAAAGATAGTGAAGCAGTGCGTCTGTGTCTAGATTCAGCCAACGCGCAAATATTTCAATTACAGGAGATTACAGGTAAGAGTCAGGAGGACCGAGTTGCATCAGAGATCCAGGTGGAGGTGGAATTAAACCGGATCTCTGACCTGGAGAGAATGGTCTCGCAACTACAGACAGAAAAAGCTGAAGCTCTTCGCCAAGTCTCAGACGTGGTGACTCAGCTTCGTGAAGCCAAGGAGAAGGTAGATGCTTTAAGTGATCAATTGAAAGAAGCTGAAGTTCTAATTGCGTCGCTACGGCTTCAGACCGACCACCAGAAGCAGGAAGACGAGTTAATTGAGGAAGAATTGTTGGAGCTATCGTCCTCGCATCCTGGTCTTGCGAAGATGTGTGCCGCAGATGCTGAAATGAACGGACTTCATTCTAAATTGGCATCATTGGAAGTTGAGTTGCTTGGGGAGCGTCGACGGCACCACGATTTTATTGCAAAGCTGGAGGATCTGCAACAACAGATCCATAGGTGCCCTGAATCCTTGTTCCAATAGCTTACTCGTATTCCACGGTTTGACAAAACGATGAACCAGATCACAGTTGAACTCTGAGTGCTGTTTGATACGTCACTTATACAAACGGGGGGACTGTGTAAACAGGGGCGTTGGACGGGTTTGTCCTTCGCGAAGCTTGCACAGTGATGAAATTTCAGAACCATTCTTGTCAGACGAGGCTGGCAGTAACGCTCGACAGGTAACCCTCAAACCTTCATGTGAGAATGTATTCAGACTAGCATCGATGCCTAGAATCAAACTGTCGTTGAAAATTACTGGCTTCAGTGAGCTCTCTTGACTGGACAGTCTCCTCGAGTGCCGGATGAAATTGTGTGTGCAAACACTCTCACAGTTCCGTATGTAGGTTTGTTTGTACTTAGTAAGCCCCGTGAAGATTGTGCATGAGCAGGAAAGGGAGATTGCAGCAGCTGCTCTAGCTGAATGCCAACGGACCATCTTGGCTTTGGGCAAGCAGTTGAAGATATTGGGGTTCTCAGAATCCCGCGAACTCACCGTCCGTGCAACAGACTCACCGGAATCCATTAAGAGAATGACGGAAACCATGGAGCTCCTCCGATGGCATGCAGAATCCGGCGACCAAGGCCCGCCCCAAATGAAGAAATCCTCAACTGCGGAGAGCATCGCAGATGGCCCTGTCTCTGTCCCTGCATCCCCTGCACGTTCAGATCATCTGGAAGCCCCTTCCACTCCCGAATCGCCTGCAACGTCAACATTGCGGCGCAGTGTTCGCACTACTCGTCCTTTCCAACTGCCCAAAATCCCTGGCACCAATTGCAATGGCGAGGTGATCTTGTCAAACGCAAACGAATCCGTGGAATCGTCAAAAACAGCTGCTACTTACACGCGATTTCATGCCCGATCGCCAAGTGAAAGCAGTCTCTCATCTGGCCACTCTAACGGCAACTAACCCAAAGAATTTAGCTGAATGTACATTGTACGATTAGTTTTTTGTTCACAATTGAATCCTCGGAGTTAGAGGTAGGCATGAAGGCATGTAGCAGAGTATAGTCTAAGGTGAAATAAAGACACTTAATTCTTCTTGTGCACAATTGACACGAAAACAATCAAACCAACCGTGAATTGTATTCACTTTGTAACTATCAAATTAAGTCCTGTGTACAGGTTGTCGAGGGATAGTACTCATCAAATCGTGCAAAGTTTTAAGCAAATTGGGATATGAACAATATGTACGTTTTATTCAAAGCCAAGACGGACAACCTATCCGCAGCAGAATTGTGTCAGTCAGAAATGCCGGTGTAAGATTTTGTCACAATAAAGAACAATTGTGATTGAAGACGTTGAAAGCACGGATTAAATAAGATTTTATAGTATAATTCAAAAATTGTTCTGAGATTTACCATCGTTGTCCGTAATAGTCTAGATGGTTAGGATAACTGGCTTTCACCCAGTCGACCCGGGTTCGAGTCCCGGTTACGGAGTATCTTTTGCTGTTTTGACAGTACTTGGAAGGACTATGTATATCTGGAGGGATGAGGAGAGAATCAAATTGAAGTGCGCGTTGCACTTAGAAGCAGTTTTGAAACATGTAAAATGTCGGATTAGACCTTGAACAGGCCATACAGCAGCATCAATCAATGCACATATGGCGGATCTCTCGTTCTTTACTGTGATTTCCTGTTTCAGAGACAAAGGAACAATACAGTGAGTATCCCAAGAGATCGATGGTTCCACTGCAGCAACTACAATAATTCAACTTGAGACTCCAACAGCGTGCCTATACGATTAAGGTGATGGAATTGATACTGGTTCATGTTAAGGGGATATTCGTTTCCTCTTGCCTTGTACATGGTTTGTTCACATGCCTTCAGACACAACACTGCTCTGTTCCTGAGTTATTTTTACTTCCGATGCTCGAAAACCATTTAGACCCCAACCCCCTTCATAGTAATGACACAGTTAAGGTCTCACCATTGGTCACAGTGGTTGGAAAGCCGTAGAGACCAGCATTGGCAGGGAATGGTGGTTTAAGTCGTGGTTTGTTTTGCTTTCCCTCAAGACTTTCCAAAGGAGTAGTATCTTCTCCGCAGATGTATGCACATGCTCCATGATGAATGAGCACATCAAGAGCATGACCTGAACCACACGCATTATTTCCAGGCAAACCTGAAAACAACAAATGTACACAAACAGGTTACTGCGGATAAAACTTTCCCCAACATTCCCCAGCTCCACCATCTAGAAACTACTAAAAGTAAGTAATTCAAAAAAGTTGCATACCACATAACCAACCGCTCCCCAACCACTGTAGGGTGGTCTCTACGTTGATTGCCTCTAGCAGCTTAATATTATTCTGATTTGTTGATTCACTCAAGAAACAACTAACGAAGCTTCACAATTGGCATTCTCCTGACTTAGGCACATGCCGAACCCAATTAAACAACAATGCGATCTCAAGAAAAAAACCAGATATCCCATTTGGAGAGCCTGCAATTTCAAAGCTGATTAATGAACCCAACATCAAGAAATCGTAATCACGTGCCTTCAAAACCCAAGACCTGTGCTCAACACAACAAGACTACCATTACTCAACTCCTTGTGAGAAATGCTGCAAGCTTTTTAATTGTGCCTCAAACAACGATCTAATGAGCTCTGGCGATCCTCGGCTGTAGCTTTCGCATGAAACACTCTAGTTAATATTTCTCAAGTCAAGTCTAGCTGAGTGAGACACAGAGAAAACGAAAAATGTCATGCCAATTGCCAGCCAAATATGTTCACAGGACCTAACCAAATTACCTTCCTGGTAACATTCATGAAGAGGTTTTTGCTGTTTGACATGATCTCCGCGGATATTAATAGTTCATTGCTGTGCAAGTATGTTTGTGATTAAACAACCAACAAGATTGCATTCAAAATTCAGCGTATCAGCAACTCAATTAATGTCCACATTCTTTGTATTCACTGAATTGGATCATGCATTTTTGAATCTACAAGTAACTGTTAAATTACTGACAGAATCAAAATTTAAACCTCACAGCAGCCTACTTGTACTTCTTTTTCTTTTTTCTATGGTTGTTAAAAATACATGGTAGAAAAAAATAACATCATGATGCTGTGAATATTAAACCTCAATGTCTTTATGTATTTAAAGAGAGAGATTCAAGGTCGAGGAAACGAAAATAGATTTTCAGGAACAGAAGGGGAATTGTAGGGCTTAGTTTGGTCACATATCCAAAATATCCAAATATTTATCCCACGAATATTTAAATATGGTATTAAATAGCGTAGCTTCCTCTCAGATAAAATTCCGGATCGTGGACCTATACCCGTTTTCCACGTCACCACATTCACATTGGACAGCTCAGCACAAACTGCCGATTCCATAGAACCTTCTCGATCCCCCCCTTCGTCCACAATTCCGGTGTGAACGAGGGCCAGATGAAGGGCCATCCTTTTCTACTAAAATGTCGGGTTTTACAGCTGTCAGCAAAGAGCGGGGCGATGGGGACAACAACCCGGTCAAGAAATCTCGGGCCATGTCCCCCGACTCCAGAATATCCCCGGGAAGCAGAACACACGTGTCAGCCTCATTAGAAAGAGTAGCTCTGTGGGCCATTCCATTCTAAAAGTCATCGCTGTTGGCCAAAAAATAGTAACTAACATTATTTATTTAAATAAGCAGTCACTTGGATGAAAGTATTGCTGCAAGTGGGCTTCCTTGCTGTGGCCATGTCATGGAGATTCGAACCAGGCAGTTGCCATTTAATTACAATACAAAGATTACCCTGCATCGCCTTTCTAATCCCTTTCCTGCAGCAGAAAAAAATGTTAAACCAAACCCTATTTATAGTTTGGGAAGCAACTGGGGCACGAATGAGTGTGGCTTACAAAACTTGCATCAGTGACATATTGATTAAGTGTTAAATAGTTTCATAAATATTCCTTGGCTCTGAGCTCCTTGGAAGTGGGTTCATTGGAAGTTCCCACTACATGCTGTTGACTTCATTTCATTTTTCAAATATATATGTATTCAGAGTTGTACCTGGAATCTGTTTTTTTGAAAACTGAGATTTCTTATTGTTGGCATTTGGCCACTGGTTCTTCTTACCTTTTCTTGACTTTTGTTTGTTTGTTTGCATGTGTGTCTGTATGTGTATGTTGAAATTTATGCATATAAAGTCCAACTTACGATTGAGCCATTTTGGCATGACATATTTTTTTTGTAAGAGTTCGATTGTCTTCATGTATATGTAGTAGTTGGTGTTTATTCTCTCTACTTTACATTTGTTTGATATGATTTAGTCATCATTATCAGTTTAGTTAGTTTATAATCATTACCATAGGGCAAATGTACATTGTAACTGAGATAATAAGTTCAAAAATTAAAATTTGAAAATATCATCAAAGGCAAAAGGGTCATTTCTATAGCATGTTAACACAAAGAGTTGGAAGTCGAAATTGTTGATAACTTTTGATAGTCAAATAAGATAGCAGCAATGAAAACAGTCTAAATAAACTCAATCATGTACTCAATGTTGCACTTACTTTATAAATGTATTTTTACTTAACAAAATATAACTTTCTACATAATATCCAGCTGAGTAACAATAAAACATATAATGAAAATATGCTTAACACTTTTTCATCAAAACCAATATATGTTTAACAAACAACTAATCGAACAACTAATGTAATGTTAACTTGTTGTGAAATTATTGGCAATTACCCTTCAAGAACATTGTTATTTTCAAAGATTACTATCTTACTGAATATTTTAAAAATAAAATCAAACAAAACACATCAATTGTTTTTATGAATTAATACGATCTTAAAAAGTGTTGGTTGACATACACAAAACAACATAAGTCTTTCTTTTAAGTTTGAATAAATAAACAATCAAACAAGCAAAAACAGATGTTTTAGGTAACACAATCAAATTGTATTATGTATCTAATGTTGAATACTGAAAAGAGGCCTGCAAAGAAAAATAAAAATGATTGTTTTGCTAGTAATTCACATGAAACAAAAAAAAATAAAAAAATAAAAAAAATAGAGTTGTCGCACTCTAAAATTGTAAACATTCAGCAAGAGATTCCTGTAAACTCAAACTTCCATGAACAAAGCCCAAAATAAACTCCCACAAGGAAACTCAGAAGCATCGATCCAGAGCCAGAAAAGGGTGGTGATGCCCCCGTGACCGGGTATTTCTTCTGCCCGCTTTCTGCTCATTCTAATTGACCCTGACCCCGGGCAGAAGAAGGGCGGGCAGTTAGTATGTGAGGAGGAAAGAAAGGAAGGGGGCTTTCCCACTCTATCCATTTGTAGCAGCCACCTCATCCAAGCAGTCCAGACGGACAGCGCCACGCTGCTGCTGACTTGGCAGGGTCTGTCTGATCCCTGGAATCCACAGGGTAGCCAACAGATTCCCCCGAAGAATCTCCCGGAACTTCGCCAGGAGGCTTCCGTGGATCGGATCGGGTGGGGTTGGGTGCTCTGTATGTTTGTTGGTTTGTGGCGCTTTCGGTCCAATGGGCGCCTCACATTGTCGTACCTGGAGCCTCGGATCGAGGGGAATCTTTCCAGTGGAGATTCTTCTATCTCGTAGAAATACTGATGACGGTACCTATCAGTATTACTCAAATATTATACTCCATTATTGTATTCAAATGTTACACTCAAATATTATATTCAAATTGTTATAATGCATGCATGCACACTGAATTTGTAGTGGCAAACAATGCACATAAGAGAAAAACTTTGTATATGCAAGAACTTTATTCTTTAAATTTCAAAAAAAAAAAAAATATATATATATATATATATATATATATATGTACAATTTTAATGGTGAAAATGCATCCATGTGAAGTAAATTGATACAAGTTATTTCCTCAACATTTAATGACTTCTAAGATGTTGATACATCAAACTTATCACATTACATCAGAATTTATTTTTTTTATTTAACTGTTTGTTTCCTCAATTAGTTTATTTATAGACCAGTGGTGATTTTGAAATTGAGTGAAAATTCATGAATAAATTGTAAGCATTATACAACCCATTGAATTTAGACATATTTCGAACAATTCACTCAAAAGGAGCTTCATTTTATGTATATGAAGAATGTTTATGTCCATAGAATTTGAAACAGTACTTTACCAAAAGTGCAAACTGTGAAGCTCAAACAGCACTGCAGATTCTGTATACCAACAAGTTAACAGTGTGATATTTGTCTTTACTCCATGTCAGCAGTTGGGTTCCTGAATATGCAAACTCCATTTACTTGTAAAGCAGTGTTTAATGAAATATGTGGCAGACTCACTGCTGGGCAGAGGTAACAAGGACAGAAACCACCATGGGAGTAACTTGTTTACTTTTATTTAATCTGGGTGTTGTATAGCATGTATAGAATGCCAACTACAGTTGACACTTTTGGCATGTTTGCAACTGAAACTGGGATCCCCTGTGTGTATTTTACCACAAAGTGTCTTCTGGATAGACATCCTCCAAGTGCCCCTGGCCTGCAGTGTCATGCTTTGCCTGGACACATACAACGGTCTCCAAACATAAAAAGTATTCAATGTGTAAATTCAATTATAAATATTCTTAATACTACATAACAAAAATGTAATTGTAATCATAATTAAAAAAGGATACAAAGACAAAAAGTTAAGGCAGTATGATTTTTAAAATAAAAGTAAACAAAATATAATAATTGCAAAAAAACATTAAAAAAGCAAGCACAAAAGGCAACAAAGCAGATTGGAAACAATCAAGTTTAGAATAATCACTTTGATCTCTAACATGAATGAATAACCAGCTTCTCATGCATCAACACCAACTGGGTCTTTTGTGGATGGTTTTCAAGGTCACAATTTTGGCATGGTCCCTATCATGAGCATTTTTGTGAATTATTGTCTATATTTAGATATGTATAATGGTTTCTTTTTTTGCAAGAGATTTGAAATTACAACCAACTTCATTCTGCATGGGGTGTGAATAATGCTATATTTTTGTGTTTGGTGGTGAAGTGATGGAAACTATTATCATTTAGTGCAGGAAGTATTCATTAGTAGATTGGGTGAGGTTCAATGTGTGCAGTGGTATTATTTATATATATATATATATATATATATATATGCTTTGTATTTTTTTTATTCCCTCCATTTTTCTTCTTTCTTGATTTTGATTAGAAAATTACAATAAGTTCAAAAAAGAATGTCATAACTATTGAAAATGTTTAGAAAAACACAATAGTAATAGTAAGTAATACACACACACAAGAGTAGTAGTAAGTCATACATATAAGAGGGTTTCTAAGAAGAGAGAGCTTCACACATAAAAATTTATTGATCTGGTTGTGTCTTGTATACAAGAAGAGAAAGGGGAGAGGATAAACAATTCTTTTCCACTAGACTCTAAATACTATAGCTATGGTATTTATTGTAGTCTACAATAAATATTATGGAGAGCATTGGCTACATTTAATGATTTCAACACTCATCCTTGCTCATCATAATATTTACATAATATAAAATTTGTATAAAATTATAATCTATACTTTTCTGTGATCTTGCAAGATCAAAAATTGTTACCTCATTAAAACCTTATCTAGGAAAACCTTATTTTATTTAAGGACAAAACCATAGATGAAGGAAAAACACAAGAGTAATAGTAAGTTAAGGTGTTGATTTTTGACCAATAGGAATGGAGATTTTTATTTTTCATCTCCATTCATCTATATTGGTGCCCTAATTACTCCCTTTGCTACCAAAATCCTTCTTCAATCATTTTTCTTATAAGATTTACATAATGTATGCTCTAAACACCAAATAAAAGAACCAAAATAAGTTTTCAAATGTCACCAATGTCTAACAAAGGTGACTCTAAATATTTAGAAGTTACTATCAATCAAAACCAATCTTAAAATTCACTATCAAAAAGAAATTAAAGTTATACAAATTCTATAGTAATCTTTTTAAACAACCTCTTCTCAAAGTAATAATCAAATTATATTCTACAACCAACTAAAATCTACTAATATGGCCCTCACGATGTTACTTAATAAATTATATATTAAGTACATAATTACATTATTTTCATATAGTAGCCGAACCAGAACACGACATCGTCGTCAAGAAAGATTATGTTTATATTGTGGAGAACCAAAGTACACTGCTCAACATTGTCCAAAGAAACGACGCAATCACAAAATGAGGAGTATAGCTGTCAAAGGAGACAATATGTCAGAAAACGAGTTTGTCCAGCTATAATAGGAACCGTTGTCGTATTACGTGCTTTCCTGCTCGAGAACGCGTCGGGCGTCTGGCTGTAGAAGGTAGTATGGAGATTCGCCAATAGTCAAGCAGTCTATCAGTTTTTGACTACTGGAATATAAACGACTGTAAGAATACACCGTAAATCTATATACATGCCCTTCGACTGCTTGTCGAAGTCCTTTTTGCCCCAGCCGGTAGGTCTCTAGACGTTACAGAGAACCCCGAACAACCCAATCTGCTAATCTTCGATACCACTTTGTACTTATGATCTTGTATCCACTGACTGTCTTGTTAGATTAACCCAATAAATTTCATTCACTCCGCATACTCAATCCTATAGACATCCTTTTAATTCTTCAATCACAGACGTAACTCGATTTCACAAAACAGTCAAGAGTAATCAAACCCACTTCATTAAAAAATCCCGATTCACCATTACAACATTGACTTCAGCAACGATTGCCTCAGTCTTCCCAAAACTCTATGAAGAAGAAAAATCTAATTCTCCGTCTTTTCTTCCCCGACCCGAACCTTAAGCTCTTCTCCAATCCCCTTGATCTTCAAAAACCTCCAATGAAACCGAACTAGTAACCTTGAAAAGAGCTTGAAGCTAGTTCTTCGATCCAAAAAAAAATCCCCACAAAAACTTATTCTCCCCCTAACCTTATCCTCTGAATTTCTTCAATCTTCCGTCTTGGATCCAGAATTGGCTCCCGCCGTCAGAGCTTAGATCCGAAATTGGCTCTCGCCATCAAAGCTTTCTCCTCCGTTTTTACCTTTAAGAGATCCATTTACCGAAAACAACGTTTTCTGAAACGGCACAGAGAATAGGGCAGCCTGAAACAGAATCGAAACCCCATACTCGGGTCCACATTAAGTCGCCCGACCAATTCAGGTCTCATATTGGGTAAGATGCTCGTAGTAACCAGGATGTTCACGTAATTGGGTCCAATTGGTCCTCGCGTCAGATTGGCTAAGGCCTGTAGTAAGACCTGGATTTTCCCGTAATTAGACTGCATTGGGTTGCCCAGCCAATTCAGGTCTCATATTGGATAAGAGTCCAGTAGTAAGACCTGGATTTTCCCGTAATTAAACTGCATTGGGTCGCCCGACCAATTCAGGTCTTATATTGGATAAGAGTCTAGTAGTAAGACCCGGATTTTCCCGTAATTAGACTGCATTGGGTTGCCCGACCAATTCAGGTCTCATATTGGGTAAGAGGACCCGGATTGGATTCTCGAAATTGGATCCAATTGGCTCTTCGAACCAGGCTCACCCGTCGCTTGAATTGGTCCTTTTCCATCCTCTTGTCTCCCGTTATTGGAATCGAACGGAGCATTTCAGTATGATCCGGCTCACTGTAATGGGGTGACTGAATCTGACCACTCAGTATTTGCACTGGAGTTGGTCGTTGCTCCCAATATTCGAGATAACTGAATATTAATAAAAGTCCCTTTTCTTTATATTTTCACGATATACTCGTGTTACAACACGACATCCACCCCCTCTGAATCTAAGCATCTTCCGGTATGCACCAATTTACCCAATTGTTGTTTGATTCAGAGTATATTCTCTACGTCTTTGTCCAATTTGTCTTCGTCACCTTCATTATCCAAATCACTTTCATCTTCTTGCTGCAGAATCTCTATACCTTCATTAAGATCTTCCATATTCATCTCTGCGTGTCTTCGTTTGAATATTTTTACTCGCTTCCCAACAATTGGTATTTTCAATTTTGTACCATCTAACTCTCGTAATGAGTAAGTCGCATTATCATGAACAGTTGTTACTACATATGGTCCAAACCAACGTTTTAAAAATTTCCGCAAAGTACTATGTTGATTATCCAGACTATTGTCATAAACAAGTACCCAGTCATCTTCCTCGATTGCTTTTGTTCTCAATCGATGTTGCTTATCGAATCGCACCTTGTTTTGTAACCTTGCTCTTTTTAACCTTCCCAATGCTATCTGGACATCTTCCGTTCTTTGCTCCAATTGTCGAATCTTAATAGCCAAAAGTTCTTCTCTTGTCAATCCATCTTCCCATGGTAGCATACTCCAAGTAAGTACCTTTTCTTCAATCGGCATAATTGGTTTTTGACCTGTCATAAGTTCTACTGGCATATATCCTGTCACCGAACTATGTGTTGTTCGATCAACCCATAATGCAAATGACAAAAGCCGTGGCCACTCTTCAACTTTCCCATTACAAGCTTTAACTAATGCTTTCACAATCGGTGGGTGACCGCGTTCGCTTTTTGCATTCCCTTCTGGATTATAAGCAGTAGTCAGTGATAGTTTAACTCCACATCTTTCAAAGAACTTACGAGCTTCTTGTGCATTTAATTCTCCACGATCTGCAGTGATTTTTCCTACGCATCCGTAGCGGCAAATGACATCTTCAAGCAAAAATCTACAAATCCCCTCTGTAGATTTTGTCCTCAATGCTCTTCTTTCTACTTGATTTGATAAATCTTCTAAGCTAAAACCAAATATCTCATCTCCCATAACCCAACCGGCATAATAATCAAATCAACAACCCATTTAAAATGAATAGCCAGAGGATACGTAGGATGAAGACCATCTCGATGTCGGATATTAGAATACAATTGATAGATTTCACATGACTCTACAAATGAAAGCACATCTCGATACATATTTTTCCACCAATATCGTTCCTTGAGTTTAGCAAAAGTAGCCCAGATTCTTCTATGCCCTGTCCATAAACTATCATGAAACTCCTTTAATAATTTTAGTCTTTCTTCTTTTTTGCCTATCACTCATTGTGGCATCCCAATTCCTTTCTTCGATCTCTTCCATAAGAATCCATCTCGAAGTAAAAATCCATATGCTTTTTTTCTTATTTGTTTGAATTTTTCTTTAGACCAATTCCCCTGCTTAGTCAAGGTATTCAAGTAATGACAAATATCCAATAATTCTCCTTCATAAGATTCTTCAAGAAATAGCTTGTCTTCTCTGTTGAGATTTGATATTGAATAGAATTTCAATCCGACGTCATCAATGTCTTCAACCATTTCGTCCTCCCTCTCGTATCTTGCTCGAGATAGCATGTCTCCTACTAAATTATCCTTCCCAGTAATATACTTAAATTCTGGATTTAGTGACTTAATATAAGCAATCCATTTCAACATTGCAATATCTGGCCTTGAACAGTAAATAATCATTCCAAGCAATAGCAAGCAATCTCTTTCAATTACTACTACTGCCCCAATCAAATAGTCCTTTTCAGCTTTCATAGCCGAAACGACTCCCCAAAGTTCTCTTTTGACTTGTGAATATGCACGCTGACGAATACTTAAAACTTTAGCCCCAAATCGAACTGCAAATCTACTCCCATTTAAATCATTTTGACCCACAGCCCATCCAATGGCAATTGGACTAGCGTCCATACTAAGAATCACTGGTCTATTGTACTTATAATCAACCTTCCTCAATATTGGAGGTGACATCAATAATTTCTTCAATCTTTGCATTGTCTGAATATGCCTTTCTTCCCATTTAAATCGGTAACCCTTGCGTAACAGTTCATATAATGGATCCGCTATGTGAGCAAAATGAGGGATCCAGATTCGATAAAATACACATGCACCCAAAAACCTGCGAACCTCTGTTGAAGAATCACAATCCTCTTTCATCCTTCCAATTTCATCAACTTTAGTCGGATCTGGTTTTCTTCCGTAAGATCCACATAAATGTCCAACAATCACAACCTCTCGTACTCCAAATACGGACTTCATACCCGATAATGTAAGATGAACTTCTCTAAGCCGAGTTCAAATCTTTTCACAATCTTGTATATGATCAACAACATATTTGCGACATCCCCTCGTATCTAAAGTTTCATCCTTGTCTCCTTCTCTGCACCCTTTTATAGGAACATCATCCAGAAAAGGCATAGTCTTTTTCGGAATAAAATCTCTTAATACCTTATTTATCCCATTCATCATATGTGCAACTGAGTTGGTCGCGCCTTGAGGAAGAGTGCACATTCTAATCAATCCAAGTGGTGTCCTCATTGTTGTCATATCTCTACTTCCTTCGGCAAGTTGAAATTGATCATAACCTGAATACAAGTCACCCATTAAATAGATCGCCCTTCCAGCAAACGCCTCAACAAATTCATCCACAATAGGTCCAATTCCTGCATTTCTGACAGTTACTGCATTCACCGGTTGCATATCTTGAATAAACCGTAGTGACCCATTTTTCTTAGGTACCGTAAACCATCGACTAGAATACGGTACAAATGAAGGTTCCAATATTTTCATCTTTATCTTTTCTTTTAATAGCTCAACCAATTTAGGTAAATGTACCCTCAATACTAAAATCGATCTTAGATTCCAAGGTACATGTGGTACAAAGAAGATAACCATAGGTGTTATAATATTTGGATCCACACACCCAATTTCATGAGATTCAAAAGCAAACGATCTACCTTGTTAAGCCAACATCTTTTTGAAGCAAGTAATTTCCTCTGGCAATAAAGAACCATCAGAACCAATCTTCAATTCTTCAAAAGTCTCTTTAGTAAACTGATGTCCAATACTCACCGGATCTCTTAAACTTGCTTCTTTTGATGCTTCTCTCATTTGTTCTTTAGAATCTTCTGGTAATGGTCCGGCAACAGGCTTTACCTTCTTATCTGCCGTTTTATATCTCGTCTCTACAGTGACTTCTGGTGCTTGAAAAGATTCAAGCATGGTATAAACCTCTCTTGAATGAATCTCAACAATCTTATCATTATCCCCTAACCCAATAGATGTAATCAATTCCAATGAATCTTCTAGTCCATTTTCTTCATAAACACCTAAAATCCTCTCATCATCTTGCAATGTACCTAATTTGCATAATTGTCCTTCAATATCATATAATCTTTTTCTTTCTTTTCTTATAAAATCATCAACTTTCTTATACATAATATTTCCATTCTCCAATATACCAATAAAACTCGCATCAAAGGCACCTTCATCTCGCGAGAGTACCTCCTCTTTTGTACCTCCATAATCTTGCTTTACAGTGGTACCTCCCCAAAATCCTTAAATCCTTCAACAATCTTTGGCAATGGTTTCTCTCTCAACCTATCTTGATTCCGTTCATGGTTAGGAGGTACTGTTAGAAATTGTACAGCTTTCCTCCCATCTTTGCTCCATACCCTTGCATAAGCAGAACCATCGTCTAGTACTTTTGTTTCCATCCGTGTTGCCGTACTATAAGGTTGTCCTAAAATCAACGGATAAGACGTTGTATCTTGAACAAAGAAATGTTGCTCCGTCGCAACATTCCCAATCCAAATTTTGACATCTGGACAAGCTCCATATAATTCACCCTGTGTATTATTAGCCGCTCGAATTGCCCATCCATGTTCTATATCAATTGGCCATTTTTGCTTCTTATAAAGATCTTTAGACATGACATTTATTTCAGAACCATGGTCGACTAAACCAACTATTGATTCTTCTATATCTCCTACTTTGACCAATACCTCAGTAGTTGCCCTTGCCCAATGCTTTCGAGTATAATGGCTCAAAGTTTCCATTTTCTTATCACTCGAATCTTCGAAATGAACTTGTTGATTAAATCCATTCTTTTCATTTGTTCGTTGCTTGTAACCAATATCAACTTCTTCTTCATCTTTATATATTCTTGCATCAATAGCATGACTCATTCCAGTTTCGCCCGTTAATTGCCTCTTTCGCTTAATGCTGTCAATGATGACATCATGAAACTCCTTCTTTACAATTTCCAAGACTTCTTTCAATGTGAATTCCTGTCACGGCCATAATCATGTAAGCTAATAATTACATATAGAAATATGTAGAAGTAAGTAAAAGTAGATAAAAGTAAGTTAATTCTATAATATTTAATATAGAAGCTTCCTAGAAACTTCTTAGACGCTGCTTTGACTTCATAGGTGTCTTTAATTGACTTTTTGGATTAGAAACGTGGTCAACAAGTTGGCCATGTGCCACACATGTTGTTAGCTTGAAGATCAAGCTAACTATGTGGCCCACACGTAGAAAAACTTGCCTTGTAAGTCAAGGCATGTGTCCTACAAAGTCAACACATATTGGAGGTCATATAGAACATTACCACGTAGCCCCTAGTTAGATAGTATATATAGAGACAAGAGTGAAGGCTTCTTCACTCTTGTCAACTCCTTTCTTGCTTCTAGTCCAGGTTCAAGAGTCTTTAGTTTCTTGTCTTGTGGCAATAGCCATTCCAGTTTTCTTTTAATATACCTACTTGTTTATATTTTGACTTATTATATCGAGGTAGCCTTTTGGTGTATATTTTCCCTCATCGAGTCTTTGTCCTTGACAGATTGACAAGAGTGCACTTACAATATCAGAGCTTTGTTTTTTCTTGAGTAAGAGTGGATTACCCCTTTCTCTTGACAAGACATAAGCGTATTAGAAGTTTGCGGATTACCCACTTCTAAACTGATATTGTTCTTAGTATCTTCTTTGTTATCAAGTCTTTCTTTTCTTTTGTCTTGAGCAGTATCAAAATAAATTTTCTTCTTAGTGTCATTATGGCAGAGCTTGTTGAAATGAAGAGTGCAATGGCACAAATGCAAGAGCAAATGAGGGAGTTAATGCTTGCGATGCATCAACTCAATTCACCAACACAGGAAAGAACAAGAATAGCAGAAAGTGGGGATATTGAGATGATCGGAGCTGCTTCAACATCTACAACAAATCACGTTCCTTCTCCTATTCTACAACACCCTATAAGCACTAGAGAACCAAGAATTGCCTTACTTGAGAAATTTGATGGTACGAGATCAAAGTTTCGAGGGTTCATCAATCAAGTACAATTGGCAATTGAACTTCAACCGCAAAGCTATCCAACTCCAGGATCACAAGTCAGGTTTATTGGCACTCTACTTTCTGGTTCTGCATTATCGTGGTTTTTGTCTTTTCTTGAACAACGAAATCCAATATTGGACAATTTGGAAGCTTTTTTGGCGGAGTTTTGATCTATGTATGGTGAACACGATGCAACTCGTGTTGCAACAAATAAGATCCAAATTCTGCGACAAGAAAATCGCTCAGTAACAGTATATGCTTCATAATTTCGACAACTTACAATTGACATCAAGTGGGATGATGCTGCACTCATCAGTCAATTTCTTTATGGATTGCAATACGAAGTAAAGAAATTGATGCTCAACTTATCTGATCCTCAAACTTTGAGTCAAGCAATCCATTTTGTGATAAAATGAGATAATCGACTTTTCGAATTTCGATCCGAGAATCATTCACGGGAACCTCAACGTTATTACTCAATGGCAACATCAACATCTTTGCCAAACGTACATTCGGAAGTAGAAGACATGCAAATTGATGCGGTACGTTTTAAACCCCTAACTGAGCAAGAAAAGATTCGTCGTCATCAAGAAGGATTATGTTTATATTGCGGAGAACCTAAGCACACTGCTCAACATTGTCCAAAGAAACGACGCAACTATAAAATGAGGGGTACGATGGTCAAAGAAGACAACATGTCGGGAAACGGATTTGTCCAGCTACAATAGGGCCCTTGCAGCTGGAACCTTGTACAATTCCTAATGAAGGTCCTATCCTCTCCTCAGAACCCTCTCCTTGTTTTATAATAGACTTATATTTAGGACCTAAGAATTACAAAGCCTCTGCTTTATTAGATTCAGGAGCCTCAGCATGTTTTTTAGATGAACAATTTGTTAAAAGTCGTAAAATACTTTTTATACAGAAACCTAAACCAGTACATGTAGAAGTCATAGATGGTCGTCCCTTGTCTTCTGGAGATGTCACTCATGAAACTCATCCTATGAAAGTAACAATAGACGGTCATGATAGCTACATAGCTTTTAACATAATTAAATCCCCGTCGAATCCAGTTATTTTAGGTTTATCCTGGCTAAAAAAATATAACCCTCGAATAGATTGGAATTCACATAAACTTGACTTTTTCTTGAGCATTATTAATAGTTCTACCAATCAAGTAAAAAATTATAAGTCTAGTATAGTAAAACCCGTACTGATAGGTGCAAAAGCATTTATACACGCAGCAAAAGAAGATCAACTTTTGCTATTTATGCTGCACTTATTTCCGAAAACGTAAAGACTTCAAGTGGCATTCCAAGTCAATATCAGGAGTATCAAGACGTTTTTGAAAAAATGAATGCAGATATTCTTCCTGAGCATCGCGCATATGATTGTTCAATCGACCTCAAGGAAGGAACTCAGCCACTATTTGGACCAATTTACAGTTTATCGCAAGATGAGATGGCTGAACTCAAGACATATATTGACGAGAATTTAGCGAAGAAATTTATACGCCATTATAAATCTCCAGCAGGAGCTCCAATTCTATTCGTAAAGAAAAAAGATGGATCTTTACGAATGTGTGTTGATTATCGAGGACTCAACAAGATCACAATCAAGAACAGGTATCCATTACCTTTGATATCAGGACTCCTTGACCAGTTGAATCAAGCTAAGATCTATACAAAAATAGATCTAAGAGGAGCATATAATCTAGTACGGATCAAAGAACGAGATGAATGGAAGACTGCGTTTCGAACCAGGTATGGACATTTCAAATTAAATGTCATGCCCTTTGGACTCACAAATGCACCAGCTGCTTTTCAACATCTCATGAATGATGTATTTCATGAATTCTTAGACAATTTTGTCGTCTGCTATCTAGACGATATCCTGATCTATTCTAAGAACGTTGAAGAACATGAAATACATGTTCGTCAAGTATTACAAAAATTTAGAGATGCAGGATTGTACGCCAAGATGAAAAAGTGTGTATTTCACACTACTCAAGTTGACTTTTTAGGATACATCATTTCAAATGATGGCCTCATGATGGATTCTAAGAAAGTCCAAACAATCATGGATTGGAAGATTCCAAGGACGGTAAGAGATGTCCAATGTTTCTTGGGATTTGTCAATTACTATCGGATCTTCATCAAAGATTTCTCACGAGTTGCAGCTCCACTTACACGCTTGACTAGTAAAGATAAATTTCAATGGAATCAAGAAGCGGAAGCAGCATTTGAAGCCTTGAAGACATCGTTTGTCTCTGCACCAGTCTTATATGGTGTTGACTTTTCCAAGGCATTTTTTATGGAAACAGATGCATCAGATTTTGCCTTGGGTGCAGTTTTATCACAAATGGGAACAGATGACAAACAGATCCAGTCCAGTATGTCCTCAGATCCTCTTGTTCATGATATCGAGAATAATTCTTTCAAGTCTCATGATCCTTCTAAGTTCGAGTTCAAGAATAATCTATTATATTTTCAAGGACGCCTATATGTTCCAGAAGAAGAAGCACATTTACGTGTTCTTCAAGCACGTCATGACTTTCCAGCAGCAAGGCACTTTGGATATATTAAGACTTTGGAACTCATATCAAGAGATTTTTGGTGGCCACAAATGTGGAAGTCAGTCAAAGACTTTGTACAATCATGTGATATTTGTTCAAGATCAAAAATTCCTCGTCATCGACCTTACGGACTTCTTCAGCCATTACCTATACCAGAACAACCATGGTCTTCTGTTTCTATGGATTTCATCACAGATCTTCCAAGCTCAAGATCTTATGATTCTATATTTGTGATAGTAGATCGTTTCACCAACATGGCACATTTTGTGCCATGTACAAAATCTATCACAGGTAAAGAAACAGCTAAGCTTTTCATTGATAATATCTATCGCTATCATGGATTACCTAAAGATATCATATCAGATAGGGGAACTCAATTTGTGTCAAGATTTTGGAGGACCCTTTTCAAGATTTTAAAAGTGGACATAAAGCTATCTTCGACTTTCCATCCTCAAACTGATGGACAAACAGAGCGCGTAAACCAAGTCTTGGAGCAATATTTAAGGTGTACTATCAACTACCAACAAGATGATTGGACAACCCTTCTGCCATTGGCAGAGTTTGCTTATAATAATACAGTACATTCTTCCACGCAACAAACACCTTTCTTTGTCAATTATGGCTATCATCCACGACTTGATACTTTTGATTTTTCAAAAGTTGATAATCCTGCAGCAGAAGATATAGCAAATCGGTTGTCAGAGTTACATGCAATAATGAAGACGCAATTGAAGGAAGCTCAAGAACGACAAAAGATAAACGCAGATCTATATCGTAAGGAGCAACCACAAATCAACTTGGGTGATAAGGTATGGCTAATTCATCGCAATATCAAGACTACTCGACCTTGTGACAAGTTGGACTATCGTAGGCTGGGCCCCTTTTCTGTTTCTAAACAGATCAACCCAGTTGCATATCGGTTACATCTACCGAAGTCAATGAAGATCCATCATGTATTCCACGTGTCTCTTCTTGAACCATATAAGACAGTGGATATACAAGGAAGAAGACAAATGCCACCGCCTCCTGTAGAAGTAGATAATAATGAAGAATTTGAGGTGGAAGAGATATTAGACTCAAGGCGGTGCCGAAATAAGCTGGAATATCTTGTTCATTGGCGCGGATATGATATTAGTGAACGCACATGGGAGCCATCTAGGAATCTAGGAAATACATCAGCTAAAGTCAAAGTTTTTTATCAACGACATCCATCAAAACCAAGATGAAAATCTCTCTTATAAAAGAGATAAGATTGAGGCAAGATAACATTCAATTTCCTATCCTTGTTTGTAACTTCTTTGCATTTGTGACGCTAATTAGATGGAGAGCCAACAACTAGCAGATTCAACTCAAGAACCTTCGTTTGCTGACCTGTCGGATGAGACATTACGATTGTCACAACCTTCAAGACGACGCAATCGAGATGAACATCTTCAAGAACGACATGTTCTTCCTCGAATAGATGGTGAGATACAATGCGTTTGGTATCACGATTTGGGAAGGGACTCTCGATGTTTGGTAATTTTGCTAGAGGTAGGAACAATTCCTGATGGTGTTCCAAATATTTTATTTGAAGGACGTTACGCAGGTCTGAACAATGATCAAATAATTAGGTGGTCTTTCCGCCCTTGTATGGGACACTACCGATGGTTGAGAGGCCCTATCAATCATCTTCGAAGAGAACAGAGATCAGAGTATGTGGCGAATATAATTCGTCGCATCATAGATTTCCTCAACATATGATGACCGCTCCTCGTGGAACTCGTCTCTAGAAGGGGGGGTAATGTCACGGCCATAATCATGTAAGCTAATAATTACATATAGAAATAGGTAGAAGTAAGTAAAAGTAGATAAAAGTAAGTTAATTCTATAATATTTAATATAGAAGCTTCTAAGAAACTTCCTACACGCTGCTTTGACTTCATAGGTGTCTTTAATTGACTTTTTGGATTAGAAACGTGGTCAACAAGTTGGCCATGTGCCACACATATTGTTAGCTTGAAGATCAAGCTAACTATGTGGCCCACACGTAGAAAAACTTGCCTTGTAAGTCAAGGCATGTGCCCTACAAAGTCAACACATATTGGAGGTCCTATAGAACGTCGCCATGTAGCTCTTAGTTAGATAGTATATATAGAGACAAGAGTGAAGGCTTCTTCACTCTTGTCAACTCCTTTCTTGCTTCTAGTCCAGGTTCAAGAGTCTTTAGTATCTTGTCTTGTGGCAATAGCCATTCCAGTTTCCTTTTAATATACCTACTTGTTTATATTTTGACTTATTATATCGAGATAGCCTTTTGGTGTATATTTTCCCTCATCGAGTCTTTGTCTTTGACAATTCGACCTTAGCGTTTAATATACGTTCTTCCAACACCCGTTTCAAATTTGTTGCCGCTTCAAAGTCAGAAAGTAGCTTATAAGCAATTGATTTGCCCTTATCTTTTGTCTCCTTTGTTTTTTCTCCCAATGATGCTGAGGGATCTTTTACAGGCAATTCTTGTGAAGCTGCCTCCCGAGCCTTGTCTCCTTGAGTTTGCCTCTTAGAAGAATTTCTTTGTCTAGTATCATCAAAATTTCCTCGTCTCTTTTCTTCCATCAAAGCTTCATGTTGGCTCTTAGCAATATATGCATGAACTGAAAGAGACTCACCAGGATTCTTTCAACCTATTCTACGTCGTATTGTAGGTGCAGTCCTCAATAACGCTTCTCGAGGTAATTTCCCTTCTTGCATTGTAGAAACGGCAGAAGCCCAAAACTCACTAGTTTCCATACTTCCACCAATTTCATCATCTACTCTAGCACCATAACTTGCACTTTCTCGTGTTGCTGTTTCATGTTCTTTTAGGTAATCTTGAACCAATGCTCTCATTCCTCCCTTGCCAAAATTGGTTTGAAGAAGATCTTCTCTATTTTTGAATGCTATCTTCCCATCTTTCAAGCAAATAATTCCCTGCCGTATCATATTATTAAATTCATTGTAATCTTTTCTAGTGTGTGAAGCATCATCACACCAAATGCATCTTTGTACATATCCTTGTTTTGAAACATTCTTCGAATTGTTTATAGAAGTATTCTCTTCAAGTCTTGCTAATTTGATTCGAAGATCTCGTATATCTCGTATAATTTCTTCCATCTCCATATTTGCTTTCTTTGATAAGGATGTCGAAGGTTGAACTGTAGGCATTGTTGGTGGTGTTGTACGTACTGGAGCTTTGGATACTTGTACTGATTTCTGAATATTATTCCTATCCTTCCTCCTTTCTTTTTTTGTAAGCAACCCCACCGCATCTTCAACGTTCTTCCACTTCGTTGTCAATCCTTCATCTTCTTCTTTGTCTTCAAGAAGGAGTTCTAAGTTCTCTTACAATTGTCTATCAGCAGCTTGAAGAAATAGATCAACTTTGTTCGGCTCCAATGTCAATTTTTATACCTTCGACAATTGAGAGTACTACCTCTCAAATTCCCTTAGTAGCTCTGTTGCTTCCAAATTCTTATTGGGCCGTTCAATCCATTTCAGAAACAGCTTATTAGTAATGCGATCAGCATCTTCCAAGAAATATTCGTCTTTCAATGCATGTGAAGAAACCTCCCATGAATTCCCATAACAATCCGTAATCGATGTAATGTGGTCTCTTATCTCCGGTATCGTGGCAAGTCCAAATAGTTCAACCATTTTCTTCTCAGAAATCCGATTTAATTCCATTTTACGAACATAACATCTTAAATACCTTGAAATATTCCTCCCATCAAATTGATCAATTTTATTGACCACTGATTGCAATGCTTTGGTTGCGAAAGCTTCCTTTCGATCATTGCTTTGCTGTTGCTGCATTGATAATGAGAAGGCTTGAAACATACTAGCAATAGATGGATCCATGTGTATACCTTGTCCTTTAGAAGAATCCCCACCAGAAACTCCTCCCAAAAATCCTTCAAAATTTTTATTTTGGTTTTCCATAAAATAAAGATAAAATCAACCGAAATCCAATACCTTCTACCTCAAGCATTCACGTCGGATTCACGACTTTTGTCGTATTACGTGCTTTCCTGCTCGAGAATGCGCCGGGCGTCTGGCTGTAGAAGGTAGTATGGAGATTCGCCAATAGTCAAGCAGTCTATCAGTTTTTGACTACTGGAATATAAACGAGTGTAAGAATACACCGTAAATCTATACGGATGCTCTTCGACTGCTTGTCGAAGTCCTTTTTGCCCCAGCCGGTAGGTCTCTAGACGTTACAGAGAACCTGTCACGGACATACATATAATTACCTATATGAATAGATAAAAGTATGTAAAAGTAGATAAAAGTAGGTTAATTGTGTAATATCTTCTAGAGAAGCTTCTTAGAAGCTTCATAGACGCTGCTTTGACTTTATAGGAGTCTATAGTTGACTTTTAGGTTAGAAACTTGGTCAACAAGTTAGCCATGTGCCACACATGTTGGAAGCTTAAAGAACAAGCTAACTACGTGGTCCATCCATAGAAAACTTGCCTTGCAAGCAAAGGCATGTGGCCTAGAAAGTCAACATATATTGGAGGTCTTATAGAACATCGCCACGTGGCTTCTAGTTAGATAGTATATATAGAGGCAAGAGTGAAGCCCTCTTCACTCTTGTCAACTCCTTTCTTGCTTCTAGTCTAAGTTTCAAGGGTCTCTAGTTTTCTTGTATTTTGGCAATAGCCATTCCAGTTTCTTTCTTAATATACATATTTCTATTTTGTCCTATTTCTTTTTGAGAAAAGTCTCACTTACTCTTTAGCTTTCATCGAGTTCTTGTCCTTGACAGATTGACAAGAGTACACTTACAATATCAGAGCTTTGTCTTTTCTTGATTAAGAGTGGATTACCCCTTTTTCTTGATAAGACATAAGCACATTAGAAGTTGCGGATTACCCTCTTTTAAACTGATATTGTTCTTAGTATTTTCTTTGTTATCAATTCCTCTCTTCTATTTGTTTTGAGCGTTATTAGACATCTTCTCTTTTCTAAGTGCTACTATGGCAGAGCTTGTTGAAATGAAGAGTGCAATGGCACAGATGCAAGAGCAATTGAGGGAGTTAATGCTTGCGATGCATCAACTCAATTTACCACCACAAGGAGCAACAAGAATGGTAGGAAGTGAAGATATAGAGATGATTGGGGCTGCTTCAACATCTACACCAAACCATGTCCCTTCTCCCAGAATGGAACACCCTTCGAGTGTTAGAGAACCGAGAGTTGCCTTGCCCGAGAAGTTTGATGGTACCAGATCCAAGTTTCGAGGATTCATCAATCAGGTCCAACTAGTAATTGAACTTCAACCCCAGAGCTATCCAACTCCAGGGTCACAAGTTAGATTCATTGGTACACTTCTTTCAGGTTCAGCATTGTCATGGTTTTCATCTTTTCTTGAACGACGAGATCCAATATTGGATAATCTGGAGGCTTTTTTGGCGGAGTTTCGATCCATGTTTGGAGAACATGATGCAATTCGTGTTGCAACCAACAAGATCCGTATTTTGCGACAAGGCAATCGATCAGTAACATTATATGCTTCGCAATTTCGACAACTTGCAACTGATATCAAGTGGGATGATGCCGCACTTGTGAGTCAATTTCTCTACGGATTACAATATGAGGTAAAGAAATTGATGCTTAATTTACCTGATCCTCAAACATTGAGTCAAGCAATTGACTTTGCTGTGAAGTGCGACAATCGACTTTTTGAATTTCGATCCGAGAGTCGTACAAGTGGGCCTCAACGTTACTACAATTCAATGGCAACACCGACGTCTCCTCAACACATACCTTCGGAAGTAGAGGATATGCAAATTGATGCGGTACGTTTCAAACCTCTTACTGAGCAAGAAAAGTCTCGTCGTCGACAAGAAGGATTGTGCTTATATTGTGGAGAACCTAAGCACACTGCTCAACATTGTCCAAAGAAGCGACGTAACTACAAAATGAGGAGTACGACTGTGAAAGAAGACAGTATGTCGGAAAACGAGTACGTCCAGCTACAATAGGGACCGTGCGGCTGGAATCTTGTACAACTTCTAATGAAGGTCCTATCCTCTCCTCAGAACCATCTCCTTGTTTTATAATAGATGTGCGTTTAGGACCTAATAATTACAAAGCCTCTGCCTTGATAGATTCAGGAGCCTCAGCTTGTTTTTTAGATGAAGAATTTGCTAGATGTCATAGAATATCATTAATACAAAAAACTAAACCTGTACACGTAGAAGTTATAGATGGTCGTCCGTTGTCTTCTGGAGATGTAACTCACGAAACACTTCCTGTAGATGTAGTAATAAATGGTCATAGTAGTTGCGTAATTTTTAATATAATTAGATCTCCCTCTAATCCAGTAATTTTAGGCTTATCATGGTTAGAAAAGTATAATCCTCGAATAGATTGGATTTCTCGTAAACTTGATTTTCCTCGGAGCATTAGTAACAGTTCTATTAATCAAGTAAAAAACCATGAGTCTAGTATAGTAAAACCCGCACTTATAGGTGCAAAAGCATTTATACACGCAGCAAAAGAAGGATCAACTTTTGCTATTTATGCTGCACCTATTTCTGAAAGCGTAAAGACTTCAAGTGGCATTCCAAGTCAATATCAGGATTATCAAGACGTTTTCGAGAAAAAGAATGCAGATATTCTTCCTGAGCATCGCCCATACGATTGTTCAATCGATCTCAAGGAAGGAACTCAGCCACCATTTGGACCAATTTACAGTTTATCGCAAGATGAGTTGGCTGAACTCAAAACATATATTGACGAGAATTTAGCGAAGAATTTCATACGTCATTCAAAATCTCCAGCAGGAGCTCCAATTTTATTCGTAAAGAAAAAAGATGGATCTTTACGAATGTGTGTTGACTATCGAGGACTCAACAAGATCACAATCAAGAACAGGTATCCATTACCTTTGATATCAGGACTCCTTGACCAGTTAAATCAAGCTAAGATCTATACAAAAATAGATCTAAGAGGAGCATATAATCTAGTACGGATCAAAGAAGGAGATGAATGGAAGACTGCGTTTCGAACCAGGTACGGACACTTTGAATACAATGTCATGCCTTTTGGACTCACGAATGCACCAGCTGCTTTTCAACATCTCATGAATGATGTATTTCGTGAATTCTTAGACAATTTTGTCGTCTGCTATCTAGACGATATCCTGATCTATTCCAAGAACGTTGAAGAACATGAAATACATGTTCGTCAAGTATTACAAAAACTTAGAGATGCAGGATTGTACGCCAAGATGGAAAAGTGTGTATTTCATACTACTCAAGTTGACTTTTTAGGATACATCATTTCAAATGATGGTCTCATGATGGATTCTAAGAAAGTCCAAACAATCATGGATTGGAAGATTCCAAAGACTGTAAGAGATGTCCAATGTTTCTTGGGATTTGCCAATTACTATCGGATCTTCATCAAAGACTTCTCACGAGTTGCAGCTCCACTTACACGCTTGACTAGTAAAGATAAATTTCAATGGAATCAAGAAGCGGAAGCAGCATTTGAAGCCTTGAAGACATCGTTTGTCTCTGCACCAGTCTTATATCGTGTTGACTTTTCCAAGGTATTTTTTATGGAAACAGACGCATCGGATTTTGCCTTGGGTGCAGTTTTATCACAAATGGGAACAGATGACAAACTTCATCCGATAGCTTTTCATTCAAGAAAATTCTCAGCAGCCGAGATCAATTATGAGATCCACGATAAAGAACTTCTTGCGATCGTGGATTCCTTTCAAGAATGGCGTCATTATCTAGAAGGCGCTTCTAGTCCAGTCACTGTGTATACAGATCACAAGAACCTCGAGTATTTCATGTCAGCACGCGTGTTGAATCGTCGTCAAGCTCGTTGGAGTATGTCTTTGTCAAGATTCGACTTCATTATCACTTATCGGCCAGGAAAACAACAAGGTTTGTCCGATGCCCTGTCTAGACGTTCTTATTTTGCACCAAAAGAAGGAGATGCAGCTTTTGAGCAACAAAGAACGGTCCTCTTGAAACCGGAGCAATTTCATCTCCGAGCAGTGAAATCAACATTGACTGTTGATTCAACTTTTCTCAAGCAAATCCAGTCCAGTATGTCCTCAGACCCTCTTGTTCATGATATCGAGAATAATTCTTCCAAGTCTCATGATTCTTCTAAGTTCGAGTTCAAGAATAATCTATTATATTTTGAAGGACGCCTATATGTTCCAGAAGGAAAAGCACGTTTGCGTGTTCTTCAAGCACGTCATGACTTTCCAGCAGCAGGGCACTTTGGATATAATAAGACTCTGGAACTCATATCAAGAGATTTTTGGTGGCCACAAATGTGGAAGTCAGTCAAAGACTTTGTACAATCATGTGATATTTGTTCAAGATCAAAAATTCCTCGACATCGACCTTACGGACTTCTTCAGCCATTACCTATACCAGAACAACCATGGTCTTCTGTTTCTATGGATTTCATCACAGATCTTCCAAACTCAAGATCTTATGATTCTATATTTGTGATAGTAGATCGTTTCACCAAGATGGCACATTTTATGCCATGTACAAAATCTATCACAGGTGAAGAAACAGCTAAGCTTTTCATTGATAATATCTATCGCTATCATGGATTACCTAAAGATATCATATCGGATAGGGGAACTCAATTTGTGTCGAGATTCTGGAGGACTCTTTTCAAGATTTTAAAAGTGGACATAAAGCTATCTTCAGCTTTCCATCCTCAAACTGATGGACAAACAGAGCGCGTAAACCAAGTCTTGGAACAGTATTTAAGGTGTACCATCAACTACCAACAAGATGATTGGACAAACCTTCTGCCATTGGCAGAGTTTGCTTATAATAATACGGTACATTCCTCCACGCAACAAACACCTTTCTTTGCCAATTATGGCTATCATCCACGACTTGATACTTTTGATTTTTCAAAAGTTGATAATCCTGCAGCAGAAGATATGGCAAATCGGTTGTCAGAGTTACATGCAATAATGAAGGCGCAGTTGAAGAAAGCTCAAGAACGACAAAAGATAAATGCAGATATATATCGTAAAGAGCAACCACAACTCAACGTGGGTGATAAGGTATGGCTACTTCGTCGCAATATCAAGACCACTCGACCTTGTGACAAATTGGACTATCGTAGGCTTGGCCCCTTTTCTGTTTCTGAACAGATCAACCCAGTTGCATATCGGTTACATCTACCGGAGTCAATGAAGATCCATCCTGTATTCCACGTGTCTCTTCTTGAACCATATAAGACAGTGGATATACAAGGAAGAAGACAAATGCCACCGCCTCCTATAGAAGTAGATAATAATGAAGAATTTGAGGTGGAAGAGATATTAGACTCAAGGCGGTGCCGAAATAAGCTAGAATATCTTGTTCATTGGCGCGGATATGATATTAGTGAGCGCACATGGGAGCCATCCAGGAATCTAGCAAATGCATCAGCTAAAGTCAAAGTTTTTCATCAACGACATCCATCAAAACCAAGATGAAAACCTCTCTTATAAAAGAGACAAGATTGAGGCAAGATAACATTCAAATTCCTATCCTTGTTTGTAACTTCTTTGCATTTGTGACGCTAATTAGATGGAGAGCCAACAACCAGCGGATTCAACTCAAGAACCTTCGTTTGTTGACTTACCGGATGAGACATTACGATTGTCACAACCTTCAAGACGACGCAACCGAGATGAAGATCCTCAAGAACGACATGTTCTTCCTCGAATAGATGGTGAGATACAACGCGTTTGGTATCACGACCTTGGAAGAGATTCTCGATGTTTGGTGATATTATTGGAGATAGAAACGACTCCTGATGGTGTTTCAAATGTATTATTTGAAGGAAGTTATGAAGGCCTCAACAGTGATCAAATAACAGGGTGGTCTTCTCGCCCTGGAATGGGACACTATCGATGGCTAAGAGGACCCATCAACTATCTTCGAAGAGAACAAAGATCAGAGTATGTAGCAAATACAATTCGCCGCATATTAGATTTTCTCAATATATAATCACCGCTCCTCGTGGAACTCGTCCCTAGAAGGGGGGGTAATGTCACGGACATACATATAATTACCTATATGAATAGATAAAAGTATGTAAAAGTAGATAAAAGTAGGTTAATTGTGTAATATCTTCTAGAGAAGCTTCTTAGAAGCTTCATAGACGCTGCTTTGACTTTATAGGAGTCTATAGTTGACTTTTAGGTTAGAAACTTGGTCAACAAGTTAGCCATGTGCCACACATGTTGGAAGCTTAAAGAACAAGCTAACTACGTGGTCCATCCATAGAAAACTTGCCTTGCAAGCAAAGGCATGTGGCCTAGAAAGTCAACATATATTGGAGGTCTTATAGAACATCGCCACGTGGCTTCTAGTTAGATAGTATATATAGAGGCAAGAGTGAAGCCCTCTTCACTCTTGTCAACTCCTTTCTTGCTTCTAGTCTAAGTTTCAAGGGTCTCTAGTTTTCTTGTATTTTGGCAATAGCCATTCCAGTTTCTTTCTTAATATACATATTTCTATTTTGTCCTATTTCTTTTTGAGAAAAGTCTCACTTACTCTTTAGCTTTCATCGAGTTCTTGTCCTTGACAGAACCCCGAACAACCCAATCTGCTAATCTTCGATACCACTTTGTACTTATGATCTTGTATCCACTGACTGTCTTGTTAGATTAACCCAATAAATTTCATTCACTCCGCATACTCAATCCTATAGACATCCTTTTAATTCTTCAATCACAGACGTAACTCGATTTCACAAAACAGTCAAGAGTAATCAAACCCACTTCATTAAAAAATCCCGATTCACCATTACAACATTGACTTCAGCAACGATTGCCTCAGTCTTCCCAAAACTCTATGAAGAAGAAAAATCCAATTCTCCGTCTTTTCTTCCCCGACCCGAACCTTAAGCTCTTCTCCAATCCCCTTGATCTTCAAAAACCTCCAATGAAACCGAACTAGTAACCTTGAAAAGAGCTTGAAGCTAGTTCTTCGATCCAAAAAAAAATCCCCACAAAAACTTATTCTCCCCCTAACCTTATCCTCTGAATTTCTTCAATTTTCCGTCTTGGATCCAGAATTGGCTCTCGCCGTCAGAGCTTAGATCCGAAATTGGCTCTCGCCATCAAAGCTTTCTCCTCCGTTTTTACCTTTAAGAGATCCATTTACCGAAAACAACGTTTCCTGAAACGGCACAGAGAATAGGGCAGCCTGAAACAGAATCGAAACCCCATACTCGGGTCCACATTAAGTCGCCCGACCAATTCAGGTCTCATATTGGGTAAGATGCTCGTAGTAACCAGGATGTTCGCGTAATTGGGTCCAATTGGTCTTCACGTCAGATTGGCTAAGGCCTGTAGTAAGACCTGGATTTTCTCGTAATTAGACTGCATTGGGTTGCCTGGCCAATTCAGGTCTCATATTGGATAAGAATCCAGTAGTAAGATCCGGATTTTCTCGTAATTAAACTGCATTGGGTCGCCCGACCAATTCAGGTCTTATATTGGATAAGAGTCTAGTAGTAAGACCCGGATTTTCCCGTAATTAGACTGCATTGGGTTGCCCGACCAATTCAGGTCTCATATTGGGTAAGAGGACCCGGATTGGATTCTCGAAATTGGATCCAATTGGCTCTTCGAACCAGGCTCACCCGTCGCTTGAATTGGTCCTTTTCCATCCTGCTGTCTCCCGTTATTGGAATCGAACGGAGCATTTCAGTATGATCCGGCTCACTGTAACGGGGTGACTGAATCTGACCACTCAGTATTTGCACTGGAGTTGGTCGTTGGTCATAATATTCGAGGTAACTGAATATTAATAAAAGTCCCTTTTCTTTATATTTTCACGGTATACTCGTGTTAGAACATGACAACGTGCGGCTGGAACCTTACACAACATCTAGTAAAGGTCCTATTGTCTTCTTAGAGCCCTCTCCTTGTTTTATATTAAATGTTATTTTAGGACCTAAATATTACAAAGTCTTTACTTGATTAGATTCAAGAGTCTCAACATATTTCTTAGATGAAGAATTTCCTAAAAGACATAATATACCTTTAATATAAAAGAACTAAACCTGTTCATGTAGAAGTCATAGATGGTCGTCCATTGTTTTCTAGAGACATTACTCATGAAACCCTTCCTATAGAAGTAATAATCAATGGTTATAATAGTTTTGTAGTATTTAATATCCTTAGATTTCACTCTAATCCAATCATTTTAGGTTTATCATGGTTAAAAAAATGCAACCCTTAAATAGATTAGATTTTCCAAACTCTTACTTTCTCTAAAAGTATAACTAACAGTGTAGTTAATCAAGTAGAGAGTCATAAGTCTAGTTCAATTAAACCCGTATTTATAGGTACAAAAGCTTTCTTGCATGTTGCTATGAAAGAATCACCATATATTATTTATGCCACACCTATTTCTACTCGTGAAAAGACTTCAAGTGGCATTTCAAGCCAATATCAAGAATTTCAAAATGTATTCGAAAAAAAGAATGCGGATACACTCCCAAAAAATCATCCCTATGATTGCTCAATTGACCTTCAAGTAGGAGCACAACCGCTATTCAGACCAATCTACAATTTATCACAAAATGAGTTGACTGAATTCAACGAGTATATTGAAGAAAATCTAACCAAGAATTTCATACGCAAACTTAAACTTCCGATAGAAGCTCCAATTCTATTTGTGAAGAAAAAAGATGGATCATTGCAGATGTGTATTGATTATCAATGACTCAACTAGATTACCATCAAGAACAGGTATCCACTACCTTTAATATATGGACTTCTTGATCAGCTGAATCAAGCTAAGATCTATACAAAAATAGAGCTTAGGGGAGCATATAATCTAGTACGCATCAAAGAAAGAGATGAATAGTAGACTACGTTTTGAACTAGGTATGGATTTTTTGAATACAACGTCATGCCTTTTGGACTTATAAATGCACCAGCAGCTTTTCAATATCTAATGAATGATGTTTTTCGAGAGTTTTTGGACGATTTTGTGGTGTGTTATCTAGATGACATCTTGATCTATTCTAAGAATCTAGAAGAACATGAACTTCATGTTTGTCATGTGTTGCATACATTAAGAGATGCGGGACTCTATTCCAAGATAGAAAAGTATATATTCTACACTACTCAAGTCGATTTATTAGGTTACATCATTCCAAATAATGGACTTATGATGGATCCTAAGAAAGTTCAAACTATTATAGATTGGAAGATCCCAAAAATGGTAAGAGATGTCCAATGCTTTTTGGGATTTGCCAACTACTATCAGATCTTCATCAAAGACTTCTCTCTAGGTTCAACTCCACTTACACGTTTGACTTGTAAAGACAAACTCTAATGGAATCAAAAAGCTGAAGTTGCTTTTGAATCTTTGAAGACAGCGTTTGTTTCTGCACCAATTTTATATTGTGTTGATTTTTTCAAACCATTCTTTATGGAAACAGATGCATCAAACTTTGCTCTGGGTGTGACTTTGTCACAAATCGGAACAGATGACAAACTTCATCTGGTAGCCTTTCATTCAAGAAAATTCTCAAGAACAAAAATCAATTATGAGATCCGTAACAAAGAACCTCTTGTAATTGTGGATTCTTTTCAAGAATGACGTCATTATCTACAAGGTGCTTTCAGTCTAGTCACCGTGTATACGGATCACAAGAACCTCAAGTATTTCATATCAACACGCATATTAAATCATAGTCAAGCTTGTTGGAGCATGTCTTTATCAAGATTCGAGTTCATTAGCACTTATCGCTCAGGAAAACAACAAGGTTTATCCAATGCATTATTTAGACATTCTTACCTTGCACCAAAAGAAGGAGATGCAGTTTTTGAGTCACAAAGATCAATTCTCTTGAAGCCGAAGCAATTTCATCTTCGAGCAATAAAATCAACATTGATTGTTGATTTAACTTTTATCAAGCAAGTCCTGTTAAGTATGTTTTCACATCTTCTTGTTAATGATATCAAAAATAATTCTTCTAAATCTCATGATCCCTCTAAATTTGAGTTCAAAAACAACCTACTCTATTTCGAAGGATACCTATATGTTCTAGAAGGAGAAGCACGTTTACGTATTCTTCAAGCTTATCACGACTTCCAAGCAATAGGACATTTTAGATACAATAAGATTTTGGAACTGATATCTAGGGATTTTTGGTGGCCTCAAATGTGGAAGGCTGCCAAAGATTTTGTACAATCACGTGATGTTTGCTCAAGATCAAAAACTCCTCGTCATCGACCTTTTAAACTTCTTCAGCCAATACCCATTTCAGAACAACCATGGTCTTCTATTTCTATGGATTTCATCACGGATCTTCTAATCTCAAGTCTTTATGACTCTATATTCGTGATAGTAGATCGTTTTACCAAGATGGCACATTTTGTACCATGTACAAAATCTATCACAGGTGAAGAAACAACTAAGCTCTTTCTTGACAATATCTATTGCTATCATGGATTACCCAAGGATATTATATCAGATAGAAGAACTCAATTTGTATCAAGATTTTGACGGACTCTTTTCAAGATTCTAAAAGAGAATATAAAACTATCTTCAGCATTCCATCCTCAAACTGATGGACAAACGGAGCGTGTTAATCAAGTTTTGGAGCAGTATTTAAGATGTACCATTAACTACCAATAAGATGATTGAACAACTCTTTTGCCATTAGCAGAGTAGATTTACAATAACACTGTACATTATTCTACAAAACAAACACCTTTCTTTGTAAATTATGGTTATCATCCATGACTTGATACTTTTGACTTTTCAAAAGTTGATAATCCTATTGCAAAAGATTTGGAAATTCATTAATCAGAGCTACATGCAACGATGAAGGCGCAGTTAAAAGAAGCTCAAGAAGAACAAAAGGTCAATGCGGATGTCTATCGAAAGGAACAACTGCCATTCCTCTTGGATAATAAGGTATGACTACTTCGTCACAATATCAAGACCACTCGTCCTTGTGACTAGTTGGACTATCGAAGGCGGGACCATTTTCTATTTCTACACTAATCAATCCAGTTGCATATCATTTACATCTACCGGAGTCAATGAAAATCCATCAAGTATTCTTTGTATCTCTTCTTGAACCATACAAGACAGTGGACATACCAAAAAGACGACAAGCTCCACCTCCTCCTATAGAAGTGGACAATAATGAAGAATTTGAAGTAGAAGAAGTCTTAGATTTAAGGCATCGCCGAAATAAATTAGAATCTCTTGTCGATTGGCATGGATTTGATATTGAAGAATGCACATGGAAGCTAGTAAAGAATCTTGCAAATGTAGCAAAGGCAATAGAGGCTTTTCATCGATGACATCTATCAAAATCAAGATGAAAACCTTCTTTATAAAAGAAACAACATCTAGGCAAGATAACATTCTACTTTCAATCCTTGTTTATAGCATCTTTGTAGTTGTGACGCTTACGAGATGGAGAACCAACAACTAGTGGATTTGACTCAAGAGCCTTCATTTGCTGACCTACTTGATGAGACATTACGTTTTTCACAACCTTCAAGATGATGCAGTCGAGATGAAGATCTTCAAGAACGACATGTTCTTCTTCGAATAGATGGCGAGATACAACGCGTTTGGTATCACAACTTAGGAAGGGACTCCCGATGTTTGGTGATTTTACTAGAGGTAGGAAGAACTCCTGATGGTGTTCCAAATGTTCTATTCGAAGGAAGTTATGAAGGCCACAACAATGATCAAATAACTGGGTGGTCTACTTGCCTTGGTATGGGACACTACTGATGGTTGAGAAGCCCTATCAATCATCTTCAAAGAGAACAAAGATCAGAGTATGTGGCAAATATAATTTGTCGCATCATAGATTTTTTCAACATATGATGACCACTCTTCATGGAACTCGTCCCTAAAAGCAGGGATAATGTCATAGACAGACTCATGTAAGCCAGTAATTACATATATAAATAGGTAGAAGTAAATAAAAGTAGATAAAAGTAAGTTAAGTCTATAGTATTTGATATGGAAGCTTCTTAGAAGCTTTGTAGACGTTGCTTTGACTTTATAGGTATCTTTAGTTGACTTTTTGGATTAGAAACATGGTCAACAAGTTGGCCATGTACCATACATGTTGTTAGCTTGAAGACCAAGCTAACAATGTCGCCTACACGTAGAAAAACTTGCCTTGTAAGTCAAGGCATGTGTCCTACAAAGTCAACACATATTAGAGGTCCTACAGAACGTCGCCTAGTAGCCCCTAGTTAGATAATATATATAGAGACAAGATTAAAGCCTTCTTCACTCTTATCAACTTTTTTTTTGCTTCAAATCTAGTTTCAAGGGTCTCTAGTTTTCTTGTGTTTTGGTAATAGCCATTCCTGTTTCTTTCTTAATATATATATCAAGTTATTTCTATTTTGTCATCTTTCTATGAGAGAAGTCTGATTTGTTTATTTATCTTTATCATGTTCTTGTCCTTGACAAGCTTCTATAATCATATACGCAAATGATTCATCTTCCGTTGTCGTATGGCGTGATTTCATATCTGGGAATACATTGAGTATCAAGTTGTAGAGAGTGTACCTTAAACCTTTATATGATTCTTTTCTTGGCTTCCAAAACTCCTTTATTTTTGTATAAAACTCCAAATATAACAAAATCCCTTCAAAACATATTTTTCCCGCGAAGGATTTTTTTTTTGCCTCAAACTTTAGAAACTCATAACTATTGATCTAACCGTTTAGTTTATTTCAAATTTACAAGATACGTAGAATTTATCCTTAACTTGTACCACCAAAAAAACCAATTGCAAATTCACTCCCGATCTTCTGGAATCTAAGAAACCCTAGCAGACACTCCAAACCCTAATTTATAAGCACCCGAAAACCTATTTTCCTTATATCTCAAAAACCCAAACTCTAAATGTCATAAAACTTATGCATAAAAATTATTCACGTAAAATTACACATTCTTTGAAATTTTGAGCCAAAACCTTGTCAAATTGCTCAAGATATAGCTCAAGGGACAAACACTAGTAAATCGGTTTACTTACTACCCTTAGATTGCATGTGCTGACTTCAAAATCTAATAACTCCTTTATCTCAACTTAGAATCTAGTAAGCAGTATGTGAAAAGAATAGCCGCTAAAGTGCTCTCTCCAGTCATTGTCGCCGATCCTCAATTTCCGTCCGTACGTGTCCGTTATGTCCAAAAGAGTGACAGTAGGTCCAAAACTAACACCTTAACTTTGAGCGTCTATAACTTCTTCATAAAAACCCTAAATGACACAAAACTCGTACAAAAACCTTAACCAAAATCCTAAACCTTCTGACCCTAGCCTTCAAAGTTCGAATGGCCTCCGGAAACTAACCCTAATCCCTAATATGGCCTCGGGCAGCCTCCTCAAAGTCCATTGGTCATGATTTTTGACCAATAGGAATGGTAGATTTTTATTTTTCATCTCCATTCATCTATATTGGTGCCCTAATTCCTTCCTTTGCTACCAAAATCCTTCTTCAATCCTTTTTTTTATAAGATTTATATAATGTATGCTCTAAACACCAAATAAAAGAACCAAAATAAGTTTTCAAATGTCACCAATGTCTAACAAAGGTGACTCTAAATATTTAGAAGTTACTATCAACCAAAACCAATTTTAAAAGCCACTATCAAAAGGAAATTAAAGTTATACAAATTTTATAGTAATCTTTTTAAACAACCTCTTCTCAAAGTAATACTCAAATTATATTCTACAACCAACTAAAATCTACTAATATGGCTCTCACCATGTTACTTAATAAATTATATATTAAGTACATAATTACATTATTTTCATATAGTATCCAAACCACAACACGACACCGTAATAGATGGTCTATCGTAAATATCATCTATAGCACAATACAAAATAGATAATTTTTTATTCAACTTGTTCATATTCTTTCCAATTCTAAGATTGTTTTTCATAGGAATTGAAGGTACTTTATGTATGGATATATCATCATGAATTGGTAGTTTTGTAAGATGAGTGGCATTTTCTTGAGAATTAATACCAGGATTACTCAACATTATAGCTATCTTCTCACATGGTTGTTTATCTAGTGTCAAGGACAAAGACTCGATGAGCGAAAATATACACAAAAGGCTATCTCGATATAATAAGTCAAAATATAAATAAGTATGTATATTAAAAGGAAACTGGAATGGTTATTGCCAAAAGACAAGAAAACTAGAGACCCTTGAAACTAGACTGGAAGCAAGAAAAGAGTTAACAAGAGTGAAGAAGCCTTCACTCTTGTCTCTATATATACTATCTAACTAAGAGCTACATGGCGACGTTCTATAGGACCTCCAATATGAATTGACTTTGTAGGGCACATGCCTTGACTTACAAGGCAAGTTTTTCTACGTGTGGGCCACATAGTTAGCTTGATCTTCAAGCTAACAACATGTGTGGCACATGGCCAACTTGTTGACCACGTTTCTAATCCAAAAAGTCAATTAAAGACACCTATGAAGTCAAAGTAGCGTCTAGGAAGTTTCTAGAAAGCTTCTATATTAAATATTATAGAATTAACTTACTTTTATCTACTTTTACTTACTTCTATCTATTTCTATATGTAATTATTAGCTTACATGATTATGGCCGTGACATTACCCCCCCTTCTAGAGACGAGTTCCACGAGAAGCAATCATCATATGTTGAGAAAATCTATGATGCGACGAATTGTATTCGCCACATACTCTGATCTCTGTTCTCTTCGAAGATGATTGATAGGGCCTCTCAACCATCGGTAGTGTCCCATACCAGGGCGGGAAGACCACCCAATTATTTGATCATTGTTGAGGCCTGCGTAACTTCCTTCAAATAAAATATTTGGAACACCATCAGGAGTTGTTCCTACCTCTAGCAAAATCACCAAACATCGGGAGTCCCTTCCCAAATCGTGATACCAAACACGTTGTATCTCACCATCTATTCGAGGAAGAACATGTCGTTCTTGAAGATGTTCATCTCGATTGCGTCGTCTTGAAGGTTGTGACAATCGTAATGTCTCATCCGACAGGTCAGCAAACGAAGGTTCTTGAGTTGAATCCGCTGGTTGTTGGCTCTCCATCTAATTAGCGTCACAAATGCAAAGAAATTACAAACAAGGATAGGAAATTGAATGTTATCTTGCCTCAATCTTGTCTCTTTTATAAGAGAGATTTTCATCTTGGTTTTGATGGATGTCGTTGATGAAAAACTTTGACTTTAGCTGATGCATTTCCTAGATTCCTGGATGGCTCCCATGTGCATTCACTAATATCATATCCGCGCCAATGAATAAGATATTCCACCTTATTTCGGCGCCGCCTTGAGTCTAATATCTCTTCCACCTCAAATTCTTCATTATTATCTACTTCTATAGGAGGCGGTGGCATTTGTCTTCTTCCTTATATATCCACTGTCTTATATGGTTCAAGAAGAGACACGTGGAATACATGATGGATCTTCATTGACTCCGGTAGATGTAACCGATATGCAACTGGGTTGATCTGTTCAGAAACAGAAAAAGGGCCAAGCCTACGATAGTCCAACTTATCACAAGGTCGAGTAGTCTTGATATTGCGACGAAGTAGCCATACCTTATCACCCACGTTGATTTGTGGTTGCTCCTTACGATATAGATCTGCGTTTATCTTTTGTCGTTCTTGAGCTTCCTTCAATTGCGTCTTCATTATTCCATGTAACTCTGACAACCGATTTGCCATATTTTATGCAGCAGGATTATCAAATTTTTAAAATATCAAAAGTATCAAGTCGTGGATGATAGCCATAATTGGCAAAGAAAGGTGTTTGTTGCATGGAAGAATGTACCGTATTATTATAAGCAAACTCTGTCAATGGCAGAAGGGTTGTCTAATCAAAATTTAGGCGTCCTTCAAAATATAATAGATTATTCTTGAACTCGAACTTAGAAGGATCATGAGACTTGAAAGAATTATTCTCGATATCATGAACAAGAGGATCTGAGGACATACTGGACTTGATTTGCTTGAGAAAAGTTGAATCAACAGTCAATGTTGATTTCATTGCTCGGAGATGAAATTGCTCCGGTTTCAAGAGGACCGTTCTTTGTTGCTCAAAAGCTGCATCTCCTTCTTTTGGTGCAAAATAAGAACGTCTAGATAGGGCATAGAACAAACCTTGTTGTTTTTCTGGCCGATAAGTGATAATGAACTCGAATCTTGACAAAGACATACTCCAACGAGCTTGATGACAATTCAATACGCGTGCTGACATGAAATACTCCAGGTTCTTGTGATCTGTATACATAGTGACTGGACTAGAAGCGCCTTCTAGATAATGACGCCATTCTTGAAAGGAATCCATGATCGCAAGAAGTTCTTTATCGTAGATCTCATAATTGATCTCGGCTGCTGAGAATTTTCTTGAATGAAAAGCTATCGGATGAAGTTTGTCATCTGATCCCATTTGTGATAAAACTGCACCCAAGGCAAAATCTGATGCATCTGTTTCCATAAAAAATGCCTTGGAAAAGTCAACACGATATAAGACTGGTGCAGAGACAAACGATGTCTTCAAGGCTTCAAATGCTGCTTCCGCTTCTTGATTCCATTGAAATTTATCTTTACTAGTCAAGCGTGTAAGTGGAGCTGCAACTCGTGAGAAATCTTTGATGAAGATCCGATAGTAATTGACAAATCCCAAGAAACATTGGACATCTCTTACCGTCCTTGGAATCTTCCAATCCATGATTGTTTGGACTTTCTTAGAATCCATCATGAGGCCATCATTTGAAATGATGTATCCTAAAAAGTCAACTTGAGTAGTGTGAAATACACACTTTTTCATCTTGGCGTACAATCCTGCATCTCTAAATTTTTGTAATACTTGACGAACATGTATTTCATGTTCTTCAACGTTCTTAGAATAGATCAGGATATCGTCTAGATAGCAGACGACAAAATTGTCTAAGAATTCATGAAATACATCATTCATGAGATGTTGAAAAGCAGCTGGTGCATTTGTGAGTCCAAAGGGCATGACATTTAATTTGAAATGTCCATACCTGGTTCGAAACGCAGTCTTCCATTCATCTCGTTCTTTGATCCGTACTAGATTATATGCTCCTCTTAGATCTATTTTTGTATAGATCTTAGCTTGATTCAACTGGTCAAGGAGTCCTGATATCAAAGGTAATGGATACCTGTTCTTGATTGTGATCTTGTTGAGTCCTCGATAATCAACACACATTCGTAAAGATCCATCTTTTTTCTTTACGAATAGAATTGGAGCTCCTGCTGGAGATTTACAATGGCGTATAAAATTCTTCGCTAAATTCTCGTCAATATATGTCTTGAGTTCAGCCATCTCATCTTGCGATAAACTGTAAATTGGTCCAAATAGTGGCTGAGTTCCTTCCTTGAGGTCGATTGAACAATCATATGGAGGATGCTCAGGAAGAATATCTACATTCATTTTTTCAAAAACGTCTTGATACTCCTGATATTGACTTGGAATGCCACTTGAAGTCTTTACATTTTCAGAAATAGGTGCAGCATAAATAGCAAAAGTTGTTCTTCTTTTGCTGCGTGTATAAATGCTTTTGCACCTATCAGTACGGGTTTTACTATACTAGACTTATAATTTTTTACTTGATTGGTAGAACTATTAATAATGCTCAAGAAAAAGTCAAGTTTATGTGAATTCCAATCTATTCGAGGGTTATATTTTTTTAGCCAGGATAAACCTAAAATAACTGGATTCGACGGGGATTTAATTATGTTAAAAGCTATGTAGCTATCATGACCGTCTATTGTTACTTTCATAAGATGAGTTTCATGAGTGACATCTCCAGAAGACAAGGGACGACCATCTATGACTTCTACATGTACTGGTTTAGGTTTCTGTATAAAAAGTATTTTACGACTTTTAACAAATTGTTCATCTAAAAAACATGCTGAGGCTCCTGAATCTAATAAAGCAGAGGCTTTGTAATTCTTAGGTCCTAAATATAAGTCTATTATAAAACAAGGAGAGGGTTCTGAGGAGAGGATAGGACCTTCATTAGGAATTGTACAAGGTTCCAGCTGCATGGTCCCTATTGTAGCTGGACAAATCCGTTTCCCGACATGTTGTCTTCTTTGACCGTCGTACCCCTCATTTTATAGTTGCGTCGTTTCTTTGGACAATGTTGAGCAGTGTGCTTAGGTTCTCCGCAATATAAACATAATCCTTCTTGATGACGACGAATCTTTTCTTGCTCAGTTAGGGGTTTAAAACGTACCGCATCAATTTGCATGTCTTCTACTTCCGAATGTACGTTTGGCAAAGATGTTGATGTTGCCATTGAGTAATAACGTTGAGGTTCCCGTGAATGATTCTCGGATCGAAATTCGAAAAGTCGATTATCTCATTTTATCACAAAATGGATTGCTTGACTCAAAGTTTGAGGATCAGGTAAGTTGAGCATCAATTTCTTTACTTCGTATTGCAATCCATAAAGAAATTGACTGATGAGTACAGCATCATCCCACTTGATGTCAATTGCAAGTTGTCAAAATTGTGAAGCATACAGTGTTACTGAGCGATTTTCTTGTCGCAAAATTCGGATCTTATTTGTTGCAATACGAGTTGCATCGTGTTCACCATACATAGATCGAAACTCCACCAAAAAAGCTTCCAAATTGTCCAATATTGAATTTCGTTGTTGAAGAAAAGACAAAAACCACAATAATGCAGAACCAGAAAGTAGAGTGCCAATAAACCTGACTTGTGATCCTGGAGTTGGATAGCTTTGCGGTTGAAGTTCAATTGCCAATTGTACTTGATTGATGAACCCTCGAAACTTTGATCTCGTACCATCAAATTTCTCGTGTAAGGCAATTCTTGGTTCTATAGTGCTTATAGGGTGTTGTACAATTGGAGAAGGAACGTGATTTGTTGTAGATGTTGAAGCAGCTCTGATCATCTCTATATCCCCACTTTCTGCTATTCTTGTTCTTTCCTGTGTTGGTGAATTGAGTTGATGCATCGCAAGCATTAACTCCCTCATTTGCTCTTGCATTTGTGCCATTGCACTCTTCATTTCAACAAGCTCTGCCATAATGACACTAAGAAGAAAATTTATTTTGATACTGCTCAAGACAAAAGAAAAGAAAGACTTGATAACAAAGAAGATACTAAGAACAATATCAGTTTAGAAGTGGGTAATCCGCAAACTTCTAATACGCTTATGTCTTGTCAAGAGAAAGGGGTAATCCACTCTTACTCAAGAAAAAACAAAGCTCTGATATTGTAAGTGCACTCTTGTCAATCTGTCAAGGACAAAGACTCGATGAGGGAAAATATACACCAAAAGGCTACCTCGATATAATAAGTCAAAATATAAACAAGTAGGTATATTAAAAGAAAACTGGAATGGCTATTGCCACAAGACAAGAAACTAAAGACTCTTGAACCTGGACTAGAAGCAAGAAAGGAGTTGACAAGAGTGAAGAAGCCTTCACTCTTGTCTCTATATATACTATCTAACTAGGGGCTACGTGGTAATGTTCTATATGACCTCCAATATGTGTTGACTTTGTAGGACACATGCCTTGACTTACAAGGCAAGTTTTTCTACGTGTGGGCCACATAGTTAGCTTGATCTTCAAGCTAACAACATGTGTGGCACATGGCCAACTTGTTGACCACGTTTCTAATCCAAAAAGTCAATTAAAGATACCTATGAAGTTAAAGCAGCGTCTAGGAAGTTTCTAGGAAGCTTTTATATTAAATATTATAGAATTAACTTACTTTTATCTACTTTTACTTACTTCTACCTATTTCTATATGTAATTATTAGCTTACATGATTATGGCCGTGACATCTAGTCCATGAGTTTTTTTAGTTGTTGTTGTTATAACTTGAGGTATTGTAGACAATGGCACTGCAATATGAGCAGGTGCATTCTAAGCCTCATTAATAGGAATTCTTATAATTCTAGGTGGATTATTGAAGCCATCAAGCATTTCATCTACGATCCGTTTTAGACACAAAATCATAGCAACTTCAATTTCTACCAAAGATGTCCTAGGATCGGGATTCATTGTAAATATTTGTGGTACTTCAAACATGAATACTTTATTTCTTTGTTGATTGGATACTCCTTCTTGAAGAGATGGAAATATATTTTTTTCAAAATGGTAATTTTGCAAGCGTGCACGTAATAATGTGTCAGTTGATGAATCAATAATATGAATAATGCTTGGTGAATAGAAACGAACATATATGCCTTCTTATCGATGAGCTCAAATGGTATACTATTGAGGTTTTGGTACTGGAATCCAAGCACAGCAACCAAATACTCGTAAGTGAGATACATTTGGAACACGACACAAAATGAGCTCATATAATGAAACAATTTGAAGAGAAGAAGGGCGGAGATATATTAATACTACAGCATGTATAACTGCATGATCTCACATAGATGTAGGTAAATTTGTGTGAAGGAAGAGTGATCGAATAATGAGTTGTATACGCTTTATAAATGACTCTGCAAGTCCATTTTGAGCATATTCATATGGAACACAATATGTCAACTCAATTTCTGTTGCAGTACAATAGTCTTCAAAAAACTTTGTTACAAATTCTTTTGCATTATCCATACGCAATGTTTTTATAGGATAATCAAGAAAATGTGCCCGAAAGCGAATAAGCATAGATTTAAGATTGACAAATACTATGTTTCGAGTTGATAATAATGAAACATGTGATTATTTACCTAATGCATCAACAAGGACCAAAAAATAATGAAATAGTTCCGATATTGGATTAATAGGACCACAAATATCACCATGCAATCTTTCAAGCATTGGTAGTAATTCTTATGGGAGTTTCTAAATTGAAGGCCAAGTAATCATTTTATCTTGCAAGCATGTATGACATAATTCTATAGAGTCTACATCCATAGGCTTTAAATTCTGCCTAGTTATACATGGAATGATCTTTCTAAATAATGTAGATCTTGGATGTCCCAATCGTCCATGCCAGAGAGAAATACGATTCTCTGTGATAGATGATGCAAAATTAAATATAATGGGAGGCCAAATCACAATTCGGTATAAACCATTTTTTGTAGCAAAAGCTTTTTTAACAACTTTATGGTTCTTCGTAAGAACCAAAACCTCTTTTTTTTATTTAAAATGACGATCGAGAGGTGATAACCATTAATACGCACATCTCGGTAGTTGTTGAAACTTCGAGGTGTTGAGGGTGCAAACATCCCATGTTTACTTTTTATGATGGAACCTGCAGGTAATTTTACCATCATTGTGCCTTCTTGGAAACAAAACGCATTTGCTCTAGCCATGGTCATCATATTTTTAGTTTGCCAAGTTGAAGATTTTTCAATAAAAAATTATCTATCTCGCAAGATAGTATGTGTTGTTGCAAAATCAATGAGTGCATCATTTGATTCATCATTAGAAGTTTTGTCATTCATATAAGCTTCTAAGTCATCAACACTAATTGAATCTATCGACGCATCCATGGTATAAACTTCACGAGCCTCAGCTCGTAGTTTCTTATTTTCTTGGAACATTTTAATAAAATATTTTGAAATACGGCACGCATGTGCTAAATGACCAATCATTCCGCACTTATGGCAAGAACGCATCTCTGATTTTTATTTTCTACTATAATTAATAGTAGAACGTTTATTCTTTTCATATGGATAGAAATGGTCATGACTATGACTACCTTGATACTTATGAGCATGTTTTCCATGTTTATATAATTTTTTCTTAGACTTTGAAATATTAAGTGTATGAAATTTTGGAACTATAGTTCCAATAGGACGAGCTTCTTCATTGCACAAGAGTAGCTCATTTTGCTTCTCTGTAAGAAGTAGATAGGACATGAGATCAGAATGACTATGAAATTTCATGTTCTTGTATTTTTGTGCAAGGACAAACGATATAGGAGGAAATGTAGAGAGAGTTTTCTCAATCATTTCTTCTTCAAAGATGCTTTGTCCACATAACCATAATTGTGAAACAATACTATACATTTCACTATTGAAAGCATTTAAATTTGGAAAATCCAAGATACTTAAATGTGTCTAATTATGATGAGCGCGTGGAAGGAAAATGGTCTTTTGATGATCAAACTTGGATTTAAGATTCTTCCAAAGTTCTGCAGGATCTTCTATTTCCAAATATTGATATTGTAATGCAAGTACAAGATGACGACAAAGGAGAAGAAGTGCTTTCCAACGAATAGCAAAAAGAATAGAAATAATTATTGTAGGAGATTTTTCAAATATAATGGCATCTGAGAGTTGTTTTGCAAATAAATTTGCTTTTGCCATTTTTACTCATAATAGATATTTTTTTCCATCCACAGTCAATGGTGGAAATAAAAGAGCTTGAAAATGTTGGGATGCACTGGTAACAGTTGGAATCATCGTAGAAACAGTTGAAGATGTTGAAGCACTCATTACAAATAAATCTGTAAAGAAAATACAAGATCAAGTAGAAAAGTTGAGTAAAATATACCTTAAAATATGAAGTCAAATAAAATGATAAACAAAAATATTATTATTATTATTCACAAGATTGTGAAAGGCAGCAGGGGCAGCAGCGGCCTTTCACAATTAAGGCAGCAGAACAGCAGTAGGATGGCAAGAGCGGCAGTAACCATGATTCATTCCTCTCAATTAAAGCTTCCAAATTACGAGACTGTTGCAAACCGATGGTTGGTTAGAAATGCACTACCAAGGTTAAAGCAGCCCACAAGCAACATTACAGCAGCTCTTACCAACTACATGAACAACACTACAACATTGCACAGACAGCATTGCAGCAATCCAGGGCACAAACAGCAATGCACATGCAATAAAAAAACTTGCGGTAGAGACTAGGAGCACATGGCAAAAGCGACCCACGAGCACCTGTCTATGAGACGATGAGAAGAAGAGCGAGGACCAGAGAGGAAGGGGGGATCAGCAAACAAAAAGAGATCCGGAGTCAACGAGAAGCAAAAGGAAATTGGTGTTGATTCCAACCCATAACTTCTCTTCAATCCTTTTACAACTTATGCATTTTTGCGACTGGAGTTGGGCAGCGACAAAAACTGGAAATTTGTCCACTCAGGATTGCCTAAGTGGATGGACGTTAATCCAAATGAAAAGTCATCCACACATCGTGTCATCTTCATGATACAATCGCAGGGATGTCCTGTCAAGCTGGTTAGAGGAGGAGGGGGTAGCGCATTCAAGCGTCGCTGCGTTGGAAACGCAGAACGTGAATTTGGGTGGAATACCTTGCTTTAAAAAGAAACGGTGGGTGCGCATAGAATAGTCAACTCTAATAGGGGCCATGAAGTGCTGTATGGTTGATCTACCATAGTCTTCTCCTAGCCTCGTCCACAGTAGAGGCGGCAGCAACAGCGCCAGCAGCAGCGGCAATGCAGAAATGCAGCAGGCAGAATGTCCGCGAGCATCGCAACAACAACGACATTCATCCCCAGTTTATATTTGTTCAGAACCCTTTTTTTATCGGCTTCATTTATCTTTTGCGAGCGGGGTGCTCTTGGAGAAGATCACACAGAGGCGTGCTGTTTCGCACAAACTTTCCATGAGAGGGAAAAATGGGTAATGATTGTGCTCGTCATGCCTTCTAGATCCAAGATCCGTGAGCAACAGAACCATCCAGCTCATGGACCCATTCAGAGTGACAGCCCAGCGTATCAAATTGGGACACGACCCCAGGGGCGGCCTTCATCGAGTGTGGGCAAAGAGAGTGGCCCCAGCCCAATGGGACGTGTGGGCCTCATCGCGTTCGGGAAATCTAGGAATCGACTAGATTAGATACGTCGCCGCGCCACTGCACGCCATTACTGCCGGTGCAATTACCATGACGGAGATGGGGCGGAGGATGGGGAGCGTAATATGTGTTTATGTAGCTATTGGACAAAAAGCTTCTTCAGTAGCTCAAGTAGTTAATACTTTTGGCCAGCGAGACCGCGCTCCAGGGTTACCACTCGAGTAGCCAAACCGGACCTTCTTTGTGGAAAGGCATACAGCCAAGTGGCCGAGAGGTTCCATCGGCGCGGAACAGGACGGTGACCAACTGTTCTCGAAACAGAGAGAGGCTGGTCACATCTTTCATTTTGCGAGAACGAGTCTCCGATTTTTAGGACGGCGGTTTGTTTCTTTGCTTTGAGATAAGTCGGGTTTTTGCCTGCTTTCATCTGGGAGTAGGATCTTAGAGTCGCTACCGTCCTGCTTCTAGTTCGTGTTCTCGAAACAGAGAGAGGCTGGTCACATCTGTGTTCATTTTGCGAGAACGAGTCTCCGATTTTTAGGACGGCGGTTTGTTTCTTTGCTTTGAGATAAGTCGGGTTTTTGCCTGCTTTCATCTGGGAGTAGGATCTTAGAGTCGCTACCGTCCTGCTTCTAGTTCGGCCGTGTCCGCGTTCGGCGTCGCAGCAGGCAATTGTGGTCTCGGCAGTTCCCGCACGTGCATTCCGCGGGGGAAGAGTACTCGGTCCTAATTTTTTTAGATTTGGTGGATTAGTGTTGTTGGGGGAAGGGAGGCGGTGCGGTTCAGGCTTTGAGGACGTTGGCGACTCCCTACAAGTCCCATTGGTTGCTATCATTCGTCGCGCGAATTTGACGCGATTTCTCCTTCAGATCCGGGTGCTAGATTTTGACCAAGATCAACAGATTGCAGTTGTAGTTGGGCGTGTTTGATCGTATGAAACTTGCATCAAGTGGGAGAGGACTATGTAACATCACGCATTTTATGTTCGAGCCGATCGCCAATAGTTAAGGTGCTCCAGGTTTTGCGGAGAGCAGGCTGTTGAGACACGTACGAGGCTGAGTTCTACCGACAGGGTTTTTGGTGCATGTATGCGGAAGTGGATTTTGTCTTAGACGCAGCTTGATGCGTCGCGTTCTGGGAGCTGCTTACCGGTCCATGGACTTTTCCCGGGCGAGTAAGTGATCCTCGTGTCTGTCTTCCAAAAGGCGCCGTTATCCGCTCTAACCAGCACATAACCTCTTGCGCACTGTAACCAAGTTGAAATGGTGTATCATTGGAATCACGAAGTCGAGGTTTCCTGATCGCTTCGTGTGTTCATTCCGATTTGGTGACGTCTGCTAGAATTATTCCTTCATAAGCGGAGTGCGAATGACGATGAACCCCGCCATTGTAACAAAATTCCTTGAAAAGCACTTTAGTATACAACTCACAAGACAAAGTTCAAAAAAAAAATGTCTCTCAGTACTTGACGAGACCCTAGACCTCATCTTTAGCTATTTAGATCCCGAGGACCGGGCTTCCGCCTCCTTAGTATGCAAACACTGGCACCGGGTCGATGGCGAAACACGAGAACAAGTCTCCGTGTCCAATTGCTATTCCGTTTCACCATCAGCTCTCAGCAAAAGGTTTCCCAACATCGAGAAATTTAAAATTAAGGGGAAACCTCGGGCCGTGGAGTTCAATCTTCTCGTAGATGACTGGGGTGGTTATGCAAGCGCATGGGTCGAAGAGATAGTGAGAGCTTACCCGAGACTTCACACACTCCATTTCCGGCGCATGGATGTATCTGACGACGACTTGAAGATACTGGCACAGGGTTGTGGGTCTGCTCTGCAGGTAATTTTTCAGCGTCTCATCAAAGTTTCAATGAAGATTCTTCTATGAAATTCCTTTCCGCTCCCTCGATTGCGTTTTTTTCTGCCGAATCGCTGCAATTTATCATTCGCATTCAGGAATGCCTGAAATGTCGTTTGTTAGACCACCTTTATTTACTTTCTTGTCAGATGACGAGTTTCAGTTTTCTGTATGGCGTTGATAGGGTTTGAAATAATTGTCAGGTGGATTCTAAGGTTTTAAGAAGGGATAGCATCCAAGATAAGATGATTTCATTCATTTTTATTTCAATAATTCTTTAAACTAGTTTGTGAAATATGTAGCTAAGATGCCTTTGTCCAAGCAGTGGTGCTTTGAGAAGGTTCCTCCCCTCTGTAACTTCAGCCAGCTGAAATGCGTTGTGTGATAGTTCAGGTACTGAAATTAGACAAGTGCTCAGGCTTCTCGACCTTAGGCCTTCAGCATATTGCTCGCTCTTGCAGGTAATGACTGTAACTTGGAGCTCTAAAAATAAACGAAAAAGCTTTTCTTTTGAACCGTCAATCTTGGATTGTTTTGATCTAGACTGGTTGATATCCCGATTATGCACAGAGACATGTTTGTCATCGCACGAAGTAGTTGGCCCTATTATGTTTCTCAAAACTCCGAGTATCTGTGTGAAGAGTTAATGACGTGTTTTATTGAATTATATCTTTTCACAATGAACTGTTTTATTGAATTCTTTCTCTTCACTTGGATAAGCAGGACATCACCTGCTGGACCCTGTGAGGCGAAGAGAATTGCAAGATAGGATACAATTCATTTAGTTAAAATGACTTCATCTGCAAGTGATGTCCTGCTTAACCAAGTGATTGGTCTTTTTAGACCTGACAGGACTCAACTGATTTTGTGAACAGGTCTTTGAAAACGCTGTATTTGGAGGAAAGTGATATTGAAGACGAAGGTCATGAATGGCTACTTGATCTTGGACGAAATGTTCCTGGATTAGAAAGGCTTAATCTGGCTTCAACAGGTATAGAAGAAGGTGATGTCAATGATGTCCTAGTGGTTTTAATGCAGAATTGCAAATCACTAAATTCTCTTAAAGTTGGTGAAATGACGCTTGAGAACTTCAAAGAGATCATGAAGTACTCAACTACACCACTTTTGGAGCTTGGTAATGGGTGCTACAGCATGCGTAATGGCGTACGTGAGGAATTAACGTTTGACGCCGCCTTTATTCCCTGGGTCTCAAGATTGAAGGTTCTTGACTTAAAATTCATGAACCTGAACGCCGCGGGCCACTGCCAGCTACTTGCATGTTGCCCTCTACTTGAAGAACTGGAGGTGTGACTCTCTCAAACAACTGACATTTCGTGCAGGTTTTTCTTTAGTGCCAATTTGGGGTGTCTTTCGAGTTTTGGCTCAGTATCGATTTTGGACCTGGGAATTTGCACTCATTCTTTTCAAGGAAACCTGCTTGAATTCAGTACAGTAATCACATCAAACATTACTAAACCTCGGTCGCGGAGAATGGAGTTGCTTTTAAGCATTATGTGCCATTTCGCTTGTTATATACTCATTGATGTTACGTGCAATGTGTTCTGCAGGCAAGAATTGAGATCCTTGATGAGGGTCTGGAAGTCGTAGGGAAAACCTGTAAATATCTTAAACGGATTCGAATTGATGACCAGGATAGTCCGGGATTTATAACTCACAGGGGCCTCACTGCAATTGCGAAGGGCTGCAGAGAACTGGAATTTTTAGTAATGTACATGAGAGATGTCACTAACAGCTCCTTAGAGGCTGTTGGGCGCTATTCTGAGAACCTGAACGACTTCCGGATTGTTTTACTGAAGACACTAGCGCATCCGGAAGACCTCCCACTGGACAAAGGAGTGTGTTCTTTACTGCAAGGCTGCCCAAAGCTGACCCGTTTTTCTGTGTACTTGCGTCCGGGAGGCCTTTCTGACATAGGATTGTCATATATTGGGAAGTACGGGGGAAGGCTGAAGTGGATTCTACTGGGCTGTTCTGGTGAAAGCGATCAAGGGCTATTGGACCTTGCATATGGTTGTCAGAACCTTAGAAGACTTGAACTTCGTGGATGTCCCTTTTCCGACGCAGCCTTGGCACAAGGCATGATGAACATGGCGAAAATGAAGTATCTGTGGGTCCAAGGCATTGGCGCAACTGAAATGCTCGGCAGATACTTAGTAGGGTCACATCCTTGCCTCCACGTGGAGTGGATGCCTTCTGAACAGCAGTTACTAGCATACTACTCGCTAGCTAGTCATCGAACGGATACTCCTCCAACTGTAGAAATTTTGTCTCAGAGTCGATTTGACTACGATTCCGAAATTTTCGGTGATTATGATGAAGAATGTGTTGGCAACTTGGAGAGTGGAGTTTTTGACGGAGAATATGGCGAGGGCCCCGATGTTGGTGATTTTGATGGAGAGTATGGTCATGGGACTAATTGGGATTTCTAAATCTATCTTCTGCGGGCTTTCCACCTCAGGAGCTTCATTCGGATACCGTCAGCTGGTACATTCACTTAACATTCAGCATTTGTATCATGTCCATCCATCAAAATGACTAAATGCTTTGTCCCTGTAGCTCACTCTCTTCTGTCTATGGGATTATTCTCAATCTGCTTGGGCCAAGAGATTGCATGTGTAAGCAGAACAAATTGGAGTTTCTTTCTGTGGCATCTGCTATAATCCAGTATTTTTTGCTGAGTCCAATTGGAAGTAGTTCCCTACTGCTCCATCTGGAGGTCACAAAGTGGAATATTGCGTCGTCAGGTTCTCAGAACAGACGTGACATAATGGCTTTGACAACGACATGGGTAATTATATATCCTCCGCAAATGCACCTGAAAGCTGTCCAAACTGGTCTTGCTCCTGTGAGTTTAAGACTATTTCAGTGGCAGCCGTTGTGAACCGCCAAAGGCCTGCGTATTGCTGGCATTTAGACAGGCAATTCCGTTATCGTCAATGGCTCTGACATTGTCAGGAAATGAGTTATGAGCAATTCGAAATGTTAACACAATGGCGGTATTGGAGTTAATGTCCGTGAATAAAGGTAAACCGGCCTAGCTACATATAGTCTTGTCGTGATTGTTTTTTTCTCTATCATCAGCTATAATGTATACTCAACAGTTTCTGAACTACAAGTAGTACCCAAGTGCATTAATTATGTTTGTTTGAACATCTGCAGGAATCATGTTTATTTGAATCCCACTTTTCGGCGCGATGTGCTGTTTCAGACACCAAACTGAATTACTTCAGAATTTTTGAATCCATGAAAAGCAAGAGCAGCAATGTAACGAAATGTATATTGGCCAATTGGCAGTGCTGCTGCATTGTCAATTTAGTTGATGATGGTTACAATACTGTCTGCATTTACCTTTTCTGAAGACAACGTCAGCATAGTATATAACTGGGGCACATGTATGTGTTATCTTAACCAGCCTTGTTAGATTAGATACTGTATGACCATGTGACGTGGATATGGAGCAGAATGTGACAAATGCATATGCAGTCTGTAACACACTGACCTAATAATACTAACAATTTGTGAGCAAAAAGGGGGAAAAAGTGAAATAATATTGAAACCTCATGTAATCTTTTTCATTCACGCGCAGCACTAAACCAGCATTATATTGACCGTGAAATTTTCGCTAAAAAAGGTACTTTCCTCGCCCATTGAAGCGGATCGTTTGTAATTGCATGTGTCGAAGGAAAGAAGAATACTGCTTTGAACTCTCTGATTTCAACCGCTTTATTATATTTTGATTGTTTCAAACTCGTGTGCTAGATACATACGATCTATTTCTTCCTAATTCACATATAAATATCAATTTCCACTTCATCAGTCACAAGAAAATATTCTTAGTATGCTACATCCACGCAGTCACAGCGATTGTGAATACCAGAGAAGAACTGAACTGGCTTTAGTCTAAATAGTCACAGCGTCTAAGAAGCAGGTAATGTGCTTTCCGAATGCGTTGCAATCTCTCTGCGAGGAACATTCACAGGAGGCTGTCATACCTTAACGAGGATGGATCGTGTGACTTCGACCTGCTGATGACATCGATGAAGACAAGCCGAGTTGCAATTAACATTCTGAAAAGCTCGTTGACATGAATTTCGAGGGGTGCCAATCCGAGTCCAAGGTCAGAAGACCGTTTTCGTAATACCTCCACCTCTATCTTCAGTTCGGCTACGTCGCTTCGCCGCATTGGAAAGTTCCTTTCGGTAAGATGCCAATCGAGAACCTCGTGAAGGCGCCGGACAGATACATCCGTGTCGTGAAGCTCGCGGAGAAGTGCAATTGAGCCCATGTTCTTACTCTTATCTATTTCTTCTTTCACTTTTTGTTGTAGAGAAACTAGTGACCCTGACCACTTGTAGTGATTTGCCAGATGAAGACTCGCCAGCGGCCGTCTCGGTTTGCAAGCCAGAGCGGTGACGACCAAGTTGCACAAGAATATGGTCGTTAACTTGGCTCCGTAAATTGCATTCAAAAGACCATTGCCCTTGATGGCCTCAGGTCCCCTAGGATTTATGAGCTTCTCTCCCATGGTCCTCAACAATGAGCTGCAATTCTCAAGCTTAGACTTCGGAACTCCTTGTTTGTATTCAGTATCTTTTTTCTTGATGGCTTCCTTGCAATCAGCCAGGGTGTTCCTGGCCCTATAGTACTTCCCCTCGCTGCAGCTCTCAGTTCTGTTGTCAACATTATGGAGGGCAAGCTGCACCAGTGTCTGATAATTCTCGACATCTGCAATTCCATCTCTCAACACATTGCATACATCCAGAAGCTTCGCATTATCATCAAGGTAATCCTCAATCCACTTATCAGTTCCTTGACACAAGGACAACTCTGAATCAGGGATGAGCCTTCCTAAGTTTGTGTGCGTTGCCAGGACAACGGACATGGCTTGGAGCAGCCAGTTTACACTCAAAAACCCCTGGACCTCGCCAGACAGTTTCAATGCTTCGAGCCACTCCATAAGTCGCGTTTCAAACTGTTGCAGCGCCGAATTCTGGCACAGCATCACATGGCTCCGGCGATTCAACGAGAAATGCCCGTGCAGCACCGCCCCGATACCAAACAGACCTCCTTGATATTTCATCTATAACCTAGAATTCTGAAATGCTGTTCAAATCCAGAACTCGCTTGTATACTTTTAGACACACCTACAAGAATGTATCCTGATTAAGCCTATTGAAGCTAAGAAACGATTGCGATCTTAACTCTAAGCGCACGCTTTGAACACAAGACATCCGCAGCGAACTCTTTGCTTGCTCACACTAAATTGGTGGGGGGAGCGAGGATCACCACGAATTCCACTTGCCGATCGGATGACACACTCGGAAGAAGTTAAAATTCTCAAATTCTTTAAGAAAACTACATTAGCAAAAGCTTCGATGTAGCTCGAACATCTAGGAACTGAAAGACAGTCTCACAGCTTAAGATCCTGCATCTATTCAAGTAAACACTGCAAAATCAAACAAGTGTCGACTTCGAAGACAAAAAGTAACTGACTCATTCCAGTGAGGAAGCATATAAGTGGAGACTGGTGCGATGGGAAGAATAACGCTGAAGGCGTGGGCAAAGAGTGAGAAGCAGCGCGTGCGCAGACGACACTTCCATGGAGGACGACAGAGGATTACTAATCATCATTCCAGAGTAAAAGACGACGCCGAAGGGAACAGTAGAGATGCAACGGCAAGTCAGTCCCGAGTCCAAAGGAAAGAAGAATCATGTAATGTCGACGATGTCAACTATGTCCTGCGCACAACAGCCATATGCATACTGCAGAATAGAATAATCTTATGCTAGCGATGGAACGTTGAGCCGAACACACAGTTCGTAGGCAGCTGAATGTGGAAGTCTCGACGGACGTAAACGGTAATGAAGCCATCGATTGTCAGACGAATTCAAGTTCCAGCACCTTCACAATCATGAGAATAATCCAAGGTATTATAATTAAATCTCCAACAGTCATAAAGATTCGGAGTAAGGCGCCGCAGCAACGTACTCTGGGGTGTTTCTGTATGGTCTCATCGAGTTTTGTATGGGAATATCCTATCCCCCGTTAATGGGTACGTGTTGCAGGCATATTGAGGCAGCAGAACAGACCAGACATCCTGTCCACCTCAAAAAAAAAAACATTTTCTGGTCCAATTTCCTTGTGACATCTTGGAGTTAAATTTTTGGGTAAAACACTATGTAAGGTGGACTTAGTCAATGTAAAACAGACCAACTAATGCTACTACGTATATATTAGTTCTCATCAACTTTGCCACTTAAATAAATAACTCTAAAATCAAAATATCATCATTAAACTCAAGCACTCAAGAATCCTAGAAGAAAAAGACCAAAAACTTCACCAGCATTCAACCATGATAATGCAAAGCAATTCAGTCAGGGAAACCTCACCCAATAGTGTAGTAGTGTTTAAATAGTAAAATCAGATTAACCTAGAAAATCAACCACTTACGAATCGTCCTGCCACCAGGAGTTGGAAATAATGTAAAAGACTACCTACCTACACTTCGACACTGCAGGTCATACCTGGTTTCAGCTAAAAAGAACAGTGGATGAGGAAAAGGCACTACGAAGACTGTTTCACATTGTTGAACACATTCAAAAAATTCCAAGCTGGAGTCAGGCGCACGAAGAAAAATTAAGGAACCATTCCAGACGCTGCTCATAAAGGAAACGTCTGTGAGGAACTCCCATGTCATCAGGGGTCTTCAACTATCAGAATCATGCCCTAGAACCGTCAACCCACTTTTCCCAATCCCAAAAATGTCCTCCGAAAATCTATTCCAGTTCTTGGAATTGTCCGCTAACCGGAAAAAGACTGTACAAGTCCCGGCTGCTCAACACTTTCTTCCCAAGTCCTTCACATTGACCTTTAACACCACCAGACTTTCACCATCTAATCTATCTTCACGGATGCGTAGATCACGCGTACGAACCAGTAACAAGCATAGAACCCTATCGTCCCTGTCAACACAAAGAACGCATATGATATTATCCCCATATATCCGAAGTACAATATCCCCGACACTACCTTCGTGATCTGCAACTTCGTGAAGAAGTAAAACGCCGCATACATAAACAGATACAACGCCGACGACCCTGACGTCAAATACGCTCTCCACCACCAGTTGTAGTCCTCACTGCACAGCTGAAAGTAGCACAGTACGACCGTAATCTCCGCGCAAGTCACCAGCAATATCAAAAATACCAAAAACAAAAACCCGAATATATAGTAGAATTGGTGCATCCAGATCGACGTGAGGATGAAAAACAACTCGATGAAGACAGCACCAAAGGGCAACACCCCTCCAATCAGAATCGAAAACATTGGCTGCATGTACCATGGCTGCTCAGGAATCTGTCGTGGAATCTTGTTAGTCCGAACAGGGTCCTCGATCGCTGCCTGCTTGAACCCAAAGTAGCTCCCAACAAACACCAGCGGCACCGAGATTCCGAACCACAAAAACATCAATACGAACATTGTCCCAAACGGTACCGCTCCAGAGGATTTCTCTCCCCACAGCAAGGCGTTCAAAACGAAGAATATCACAAACACCACTCCGGGAAATGTGAACGCCGTTCTCAGCGTGTTCCTCTTCCAGTCTGCCCCTCTGAACATCTTGTACATACGCGAGGACGAGTAACCAGCAAATAATCCCATGAAAACCCAAAGCAGCAGCATGGCCGTCATCAACCCACCACGATTGGCAGGGGACAGGAATCCAAGCAGAGCGAATATCATCGTCACCACCACCATACCAAAAAACTGCACACCTGTGCCCACGTACACGCACAACAGTCCTGATTTCGTCGGGGGCCTGAATACGTCTCCATGGACCAGCTTCCATCCTGTCTCTTCCTGAGCTTCTTCAACGCTTTCCAGCTGGTTGTATCGAGAGATATCTCGGAGAAGAGTACGCATCATAATCATGGCGACCATGCCTGATAGGAATAGCACAATCATGAGGGAGTTGATGATGGAGAACCAGTGAATCTGCGCATCTGTCATGAGTAGATATGTATCCCAGCGAGAAGCCCATTTGACATGACTGTACTGCGTAAGCACATAAAATATTGTTAGAAAATAGATTCGAAAGCACAAGACATGAAAAATTAATTCAACCTCACACATGATGAGCAGAACGGTTATGAGACGAATTTCTCACCTTAAAAGCTACATCATATGTAAAGACAACTTCTTGCCCATTGTCTATCTCTTGCCACTCCTGTGCTGATGAGACGAAAATTTTCTTATATGGGTTGCAGGTAGACAACTTGGTAGCGTGCTTTTCCCAGCGATCGTACACATGTTTCACACTGTGAGGTAACAGAGAAACATGAGTTTTAATCACTCCTGAACACTTTAACACGGCTAGGATACAACTCAGAATCATAAGATTCTTGAGGCTGCAAGCATGATACACATGACACAAGCGTGAAGTATCAGATTGACCTAAGCGTGACTTCAAGGTCAGACACGAGACGACAGTAGGACAACGAGCAACGACAACTAATACCCTGCGCGCGTTACTCAAGTGTCAAATCAGCCACTTGGCACCGATTTACTACATACCGACCTATTGCACCCACCTGAATGGTTTCACCTCAAACCCAACTATACGTGACGCATCATATTCGATATCCTGGTGATACAACACAACAAAGGAAAGATGGTTGTTTATGAAGTGCTTCAGTTCACCACCCTGCAGAAGCGATCACAGTGATTAGTCACGAATTCGTAGACCATTTCAAATAAGTTGTGCTCAGATAAGAACTGAAGGTTATCTAAATGGAAATACAAACCTTCTTCAGTGGCGCCTTGAAACCGACAGAGAACCCGGGGTCATAGGTCATTCCAGTGGGACCTTGAGTATGAGTCATTCTTTCAGCAACTGGCAGATTATCCAGAATCCTAAAAATACGAAGGCCAGAAATTTACTTCTTACGCACTGATAATCAATCATTTTAGTGACGTAATTTAACGGGCACTATGAACATAAAAATTAAACTCTCTCTTTCACTCTCTCTCATACATACATACAAATAAAATTGAAGTCAATCAGATCACCTACATGTTCACACGGTAGTCTTCATTAATTTTTTGTTTGAAGTTCTTCACTGCACCTTGAGATAGATTTGCCTTTCGACAAACGATTTTGCAAGTTTGATCGATTTTCATTGGGAACTGCCAAACACACCACCAGCATTATGTTTTAGTAACAGTTAAAATACCTCAATGATCACATTGAACACGAAGATACTCTTATCCATTTCATTTCAAAGTGCAGGAATAATGTCCAACAATCATGTACAGTATAAGAAGGAAGAGGAAACGAAAGAGTTCTATGAAGGCATGCGGTTGGAATTCCCACCATTGCAGGGTAGACATTGACATGGATGAATACTGGAGATTAGTTTCCAGACAATGGACTGAAAAAGATGTATAACGTACAATATAAAGCCTTCAACTCAAGGGGTATACTAACATTGCTGAAAAGAATTATGTGCACCAAGACTTTGGCTCAGAGATTACGTACAACGTAAGGTGAGTTCTCAATGCGATCACCTCGAAGAACCTCTCCCAAGTTCTCGGCACTGTTCACAATCCCTGAACTTGGCTTGCAGTAGTCAAGCGAGTAATAATCATAAGGCAATTGAGTCTTGACGGATGACAGCTTATTCACTTTCACAGTCACCTCCGCGCCCTGTACAACCAGAAAAGAGCGCAAATCGAATCATCGTCACAATATCACGCATTCGGTCATAGATTCAAAATGTGAACAAGACAAGGAAAAAGGCAAAAAAATAAAAATAAAAACACAACAATCAACACACAAGACAAAACAGAAGAAGAAGCAGGTTTCCAAAATCCCAGTATTAACCAGGGATTCTGCATTACAAACTCTCCAGTCGTCGATTTACTCGACAACCTCAGCTGTAACCAAACCTGTGAGTTTAACAAATGCGACTCAAACCTCGAAACCTCACAAAACGAGCTAAACTTGCGACGAACTGAGCTCTCCGACAGAGTGATCGATCGATTGCAGGTGCCATTTTGCGACCCAGAAAGAGTAGTAGAAGAGAAAAATCATATGCAACGCACTTTTCCAAAGTCGATGGGAGCAACACCCGGCAAGTAGAAGGCAGAAGCCAACGGAGCTGAAAGCAATGCCAGCAATGGGACAAAAACGACGGCCATGACGGCCACTCGGAGCTGCATTGCCCCCCGCCCGATCCAAAAAGCCTGAGGGGATCGCGCGATGGTCCTCCCTCGCCAAGACAATGTTAAGCTCCCCCTCGCACAAAGGCACCTAAACACCTCGTGAAGGGCAGCGGGAGAGGACCCGAGCTCCAGACGAAGGCCGCGACGTAGACCCGCACAAAAACCAAAGCGCCAAACCCTAATCTCCGGAACCCTTGATAGCAATGAACCCTACTCCCAGTGGTGGGATTATCGCGTTCGGCTCTGCATTTGTGCCTCCATACCCAATTCGCGTTGCACGTACCCAATGCAATCCCCCTCCCCTCACAGCCCAAGTCCAAAATCCTCCCAGCCTTCTCCTCCCCATTGCCATTATAGAGCTCCATGTGTATTAATGGCAGTCAGGAAAATCTCGTCACATGACCTTCCAATTTACCTTGCGATGTTCACGATCGCAGTCAACACATGGCACCTTGTGTAAAAGAAGGGGCTATGGAAAGTGCTGCGCATCAGATTCGAGTCAACTGAATGTCTATTCCAACTTATTTATATAATGAAGAATGATCATTTTGGTACAATATCGCAGAGGAAAGTATACTATACCAACACTGAAATAGCGTTTGCATGTGTGTGTTAGTGTGTATGATATGTTGGAAATTATTGTTTGCATCCCAAACAAACACAAATGTATATAAAATAAATATGTGAGACTACAATACTGGTATATTTATTGCTATACTTCTTTACCCCTTGTAGTCGCCTAAAATAAAGTCATGACCATGTTGGACAGAATCCTCATGGGTCACTATGTTTATCGTCCATAACATGCGAGAATAGTTTTAAGACATGAGAATTTAAGTCTTAAGGTAGAAAAAGTCCCTGTGCCATGTACTGACACTTTTGGCATGGTTTAATGATATGGACACGTTCCAGTGGCTTGGGGTTTGTTTCTTGCAGTTGGTGCCTTCAAATTGTCTACACAGTTTCAAAACTTCGGATTAGAGAGTACAGAGGCTTGAGGTTTACAAAGCAAAGCTTTGAAATTACCGCTGGTATGTGAGTGGGTACAAGGTCTCAGTGGTTGGGGGCAGAATACGAGAACATCCAACGAGTACGCTGGCGATCTGGAAAGATATTAGTTGTCGAATTTATTTTATCGTTCGTGTAGAGAAGAACCACAGGTAATCCCCCAACAGGCTGCATTCACAGTGAAATAGGTCAAAAGTAACTACGGTCCACCAAGCCGTAAAGATGGTGAATCAAATTAAGTCTATATTGTGCGTGATGAAGAGATGCGAGAATCAAGTGCTTGTTTAGATTCCAAAAGACCCGGATGTAACAAGCTTAAGTAGCAACATATCAAGAGAGCCATTACCATTAAATGACACTGCTACATCGTCGTAGATCTGGTCAGATACCAGAACCGGCGAGAAGCATGCAACACAAGAAAACCTGGAGATGTAATGGTTATGCCGATAGGGTTTCATTTAAAACAATCTACATAACCCAGTGCTAATTGTTCTGGGAAGTCGAGCACATATCCGTACCAGCCTCAACTTAGTCGCCTGGACATGAGTTTCTATTCTAAGTTCTAGTGGTCATCAGCATCTTCGACCTTGGAATCCTTTCCTTCTTCACCAATGTCGTCCTGCAGTAAAGATACTCTTATTAAAACCCTCAGAAGGAATACTGAAAGCGTCACCAAACAATTGGGACTTGGAGAAATGATGAACAACAACAACAATAATAATAACAGCATAAATATTAAAAGAATCAAAGTATTTTTTTTTTTTAAATGGAGCAACCATTAGATTCCTCCAGCAAAATTCGTTCTCACCTGCATATCTGAAGTCCATAAGGTAAGGTTATCCCGGAGCAGCTGCATAATGAGAGTACTGTCTTTGTAGGATTCCTCTCCTAAGGTATCTAACTCAGAGATAGCTTCATCAAAAGCCTGCAATTTCATGCAATCAGTCGATCATGGCACGAACTACACTTCTCTACTTTTCGTTTTCTTTTCCAGATTTACCTGAATAGCTTCTGAATTTCATTCTCTTGTCAACAAAGACAGAATATATCATTCCTAATCAGTAATATACACAACTTATCTACCCGACGGTTCCAATGTAAGATAAAGCACGTACCTGCTTGGCAAGATGGCATGCTCGGTCTGGAGAAACCAAAATTTCGTAGTAAAAGACAGAAAAATTCAAAGCCAATCCCAATCTGATAGGATGTGTGGACGCCAACTCTGTCGTTGAAATGTCCTGAAAACACAACTAAAGGTCAAAAAATGCGAGTAACACTACGACGCAATACACTTAAGAACATACTCAGCAACATCGTGATGTAGAGAAAAATACTTGGTTGAATTTCAAAGAACATCAGTAAGCAACAATAAAAATAACTACATATGGTAGCAAATGACAACTTAAAAAACAGACCGCGTTCTACTACTGACACGATTTAAATAGAAATTCCAAAGGAAGACGGATAAAAACGCGGCTAGATGCTATACAAATCCTAGAAAATCTGGGACTCAGATTTGTGCAATCACAACCAAAATGCTCATAGCTAGAGTGTGCAATTAAAATCAACGGTGGCAAGGCACATGAGACCCTCACTTGTGCATGCTTGTACGCGTGCAATGTAGCCTCAGCTGCCTCTTTTCTCTCAGCGCCGGCTTTGAACTCAGCCAGGTACCTGTGATAGTCTCCCTTCATTTTCAAGTAAAAAACCTTCGACTCCCCCGAGGTGGAGGACGGGATCAGGTGCGAGTCCAAAAGCTTCAATATAGTGTCACAGATGGTGCTCAACTCAGCCTCTACTTTGGATCGGTACTCCTTAATAGCAGCGACGTGCTCCTCAGACCCCTTGGCCTCTTCCTTCTGCTCGATGGAAGAGATGATCCGCCACGACGCCCTCCTCGCACCAATCACGTTCTTAAACGCCACCGACAACAGGTTCCGCTCCTCCACGGTCAGCTCCTCGTTCTCCACCGCCTTTACCACATTCTCCATGGCTTCCACCATCTCATCGTACCGCTCCGCCTGCTCGGCGAGCTTAGCCATGTACACATTTTCCTCTCGTAGCTCCGTCATTGTGAATAAGTTGAGTTCACTCGGACAATCGTAACAAAATTCCGCACACAAACTCGAATCCCGAGAGTCTTCGCACAAACTCAAACAACAGGATCAACGAAGTCTCGCAAAAGTGGATCCGAACAACGTCGTCGCCGTGGTCGAGCACATTGGCAAGCAAACAAGCAAAGGGAGGGCGGTGTATACAATAGTCGGGAGCTGGAGGGGGCGGGACACGCGGGCAGACAAGAAAATGTTTCGCAGCAAAACGAGATGATCAGAATCGGCGGCAAAAGAAGCATCCAAAGGCGAAGGTGTATGTGCCGCGTGTTATTGTTTGAACACGTCAGCTATCGAATATGCTGACAAGGAGCTTTGAATAATGAAGCTAACGGAGCCTGATGTCCTCGATTTCCCTGAGCTGCTAGAGCCATACGCGTGTCGCTACACGTGGCGAGAGGATTGACAGGGATGTGACTGTGTAGATGGACTCAGAGGGAGGAGAGGAGGCTCCTATTGGCCGGGCCGCCCTGCTTCTTCACCCGCCGATTTGGGCGGGCGATGGTCCTGGGGGGAAGGAGGCAGGAAAGGGACGACGCACTTGCCGCCTTTAAATGCTGCAGCCACAAATTTCAAACAGGGCCTGTCCTTTTCATTTTCTAGCGTCTTAGCTTTACAAGGGATTTTTTATTAAGTGGTGTTTATTTTCAAAATCCATTTGTTGTTGTGTACACATCCTTTCGTGTTTGTTCATCCTGTGGGAATTGAAAAACATCTGTGATTAATTTGAAAACACAACGGCCTGTGTATGTATGTGTGTGTATATATATATATATATATATAGATATATATGTGTGTGTGTGTGTGTACATGTATTTCTTATTTATATGTTTAGACACACACCAAACGAAGATTTCCTTTGTGATAGAAGTTAGAGAGATGTGATTAACTCTTGTTGATTATTAAAATATAATTTTGTGCTTAAAAGTTGTTGTTGTTGTTGTTTTTGTTTTTTTTTTTTTTTTTTTTTCAATATGAATAGATGTATTAAAACAAAATGAAGTATGAGACAAATTCACTTTGTATTGTTTAATCAAAGACATCCCTTGTGAGCTGAATAATTTATTTCTTTGAACTGTTTCAAAGTTATATGACAGAATTTTGTTTTGGGCATTATTATAATATGTTTTATGATTTGATGTAAAATAAATATTGATATATATATATATATATATATATATATGGTAACATTTTGAATCCTCTTGTACAATTCAAATTGGACAAGGGATAGAATATTGTAATTGTTTTTGACAACAGATTTATTCGCTTGTGGAATTAAGACATACATGTATAAATACAGGGAGATCTGTACACCACAACATATTTTAGAAATTGCATGTGAACTGGGATATGTACTAAAATTAGCATAAATTAAGGTATTGATTATCTTGTACTTGTTACTATACAAAAGCTAATTCAAACTGGATAATACTCAATGATTTCTTGAAATAAATCAGTTCTCTATCCTTTGAAATTGCGTTTTCTGTATCATTAGTTATTTAGTTTAGTGTTTTTAAAAAATTAAAATTTTATTAATTCATTTTATTTTATGTTCCCCGTTCTTATTCCTACATGTACGATTATGGTTATTCATTGTAATCTTTTACTATAAAATTAGGGTACTTGAATTCTATCTGTAGTTTTAAGAGAGGTTTGAAACGAAACTCAATGTTTTTAAGAATTCCTTCACTGCCATATTTTCCTAAATTACATTCCCAAATATAACAATGTTACTATCTTTTATGTATATGCAGGAAAAAAAAAAAAAAAAAAAAAAAAACAGAAGTTGATGAGAATAATTGCTACATGCATGGTTGTTATATCTTTGCTAAGATGATTGATTCATGTTTTAGACCTGAAAATTTTCAATGAACTTCGCATTGTCTTAGCACATAAGATTAGTTTCAGAATTTGAGAAACGTATGAAGGTTTCAGCACACATTCTCCCAACAATTGAAGGTTTCCAAGGATGTTAGTCTTGAAGACAACAAAAATCATCACGACTAGCTGTTAATTGACGTGGTCCATATTGTTTGGACCGCTCACAGATAGAGGTTCAGTGCAGATGCAGGGAAGAAATAAATGACGCCGATTCAAAATAGACTTCAGACTAAGACAAAACTCGAATGTGGATGAGGCTTCAAATCGAGATTTACTGGACTGCCCTCGACCTGTCTCTATTTTGGAATGAGCTGTACATCATGTACCGAGATTTCTTAAATTCCATGGAGTTATCACTGTTCGCATTTGGCAGTCTAAAAAAATAAAAGTGACATATGACAGCATGTAGGATTCTTGATGCAACTTTGTGGGACTCAAAAAAATTCTTTTCATATGCTGCCATCTTCACAAATGGAGAACATTGGAAAACAAACCAGTAAGATTCTAGGCTTCGGCACCCTTAATGCAACATCATTCTCACCTGGACCGTATGGACTTCTTGACAGCCACAGCTGAAAATTACTTACCACATCGATATGCACAGGAAGCTTCATTTGCCACTTTGTGCCATTCATCTCATTTTGTTCGCGATGATCTAGGAAAAACAGAGGAACATATGGCCTCAGTCAATATTAAGGAAATCAATACTACGAAAATTATATTACTAATGTCAGCCTAAACAACAGAAACTATCGTGTAACCTTTGATTCTGTAGGAGCAGGATAGCAGATCGAGTCAGACACTTTTGCAAAAATCTATGGATAAAACCTCTTGAAATTCCTCTACTTGAAAACATGATACAATTAGGTCACGTGGCATACATTATTTGGTACCAATATTACACTCAACTCTCAACTGTCAAGAAGGCTGTCCAAGGATCTCATGGATGGATGCCCCATTCTTCTGTCCACTGCTGAAACCAGTTTTTGATAAGATACTTCATGTAAGTGGACGAGCTGAGAAAGCTCGAATCCTTTGCTGCGCGGGGGCATCTCCATACAGAGTTGTGCGTTGATAAGGTACCTTCCCAGTGGATAAAATCAACGTTTCCATCTCTTTCGGGGAAAGCTCTTCACCTGCACATCAGTAAATGTCAACCTTCTTCCAGACGTAACTGAATTTACCGAACTTGGGGTGATTTTCAGGATAATTCTGTATCGACATTTCCGTTCTCGTGAACAACTCAATTGATTCATAAAATTTATATCTTGGTTACCGACCTAACCTTCCGCGCACGGAACATTCACGTATAAAAACCTTTTTTGGTCTTTGCTTACCAGATCGAACCAGTTTCTAAATAGATCCCAAACATCCCTTGGTCTCCCATTAAAAAAAGGTACAATTATGAAAAGAAAAAAAAAGAAAAAAAAAGAAAAAACGTCTACGGATCGTGCCTGCTGGCGACCCGTGACAAGATATCAACTATTGCCACTGCAACAAAACAGACCAGCATGGAAGAATATGGCTTAGTTACCATGTGATGCTCCAGCAGCTCTAGTGATACTCTCATTCATGAGGGAACCTCCCATGTCATTACAGCCTGCTGCTAGAAGAGCTTGAGCTCCACCTGGTCCCATCTTGACCCAGGAGGCCTACACCAATCAAACAAGAAGATCCAATTGAGCAAATTATTCTCTCCAAACAATAATTTTGATTGCGCACAAATAAATGATCACAAGCATAAGTGAGATCGTGCCGCAAGTCAACACATAAATGGCTATCGTTTAACAGACAATAAAACACAGGTCACTGGTCAAAATGAGAGTCAACTGAACATACTGATAGAATTCGATGGACGGATATGCAAGGTTGAGGACTAGAAAGTACGGCTGACTCATATGCATGTGATACGGGTTTTGAAAGCCACAATCGAACCTGAACATTGGTGATAAAGGGATGCAAGACTAGTCGAGCTATGGAATGCATCAGTACACACTCTCGACTTGTAGGCCCCTTTCGAGCGCGGCCTTTTAAGTATATTGGAGCCTGCGGAGCAAATCAATACACGAACACTTACGTCCAGAGATATATAACATAACCATTTAATAATCATGTTTTGTTAGTAAGAAACTAAAAAAGAACCTTGATCTTAAGCCTGCTCATTCGGGGAAGTGAGTATTCAGTTTTGGGTAGTTTAACATGTATACCTGCATGTGCACAAAGGGAAGGGGCACAAACTCTGAGAAGCCACCTGTATTCCTTGCTAGATTCCTTAGACGCAGCAAATGTCTTGCCCTGTGTTCACAACATTCCTTACGCCATCAACAAAAAGAACTATGCAAGCGGCGAATCCATGATACAAACACCAAAGAAACAAGATCATCAACTGGATTCTGCAATAGCGAATCACCAATGCTGAGATCGATCAAGGTGACCGAACATGATGGTCGACGTAGTACGGAGTCCTATCCTATGTGCTGTTTCCATAACCTGCAAGTTTCAGCACAAGAAACATGAGGTAGAAGTTACCAGCAAAGGAAGTCTTAACTTATATGAATAATAGATTATTGTGCCCTCTGCTACGGTAGCTTCGATCAAACGCAGAAAGACTCAGGTCAAAGCATAAGATTAAGGAAGCAGAAATATACCTCGAGCCATTGGTCTGTACTAATTTTGTCTGGGCACAATAGCCTTCGAACTTCATCATCCAATACCTGTCAAACACAAGTTCATAAGAAAATATTGATCCTCATTTCAATAACTGAAGACGGAATTGACATATTCGTAAAGCTAATGATTTACCTAGGACACACTTTGATCTGGCTTGAAAAAAGTGAGAATGATATCAAAATCTAGTAATCTCTGCAGTACCAAGCACAACAAGGACAGAGTACATAGCCTCGGAAGAATACAGAGTCTAGATGTGTAGAATATTTTGAAAAAAATCCTGATTTATGCAAGTTCTATACAGCAGAACTTCACAACATATCAATTCATATTGCTTTCATAATTATTTCTAGAGAGAATCTGCAAGAAAAAAGGGACTTGTATTTCCGAGCTAGGAACATAGGACCAGAGACTCATTTAGCGTGCACAAGGGTTGTTCTCACCTCAGCCGCTGTGCCTGGCAGTGAACCAAGGCCAGCATTCTTCAACTCTACTAAAAACTCCTCTACACTGAGCCCCACACAGAAACCCAGATCAGAACGCAGAGCAATGACGGCACAGCCGCAGTGCCATGTATATTCTAAGGTACTAGTCTGCTTCGTTTTCACACAACGTATGAGAAGCTTTGGGTTGATTTTTTTGGCAACCTAAGGCATTCTAAGAGAGAAATGTCAAGATAAGAACGGAAAGAAACAAGAACTGCATAAGCACCTGACACCAAGGGTAAAAGCTCCTTGAAAAACCTCGAGAGGAGAAAAGGCATGGACGTGCAGTTCTGGAGCAGCTGTCTTTACTGCTTTCAGTATCTCCATGTAAGTTTCCCCAGTGAATTCAGGATGTATTCCCCCCTACGAATCCATATAACATGTAATTACATCGTAGTTACAAGCTGACTAAACAAGAATTACATCGTTTGTTTGAAGATTACAGAATATGATACAGGACTTGTGCATACCTGCATACAAACTTCGGTGGCACCTCTTTCCCAGGCCTCTACAGCTCTACGGGATACTTCATCCAGAGATAAGCTACTCAAAACAGCATACATGTTTGAGTTTGCAGTTAGTCGATCATGAAAAGTGCATTACGAAGCGATGCCTTTTGAGAGCCTTTTCATAGCTTATCCAGGTCCACAACTACCAGCCAAACTGCTGGTACGTCTATGTTAAGCTACAAGAAAACCTAGAAGAAAAGGACATGGTATGAATCGAAAAGCTCCCCGGGACTTAATTCTATACCATGCGACTTAAGGCTGGATGCGGAAAATTGGTCTTAAAACTTAGAAAAAATAATGTCGAAAATTGAAATACCTGTAAGGCTTTCCACGCAGGTTTTCACTGAGCTTACCCTTGCTACAATGGTGACACAAGAAAAATTTAACAACGTCAGTACCGAGATTTGCTTAAAGTAGTAAAAAATCTCGTATTCTAAATAATTCGATATTCGGTGAGTTCCGTGGAAACTTGGCAATAATAAATATTTAGTGATCTGTCCATGATAAAGAGCTAAATGAAAGTACGAGCACTACTAAACTCATGAAAACAGAAGCTCGCATTACACTCCCTACCTGAAGGCGCAAAATTGACACTTATATCCACAAACGTTTGTGTAATTGATATTCCGATTGACGACATACGAAACCTACAACAGAGATGGCGTCATTTAGTATTCAATTGCCAAAGTTCTCAGGAATGTTAGCAGCCGTTGGGCCTAGGTCTTAAAACCAATCCCTCTCCAAATATTGATAAAACTCTTACTTTTTCTCCGTTGACCCTCGCTCGTAACTCATCTGCTGCTTTGACAACGTCATGAAACTCAGGACCCATAGCACGAAACAATCTTGTAACTTCCACCTGACAAAAACATGCATATATACACATCACATATTTATCAACACCTTAAAGAATCATTCAAAAATCACAAATCAAAAGAATATGCCATGTTCGAATGAAGACGTGTCATTTCAATCCATCGACACAACCAATAAATGATGCAGAAACAGATTAACATCCTTATGAAATGGTACACCTCGGATGGCTCGACAGCTTCTTCAATTTTCTTCAGAATTCTCTTTACATCCATTCCTTGAAATCCTTCAAGCATAGCAGAAGAGAAATCTTTTCAAACGAACGAAGTTGAAGCAACAACAAAACTGTATTATAACCAGCTTAATCTCATAGAAATGCTGCGGATCCTACACATTCATCAGTCACATTCTTGGACTAAAGGTTGCCTTTACCAATTGCTCTTGTGGGATGCATTGTGCCATCGGTCCCCACCGATATCTTTGCAGGATTTGTCACGCTATCAAAGTGGTTGCCAGTGCTGCCCCCATTTAAGTTAGACAACTTATCTTCTAAAAAGGAGGAGTGTGCATCTTGGGCTAGGCCTGGAGACCATTCTTCGGCTCTGGCGTACCCAAGGCTATTCTCATGAGCAAGAACTCTCCTTAGGACTGTAGGATCCTGCAACAAGATAAAACAATATTATTATTGCAAGATTCATGTGTACATATATAGTACGAACTTAAACTACAAATAGAAGTTTCAGAATTCATTACGAGAATCGGAAGATAAGTTAGGAATTCAAACACGATTATGTACGTTGAATAAACATTGCAGTTGTAATACACAATCTCCAACGAAGGACTGAGAAATACTTTTAACATTTGTAAATCTTAAAACAGTTATTCACAAGGTTATGTACGACGAGTAAGCTCGCATTGTTATTGATTACATAGGCAAATTGTCCGACTCGAGCGCCCTGTGTGATCCTAAGACATCGAAATTTGGACACACAATATTCACCATGTACTAACCAGCCATAGATCGTTGATGTAAAAAGGATATACGGCTAGCCTTGGCACCATCAGCCTCCCTGCATCTGCTGTTGCAGCTGCAAGTAGATTTACGTGCGGCCAAGGGGCCTGCAATAGGATCTCAAGTGATTCGAAAAACATAGGAAAATTGATCTAGACATAAAGGCGATTCGAGCACATAAATGTTTGCAATAAGTTGATCAAAACTATCAAATTTAGAGGTCCTTATCTCCCATCCACTATTTTATTTACAAAAAAATTAGCACAGTGAGCAATAAGACCTCAGGATTAACCCAATCTTTTGTGACTGGTGAAATGCCGCCCCAATCATTAATGCCTGCGTCAATAAGCCTCTTCCACTCTTTTCCATCGGTCCTGCAGTGCAAATAACCCACAGTAAAATAGCAACGCATCGTTGATGACAATGGGTAGTTTTCCGTAACCAAGACCACTTCAAAGATTATACAGCAAAAGGCTGTGACTGTACTAATTCGAAGTAACATCTCTTCAGAAGAGACAAGAGCTCAAGTATTGAAAAATACACTAAGACTTTAAAATAATATAAATATAAATATAAATATAATATAAATATAACAAAAAAACATAATACAACACTCCTAAACTTCAGATCAGGGTGCTCGAAACTCCTCACAAAAATCTCTGGTCTATAAACACGTATAGTCATTACCAGCACATTCTCTAACATAATGCAAGGTCAGAAATAGTACATGGTGGGAGTAAGATTAGGAGGTGCTTGTATACTCATCGATGTTCCGAACACCAATCGAGCCATTGCAATTGTCCACTCCAGCTCTACCAGCGGAGGCTCAGCCGCTTTAGCCATAGCAGTGCCCTTCTTTGCGCGGAAGTTTTGGATGATGAGTTCCTGAATATGTCCATACTGCTTATGCAAGTTGCGGAGAGCAAGCAGAGCCTGCAAACGTTCTTCTCGTGTTTCCCCAATACCAATGAGCAGGCCGGACGTGAAGGGCACCTTTTCCTCTCCTGAAACATGAATTGGAGTACAATTGTGAGACATACTTAAGCTCTGTTGTAAACATATCTCCTTAACTCCATCAATCTGGCAACAATATAGTTCAAAACTAGTCCTTAAACCCCTGAATCATGATCTTCACAAATGTAACTGTCAGCTTGGCGCTACTGTAGAAATATTGGAATTACTTCTTCATCATCTGCTTATACTGAGCATGTGAAAAGACTCAATTACCAGCTGCAGCAATTGAAGAGAGTCGTGCGGACGGATGTTTATCAGGGCATCTGTAATGTGGACCCCCTGGCTCTAAGAGCTTCTCAGATATCGACTCCAGCATCAGTCCCTGACTAACAGAGACACGGCGTAGAAGGATCACGTCTTCTCTCGACATAACTCCAACATTCATGTGCGGCAGTAAACCCGTCTCTTGAAGCACAATCCTGGCAACCTCAGCAGCATATGATACTGTAGACGTGTGACCAAGAGCTTCGAGCTGTTACATAGATGTAGCCAAGGAGAAGACTTCGTTTCAGTTACAGCGAGGCAATAACCTAATGGCAATATTAAAGAGGATATAATTACTTCATACATCGGTCTCCGAGCTAGAGTTCTGATCGAGGAAGCATTCACAACGATGCATTATCTTATATTGCATGAAATCTTTGATGACATGTAATGAAGAGAAACTTCCTGCCCTTTGGTTATCAGTTGTGCAAAAATGGGAAAGCATGATTACTTCATGCTTTGCTTGGCTGTAGAGGAGCTCGGGCTTGTCTCCCAAAGTGAACAGAGCCTCCGTGCAACCTGCTGCCACACCTGCACGAGCCACCTCCAGCACCTGATGGGTGGTGACCATGAGCAATACAAATTATGTTTCCAATGAAGTTGGATTACAACGAGAAACACGCTTTTAATAATAACCTCACAAATTGTGAACATTGTAGAAGACAAGGATAAGTGAAGTTGGACATCGACAGCTAAATTCTAAAAGTCGTAAGGGGCTAAACTTACAACTATTTCCACTGAGTTTGCATTTAAAGAAACACGGTCTCAAATTCATGGCGTCTCTGGCTTGCAAGCCAGAAATATGGAAAATTTGCCTCCCCTACTTCGACGTTGCCGTATCTAAGTGCTCTACGATAACCCCCCTAATGGAACTTCTTTAATTACTATTTGAGGCAGATGCCGAGGAATTGAAGTCATCTCACCTCATCGACGCTCATATAGACTGCCTGCCCGGGTCGAGGAGACGCAGCAAAAGTGCAGTACCCACAGAAATCTCGACATACTCGTGTGAGGGGAATGAAAACCTTGGGAGAGAAAGTGACGATGTTACCGTCCTCCCTCCTATCACGAATTCGAGCAGCAGCTGCAGCGAGACAACTCACTTCCAAATCCACAACCTCTCGTAGCGATGCCTCGTCGGGATGCTCCCCGAGCTTGCCACTTTGTATGAACTCAAGCGTTTCCAAGCCACGTCCGGATGCCGTAACATTTACCAAAATGTTAGCAGCCTTTCTCTTCGATATCAAACTCGAAGAGCTGCGAAGACTATTGTGAAGCAATGTGGACGTAGAGGAGATTCTTCGCGAGAAATTAAGGAATGAATTCCAGCCTCGTTTACAATGCTGCTGCCGGGGCGGTATCGCACTTGCATGCCGACGAGAGAAACTGCGACGGAATGCGGCATCCATTTGAAATTCCATGCGGTAATCTACTGAAAACGTGAGAAGGTGAATATGAGCTCCAGCTAAAACAGCATAGTGAGATTGAAAGCGTGGCTGTGCGCAGGAGCACGGGCCGTGACAACGCCGTCGAGAGGCTGTTCAGACGAGACGGGTGCCGCATTCGTGAGGGACTTTCTCCCTGCCCATCACTTGAAATGGACAAAAGCTGACAACCAATATAGCTTCAAAAAACAGACGCGAAGAAATAAGTCTCTCACCGGAAAAATTGGCTCGGCTTTAGGTTGTAGGCCTTCCTTTCAAGTCGACTCTGGTCACTTTTTTAATGAGGACAAAGCTGGGCTCTCTGTTTTGGCACCTGATTAGTGACTGATTAGTGATTAGTGACCATCCAACACTGGGATACAAGTCTTGGGGAATGACGTGGACCAATGACCCCATACACGAATTCCACCTCAGATTTTTACTCCTCCCTTTGCCAGCTCAGCATGTTTTAATGATAAATATTTCGAATAAATATGAATATACATATATATATATATATATACATATATTTTTTATGCTTTAGATATAATGGATTGAAATCAAATTCATGGTAGAAAATAACCTACAAAATCAACAATACAATAAACTATGAACAACAATGTAAATTTTATTTAGTTTATCACTTGTCCTCTTCTTTTTTTTAAGAATCATTTTATACTGTGTTTTTGGAGGATCTGAGATAGTTTTCGACATGAAACATTTAATCTCGCTGAATTTCAATTTTATTCTTCTTTCTATTCAGTTTCAATTAGAAACTGGAATAAAATACCAATAAATAAAAAAAATAAAAGTGCCATTGAAAAAAATTGTCTTCTCAACAAAAAAAAGAAATTATGTAGAGGATCTCTTTGAGATTCATGTATGTACCATGTTCCAGATCTTCCTTCCTTTCTTTCTTTTTTTCTTTTTTTTCTTTTTTTCCTTTTTTTAATGTATTTTTCTACTTACCAAGCATGACATACCCATAAAATCGAAATTCAAGGCAGTAAATGCCGACGTGAGTTCTTCAATTGTTACATCCACTTCATTACATTGTGTTCAAATTGGGCATATTATTTACTAGATTAGTGTTGTCTTGTGTTTGTTTTTTGATTTTGATTTCGTTTGTTTGTTTTTTGTTTTTGTTTTTGTTTTTTTTTTTCGAGTTTGTTTTATATATACTCACACACATATACATACACACATCGTGTGTTATATTTGCGATTTGATTATTTGTTTCTTTATTTCTTGAGCGTGTTTTTTCATGTGAAGGAAACATAGTATATATATATATATATATATATATATATCATACATGAAAACAAAATTTTGATCATTTAGATTTTAAATTGGCGTTAAATACTGTTAATAATGTACCAGATGAAATGTTTTTATCTAATATAGCAATTTATTGACAACAGGTACTTTAAAATTTTCAGATTTGAAAGACGTAGATGGTTTTGAAAATTCCGGTTCAATTTATTTACATATTGTTAATATTATTTTACTTGAATGTTCACAACATGATTTAATTCATGTATCATTATTTTTCTAATATATGTATATATACCAGCTTTTTATTAAGCTTCCAAAGTTTGGTGCATTGATTATTGTTTAGCTCTAATGAATTTGAAGTAATCATTGCATTGTTTAAAACTTTGGTGGTTTATTTTTTACAGAATCATCTACACTATGATTATCTGTTCAAAATCAAAATTATAAACAACAAATGTAGAGATAAACACATCTTGTTTATTTGATTACACATTGTGCAAATGAAGTTATAAATATTTTTCTTTTTCATGTGTAATACTGTTTTGAATGTTATTAAAATATATTTCTATTTTATTTTAACACTGGAATAACATAACATAAAATGATAAATTTACAAGTAAATAAACCATATTTCTGAAATCATCATACATATTACATTTTTAAACAAAAAAAAAAAAGTCAACCACTTAATGTGGTTAAGTGTAAAACATTTCAGAAAGAGTAATAAAATGAGAATTTATAATTATCAAATGACTGTACCATCTTCATTATAATTTCTATTATAAAGACCTCATGAACAATTTTATTATCTTTACACTGATACATTGTTTGAATAGAATTTGAAAAGTTACAACACACAATATTGATTGCATTTTTTTCTGTAAATGATTCTTCAAATTTTAATTTTATGTGAACCCAATCAAAAAAATCTTACAAAATGGTTTAGATGTATGAATGTCAATTGACTTCAGCACAGAAGAACATTTCTACTCTGCTTCAACTTTCACCTCTGCTTGTGGAGCCTCAGATGATGCTGGAATTTCCTCCTGTGTTAAAGACATAAAAACAGCAAATAAAAATAGACAAATTTATATATATAAAAAAATCACAATATAAAGTATACATGTGCGCATGCACACACAGTCTCTCACACACACTCATAGTGACATATATATATATATATATATATATTCATTATCATTGAAAATTGAACGATTAAATTGATATTGAATATTTTACTTGTAAATCAGATGTCCACAGTGTGAGGTTATCTCGTAAGAGTTGCATAATGAGAGTACTGTCTTTGTAAGATTCTTCACCCAAAGTATCAAGCTCCGCAATGGCTTCATCAAACGCCTACATATTCACCCAAAATCCATGTGTGTATAGGTGTGTGTATAAATTATGAGAGAAAATAAATGTATATGTATATATATATATATATAGAGAGAGAGAGAGAGAGAGAGAGAGATGTGTGTGTATAAATTACGAGAGTATCTATTGATTATTGCACTATCAGTTTTGTTCATTTATTTACTTATTGATTTTACCTGCTTAGCAAGACTGCAAGCTCTGTCTGGAGAATTTAAAATTTCATAATAAAACACAGAGAAATTGAGAGCCAATCCCAATCGTATAGGGTGCGTGGGTGCCAAGTTGGTGAGAGCAATATCCTGGAATTTCACAGACAAAGTATTATAATAATCTAATAGAATACTGGTTTGAAAACCATGCAAAAATGCTACAAAACTTTGTAACACAAAATGTGTTTCATTGGAACCAGTGGTTGAGAAATTCGAGACATGTGATTCTTTGTTTTCACTTTTTCTTTTACAGTTAATCGTTTCCATTTCAATTTTGCTCATGAGTGTAAGTTGAAATATCAAAGATACAAAGCTTTTCAATTTAATTTAGGTTACTCACTTGTGCAGATTTGTAAGCGAGTAATGTGGCTTCGGCAGCGTCTTTTCTTTCAGCACCTGTCTTGAACTCGGCAAGGTAGCGATGATAGTCCCCTTTCATTTTAAGATAAAAAACTTTTGACTCCCCTGATACAGATGGTGGAATGAGGTGATTGTCCAAAAGGTTCAAAATACCTCCACAGATAGTGTTTAATTCTGACTCCACTTTAGCACGATATGCTTTGATCACTTCTGCAAACTCTGCATTGTCTTTTCCTTCTTCTTTTTGTTCAATGGATGAAATAATCCTCCACGAGGCTCTTCTTGCACCGATGACATTTTTGTAAGCCACCGACAACAAATTGCGTTCTTCTATTGTAAGTTCTGCAATGTCGGCAGTCATAGCTACTTTCTCCATTGCTTCCACCATCTCGTCATAGCGCTCAGCTTGTTCTGCAAGCTTTGCCATGTAAACATTGCTTTCACGCGAGTCTGTTGCCATACCTTCTACAAAACCAGTATCTCAAATTCTTTTGCAATGCTTTTAAAAAATAAAATCTATAATATATGATAACTTAAGAAATTTGACGCACAAAGCAAATGGAAAATGATGGTGCAAAATTTGAGTAATGTGTTAATAGAGTAGGGGAAAAGTTGTCGACAAAATATAAGCCAAGCATGTTGCATTCTTAAAAATCACAGGTTCCAGGTTAACTAACACATTACAAGGTTGTAAGCGTAAAATTACGTACAAAACAGCACATACATGTATTTGGTTATTCTCCTTATATACACTTCCTCTAAACCTATTCGGTTGATATGTAAAAAATACAGAAAATTTTTAAAATTAAAAATGCGCAGGTGTAATTTGAAGTATACGACATGCACTGCATGTTATTCACACAAATACCTAATATTAATATTGAAGTGAAAAAGATACCTCAACTCTTAAAACTGCCTTTTGAGAGAGCATGCACTTATTTTATGTTATGAAAACTAATAAAATTAGGGTATAAGTATACTGGTACTTAAGTTTTTTTCAAATTTTGATATAAAGCAGTGGCAATGGGCTGCCCGAGTTAAGCTTTGCAATTTCCGGGCAGCTGGATGGATGAATGAAAGAGCCACAGAAGGAACGGAATCCAGTCACACCATGGATTGCTCGTCATTCATGCATATGGATAAAAGAAGCTTGGGTGATGAATGAAATTCACGTGAAATGGAGAGTAGTAGAGATCGAGGTCTTCATAGTGGATTCGGGACCTGCAATCCCAAATCGGTCTTTTAGGGTTTAGCGGACAACTAAGTGGACTCCTTCACCATCGGCCTCGCAGCTCTTTGAAGGGGGGCTTTGGTTCTTAGCAGGTTTGGGTTTCACCTTTCACGCAGTCTTTATCCTACCGGTGGACACATTACGCTTGCGGCAACATGGCGTCTAAATTTTGGGGTAACGTAAGTATCTCCAGCTTCTCAACATCTGGTTGTCCCTATTGTTTCTGATAATCGATATCTTGCGAATTTTTTGCGGATTTTTTTGTGTTTTTGGGTTCGATAGCGGAAAATTCTTCTACGTTGTTCCGGAGGGCCACAGACCTGGAGTGATTTCTTTGTGCATTATGAGAAAGCGAGGGTGTGATGTTTGTTATGACATTTAGTGAAGTAAATTATATCTATGGTGGTAAGAAGTATGCCTGAGCTTCTACCGTGCTGGGAGTGCTGAGAATATGAGGCACAAGGGTTAGAGGTCGTTGGAGGTCTATTTAGATTTTGTGGCTCCTCTAGTTCGGGAACGGATTGAACCGGTTTTTGAAGCTGCACTTTAGGTTTATCAGGGGCTAACGATGTGATCCCTGCACTGACTGCAGAGTGACAGTGAGAGTGATGAAGATAGTCAGCTCTCTGATCACGACGAGGACGAAGTTATTATTGGTGGAGAAGAGGCTGAGAAAATTGCCGACAAATACCGAATTGGCGGTGATTCTGACAGTGATGAGTCCGATGATCAGAGGCGAGTGGTTCGATCCGCCAAGGATAAGCGGTTTGATGAGTTGGCGCAGACTACAGTGCAGATACAAAATCAAATCAATATTAATGATTGGGTTCAGCTGCAAGAGAGTTTTGAGCGGTTGAACAAGCAATTGGAGAAGGTCAACCGTCTTACGGAGTCTCAAGTTGCGCCCCGCGTGTATATCAAGGGCCTTGTACTGCTCGAGGATTATTTGAACCAGACTTTGCTGAACAAGGAAGCTAAGAAGAAGATGAGTCCTAGTAACGCCAAAGCATTGAACTTTATGAAACAGAAGCTGAAGAAAAACAACCAGTTGTACCAAGCTGATATCGAGAAATTCAGGGCTAATCCGGTGTCAGATGTGGAGTCTGACTCAGACGATGGAGAAAACGCAGATGATGTATTTAGTGATGACGATGACGACGATCTTCCAGAGGATCGTCCAGAGGATCTCTCAGATGACGCGGACAACCCTGATGACGGAGGGGACTGGACGTCTGCTCAGAAGAAGCCGAAGGAGATGTTCCCGAAGTTAGACCCTGGCCAGATTTCGTGGGAGATGGTGGACAAGAAGTTGAAAGAGATAATTGTGGCCCGTGGGCGCAAGGGTACAGACCGTGCCGAGCAAGTGGAGCAACTGTCATACCTTGCCAGGTGCGCAAAGACCCCCGCGCAAAAGCTGGAGGTGATGGTGCATGTGGTGTCGGCCCAGTTCGACGTGAATCCAAGCCTGAGCACACACATGCCGATTGCGGTGTGGAAGAAGTGCGTTCAGAACATACTGGTGATCTTGGACATTTTGGCCCAGTACCCGAACATCGTAATGGACGAAACTTCGGAGCCAGAGGTGGAGAACGAGACGGAGAAGGGAGCAGATCATGAGGGACCTATTCATGTGTGGGGTAATGTAGTGGCATTTTTGGAGCGGTGCGACGACGAGCTGTTCAAGAGTTTGCAGTGTATTGATCCTCACACGAAGGATTACGTTGAAAGGCTGCGGGACGAGCCTTTGTTCATGACATTGGCCCAGAATGTGCAGCAGTATGTGGAGAGGCTAGGCGACATGAGGGCAGCCGCTAGGGTGGCTCTGAGGCGGGTAGAGCATGTGTACTACAAGCCGCAGGAAGTTTATGAGGCGATGAGGAAGTTGTCGGAGTTGCAGAGCCGCTCGGGTGCAGCTGCGGAGGCTGGAGTCGAAGGTGAGGAGGAGGACGGAGATGTCGCGATGAAAGGGGTCACTGAGACCAAGGGGCCTGCATCGTTCGTGGTGACCCCGGAGATTGTTCCGCGTAGAGCCTCTTTTCCTAGTGTGAACAGGAAGCTGATGGACCAGTTGGTGACTTTGATCTATAAGTACGGAGATGAGCGGACAAAAGCTCGGGCGATGCTTTGTGATATCTACCAGCACGCTATTTCGGATGAGTACTACACAGCTAGGGATTTGTTGTTGATGAGCCATTTGCAGGATTCGGTGATGAACATGGATATTTCAACTCAGCTTTTGTTCAACAGGGCTATGGCGCAGTTGGGCCTATGCGCATTCCGGGAGTCGTTGGTAATGGAGGCGCACAACTGTCTATCTGAACTGTATGCCGGTGGCCGTGTCAAGGAGTTGTTGGCGCAGGGGGTTCAGCAAAGCCGTTGGCACGAGAAGAATCCCGAACAGGAGAAGCTGGAGAGGAGGAGGCAGATGCCCTTCCACATGCACATAAATTTGGAGCTCTTGGAGGCGGTGCATCTGGTCACAGCGATGCTATTGGAGGTGCCGAACATGGCATCAAGCATGCACGACATGAAAAGGAAGGTTATTAGTAAGCCATTCCGAAGGCTGTTGGACATTAACGAGAAGCAGACGTTCACGGGTCCTCCGGAAAACGTCCGGGACCACGTGATGGCAGCTACGCAGGCATTGAGCAAAGGTGACTGGGAGAAGGCAGTGGAAGTTATCCAGAGCATGGACGTGTGGAAACTCCTGGGGAAACGGGAGGCAATTCTGCAGATGCTTCGGGGCAAGATGCAGGAGGAGGCTCTTCGGACGTATATTTTCACGTACTCGCCGTACTTCGATTCCTTAAGCCTCGACCAGCTGATGACGATGTTCGGCTTGCCAGAAGCCCAGGTGCACAGCATAGTGAGCAAGATGATGATCGCAGAGGAGCTGCATGCCAGCTGGGACCAGCCAACGCGTTGCATCGTGACGCACAACGTAGAGCCTACTCGGCTGCAAGCATTGGCGTCTCAATTCGCCGAGAAGTTGAACGTGTTGGTGGAGAGCAACGAGAAGGCATTTGATGCGCGTACAGGTGGTGGAGGCTTGGAGGGTATGGGACGACGCAATAGAGATACTCAGGACTACGCTGATGCTGCAGGGGGCAGACGCGGCGGAGATTTTGGAGGAGGGCGCGGGGGTAATAAGGGTGGACGAGGTGGTCGTGGTGGCAGAGACAACTTCGGAGGGGGTCGTGGTGGTAGAGACAACAATCAGGGAGGATACAACAATTACAATCGCGGTGGACAGGGAGGAGGAGGTCGTGGCTACAGCAGTGGCTATCAGAGCACCCGGTACCAGGACGCATACAGCAGCGTCGGCAGGACTCCCTACCAAACAGGACCAACTGCTGCGGGCATCAACAGAGGCCAACAGGCAGCAGACGCAGGTGGTCGCATGGTAAGCTTGTCAAGGATGGGCAGCCGCTTCTAGATGCTGCGATCAATTTCTGCTACGAAAGCAGCGAACGAGGTTGCTGTTTTCATGTTACGTTTTTGTCTTCTCCAGGTTAAATTGGACATCAATTTTGTAGTATTTTATACTCCCGTTCTCCACAGAGAACGATTCCAGTGTCTGATGCAGTATTTCAATCTGCCAGTGGCATCGTTTGTGTAGGATGAGTTTTCCTTGTCAGCCAATATAATTTAGGTATTAATGCTTAGTTTCTTCGCCTTAAGCTTGTCAATGTGGACATTCAGTGGATTTTGATTTCCTGAAAGATTATTTAGGTTTGCATCGAAAACCTTGTTTTCATTCCGAATACAAGAACTGGTGTTGGTTTGTCGGGTAGAGTTCTTTGGATGATATTTCGGGCACTGCTTGGGAGAATGCTAATGTTGATACGATGAATTTTCTTCGTGTGTTGTTTTTGTAGTTAGATTTGAATGACGTTAAATAGCCACTTAGGTTGAGTGGTTTTCTTCATTTGTCAGTTTCACCGATCACATTTGCCTTCATATTTCGGTGTTCTGTCCGTGTAGTATTTTTCAAGAGTAACCGATAAATGGTTAGCCGGCTAGATCTCCTCTTTACTTCACATTAGCACACTGTTTGCTGTACTCACATGTGGTAGGGTCATTCCGAGAATGAAGAGGATTAATATCACTCAAAATATCTTGCTTTGTGATATGTTGAATGTTTTGTTTCTTTGGACCATTTCAAACAGCCATTGTCAGGTTGTCAAGTTGTGAAATAAACAGCCATGTGTCTGGTGTCAAGTATTTGAAATTCAATTTAGCAGACGATTATTCTGAAGTGGTGTGATAATACTTTGTATCCGTGAATGCTCATACAATTTACATCTGTTGAGTACTTTTTAGCTTGAAAATTTAAAGTGAATATCAGATTGTATCTAGTGTTAGTTGGATTTTCTTATATATACATATATATATATATATATATATATATATATAAAAGACAAATACGCATGTGAATAATTTATAACATTGGTTTTTCTTCCTTCCATAATTTTACGATTCAATTATAAAATTATTTTAAACAGTATTTAATCAAATTTTTTATTTATATACAAAGTTAAGATAATTTCTAATGGGGCACTTGTTCTATAATATATATTGTTCAAAATAAATTCATGGCTTATACAAATGCTGAACTAATTAAACCACTTTCTTAGCAAGAATTAAAAAATGTATTAAAAGAATATATAACTTATAAAAAAAATATCATACCTAGATGAGGTATGAGTAGAATCTTTTAAAACATTTTAGGATGTGAGTGGTGAAAATTAATTGAGAATTACTAATTATGTTTTAAATAGTAATTTCTTCTTTTAAAATATACAAAGAAAAAATACAGTTCTTCTACATAAAGATAGAGATAGAGCCATTCTTGGCAATTGGAGGTCTATTAATTTTTTGAACATGTTACATATAACATATGCCAAGATCTTGCAAACATGGATTCAAGTTGTGCTTTTGGAAACAGTTTATAAAGAACAAACTGACTTATTATCAAGTTAGATATTATTAATATTTCAATAATCAAGAAATCTTGCATAATGCAAAATGCTTAAACAATCTATATTACTTTTAAAATTGAACTTATTTTTTAAAGCTACTGATAAAATTTCATAATAATTCTTATTTAATACCATAGATAAGTTGGACTTAAGTCAATACTTTGTATACAAGATGTAATTAATATTTAAAAGAGTTGAAGCTACAATTAAATACAATAGTTTTCTTATCTAAAAAACATTTATTGATAAAAAGACAAGATGAGATTATTATCTATCTTTGCATTTATTTATCATAATTAATAAAACTTTATATGTTGCTATTATGGATGTCAAAAAGAAATAACAAGATTTATTGTGTTTCTACTTTAAAAAGATTAAAAGAACAAATAATTAGTTAATATGTAAGTCAATTAACTTTAATTATATAGAAAATAGAAAGAAATATTATAATACTAGTAGAAATTCTTCATAAAATTTGCAAATCATTGAGTTTCAAACTTAACATATCTAAAATAATTGTGTGTTGACAAATTCAATAAGAGTTAAATGTTGCAATAGACAAATAAGTATGGTTGGACTTGGGCTTTTAATGACAAACTAAGAAAATTTCTAAAAATTTGTTTTTGTTTAAATCTTTATATATAAAATGTGGTTTAATTTTTAATTTTAAAATTTTTAAAAAACTAAATATTTGGTAATAAAGATAAATATAGCAAAAATAATCTAATATAGTTTAGAATATATTCTCATTTTTTTAATACTTCTTTATAAAGAATGTGTAATAAATAGTAGGCAAATTTTAAATAGATCTTTTAATGGAATATGAATAGAGATATAGATCCAAAAATCAGAAAAAATTAAAAAAATTTAGACTAATATAATGTAATTTATTTATTCAAAATAATCTAAAATGTTTCATAAAATTTAAAATAAATTTGTATAGAAGGATCTATATTTTATTCTCATTAGCACACTTACTACTTTAAAATCAACAACAATGCATTATATAAATGGTTTGTACAAATCCTAAGATATTTTTAATAATAATAGTCTTTGTATAAAGAAAAGTGATGATGTTTAAGAAAAATTCAATATCATGCTATAAGATCATTGAATAATGAAGCAATTCATAGATGATAATCTACCATGTCATTGAATTAATTGCAATCTTTCCTAGAATGAGAAACATCATCACACCAAATACATCTTTGTACATACACTTGTTTAGAAACATTCTTTAAATTCTTTGTAGAAGTCTTCTGTATAAGCCTTGTAAGTTTGTTTTGAAGATTTTGCATCCAACATATAATTTCTTCAATTTCTATATATATATATATATATATATATATATTTATGTAGACATTAGAAGTTGGACAATAAGCATTGTTGGTCATGTAGCATGCACTTGAATTTTAGATGCTTATACTATCCTTAGAATACTAATGCTATCATTCTTTCTTTTTCATTTTGCAAGCAATCTTACAATGTCTTCAATATTTTTCTACTTTGTTGTTAATCCTTCATCTTCATCTTTGTCTTAAAGAAGCAACTCCAATTTTATTTATAATTCTCCATCAACAACTTGAAGAAATAATTCAACCTTCTTTGGCTCAAATGTTAACTTTTCTACCTTTGATAATTAAGAATATTGTCTTTCAAACTTCCTTAATAGTTGTGTTGCTTGTAAATTCTTATTAGGCTGTTCAATCTATTGTAGAAATAATTTCTTAGTAATACAATCAATGTCCTTCAAGAAATATTTATCTTTTAATGTATGAAAAATATCTCCTATAAATTCCTATAATGATCTATAATTGATCAAATATGTTTCTTTATCTTTAGTACTTTGTGTTACGGATCCACTATATGGGAGACAAAATAAGAAGAACTAATGAATTTCAATAAGAAAGATAACAAAAACTTGATTAAATAAGATAAAATTAAGATCAACATCTAGAAAGGTAAATTATAATTCTAAAAGATATATTGTTGGACTGAGGATTCCCTATGCCTTGACTCCAATATATACTAGGTATTAGGAAGCTTCTTAAGAAGTTTCTATGTTACTTAAAGATAAAGCAACCTTAAGAAGCTTCTCAAATAACTTTCTTAATTCTTTTAGAACTTTCTAGAACTTGCTAAAATATTTTAAGAATCTTCTAGAACCTTCTAAGAATCTTCTAGAATCTTCTAAGAATCTTCTAGAATCTTCTAAGAATCTTCTAAGAATCTTCTTGGAATATTTTAGAATCTTCTAAAATATAATAAAATATTTTAGAAATATTTCTAGAATCTTCTTATTGCATATTTGTAACATCACCTCCCCTTCTAACATTAAATTCCACAAAGAGCATTAATTTCATATCTATTTTTTTATTTTTGGTTTTATTTTTAATTTATTTATATATATACACTCATAATTATATATATATATTTATATATATATATATATATATATATATATATAATATCTTAAAATAAGTTTAAGTTTTTGAAGATAGCATCAATGAAACTCTCATACACTTTGCAGCACATTTATTAGATTTTTTGCTGCCTTCTTTATTTGCTCATTGATATCATAGCCATGCCAATGAATAAAATACTTTAACTTGCCTCTTCTTTGTCAATAATCAAGGATCTTTTTCATCTCAAATTCTACATGATTATCTATTTCAATGCAAGGTGGTGATAGTTGTATTCTTCATAGAATAGTTGATTCTAATTAAGCCTCTAAAAGAAAAAAAAATGAAAGATTGGATGTACCTCCATAGATGTGGATAGATCCAACCAATAAGCTACAAGATTGATTTGCTTTTGAATACAAAATGGCACCAGTCTTTGGTAGTCCAACTTATTGCAAGGCTAATTGGTCTTGATATTTTGTCAAAAAAGCCATACTTTATCCTAAACTTGAAAAGCAGGGAATTCTTTTCTATATTTGTGTGAAGAAGCTTTGTATTGTAGAAATTCATGATAAAGAGCTTTTTGCTATTTTAGATTTTTTTCAAGAATGACATTACTTATTGGAAAGTGTTACATATCTTATGATTATATATGTAGATCACAAAAATTAAAAGTGTTATGTTAGCTTAGATTTTGAATCGTAGCCAAACTTATTGGAATATATCATTATCTGGTTTTTATTTTATGATTACATATTGACTAAGAAAGAAACAAGGACTATCAAAGACTTTATTTACAAGATCATATCTTACTCTAAAGGCTAAAGAAACAACATTTAATTAGCAATATATCACTCTTTTGAAGCTAAAATAATTTTATCTTTATGCTATTTCTATGGTTACACTTGTTGATTTAAGTTTTCTTGAATGAATTTTTACATTGTCAATTTAGGACTTATTAGTTTGTAATATCAAATATTACCTTGACAACAACAAATTCATGATCTTGGAAGATCATTTGTATTTTGAAGATTATTTATATATTCTAGAAGAATTGATGCAACTTTTTTCTTTTTATTCTTCTCATGATTTTCTAGGTACATGACATTTTGGATTCAACAAAACATTTGAGCTTATTTCTTGAGATTTCTGGTAGCTTCAAATGTGAAAGACCATGAAAGACTTTGTTGTCTCATATGACATTTGTTCAAGTTCGAAGAATTCTATACATTACCTTTATGGACTTCTATAGCCACTACCAATTTCAAAGTGACGATTGTGATTAGTATCAATAGATTTCATTATTTATTCATTGTCATTAGTTGCATTTGATGTTGTATACATTCTTATAGATTGACATTCTAATATATTTTATATTTTTTTTATTTAATAAAATAATTTTTAAAGAATCAATAATAAAACTCTTTTTTAATAATATATAATAATATCATAGCTTATCTGATGACATCATTTTTTTTTCAAGGACCTCAATTTATATCAAGTCTTTAAAATTTTATTTTTGGAGGTATTGAAGATAGGTATCTTATTCTCTATTATGTTTCATTTTCAAAGTAGATGGTCAAATAAATCAAGTCAATGAATTTTTAAAGTAGTATTTGTGATATACCATCAACTATCAACATGATGATTAGTCTTCATATTTATCTTTAGTGGAATTTTCTTATAATAATATCCTTCATGCTTCAATTCAATAAATATCGTTTTACTCCAATTGTGATTATCATTCAAATTTTGATTTCTTAGGTACATCAAAGAATAAAAATCTAATGGTTGAAGATCCAGCAAATTAATTGTCATAGCTCTAAATAACTTTGAAGTTCTATTTAGAAGCAACTCAAGATCCTTATAAAGTATCTTCAAATAAATTTAAAAAAGAATTTCCTTAAAGTATGGCTTCTTTGAAAAAATATTAAGACTAATCAACCTTCCAATAAGTTAGACAATCAAAGACTAGGGCCATTTTTTATTCAAAAGAAAATGAATTCAATGGCTTACTAGTTAGAAATATCAACATCTATGCAAGTATATCTAGTCTTTTATGTTTTTTTTTAGAGGCTTATTCAGAATCAACTATTCCATGAAGAATACAACTATCATAGCCTTGCATTGAAATAGATAATCTTATGGAATATGACATGGAAAAGATCGTTGATTTTTGATTAAAAATAATCTAAGTTAGAATATTTTATTCATTGGCATGGCTATGATATCAATGAATATATGTCGGAATCAATAAAAAAATCTAATTAATGCACCACAAAAGATAAAAGAGTTTTATTGATACAATCTTTATAAATCCAAACCTATCTTGTATGACTTTTTTATGAAGCTAATGCTAAAAAGTTGAATATATCAAAGAAAGTAGATTTGTGATTGATGTTTCTTGTAAAACTTAGAGTTAGAAGAAGAGGTGATGTTATAGCATCAAATAGAATATTTTAGAAATATTCTTAGGATATTTAATTAAACTCTAAGAAATTCTAAAAGGATTCTTAAAAGATTCTTAAAATCTTTCAATAGGTTCTAAGAAGTTTTAGGGAACTAATGTAGTTATTTGAAAAGCTTTGTAAGATTGTTTTATTATTTTATTTGAGAAGCTTTGTAGGATTATTTTATTTTAGAGTTGTCTACTCCATTACAGCTTGAACTTTCTTTGGATCCATTAATAAGCGGTCATTAGATATAATATATTCAAAAAATTCTACTTTTGATTGATAAAATACATATTTCTCAAATTTGGTGTATAATCCTATATCTTATAACTTTTACAAGATTAATGTCATATATTCTTCATATTTTTTATGAGTCTTTGAATAGATTAAGATATGATCAAAATAACAAAGAATAAATTTATTTATGAATTCTTGAAAAATATCATTCATCAAATGTTGGAATATAGCTAGAACATTTGTCAATCCAAAAGGCATGACATTATATTCAAAATGCATGTATCTTATCTAAAATGCTATCTTCTATTCATCTCTTTTATTAATCTGTACAAAATTATATGTTCCACGGAGTTCTATTTTGGTGTAGATCTTAGCTTAATTGAGTTGCTCCAAAAGCCATGATATCAACAATAATGGATAAAAATTCTTCATTTTTATTTAGTTGAGGTCGCAATAATCAACACACATTCACAAAGATCCTTCTATTTTCTTTATAAAAAGTATTAGTATACTTACTAGAAATTTGGAATATCAAATAAATTTCTTTGGAAATTTTTTGTTGATATAATCTTTCAATGCCAAAAGCTTGTTCTGTGATAGGTTGTAGATTGGACCAAATGGTGGTTGAGTCCCTTCTTGAAGATTGATGGCACAATCATATAGTCAATGTTTCAATAATATGTCAATATTCTTCTTTTCAAAGACATCTTAAAACTTCTTATACTATTTTAGGATAGCTACTAATAAGCTTGCTTTTTCATGAGCTGGAGTTGCATAAATAATAAATGACATTTTCTTCTTAGTCGTTTTTTTATAAAAGTCCTTGCTGCTAGAAATAAAGGCTTTATTATTGATGACATTTTGATAAATTTTTCTTGAAGGAATTTTATAGAAAATTCAATTGTATGATACTTCCAATCTATAGATGGATTATAACTTTTTAGCTACAAAAGTCCTAAAATAATAGATTGGACAAGGTTCTAATAATATTGAATATTATTTTGCTACTATGGCCTTCAAATGATATTTCTAGCAATATGGTCTCATAAATAATATTGCCTGAAGATAAAGATCTACTATCTATTATTTCTATATATATATGTTTTGATTTTTATATTAGAAGAATTTTATGAAGTTTAAAAAATTCTTCATCTAAAAAACAAACAAATGTTCTTGAATCTAATAATGCATTTGTTTGAAGTTTTTGTGGACCAAGAAATAAAAATATAGTAAAACAACAAGTAAGTTGGGTAGAAAGAGAGGGACCTTGATGAATTTGAAGTATTAAAATGTCTAGCTACACAATTGCTACTATGGTTGGGCTTCTTTGTTTTCATAAACAATTGCATTGTTAGTCTTCATTGTATGTTGTTTCTTTGAACAATTCTCAAATTTGTGACCTTCTTTACTACAATATAAATATAGGCCTTGTTAAAATCGATATTTTTTTTTTTCTATTGTAAGAGGATTGAACCATATTGCATCAACTTGCATATCCTTAGCTTCATAGTGTGGAAGTAATGCATTTGTTGAAGCAAAAAAGTATAAATTTTTAGTGAGTTTTTTTGTCAAAATCTACAAGAATTGATCTTGATGACATTGAAATAATTGATTATTGCACTTTACAACTTAATTGATGACTTCATGGAGTGTATGATGATTAGATAATGATAGTAATAGATCTTCTACATCATCTTTTAATGTTCAATAGAATTGGTTCATAAAAGCTTGTTTATCTCAATTGATGTCATAAGCCAATTGCCTAAAATCAAATGTATAAATTGATGTAGAGCATGACTCTTGACATAATAAAAAAATCTTTGTTTTTGTCTATTGGACCTAGTCATGTTTTCCAAATTCCTCCACAAATGCTTCTAAAAAAGCTTCAAAGTTGCTCAAGATTGGAGATCTGTTCTCAAATAAAGGAACAAATTAATATAAGGCTTGTCCTATGAGTAAGGTTCCAACTAAACTAATTTGTGACTCTTTTATTGAATAGTGCTCAAGTTATAGAAAAGTTAACAATCAAATTTGGTTAACAAACTCTTAGAACTTTGAGCATGTACCATCAAACTTTTCTAAAAGACTAATTTGAGACTCCTTATATTGTTATATAGGTGAATTTTCTTGTTGAGCTACAAGTATTACCGCCTCCATGGATATAGAGGCTAAAGAAGGTTCTTGCATCTTAGATTGATTTATTCTAAGTCTTGCATCACAATGAAATCTTGCCAAAAATTCTTCAATTTTAGTAATTCTATAAGCTGTTATTATAGAATTTTCTAAAAACAATTATAAAAAATTCTATAATAACATCTAACTTAGACTCAAGAAACTAAACCATATTAATATCTTTACCTCCAAGAATTCCAAAAAAGAAAAAAAAAATTAAACAATAATAATTTAAGAGAAGATATTTTGTAACATCTAAAGTATTTAGATGCTTTCAAGAGGGATAATCTACTTTCTATCAAGAAAGATCAAATTTTAGTATTGATAAGAAGGCAATCTCAACAAGTTGTCATAGTTATACTATATGAGAGACCAAATAAGAAGTTAAATAGAAGAATTTTAATAAAAAAAACTAACAAGAATTTAATTAAATCTGATGAATATTAAATCAATACAAAGAGAAGTGAGCTAGAATTCCAAGACATATGATCAAGATTGAAAATTCTCTTAGCCTAGACTCATATATATATTAGATATTGAGAAGCTTCTTAAGAAGTTTCAATGTTGCGTGAAGATGAAGCAATTCTAAGAAGCTTCTCAAGCAACTTTGTTAATTTTTTTAAAACTTTCTATAACTTATTAGAATATTTTAAGAATCTTCTAAAGCCTTTTAGAAATCTTTTTAGAATCTTTTGGAATCCTTTAGAATATAATAAAATATTCTAATAATATTCCTAAAATCTTCTTATTAAGTGTATCAAACATGATCTCCAACCAATAGCTACATTTGATTCTATCTGTGTTTTTGTAGATTAACTTACAAAGACATCATATTTTATCCAATGCAAAAAAACAAATTCCAAAGAAAAAACAACTAGAATTTTTTTTGATAATATTTATTAATATCATGGCCTATTTCATGACATAATTTCTGATTGAAAATCTCAATTTAGTAATTTCAATATCTTTATGAATATTTCATTAAATAATATCTCTTGAGTTGAATCTATTGATTTTTAAGTCTTTAGTTCTTTTATACATAATATATATATATAAGTCACAAATAATAATAATAAATGATGGAATATAATGTGTATTTAATATATTCTATTTTATAGCAAATAATTTCTTGTGTCTTTATTTTAGTTTTGATGGATGTCATTAATAAAAAAAAACATCAACTGTTCTATTGCATCTATAAGATTCTTCAATGGCCTCTATGTTTATTCCTTAGTATCACATCCACACCAATGTATATGACATTCCAACCTATTTGAGTGCCTCCTTAAATCCAAGATTTCTTCTACCTCAATTTTTTCATTGTTATCCACTGCTATTTGAGTATGTAGCATTTGTCTACTTTTTGGTAAATCCAAATTCTTTTATGGTTCATTGAAAGACATATGGAATACAATATGGATCATTATAGATTCCAATATTTTTAAATAATATGCAAATGAATTGATTTGTTTAAATATAAAAATAATCAAAGTCTTTAATAATCCAACTTGTCACAAGGACAAATAATTTTGGTAATACAATGGAATAACCATACATTATTACAAACATAAAATTGAGATAGTTCTTTGCAATATATACATATATATATATATATATATATAGATTGTTTATTGTTTTTTTAACTTTATTTAATTGTGTCTTCATTTTCACATGTAGTAATAATAAATCATTTACCAAATCTTCTATTATAAGATTATAAGCCTTTGAAAAGTCTAAAATACAAAATTTTGGATAATAACCATAATTAGTATTGAAATATGTTTGTTGAATATGTAGTTGATGGTATATCTCAAATATCGTTTTAAAACTTGATTCTCCTATTAAGTTTTTTTATAAATATATGAAATAAAATGGAAGACCAAAGATAATTTTATGTCCATCTTTAATATTTTTAAAAAAGTTTCTTAAAACCTAGATAAAGTTGAATCCTTCTATTTGATATAATATAATATAATATATTTAATAATTGATGATATTAAGGAAGAAAGAAAGATAAATGATTGAAAGTACAACAATATGTAGTACTAAAAGAATTTTATTTATTTATTAAATAATTTTTTAGCAACATTTTTTAGATGACGATTTTAAATGATTTATTTGTTCAATATTATTTATTTTTATTGATAAAAATAATTTAAATCTATAAGGTCTATAATAAATATAAAATCAAATAAACATAATTACATATGTTATTCTATGCTAATTTTATCTTTAAGTTTTATTGAAAATATATTTGTGTTGTTGAAATATGAAATAGATTTAATGAAGTGTAATTTTAGAATATCATTAAAACACATCATTCCATGATTAAAGATAATGAACTGTAATTAATTTAAACTAATATGTGTAAGAACAAGTGAGTAAGTTTTGAAAGTAATACATATCAGAAATGCAATCTGTCAATTTTTTCATGTAAGTAATTCATTTTTATTCGTTGAATTTTGTATTTATAGCATGATTATTTAGCTAATTATACATTACTCTATTTACTTATTTATTTATTCGCGGTACCAGTGAAAAGAAATTAATCATGTTTTAGTGTGATGTAAAATGCGTTGTGCAAAATGCGTCAAATTAACTTCAAAATCAGCGTTCATTTCTCATGAATATATATTAGAGGGTCGAATATAAAAAGAAGCTGTCTGTTTCGAAATATTTGAGAATATTGTCAGGTTGTCAGGTTGACTTGCCGAACACATGTATTGCATCTGTCACTTTTATTAACTTCAATATACTATATATGCACATATGGTTAGGTAATTCCTTTATTAGATGCCCTTACTTTACTATATACACTGGATGTGGCGGTGGAGAGAAAGCGGAACAGAGGGGAATCCATCAATTTGACGCAGCAAAGGCTGATCTCCAGTGGATGACGAGATCGTGGGAACACCAACTTGACCAAGTCCGGAACCTTTTCGGATTGAGAACCTGGATGTGGAGGACCTGGAATATATCCTGGTTGAGAACTGGTCTTCGGTGGTCTGGAGTCAAACCTGGAAAAAGTGGCGCGGCCCGGGTATGCCTAAGTTAGGAACGCGGCTCGGAGGATCCGCCCAGATGTACTACGGGAAAGTTGTACCGCATGCTAATATTGCAAGCATTTGAAGCTCCCAGATCTACCCTGACGGTGGAATCACCATCCCCGATTCACCTTGCGGAGAGGGGCTTTGTCAGGGCAGCTGTCATCTTACTGTATTTTCACCCTCCAATGGATGCTTCCCCCCCCCCCCTTCCCTCAGTGCGATCCTCTTCGTCCGCACAGGGCCATGGCCCTCACTTATTTCAGCATCATTTGAGCTGGTTTCCGGTGTCTGCTGTATGGTGTCTGCTTTCAGTCTCCATCCAAAACAGGAGTCATTCGTCTCTGGCTGGGAGAAGTGTCATGCAATTCCTTGATTGCATCATGCCTGCCGGTAGGTGTTGAAGGCTCAAGGGCCTGTGGTAGCAGCGCCTGGGTGGGGCTGCATTTGTTGGCAAGGTTTTTGGTGTGGATCTGAGAAGTCGGAGGTGGAATTTGGATCCCAGGTGAGGTGCATGTTTCATAAGTGAGTGCTGCCTTAGTAAATAGTAGCACAGTGGATTAGAATACTGTGCTGAAACCTTTAAAATGCCAGCTGCGGCCCGTGGGGGCTGTGGGAAGAGTGGTATGAAACGCCGGTAAATATTCGGAGATACTTGTTGTTCTGTTTGTTTGCTTTCATTTCGGCAACACTGAAGAGAGAGCTGCTGCTAGTTGGAAACGCAGTCTTTGTGTTGAGCTTTGTGGTAGGTGCTAAAAGAAATTAGTGCATGAATCACTCTGCTTATTTATTTTTTTAACACGATTTTCTTAACAAATAGATTAAAATTTTAATCATATCGCGACACATTTGCAGAGGCCAATGTTTTGCTGCCCTGGACTTAATCAGTGAGTGTATAAGTTAGTGTCATTGCCGGGAAATTGAAGTTGACTTGAGAATAATCTTCAGGGGATACCGTAACGAAGAGCGCGTAGGATTTGGCCATTATCATAGCAGGAGTTGTGGAGACTGTAGAGCTGAACGAGCATGCGATAATTTGGAGTCTTAGGTTGCGGCGTCGAACAGTGAGGGTGGTGTTCATTCCGACAATCAACTGTGCGAAGAGATGTTTGGCCGAGCAGCAGCTAACACAAGGATGAGGGGCCGCAATGATGGCGGTGCCCAGAAGCGCCGTGTGTTGGTCACGGTGTGCACTTTGTTGCTCATGTTTTCACTTATCTCTTTATACCACGGGTCTTTCTTCAGCAATCGCAGAAACAAGCTCGCTGTTCCAGACAGCTTTGATCCCACTGCTTCAAGTTGGTCCGCTAATCTCGCAGCTGACCCTAAGGAGGGTGCGGCTGATAAAGATAGGCTGTCGGAGAAGATTGATACCAATGGTGATGGATCTGAATCTTTTGAGGTTGAGCAATCAGAGGATGAAACCGCATCCGACGGTGATACGTCGAAAGTGTTACCCGTAAGTTCAGCCGTGTTTTTTAGTTAAACATTTGTGTGATTCTCACTCGGGCTTCATCTTTGAAAACACATAACGGCACTATGATGTGTATTTCTAGGTTCTGCCAAAGATTAGGTACTTTCCGAGTTGATTCTAGTTTTAACGACCCCCGATTAGCATTGTCACACCACATTCTATTTTCAAAGATGTACCCGTATAACATACTCTCTACAGTTGCCATGGTTCGGGTCAGCATTGATCACCTCCATTTCAGTGTTTTGTCTTCACCTCCGTCCATTTGTTTTCTATGCCATATAGTTTGATCTTGCTGTAGTCAGAGAGTAATGTTAAGAGGATCTATGTTTGCGCAGGTGTGCGACGCTCAGTATACTGAGATCATTCCTTGTTTGGACCTCAAAATGAATAAGAAATTAAAGTTGAAGCTCAACCACTCTGTCATGGAGCATTACGAGAGACACTGCCCTCCTCAAGAGCACCGACTCCAATGCTTGATTCCTCCTCCTCCCAATTACAAGGTATCATTTCTTCTTATCAGTTAATATTGCGGTTTAATCTAAGATAAATTTTATATTTTAAACTTTTCTACTTGATCTTGTTGAATGTGTTCTTACCACGGTTGTTTAATTCTGCCTGCATGGCAAGATTAATCGATTTGTTAATACTTACGTGAAATGCCAATGTTCTATACTTTGTTCACATAAAGCTGAGCTTATATTCTTTCAAACACACCAACACAGCGCGTACTCATCTTCGAATGTCAGAGCGTCTAATGATGAGAAACTAAGTTCAAATGGTGAGTTATTTGTGTAAGCTAAGCGATGGACTTAAATGAAATGCTCATGTTTGGTGCCTACTATCTGTTAAATCACTTGCAGGTGCCCATCAGATGGCCTAAAAGCAGAGACGAGGTCTGGCAGTCCAACGTGCCCCATACATTTTTAGCAACTGAAAAGTCCGACCAGCATTGGATGGTTGTGAATGGTCAGAAAGTGAATTTCCCAGGTGGTGGCACGCATTTTCCCAACGGCGCGGACAAATACATTTCGTCTGTTGCCAAGGTATGTTTGAATCCATCAGTCCACTTGGATTAAATAGTGTAAAGTGACCCAGTGAGTGTATTGGTTCTCTGGTCGTGTGGAAAATTCTATTTGTTTTTAACCTAGAATTGTCGAGTTACAAGTCATTGCAATTTCTATTTTAATGATCCTCTTGAAAATTCTGAGTGTGATGTTGCTTCTAGACTGATGACTTGAGGTTTGGTTCAGAAAGTTGACAATATTCTGCTGTACGAAGATTCCGAAGCCTCCAGACTTGTTTAGGTTTAAGGATGGTCGTAACACAAATTGTTTTGATTTCATCTAGTGTTTGAAACATCTGTTTGCTCACTCTACGAATTCTTCTTCTTCTTTTTTTTTTTTTTTTTTTTCCCCCCTTAGATGTTGAAGAACGAGGAAGGTAACCTCAGCATGGATGGAAGCATCAGGACTGTGCTTGATGTAGGCTGCGGAGTCGCAAGCTTTGGTGCTTATTTGTTGCCCTTGGAGATTATTGCTATGTCGTTGGCGCCTAATGATGTGCACCAGAACCAAATCCAGTTTGCCCTCGAAAGGGGTATTCCTGCTACTCTTGGTGTTCTAGGGACAAAGCGTCTACCATATCCTAGTAAATCGTTTGATCTGGCTCACTGTTCTCGTTGTCGAATCGAGTGGCACCAGCGGGATGGAATTCTTCTTTTGGAAGTGGACAGACTCTTGAGACCTGGTGGATACTTTGTCTGGTCTGCTCCTCCAGCTTATCGTGAGGATCCCGAAAGCCGTCAAATCTGGAAGGAGATGTCTGAGCTTGTGCAGAACATGTGTTGGACGGTAGCTGCCCACCAAGATCAAACTGTCATCTGGCAAAAACCGCTTACCAATGAGTGTTATGAGAAAAGACCTGAGGATACATTACCTCCACTGTGCAAGACAAGTGATCCGGATAGTGCCTGGGAGGTGCCCATGGAGGCTTGCATTACTCCTCTTACAGGTTTATCATTTACATCTGTTAGTATCACTCTGCATTTGCATAGAAAATTTTGATCTGAATGCAGTGGATATTACATCTCACGTCGGAATACCACCTTATGTGGATTGTAACGTTTCAAGTTCCACGTGAAGCAGGCGATATTCTCAAAATGAACTCGCGAAGATTGCACAGTATACTAACATAATATTCCGGAGTCAGTGCAGTTCTGACGGATTTCTTGTAACGCAGATGAAGCTCACAATATTGAGCCATGGCCCAAAAGAATGGTTGCCCCTTCGCCCCGACTGAAAGGACTGAGAATTGACGAGAAGACGTATCTAACCGACACTGTAATTCTCTGAACTCTTCATGAGGATAAGATGGTTTATGTATGTACATAATAACGAAGCCCGGCCATTTCAACTGGTCGTGACCGTGATAGAGACATGAGACACTCCTGCATTTTCCTATCGAAAACTAATTCAGTGCCCTAGGAGTATCATTAATGTAGCTGTCGTTCTTACTCTGTTTAATGTGAGTAAAAATGACACGAAAGACTTGTAGCTTTATACGCGTTTCTGTTTGATATCTTATGCAGAATACATGGAAGAGAAGAGTCGATTTCTATTGGAGCTCCCTGAAGGATGCTCTCCAAGTAGAGCAGAACAGTGTACGGAACATCATGGACATGAAAGCAAATTATGGAGGTTTTGCAGCAGCTCTAAAGGAGAAAGACCTGCCTGTCTGGGTTATGAATGTCGTGCCATCGTCCGGTGCTAATTCATTGGGCCTTGTCTATGATCGGGGTTTCATTGGATCCCTCCACAACTGGTAAATTTTCTTTCTCATAGGTTCTAGCGATCCTTTTGAATTGTTCACATTGCCCATCATTCAATTACTTGCCTTAAACTGCGTATTGGTACTATTCTGGCGACTTTTGTTATACTTGTCGCAAAGCGATTTAGTTGGAATCTCTTTAAAATCGTTGTCAGACAGACTTAGCTGAAATACTTTTTATATATCTGAACTAGGAATTTCTTTGGTACCAGGCACCGACAACTTTACAGTGCTTCTTAGTCTGTAGAAGGTTCAGATGATAACCTGTTTTGTGATTGACGTGGTGTATCTTGGAGCTGGACACATTTACAATATTTGTCGTACTTGTTTGTGTCGCAATTTTGGCTAGGATTTTATAGGAACGTTTTGAGCTTGAACTTGAAGTATGTGGTGGAATGTTCAGGTGTGAAGCTTTTTCGACATACCCGCGCACATACGATCTGCTGCATGCATGGACTGTATTCTCAGATATTGAGGATAAAAACTGCAGAATTAAAGATCTTTTGTTGGAGATGGACCGGATTTTGCGTCCCATGGGCATTGTTATTATTCGAGATAGGTCAGATACAGTTGACCGAGTAAGCAAGTACCTCACAGCTTTGCGCTGGTCTAACTGGCATCATGTGGTCGACGCTGAAGAGGACGACCTATCACTTGGTGAGGAGAAGATCCTATTCGCAAGGAAGGAACTGTGGCAACCTGAAGACGTTTTGTGATGTTCTGGGCCTTGATTGCATTGCTTCAGTCCACGAACGTTTTTGAAGATGAGCATGTGCAATGTATTTTTAGGGTTCTAGATGATATTTGGGATGCGGCCCTGAGCCTGGTAAAATTAACACAGATTGATGGTGGTGCTCACACTGTAAGAACATGACGCCAGCAACGTGCTTGTAGGGACCTGGTCTTTGGGCTGCAGACATTTTTGTTGCTTACATCTGCTTAGCCTGGTGTTTGCTGGCCTTGACAACCAGAAAATCTTAGAAAGACTACACACGTCGAATGACTAACTGTTAGGTAATGATGATGATGAGAAGAGATGGCATCCCTTTTTTTACTGGTTACTCTATTGCTCTATGTTGATTGAAGCTCAAGAATGAAGAACCGTAGTTAATACCCGAAAAAGGCAGGGTAGGTTTATAAGACATGCTTGCCTCGCAAGTTGTCACAAAGTATGTATACTTTTCATGATTGCTCAGCTCTTGTGAGCACTTGGTTGCCTTCTTGAGTTTTTACAGCTCATTCTTCGTAGGTTCAGATAGTTCAGAAAGAGACTGGAGTAAGTGCTTAACTTCATTCTTACAGGATGGCGAATTGCTGGAAAGATTCTAAGATCGATCACGTGTGTTTGCTACTCAAATCATCATATAATAGGCTTAAGTGTCAGCCCACTCACTCCTATATGATGGTGACTGCTACGTCGGGATAGGGACTGATTAGAATGGATGAGGCAATCTGCCAGGTAAGCCTGACACGAATGGGATAGTTTCCTCCTATAGGTAATACTGGTGATCTCAAAATATAAATCACGATTCCAGAACGTATATCCTTGAACTTTATCAACCCCCTGTCATGACTAATGCTCAATCAAACTGTACAAAACTTGCTAGCAAACGCTTGGTGTAGAGCATGCAGGAATTTGACATGCAGAGTGATGATGGGGCAAAAGGCACATTTTACTGGTCAAACTCCTTAACAACGTTTTGAGTGTTCTGACTGAGTCCCTGAGCCCTAGCGTGCACCGCTGCTGCAATTTCTGTCGTCAAGCTTGTGACAGAAAAATATGCATATCGGCTATCTGGCTGTCTCTCCCTTCCAGCAATACTGTAAACTTAGAATTTTATGTCCTCCAGAGTCATGTGTATAATGTAAGTGTATTTGTGCCTTCAATAAATATAAATAAATTAGTGAATACATGTCAGGTATCCTATTGCATCTATTGATTGCGCCAGCAATAGGACAAAGCTTCTTTGGTTCTAATACCTCTCAACAAGGCAAACCCAGGGTAGAGTGCTCTCTCAACTTGCATAATCCTCATCCTAAGCATGTAAAGTTAGGTCGTTTCGGGGAACCTTGTTGTTCTAGTGGATTGTTACTGTTGTTGTTTACTGTACATTTGTTTTTTTACATTTTAACAATTTTTGTAACATTCGCTACTTGTTTCAACATTTGAGGAACACGTCTAATTTTCTGGATTGTCTTTTTATTTCTATTTTTTTACATATTTTCCACGACGTGTATCTACATTTAATTATGTTGAATCAAAAACTAGTTTTTTTTTTTTTCTAAAGATTCCACAGTTTTTCTTCAAAGATGCGGATTTATTTATTTATTCTGTATGTACATTCCACAATTAAGTGTCCCTGTTATCCAAAAGCATTTGCATCAAAGGACTGGCAGGCAAACCCAGAGAGATCCAAACCCTAATTCTGTGATTTCAGGACGTTGGAGTCGCTTTGCTCTCGACTTGGCCTCTCTCATCGCGTTGCAATCCTGATTAAAGATCTTTGGCTTGTTTTTCGGTCTAAATTTAGTGTTCAGGTTTTGCTTCCTTTCTTGGATTAATTGAGTTTTTAAATTTTACATGTATATATGAATAAATAAATAAAAGTTTGGCAATTGTGGTAGATTTTGGCAATTGGAAGCTTGTAATGAGATAAAGTGGTCTAGGGATATTTAGGAGATGAATTTTTTTATCCAAATCCTCCTTAAATTTGGTTATTTTGGTAGAAAATTTGTTGAGTAAGAGATGATTGAATATTGTTGTTTTGAAATTTCCAGCCAATTAATTTTGCAAATAAAGACAATATGCTGCATTGCAAATTTTAAAGAAATTAGTGGAATTGTTTTTATTGAAACGGATACTACTATAAGGATTAAAGAGGTTGAATTTGAAATGGATAAAACTTGGAGGTATAAAACAACAAGTGTACTTGTTCCTTGTTATGTTTAAGAAAAGGTGAACAATTAAGAAAAAAAAATCATAATAATTGTCTCCTTTGGAGAATTATAATAATGTGATTTTTATTTTATTTTTTTATGAATAGATTCCCTAGCAGCAATTCAATGATGGCTAAGAAAATATATTAAGTTGTGTAGAATTATTATAACAAATTTCAGTTTTGGTTTTTGTTTTGTTTTATTTTTTTGTCAATTATCACATCCTCTTATTTGCAATTTATTTTGTAGATTAGACATTTTTGTTATGATTATTAGATTTTATTATAGATTTTATTTTTATTTTTTTATAGATTTTTTGATAAGATTCTTATAGTCATAATAAGGACTAAGTTTTAAATAACAATTGGTTTTAAAAAGATTATTACAATTTTTATTTCTTAACTAATTCTTGGCTCTAACATTAAGATTTTGTACTTTTTACTTTTTATTTAATATTTTATTTTTTTTCAAAAACAAATAATATATTATTTAATAAACTATGTATAATTATTTTTTAAAATTAGTTATAATTATTAAATTTTCATAAATGTTTATCACCTCTATAATATCACTATAGATTTATATAAGAGTGATGTATAATAATCTATTTTGTATCAATAACTTCACATTTTGATATGTTGTAATATAAATATGCATATTTCTTTGATTTAATAGTCTAAGATTTAATATTCGTTCTAAATCTTATATCATAAACTTAGTTGTAATACTAATGTATATATATATATATATATATATTCTTTTTTGTATAATAATTCTTAGGTCTTCATAATTATGACAAATTTAGAAGAAATAAAGAATATTATAATGTAGATATATGAGCAAATCAAGATTTGGTACTTGCTATGGATTAACTCCATCTATTACATTGGCTAACATAAAGACTAATTAATTATAAAGAAATAGGCATTACAAGAGTATCTTCAATAATTATATTATCTCAAGTAACTTATACAAATACAATTGTATAATTTAGCAAATCTAGAAGTATTCATTTGAAGAAGTTTGATGGTATTAGATTTAAGTTTGAAGATTTATCAACCAAGTACAATTCTTTATTCAACTCCAAGCTCTTACTTATCTTATCCAAATATCTCAAGTCACATTTATTAGAATATAATTTAGTAGATCTCATTTTTTTATTTATTTTTATTTTATTTTATGATTTTTTAAAATAATAAGATCATATATTAGATAATTTGGATGTATTTTAGATAAAATTTTGGTCTATATATAGATACCATCATACATTTAATATATCAATTACAAAATTTGAGTTTTATAATGAAAAATTTAACTTGTGTTAATATTTTTATGAAAATTTTAATAATTTGTATTTAATTTCAAGTGAAAAAATGATGCTCAAACTATTAATTATTTTTATTAATTACAATATGATGTGAAGTTATTATTATTTAACTTACTTGATAGTCAAATTTTGATTTTAAAAATTAAATTTTCTAATATATGATCTTATTATAGTAATCAACTTTTTAAATTTTTTTATAGATTCAAGGTCCAAATTCTAGTATTTTTAGACATAAGTAGGCCTAAAATCTGATAGATCAAAAAAATCTTTTTGGACTCAACTTTGATTCAAGCAATAGCTGGTTAATTATCTTAAATTATCATTAAAATTTTAGATTACTTATTAAATAATAATTTATAATTATGAATTTCAAAAAAAATTTCTTTTATCAAAGTTGATAAGTTTTTAATTTTTATATTAAAAGGAATTCTACACCAACTACTATTTTAAAGTAGACTATATACAACTCAAATTTAGAAGAAAGATGATAAAGACTTCTTCAGATTAAAAAAAAATAAAAGAGATAGAGTAATAATTTGAAAAGTGGTTTATGTTTTTAGCTAATTTAAATATAACTTTGAATCAAACCAACAATAGTAATAATAACAACAAAAATAATTATGAATCATTCTTTGTACCTTATACTAATATTTTTTTTTAACCATTGGCCTTAGTAATTATTAATATCACTTCAATTAATTTTTATAATTATCTATATTTTTTTAATGAAAATTTATCCTCCAAAATTAATCTAATCTAATGTAGATTTTAAATAATTTAGTTATTACATAGATTGGATATCTTTAAGTTATTTTCTATTATCTAGATTTTATTATGTTAGTTTTTATATGGATTAAGTATCTATAACTTATCTTTTATTGTTTAAAACTTCTTGATCTAAATCTTTTTATTACATCAATTCTTCTAAACTACCTTTACATAACCAAATTACTTAAGATTGCTTCTGTCTTATTAGAGGTGTGCTATTAGATACTTCTATTATATCCATTTAGAGTTGGAGGGTTGTCATTAGAAAATTTGAGGTATTAGTTAGAAGGTCAATATAAATAACTAAGCAATTAGGTGTATTTATATCTATAAAAAGAAGTCCATTGGTATTTGAGTTAGTAGAATTGTTGAAGCTTGTAGTGGATTAATTTTAAAAAAATTGGACATAAAATTATACTTTATAGTGCTTTAATAGACAATTATCTAAATTTGATGATCTTTGTGAGCATTTGAATTAGGATATTGGATTGGCCTTATATCATTATGATTGGTTGGACTAAAGATAAGTTAGAGCTAATAAAGATACAAAAGATCTCTAAAGATCTATCAAATAATGTTTTAATCAAGAAGAGTATTTTATTTTTTTATTTTTTTATTTATTATTAAGTTCAAATTTAATGCAATTGGTATCACAAACATATATATTTACTCTAATATTTACCTATATGATTAAATAGAAGTAAATAAAAGTAGATTTATTTCATAATATTTTTTAGAAAAGCTTCTTAAAAGCTTCATAGATACTACTTTGACTTTACATGTATTTATAGTTGATTAGTAGGTTAGAAACTTGATCAATAAGTTAAAAATGTATTGATAGTTTGTGGAACAAGCTAATTATGTGGCATAAATATAAAAAACTTGCCTTGCAAGTTAATATATATGTCTTGTAAAGTCAACACATTTTGGAGGTCCTATAGGACATTGCCACATAGCTCTTAGTTAAGAATATATATGGAGGTAAGAGTGAAGCCTTCTTCATTCTTATCAATGCCTTTTTAGTCTTTAGTCTTATTTTAAAACTTTCTAGTCTTCTTATTTTTTGCAATAGCTATTCTAGTTTAATACCATATCAACTTTGAGTGACTTTCTAGTTCTTTAGAATGACATTAGAGTGTATTAAAGATTTCTTTCTTCAAGATTTCTATCTTTGATAGTTTGATAAGAGTACTAATTTAGTTCTTTTTTTCTTGTTTTAAAAGTATATATATTACTCCACTTCTATTGTTATATTTTGAAGGTTGAAGACTACTTACCTTTAAATAAATAATCTTATTTTTTAACACTGATTTTTTTTCTTAAAGAGAGTAGATTATCTCTCTTTGTAGAAATTTTCATTTGATATTAGAAATTGTGGATTATCTTTTTCTAATTTAACTTTTGAATTTATTTGAATTGGCTATGGAAAGAAAGACTATAGATGCTATTCTCATCGGAAGTAAGAATAGATTTGTAACTATTACAGATCTTCATGAAATTATCAATATTCTAAGAGAAGAAATCTCACTTATTTTCAACATGAATTATGGAAATACTATTCCTATGCCTATAAAAAAAATTCAAAGTCTACGTTAAGAAATTGTCCAGTTGAAAGAAGTAAGTAGATCGACTTCACAACCAAATCTATGAAGTTTTATTTCTATAAGTATGTATCATGGACATATACATGTAAACCAATAATTACATATATGATGACATAAAAATAAATAAAAATAGGTCAATTCTATAATATCTTCTATAATAGCTTTTTAGAAGCTTCATAAATGTTGCTTTGACTTTATAAGTATCTATAATTGAATTTTTAGGTTAAAAACATGGTCAATAAGTTGGCCATATGCTACGCATGTTGGTAGCTTGAAGAACAAGCTAATTATATGGCCCACTTATAGAAAACTTTGCTTGTAAGCTGAGGCATGTGTCTTGCAAAGTCAACACATATTAGAGGTCCTATAAAATATTGCCATGTAGCTCTTAGTTAGATAGTATATTTAGAGGCAAGAGTGAAGCCTTCTTCACTCTTGTCAACTCTTTTCTTGCTTCTAGTTTAGATTTAAGAGTCTCTACTTTCTTTATCTTTTGGCAATAGTCATTCTAATTTCTTTTTAATATACATACTAATTTATTGTTATTTTGTCACTTCTCTTAGACACAAATTTTCCAGATTTATGCATCTTCTTATAATTCATGTCCTTGACAGATTGACAAGAGTATACTTACAATATTAGAGCTTTGTTTTTTCTTGATGAAGAGTGGATTAACTCTTTCTCTTGATAAGACATAAGCATATTAGAAGTTGTAGATTACCTTCTTCTAAACTAATATTGTTCTTAGTATCTTCTTTGTTCTGAAGTCCTTTCTTCTGATTGTCTTGAGCTATACTAGATATTTATTTTTTAAGTATTATCATGATAGAACTTATTGAAATGAAGAATGCAATGGCACAAATGTAAGAGAAATTGAAGGAGTTAATGCTTACAATACATCAACTCAGTTTATTATTATAAGGAGCAACAAGAATGGCAAGAAGTGAAGATATAAATATGATTGGAATTGCTTCAATATCTGCATCCAATCATGTCCTTTCTTTTATGATGGAACTTGCTTTAGATACTAGAGAACTAAGAGTTGCCTTTCCTGAGAAGTTTGATTGTATAAGTTCCAAGTTTTGAAGATTTATCAATCAAGTACAACTTGTGATTGAACTTCAACTCCAAAGCTATCAAATTCCAAGATCATAAGTTAGATTCATTGATATAGTTCTTTTAGGTATAGTATTATTATAGTTTTATCTTTTCTTGAATAATAAGATCTAATATTAGATAATTTAGAGGCTTTTTTAGCAAAGTTTTGATCCATGTATGAAGAACATGATGCAACTTATGTTGCAATCAACAAGCTCTATATTTTGTGACTAGATAATCAATGTGTAACATTATATACTTTACAATTTTGACTACTTGTAATTGATAACAAGTGAAATGATGTTACATTTATTAGGCAATTTTTCTATGGATTATAATATGAAATAAAGAAATTGATGCTCAACTTACCTGATCCTCAAACATTGAATCAAGCAATTGACTTTGTTGTGAAACATAACAATTAACTTTTTGAATTTTGATCTGAGAGTCAAACAAGTGGGCCTCAATATTATTATAATTCAATGGCAACACCAATGCTTCTTCAATACATACATTTAGAAGTAGAGGATATGCAAATTGATGTGATATGTTTCAAACCTCTTATTGAGCAAAAAAAGACTTGTTGCCATCAGAAAGGATTGTGCTTATATTTTGAAAAACGTAAGCATAGTGCTCAACTTTGTCTAAAGAAGAAGTGCAATTATAAAATAAGGAGTATAAATATCAAAGAAGATAATATATTAGAAAACAAGTTTATTCAGCTATAATAGGTACCGTTGTCGTGTTGTAATACGAGTATACCATAAAAATATAAAGAAAGAGGACTTTTATTAATGTTCAGTTACCTCAAATATTGGGAGCAACGACCGATTCTAGTGCCAATATTCAGGGGCTAGTTTCAGACACCCCGTCACAGTCGGTCAAGGCATACTTATCAATAACGAAATGCTCCGTTCGAGTCCAATATTGGAAGTCAACAAGATCGAAAGGACTAAATTGATGACTGAGCGAGCCTGGCGCAAAGGACCAATTTGACCCAATTACGAAAACATCCAGGTCTTACTATGGGCCTGTTAGCCAATATGAAACTTGATTTGGTCAGATGACTCAATGTGGTCCTGATTATGGAAGTTTCGATTCCGTTTTAGGTTGTCCTGTTCTCTGTGTCATTTCAAAGAATATTGTTTCCAGAAAAAGAGCCTTTTAAAAGGCAAAAAATGGAGGAGAAAGCTCTGACGGCGGAGCCAATTCTAGATCCAAGATGGAAGATTGAAGAAATTCAGAGGCTAGGGTTTGAAAGAGGAGAGAATTAGGGTTAAAGGGGAGGATAGGTTAAGAAATGAAGGGGGAAGAATCAGGGTTTTAAGGGTCGGAGAGCTAGCTTCATGCTTCGAGGGGAGAAAAGACAGAGAATTGGGGTTTTTTTTTCATAGGGTTTTGGAAAAGACGGAGGCAATCGTTGCTGAAAGTTAGTGTTGTATTGGTGAACTGGATTTTTTTTTTCAAAAGAGAGAAAAAAAAAACATTCGAAAATGGTTAAGGGGGAGGAGAGGATTCAAAGATTCGGGAATTAGGGAGGTTAAGAAAAAGGGAGGATACAAGGTTTTTGGGTAGGGATTAGAACAGAAACTTCTGGCGATCAATGCTGAATAATCGATGTGTTGTACTAGTAAATCGAGATTTTAATGAAGTGGGTGTGATTATTCTTGACTATTTTGTGAAATCGAAGTTACGTCTGTGATTGAAGAATTAAAAGGATGTCTATAGGATTGAGTATGCAGAATGAATGAAAATTTTTGGGTTAATCTAACAAGACAGTCAGTGGATATAAGGTCGTGAGTATAAAGCGGTTTGGAGATTAGCAGATTGGATTGTTCGAGGTTCTCTGTAATGTCTAGAGACCTACCGACTGGGACAAAAAGGATTTCGATGAGGAGTCAAAGGACATCCGTATAGATTTACGGTATATTCTTACAATCGTTTATATTCCAACAGTCAAAAACCGATAGACTGCTTGAATATTAGTGAATCTCCATACCACCTTCTACAGTCAGACGCTCAGTGCGTTCTCGAGCAAGAAAGTACATAATACGACACCGTGTGGCTCGAACCTTGTATAATACCTAATAAAGGTACTATTCTCTCCTCAAAATTCTTTCCTTGTTTTATATTAAATATTATTTTAAGACCTAAATATTACAAAGTCTCTACCTTGTTAGATTCAAGAGCCTCAACATGTTTCTTAGATGAAGAATTTGATAAAAGACTTAGCATATTTTTAGTAAGAAAAATTATAACTATTTATGTAGAAATCATAGATGGTCGTTTGTTGTCTTTTGGAGATGTTATTCACAAAATCTTTTCTATAGAAGTAATAACTAATGGTCATAATATATTTGTGGTATTTGATATGATTAGATCTCTATCTAATCCAATCATTTTGAACTTAATGTGATTAGAAAAATACAACCCTTAAGTAAATTAGATTTCTTGTACTTTTGACTTTTCTAAAAGTAGAACAAAGAATATAGTTAATGAAGTAAAAAATCACAAGTCTAGTGCAATTAAACCTATGTTTGTAGGTGCAAGAGTTTTTTTACATGCTGCAAAAGAAGAATCGCCTTAAGTCATTTATGCCACATCCATTTCTAATGGTGCAAAGATTTCAAGTAGCATTTCAAGCCAATATCAAGAACTTTAAGATGTATTTGAGAAATAGAATGCCGATACTCTTTTAGAACATTGTTTTTGTAACATGATATAGATAAGCTAATTATATAGATAGTTAGAACCATAGAAGTTTGTAGAATTGAAATTAAGTTAGTAGACCAAGTAGGATCTACCATAAAACATTCTAAAAAGAATTTAGAGCAGTTATGTAGTTAGGGCCTTCTATGGAATCTTCTAAAAAAAATTTAGGATAGTTATTTAAATAAAACCTATCATAGAATCTTTTTAAAAAAGAATTTAAAAATGTTATTTAGATGGAATCCACCACCTAAGAACATTGTAGAAAGTACAAGATTATAGGATAAGATATAAATAGGACTGGCTAGGACCTTTGACGTACTAGTTTATGGATTTGGATTAATATAGCAAGTAGCAAGTTGACATTGGAAAATAAGACTTGATTACCCTCCCAAAAGATCTTGTATTGCCGATGGTTATCTACATACTGCTTTTGTCGATTCTTTATAATAAGGAGGCAGTGTTGTATCTCTTGTAAGGCCATTATAAGCCATAGTATAAATTCTTTTATTTTTTGATTGTTAATATCGATAAAATGATGGAAAGTTGTTGATATAATTAAATATTGATTGATATTAAAGAAAAATGGTAAATGATCGATATTTACTAAAATACTATTATAAGTAAACTCTAAAGGCATCAAGTATTCATTCCAATCATTATGATGAACCACCACAAATGCCTGCAGCATATCCTCCAAGGTCTGATTTGTTACATTAATCCAAATCCATAAACTCCTTGTCATTGACTTTATGGACTTCTTTAGCCATTACTTATTCTAGAACAACCATGGTCTTCTATTTCTATGGATTTTATTATAGATCTTTTAGTCTTAGCTTTGTATGATTCTATATTTGTGATAATAGATCGTTTTATCAAAATGGCACATTTTGTACTATACACAAAATCTATCATAGGTGAAGAAATTGCTAGGCTTTTCTTTGATAATATCTATCGATATCATGGATTGTCAAAAGTTATTATATTCAATAGAGGAACTCAATTTAAATCAAGATTTTAAAAAATTCTTTTTAAGTTTCTAAAAGTAGATATAAAGCTTTTTTTGGCCTTTTTTCCTCAAACTAATAGAGAAAAAAAGTATGTAAATCAAGTTTTGGAGCAATATTTAAGATGTACTATTGATTATCAATAAGATGATTGGAAAATCCTCTTGTCATTGTTAGAGTTTGCTTATAATAATATGATACATTCTTCTATGCAACAAACACCTTTTTTTTTCCAATTATGATTACCATCTATAACTTGATACTTTTGACTTTTCAAAAATTAATAATCTAATGGTGGAAGATTTGACAAATTGTTTATCTGAGCTATATGTAACAATGAAGGTGTAATTAAAGGAAGCTCAAGAATGACAAAAGATCAACATGAATGCTTATAAAAAAGAACAACCACAATTCAATATACATGATAAGGTATGGATACTTTGTCATAATATCAAGACTACTTGTCCTTGTAATAAGTTAGAATACTGTAAGCTTGGATCTTTTCCTATTTGTAGAAAAATTAATCTAGTTGCTTAATGATTACAATTATCGGAGTCAATGAAGATCCATCATATCTTCCTTGTATTTCTTCTTAAATCATACAAGATTGTGAATATATCAAGAAGAAGAAGATAAGCTCTTTTTCCTCCTATAAAAGTGGATAATAATAAAGAATTCAAAATGGAAGAAATTCTAGACTTAAGGTGATGCCAAAATAAATTAGAATATCTTGTCTATTGATACAGATATGATATTAGTGAATGCACATAGGAGCTAATAAAAAATCTTGCAAATGCAACAAAGACGATGGAGGCTTTTCATCAATGATATCTATCAAAACTAAGATGAAGAATAATAAGTCTTTGCTATAAAATAAATAAATTTTAGAAAAGATTGTATTCTATTTTCTATCCTTGTTTTTGATTTTTGTGTATTTGTGATACTAAAGAAATAGAAAATCAACAACTAGTAGATTCAACTCAAGAGCCTTTGTTTGCTGACTTGTCGGATGAGACATTATAATTTTTAGAACCTTCAAGATGATATATTAAGATGAAGATCCTCAAGAAGTACATGTTCTTTTTCAAATAGATGGTAAGATATAATGCATTAGATATCACAACCTTGAAAGAGACTTTCAATGTTTGGTGATTTTATTTGAGGTAGGAACAACTCTTGATGGTATTCCAAATATTTTATTTAAAGAAAGTTATGAAGGCCTAAAGAATAATCAAATAACTAAGTAATCTTTTCATCCTAGTATAAGACATTATCAATGGTTGAAAGGCCCTATCAACCATCTTTGATAAGAACAAAGATTAGAATATATGACAGATAGAATTTGTCATATCTTAGATTTTTTTAATATATGATGGCTACTTTTGATAGAAATTTTTCTTAGAAGGCAAAATAATATTACAAACATATACATGTAAACCAATAATTATCTATATGATTACATAAAAGTAAATAAAAATAAATTAATTCTATAATATCTTCTATAATAGCTTCTAAAAAATTCTATAGATAATGCTTTGATTTTGTAAGTATCTATAATTGATTTTTTAGATTAAAAATATTGTCAACAAGTTGGTCATGTACCACACATATTGGTAGCTTGAAGAACAAGCTAACTATATAGTCCACACATAGAAAACTTGCCTTATAAGCTAAAACATGTATCTTGCAAAGTCAACACATATTAGAGTTTCTATAGAATATTTCAACATAGTTCTTAGTTAGATAGTATACTTAGAGGTAAGAGTGAAGCCTTCTTCACTCTTATCAATTTCTTTCTTGCTTCTAGTTTAGATTTAAGAGTATCTAGTTTCTTTGTCTTTTGGCAATAGCCATTCTAGTTTCTTTTTAATACATGTACTACTTTATTTCTATTTTGTGACTTCTCTTTTGATATAAATTTTACAAGTTTATGCATCTTCTTCTAATTCATGTCCTTAATAATATAATTGGAACAAGGATTAATGTGCTTGAGAAGTTTGATGGAACAAGATCAAAATTTTGAAGATTTTTGTAACAAATCAAGCTCTATCTAAGATTGCATTCCTTTCAATACCTTGATGGATTTATTCAATTTAGATTCATAGGCACACTTCTATCAAGAAGTGCTCTATCTTGATTTATACCTTAATAAAAAATGATTTGCAACTCTTTTATGATTTGAATTCATTTCTAGAAGTGTTTATGGCCACATTTGAAGAAATTTATTGAAAAAGAGTAGCAAAAACTAAGCTCTTATCTTTATGGTAAGGATCACAGTCAGCCAACATATATGCTACTAAATTCTAAAATTCCACTTGCAACATGGATTAGAATGACAAAGCCCTTATCAATCAATTTTGATATAAATTGAAGGATAATGTCAAAGATTTATTATTGACAATATCAAAGATAAAATCTTTGGAATGATTTATTGCTCAAGCCATTGCATATAATAATAGATTATTTGAAAGTCATTAAGAACAAAGATTTGATTGAAGAAGAATAAGTCAAATAATGAGCACATCTTTCAAGTTTTTAAAAACTTATTCATCAAGGCTAAAACTAATACAAATTAATACATAATGTTTTAGATCCTTCATGGAGCAAGAAAAGTCTCGATAATTTCAAAAGAACTTATGTTTATATTGTAGAGAAGCTAAATATAATATTTAATATTATTCAATAAAACAATGCAACTACAAAATAAGAATGATGGTTGCAAAAAAAGATAATGTATCAAAAAATGAATTTTCTTAGCTACAATAGGAATTATGTGCCTAAAATCTTGTATAATTTTTAATAAAGATCCTATTCTCTCCTTAGACTCTTCACCTTGTTTTATAATAGAAGTTTATTTAGGACCAAAAAATCACAAAGTCTTAGCTTTATTAGATTCAAGAGCCTCAATCTATTTTATAGAAAAAAATTTTGTCAAAAAATAAGAAATATTGTTAGTCAAAAAAACTAAATCTGTACATATAGAAGTCATAAGTGGTTGTTTGCTATTTTCTAGAGATGTTACATATGAGATTATTTTTTTAGATGTAACAATTGAAGATCATAATACCATAAAAATATTTAATGTAATAAGAGATTCATTTAATTTAGTTATATTAGAATTATCTTGATTAAAAAAATATAATTCATAGATAGATTGGATTTTTTGTAACTTTAATTTTTCTAGTAGTTTAATCCAAAATCTCATTTTTTAAGTAGAAATACATAAGTTTAGTATATTCAAATCCCTACAAATAAGTGTGAGAGCTTTCAGGCATGCCACAAAAGAAAGGTCATTTTTTACTATATATGCCATACTCATTTCTGATAGTGGTAAGACATCAAGTAATATTTGTAGCCAATATCAAGATTTCTAAGACGTTTTTGAAAAAAAAAATATAAATATTCTTCGAAAGCATCATTCTTATGATTGTTCTATTCATCTTCAAAGAAGAGATCAACGACCATTTTGACCAATCTATAGTCTATAACAAAAGAAGTTGCTTGCATTCAAGGAGTATATTGATGAAAATTTGGCTAAGAATTTCATATGCCATTCTAAATTTCTAACTGAGGCTCCTGTCTTATTTGTTAAGAAAAAAGATGGATCTCTACAAATAAATGTGGACTATCAAAGATTCAACAAGATTACTATAAAAAATAAGTATCCTCTACATTTAATTTTAAGACTTCTTGATTAATTCAATCAAGCAAAGATTTATATAAAAATAGATCTACAAAGAGCATATAATATGATATGCATTATAAAAAGAGATGAATAAAAAATTATATTTCAAACCAAGTATGGATATTTTGAATATAATGTCATGTTTTTTCTACTCACAAATGCACCAACTGCTTTTTAACATTTAATGAATGATATCTTTTATGAATTTCTTGATGATTTTGTCATTTGTTGTTAGGATGACAACTTAATCTATTCTAAAAATACAAAAGTATATAAAGTTCATGTTTGTTGTGTATTACAAAATCTTAGAGATACAAGATTATATGCCAAGTTAGAAAAGTGTGTATTCTACACTATTCAAGTTGATTTTTTATATACATCATTTTTAACAAAGGACTAATTATGGATTCGAAAAAGATCTAGACTATCATAGATTATAAGATTTTAAGAACAATAAGAGATGAACAATGCTTTTTAGACTTTTTTAATTACTATTAGATCTTCATCAAGAATTTTTTCTCAAGTTGCATAAAATTGTACTAAATTTTTTTAAAGTTCTAAAATCCTTTCAATCTACATAAACGTAAATTCTATCATAAAGTAGGACAAAAAGGACTAGAAAAAAACTAAATAAAACTAAATAAAATAGAACATAAAAGATAAAATAGAACAAAAAAAATAGAATAGAATAGAATCAAAAATACAAACCAAATTTATTAAGAAAAAAGTATCAAGGCTGTATCTAATCAAATGACTCAAATGGCCTTCGTTAGTCCCATTTATATTTTATCCAACTATCTTAGAACTTTTTAGAATATCTTTTATGGTGGCTCTACTAAGATAACTACCTTTCTAAAAGATTTTAGAAGTGGATTCTACCTAAATAATTACCTTTAGTTCTTCTAGGATGTTCTATGGTGGAACCCACATAGACCACCAATCTAGCTCTAATTTTAATAACTTCAAAATACTTTTCAAAAATAGCTGTAATACCTATTTTTAAGCATCAGTAATACAATTATCTTATTTATGCCATGTTATATTTAATTCCCTTCTACTAATAGAAAATATCTTTGTTTCATTCTTAATGGTATATCCAAAATATTTCTTGATAATAGATAAGATTTTGTATAATTTCTCATATTGCATCATAGATAGAATAGTCTTTTTAGAGGACCTTGTATTAAAGTTGCAAACGTCCATTGCTACAACAAATGGAACAATGCTCCAAAATGTTATCTATTTCATACTCTTATTAGTCATTAATTATAATTGGTAGTGGTGATAGTTAGTGTTGATTCAAGAAGTGCCTTGGTTTAGTATGAAATTTCTTGAACTGCAAAACTTGGAAGATTGGATGGACTCAAATATACGGCAAAAGCTCAAGGCGGTATACAACATCAAAAATCAGTTTAGAAATGTAGAAAGGTCCAAATCATCGAAGTACCAACTTACAAACTTGGATTGATGTAGCAAGTAAAAAATTAGAATTAAAATATAATATTTGATCTTATCTTACTAATAATTATCTACATAGTAATTTTATTGATTTTATATAATAAAGAAACAATGTTGTGCTTTCTGCAAAGCAATTATAAGCCACTGTATAAATTTTCCTGTTATCAGATTATTGCTGTTATTAGAATGATAGAGAGTTATTGGCATAATTTGATATTAATTGGTATCAAAAAAGAATGATGAATGATTAGTATTTGCTTGAATATTATTATTGTAAGCAAACTCAAACGACGTCAAATATTTGTCCTAGTCATTATAATTAACCAATACAAATGCTTGTAGCATATCTTCAAAGGTTCAATTTGCATGCTCTATTTATCCATCCATTTGAAGATAAAAGGCCATGAACATGGCAAGTTGTGTACTTAGTAGCTTAAACAAGGCCTACCAAAAACTCTTTGTAAAGCATGGATCTTGATATGAATCAATGACATAAGATAATCCATGATAACAAAAGATAGTGTTAAAGTAGATCTGCTTAAGTACTACAACATCAATATCAAATTACATCATAGCAAAGTGAAATTGCTTCAAGAGTTGATTAATAAAGATAGCAATCACAGTGTTATCATGAGGTATTTGCAACAAATACATAATGAGGTCTATAGTTACTTGCTCTTAAAGTACCATTGGTAGTAGAATTGGTTGCTATAGCCTAAAACATATTGCATTTCATGCTTTGCTACATTGACATGATTGATAAGAGTGCATAAAACGTCAAAGATTACAATCAAAACCTATCAAAAATCATATCTTTTAGATTCATTCTAGAGTCTGCTCATGCTCTACATGCTCAAATATTGGAATGTCATGTCCCTCTTGAAGTATGCATGTTTGGAGTATAATATTGTCAGATACATAAATTTGCTTTTTAAAATAGAATAAGCTACTACTAAGATTGTAATTTTAATACTGTATATTATTCATCTTTAGCCGATTACTAATCATCTTAAAATAAGCATCTCAATTCATAGCTTCTTTTTATTTTGCCTCTTTGATTATGTTTAAAATGTCACTATTTATTGTATCAACTTTTATTTTATTTTTTAATTTGGCCTTTAAGTTTGGTCTTTACGATAAGCTATCTAGTATAACATGTTGTCACTTTTAATTGTACTAAAGCTCAATCTCAAAAATCTGTAACTATTCTTCACAATAATGATGTTGTGATTTCATATTTATCAGATGCAAATCATGTAGCAAGGATCAATAGTCAATTCAAATATTCTTTGGCTTTCCTAACAAATAATATTACTACATCTTTGTGGCATGTAAAATTACTAATTTCTCTTTGTCACGTGTAGAGTAATTACGCTTTGTCCTTCTAAGCTTATATGATTCATATGCCACAAATTGAAGGCCCTTACTAAAGTCTTGTTGAAGGACCGCTATCGTATCACATGATTTGCTATCTAAGAATACACTAGATATCTAGCTATAGAGAGTTTAGCTTAAACTTTTTTATATATTTTGTATTAACTTCCAAAACTCCTTTATTTTGCATAAAATTCAAAATATAGCAAAATCCCTTCAAAACATATTTTTTTGCGAAGGATTTTCTCTTCTCAAACTTTAGAAATTTATAACCCTTGATCTAACAATTTAATTTGTCTCAAATTTATATAATAGGTAGAATTCATCCTTAAGTTTTATTACAAAAAAACCAACTACAAATTCACTCCCGATCTTTTGGCATCTAAGAAATCCTAGTAGATGCTTTAAATCCTAATTTACAAGCACCTTAGCACTATTTTCTTAATATATTAAGAATCCAATATTTAAATGCCATTAAACTTATGTACAAAGTTTATTAACATGAGCATACACATTTTCTAAATTTTTGAGCCAAAACCTTATCAAATTGCTCAAGATATAGCTCAAGACACAACTACTAGTAAATCGGGTCACTTACTACCCTTAGATTGCATGTGCTAGCTTCAAAATCCAATATCTCCTTTATTTTTATTTAGAATCTAGCAATTATTATACAAAAAGTGTAGCTGTAAAAGTATTCTCTCCAATTGCAATCACCGATCTTCAATTGTCCTCTGTACGCGTACATTATGTCAAAAAGAGTGATAATAGCTCTCAAATCAATACCTTAACTTTGAGCACCTATATCTCTTTCATATAAACTCCAAATCATACAAAATTTGTACCAAAACCATAGCCAAAAACCTGAGCTTTCTAACTTTAGTCTTCAAAATTCAAATGGCCCCGAAATACTAACCCTAATCTCTAATATGGCTTGAGATAGCCTTCTTCAAGTCCATTGGACATGATTTTTAGCCAATAGGAATAGAGATTTATATCATCCATCTCCATTCATCCATATTGGTGCCCTAATTACTCCCTTTGCTACCAAAACCCTTCTTAAACCTTTTTTTTATAAGATTTACATAATTTATGCTCTAAATACCAAATAAAAGAACCAAAATAAGTTTTCAAAGGTCACCAATTTCTAACAAAGGTGACTCTAAATATTTAGAAGTTACTATCAACCAAAATCAATCTTAAAAGCCACTATCAAAAGAAAATAAAGTTATACAAATTCTATAGTAATCTTTTTAAACAACCTCTTTTTAAGGTAATAATCAAATTATATTCTATAACCAAATAAACTACTAACTTGGCTCTCACCATGTTACTTAGTAAATTATATATTAAATACATAGTTACATTATTTTCATATAGCAGCTGAACTACAACAAGACACTATTTCAATAACAAAGTCAAAAGTATCAATGCCAAGTATACAAGGAAAATTGAGAACATATGATTGCAATATTAAAGCAATAATGAGTACTTCCTTCAATCTATCAAAGGGGCTTTGTTGCTGAAGTTTCCATTCAAATAAAGCATCTTTTTATAATAGATTTCTAAATGAGGCAACAATGTATATAAATTGCTAAACAAAATGGTGATAATATCTAACAAGGCTTAAAAATGAGCAAACTCTAGAAGCATCATCGAGAGTTGGTCAATCTTCTATTGCTTTTATCTTATCTTATTCTATACGTATGTCCTTGGAGGACACTACATGCTCTAAAAAAGAGACCTTTGACTTTTAAACTTCATACTTTAATTGCTTGCAATAGAAGCAACTATCTCATACTCAACGCAACACTTTTTGTAGGTATTGCTTATGGTCTTTAAAGATTATATTATAGAATAAGATATTATCAATGAAGACAATTATATACTTGTCTAAAAGGTCCCGAAATAATCTACTCATGTGATTCATAAAAGAAGCTAGAGCATTGGCAAGTCCAAAAGGTAAAACAAGCCATTCAACATGTCCATAGCACATACAAAATGCCATCTTTTTTATATATTTCTTTGCAATAGGTATCAACCAATAGCCATTGCAAAGATCTAATTTACTAAAGATGATTGCACCTCGAAGTTAGTTAAGAATATCATCCATGAGTGAAAATGGATATGCATTCTTGGTAGTCTCTTTATTGAAGCCTCAATAATTGATGAAAAGCAAAAATCTACCATCTTTCTTAGATTCAAAGAGTATAGATGCTCTCCATGGTGGCATGCTTTTTAGAATAAGGTCCTTCTCCAAGAATTCTTCTATTTTTTTTTTTTTTTTTTTGGTTTTTCAAGTTCTTTTGATATTAAGCAATAAATTGATCGACTTGTTGATTTGGTTCTAAGCAATAATTTTATTTGAAAGGAGGTACCTTGATCATGTGGCATGCCACTAGATAAGATAGTTGGAAAAATATCCCAATATTTACGTATGATTTATTCTATGTATTTTACTCCTTCGGCTATCTTTTTAACCATTGAGGCAAGATTTAGAACTACTATATATATTGATTGCTTATATTATATTTGCTACTTTATAAAGGTCATGTCTATAAGTAAGTTTTTAGTCATAGATTATTTTGTTACTTCACTTAATATGAAGATAGAAAGAATCATCTTGCATTCATCATCTTTGAAGGAGAGTGTCCTTGTTAGTTAATTAACTTACTTATTTTACACCTTTAGCTATGGCATATCAAGGATAATGTCATATCTAAGGTTTGTTACTTTGAATTTCTCTCTCAAGATATAAGTATCATTCAACCTTAAGGTTTCTTTTTTATATGTTTTATTTAATATTTTTTCTTAGTCATTAGCTAGGTATACACTTCTTCCTTTGATCAACTTGATTTTAATTCCATGTCTGTTAACAATCTCAGTTGAGATGTAATTTTCTATAAAGCCAAAATCTATAAGTATTTGATATGGTTTTTGTCTTAGTCGATTCATTAGATATATCAGTCAATTCTTTTGATAGTTGTTTGATGTCATGTTGTTTATTTCTAAGAGACAATAGCTATCCTTGATATTAGCCCTCAGTGCTTTTGTAGAAGATGCATCTTCTCTCTTCTAAGTATTATCATGGCAGAACTTGTTGAAATGAAGAGTGCAATGGCACAAATGCAAGAGCAATTGAGGGAATTAATGCCTACGATGCATCAACTCAATTTACCACCACAAGGAGCAACAAGATTGGCAGAAAGTGAAGATATAGAAATGGTTGGAGCTGCTTCAACATCTACACCAAACCATATCCTTTCTCCTATGGTGGAACGCCCTTCAAATGTTAGAGAACCAAGAATTGCCCTATCCGAGAAGTTTGATGGCACCAGATCCAAGTTTCGTAGATTTATCAATCAAGTACAACTTGTGATTGAACTTCAACCCCAAAGCTATCCAACTCCAGGATCGCAAGCTAGATTCATTGGTATGCTTCTTTCAGGTTCAGCACTATCGTAGTTTTCATCTTTTCTTGAACAACCAGATCCAATATTGGATAATTTAGAGGCTTTTTTGGTAGAGTTTCGATCCATGTATGGAGAACATGATGCAATTCGTGTTACAACCAATAAGATCCATAATTTACGATAAGACAATCAATCAGTAACGTTATATGCTTTACAATTTTGACAACTTGTAACTGATATCAAGTGGGATGATGCTGCACTTATTAGCCAATTTCTCTACGAATTACAATATGAGGTAAAAAAATTAATGCTCCACTTATCTAATCTTCAAACATTGAGTCAAGCAATTGACTTTGATGTGAAGTGCGACAATTGCCTTTTTGAATTCCGATCTGAGAACTGTACAAGTGGACCTCAACGTTACTATAATTCAATAGCAACACCAACACCTCTTCAACACATACATTTGAAAGTAGAGGATATGCAAATTGATACAGTACGTTTCAAATTTCTTATAGAGCAAGAAAAGACTCGTCGTCGTCAAGAAAAATTATGTTTATATTGTGGAGAACCAAAACATACTGCTCAACATTATCCAAAAAAAATGATGTAATCACAAAATGAGGAGTATGGCTATGAAAGAAGACAATATGTCGGAAAACGAATTTGTCCAGCTACAATAGGGACCGTGCAGCTGGAACCTTGCACAACATCTAGTAAAGATCCTATTCTCTCCTCAGAGCCCTCTCTTTGTTTTACATTAAATGTTATTTTAGGACCTAAACATTACAAAGTCTCTGCGTTGTTAGATTCAAGAGCCTCAGTGTGTTTTTTAGATGAAGAATTTACTAAAACACATAGCATATCTTTAGTAAAAAAAACTAAACCTGTTCATGTAGAAGTCATAGATGGTTGTCCATTGTCTTCTGGAGATATTACTCACGAAACCCGTCTTATAGAAGTAATAATCAATGGTCATAATAGTTTTGTAGTATTTAATATCATTAGATCTCCCTCTAATCCAGTCATTTTAGGTTTATCGTGGTTAGAAAAATACAACCCTCAAATAGATTGGATTTCTCGAACTCTTACTTTCTCTAAAAGTATAACTAATAGTATAGTTAATCAAGTAGAGAGTCATAAGTCCAGTTCAATTAAACCCGTATTTATAGGTATAAAAGCTTTCTTGCATGCAACTATGAAAGAATCACCATATATTATTTATGCCACACCCGTTTCTACTAGTGAAAAGACTTCAAGTGGCATTCCAAGCCAATATCAAGAATTTCAAGATGTATTTGAAAAAAAAGAATGCGGATACACTCCCGGAACATCATCCCTATGATTGCTCAATTGACCTTCAAGAAGGAGCACAACCGCCATTCGGACCAATCTACAGTTTATCACAAAATGAGTTGGCTAAACTCAAGGAGTATATTGAAGAAAATCTAGCCAAGAATTTTATACGCCATTCTAAATCTCCGGCATGAGCTCCAATTCTATTTGTGAAGAAAAAAGATGGATCATTGTAGATGTGTGTTGATTATCGAGGACTCAACAAGATTACCATCAAGAACAGGTATCCACTACCTTTAATATCTTGACTTCTTGATCAGCTAAATCAAGCTAAGATCTATACAAAAATAGATCTTCTGGGAGCATACAATCTAGTAAGCATCAAAGAAGGAGATGAATGGAAGACTGTGTTTCGAACTAGGTATGGACATTTTGAATACAACATCATGCCTTTTGGACTTACAAATGCACCAGCAGCTTTTCAACATCTAATGAATGATGTTTTTCGAGAGTTTTTGGACGATTTTGTGGTGTGTTATCTAGACAACATCTTGATCTATTCTAAGAATCCAGAAGAACATGAACTTCATGTTCGTCGTGTGTTACAAAAATTAAGAGATGCAGGACTCTATGCCAAGATAGAAAAGTGTGTATTTCACACTACTCAAGTCGATTTCTTAGGTTACATCATTTCAAATGATGGACTTATGATGGATCCTAAGAAAGTTCAAACTATTTTAGACTAGAAGATTCCAAAAACGATAAGAGATGTCCAATGTTTTTTGGGATTTGCCAACTACTATCGGATCTTCATCAAAGACTTCTATCAAGTTGTAGCTCCACTTACATGTTTGACTTGTAAAGACAAACTCTAATGGAATCAAGACGTGGAAGTTGCTTTTGAATCTTTGAAGACAACATTTGTTTCTGCATCAATCTTATATCGTGTTGATTTTTTCAAAGCATTCTTTATGGAAACAGATGCATCAGACTTTGCTCTGGGTGCGGTTTTATCACAAATGGAAACAGATGACAAACTTCATCTAATAGCCTTTCATTCAAGAAAATTCTCAGCAGGAGAAATCAATTATGAGATCCATAATAAAGAACTTCTTGCAATTGTGGATTCTTTTCAAGAATGGTGTCATTATCTAGAAGGCGCTTCCAGTCCAGTCACTGTGTGTATAGATCACAAAAACCTCGAATATTTTATGTCTGCATGCGTATTAAATCGTCGCCAAGCTCGTTGGAGCATGTCTTTATCAAGATTCGAGTATATCATTACTTATTGGCTAGAAAAACAACAAGGTTTGTGCAATGCCTTGTCTAGATGTTCTTATCTTACACCAAAAGAAGGAGATGCTACTTTTGAGCAACAAAGAACGATTCTTTTGAAGCCGGAGCAATTTCATCTTCGAGCAATAAAATTAACATTGACTGTTGATTTAACTTTTCTTTAGCAAGTCTAGTTAAATATGTCTTTAGACCCTCTTGTTCATGATATCAAGAATAATTCTTCTAAATCTCATGATCCCTCTAAATTTGAATTCAAGAACAACCTACTCTATTTCGAAGGACGCCTATATATTCCAGAAGGAGAAACACGTTTATGTGTTCTTCAAGCTCATCACGACTTTCCAGTAGTAGGACATTTTAGATATAATAAGACTTTGGAGCTGATATCTAGGGATTTTTGGTGGCCTCAAATGTGGAAGGCAGTTAAAGATTTTGTACAATCATGTGATGTTTGCTCAAGATTGAAAACTCCTCATCATCGACATTTTGGACTTCTTCAGCCATTATCCATTTCAGAACAACCATGGTCTTCTGTTTCTATGGACTTCATCACAGATCTTCCAATCTCAGGTTCTTATGACTCTATATTCGTGATAGTAGATCGTTTTACGAAGATGGCACATTTTGTACCATGTACAAAATCTATCACAAGTGAAGAAACAACTAAGCTCTTTCTTGATAATATCTATCGCTATCGTGGATTACCCAAGGATATTATATCAAATAGAGAAATTCAATTTGTATCAAGATTTTGGCACACTCTTTTCAAGATTCTTAAAGTGGATATAAAACTATCTTCGACATTCCATCCTCAAACTGATGGACAAATGGAGCATGTTAATTAAGTTTTGGAGCTATATTTAAGATGTACCATTAATTACCAACAAGATGATTGGACAACTCTTTTGCCATTGGCAGAGTTTGCTTACAATAACACGGTACATTCTTCTACAAAACAAACACCTTTCTTTGCTAATTATGGTTATCATCCACGATTTGATATTTTTGACTTTTCAAAAGTTGATAATCCTGCTGCAAAAGATTTGGCAATTCATTTATCAGAGCTACATGCAACGATGAAGGCGCAGTTAAAAGAGGCTCAAGAACAACAAAAAGTCAATGCGGATGTCTATCGAAAGGAACCACCATCATTCGTCTTGGGTGATAAGGTATGGCTACTTCATCGTAATATCAAGATCACTCGTCCTTGTGACAAGTTGGACTATCGAAGGTTGGGACCATTTTTTATTTCTGCACAAATCAATGCAGTTGCATATCGTTTATATCTATCGGAGTCAATGAAAATCCATCTAGTATTCTTTGTGTCTCTTCTTGAACTATACAAGACAGTGGACATACTAAGAAGACGACAAGTTCCACCTCCTCCTATAGAAGTGGACAATAATGAAGAGTTTGAAGTAGAAGAAGTCTTAGATTCAAGGCGGCACTGAAATAAATTAGAATATCTTGTCCATTGGCGTGGATATGGTATTAGTGAACGCATATGGGAGCCAATAAAGAATCTTGCAAATGCAGCAAAGGCGGTGGAGGCTTTTCATCGACAACATCCATCAAAATCAAGATGAAAACCTTCTTTATAAAAGAAACAACATCTAGGCAAGATAACATTCTACTTTCAATTCTTGTTCGTAGCTTCTTTGTAGTAGTGACGCTCAGGAGATGGAGAACCAACAACCAGTGGATTCGACTCAAGAACCTTTATTTGTTGACCTGCCAGATGAGATATTACAATTGTGACAACCTTCAAGACGACGCAATCGAGATGAAGATCTTCAAGAACGACATGTTCTTCCTCAAATAGATGGCAAGATACAACGCGTTTGGTATCACGATTTGGGAAGGGACTCCCAATGTTTGGTGATTGTGCTCGAGGTAGGAACAACTTCTGATGGTGTTTCAAATATTCTATTCAAAGGAAGTTATGAAGGCCTCAACAATGATCAAATAACTGGGTGGTCTTCCCGCCTTGGTATGGGATACCACCGATGGTTGAGAGGCCCTATCAATCATCTTCGAAGAGAATAAAGATTAGAGTATGTGGCGAATATAGTTCGTTGCATCATAGATTTCCTCAACATATGATGACTGCTCCTCGTGGAACTCGTCCCTAGAAGGGGGGATAATGTCACGGACATAATCATGTAAGCTAGTAATTATATATACAAATAGGTAGAAGTAAGTAAAAGTAGGTAAAAATAAGTTAATTCTATAGTATTTAATATGGAAGCTTCTTAGAAGCTTTATAGACGCTGCTTTGACTTCATAGGTGTCTTTAATTGACTTTTTGGATTAAAAACGTGGTCAAGAAGTTGGCCATGAGCCACACATGTTGTTAGCTTGAAGATCAAGCTAACTATGTGGCCCACACATAGAAAAACTTGCCTTATAAGTCAAGGCATGTGTCCTACAAAGTCAACACATATTGGAGGTCCTATAGAACGTCGCCACATAGCCCTTAGTTAGATAGTATATATAGAGACAAGAGTGAAGGCTTCTTCACTCTTGTCAACTCCTTTCTTGCTTCTAGTCTAGTTTCAAGGGTCTCTAGTTTTTTTGTCTTTTGGCAATAGCCATTCCAGTTTCTCTTTCAATATACATTATTGTTTATTTATATTTTGTTACCTTTCTTTGAATGAAGGCTCACTTGTCTGAATTATTTTTTCATCGAGTTCTTATCCTTAATACGTAATTAAAATAAAGATTGTTAAGAACGACATATATTACCTCAAATAAATGGAAAATTATAATATATTTAATAACATGATTTATGAAGAGGCTTCTGATGTTAGTTGATTTTATTAGAAGTGAGAACAATTTTTGATAGTATTCTAAATGTTTTATTTGAAAGAAGTTACAAAGGCCTCAATAATGACCAAATAACAAGGTGATTTTTTTGCCTTCATATAGGAAATTATAGATGGTTGAGAGGACCTATCAACCATCTTTGAAGAGAACAAAGATCAAAGTATGTGGCAAATATAATTTGTTGCATCTTAGATATCCGCAACATATGAAGACCATTGTTTATGGAATTCATCTCTAGAAAGGAGGATAATATCACAAATATATATATATATATATATATATATATATATTCTAATATTTATCTATATGATTAAATAGAAATATATAAAAGTAGATTTATTTCATAATATTTTTTAGAGAAGCTTTTTAAAAGCTCTATAGATGTTATTTTGATTTTATATGTATTTGTAGTTCATTGGTAGGTTAAAAACTTAGTTAATAAATTAAACATATGTTGATAGCTTACGAAAAAACTTAACTATGTAGCGTACATATAAAAAACTTGCCTTGCAAGTTAAGATATGTGTCCTACAAAATCAAGACATTTTGGAGGTCCTATAGGAGATTGCCACATAGTCCTTAGTTAAGAGTATATATGGAGGCAAGAATGAAGCTTTTTTCATTCTTGTCAATGCCTTTTTAGTCTTTAGTCTTATTGCAAGACTTTCTATTGTTCTTGTCTTTGATAATAGCCATTTTAGTTTAATACCGTATCATCTTTGAGTGACTTTCTATTTCTTTTAAGTGATATAAGAGTGTATTAAGGATTTTTTTCTTCGAGATTCAAATCTTTGACAATTGGTGTAGAAAGTTGGCATGGTTTGTAATCTTTTGCCTAATTACTTTATTAGATCAAATCTTTGGTTATTTAGTAATGTAATCTATCCATCTAAAACTTTACACATTTAAAGTGAAATGGTTGTGAATGTCTTTTTTATTGTCTTAAATAAAATATGAATAGTTGTAAAAGAAAATATTATCATGAAAGAATATATCTTACAGATCTTTAGATATTTTGGTACTTATTAAAATATCATGCTATAACATATATTGTATTTATAACTTTGAATAGTGGATGCATGATTTGAAATTTTAACAATAATTTAATATATTATGAAAATATTTTTTGATAAAAAATTTGAATCTATTTTTAAAAATTATCTTTGAAAAATAATATAAAAATTAATTTATAAATAACGATAATTAAAAATGTTAACAATAATAGTTCCTTTCTTTCCCTATGATTGTATTATAATTTAATTATTAGGTGAAAGTATAGATGAAGAATAAAATACATAAAAATGCTTAATAAAAAATTTAATAAGAATTTTAATAAAAATTATAGCTAATAAATTGGAGATAGTTAAAAATTAAATATCATATGTTGTTTTTATTTTATTTAAGAACTTCTATCTTCTTAGTAGGATCATAAATAGAAAAATAAAAAAATGGATAAAATATGAAATAAATTTAATTATATTAAGATTAAGTTAAAAGTAGTTTTTTGTAAAAACTACCATAAAAATTATTAGATTTATATCTAAAGAGGACCATTTGTAAGACTAAGTTGAAATTAGACCTTGAAGCATAGAAATATGCAACTACAAATAATAGAGGGTTTTTTAAAAATTAGAGTATGAAATTAGAGAGACAATTTTTAGAGTTTTTTAAAATTTTATATATTTTATAAAAAATGCAATTTAAAATATATAAAACAACTCTTCTATAAGGAAAGAAAAATAAGATTTATAAACAATGTAATTTGAAAGGCAATAAGATTAGTGTGATTCTTGCTTAGGATTTTTAAATTTTTAATATCTATATTTTATTTATAATTTAATATTTGTGAGTGCACCTTTGTACAAGTAAGCAATTTGAATGATTTAGTTCTAAGTTAGTAATTTGCATATACAAGTAGGTGGTAGAAAAGACCAATTTGAAATTACCTACTCATTTTTAGATACTATTACTTCCATAGCTAAATGTCTAGTGCATTCTCAAACTATAATCTACATATTGCAACAATGTTCTTAAAATTAAATTTATTAGAGGATATTTGAATTTTACATAACAAGAGTTTTTAGAAAAATGAAGTATAACATGTATAGGCTTTTAGCCTATAGTAGTTATTTTTATAATACATTGATATGTGTATTGTAAGAAAAAAAATTCTTTTACCAAGATTTTGTTATTCTTCTACTTCTTTCTACAAGTTGTGCTATAGTATCACCAACTTAAGGAAAAAATATGCATGCATGTTGATGTATAGATATAGATATATATATATATATATATATGCAAACAAGCACTTTTATCAATAACTATGTTGAATGAGGTTTATGAATGTGTTGAAAAACTATGTTGAATGAGGTTCATGAACATGTTGAAAACTTGTGATACATACAAGGAAATTCTTTAGTATATGAGTGTGCATATTCAACTTTTCCAATCCTTTTTGGACTTTTTGAGATACACATATAAATGCAAGCATGTGGGGAATGAAAGGGAGAAGCCTTTGCATGTTGGTAATGGATATGATCCAACTATCTCAGTAGGATTATCTCAGGTGGGGAGAAGTAGGGTATTCATAATCAGCAATATGAAATAGAGGCCAGGGTAAGGAGCTTGAAGAACAAAAAGTCAGAAAGAATGGCTATTAAACCCTGTTTTTACTTTTAGAGCACACTCCCATATTTTTGTTCACCTTTTAGAGAAAATGAAACATAGTTTTATTAGTATAACAAGACCACAAAAAAAAAAAAAAAAAAAAAAGGAAAGGAAAAGAAGTGGGTGCAAAGCTCTCTTATGTTACCACTCTCACATGGTCACCAGCAGCCTTACTTTGTTCCCCTTTCATCTATTATGCTGTTTCATCTACACAGACCCCTCCAAGCTTTAGTTTCCCAGAGTATTTTGAGTACTTCAAGTATTATTCTTTGTCTGGTAGTATGTAGAAATAAAGCTTATATTTATATATATATATATATATATATATATGTGCATGATTGGGTGGGCTCTTGCTTTTTCATTGTTAGGGAATGGGCTTTAGTACTGGGCAGCCATGGCTATGATATACCAAGGCTGTGGCTCACAATGATAGAAGCCCCCCCCCCCCCCCAAATCCAAGTAGACCAAATGGGAACACTCTATTATAGAGCCCCATGGTGGCCTTGCCTAATGGGAGCTTTGCCTTATATTATTATTTTAAAAAAAGTTACATTTTCTATGTTTTTTAATTCTTCCTCACATTCCTTAGTAGTGTAGTGCAGCACCAATTGAGCCTTTTTATCTATTTGCATATTTATTTAATTTTTTTGCTTTAGTCATAGCTGCACTTCATTATTCAACACAACACCAATGCAGATATTTTGTTCTGTATTTTGTTATTAATGTATTTTTGTTATTGGTGCTGATGTTGGGGCTTTAAGCCCACTTTTGCACTGTGTAGTCTCTTTTGCATTGTACCATTTCACATTACATGGGTGGTTTTGTCACACAAAAGAGTGGTTTTGTATGTCATTAATTTTTATGAAATTTTCATATCTGAGATTTTGTGTAGATTTTTTTTTACTTAAAGAATTGAATACCTATGTTGCATGATTGATTCATTTTGTTAGTAACTTTTCCTTTATAACCATTTTTTTGGTTAAGTTGGGTGATTTGATCGAATTTATTGTAAGAAATGATAAGCAGTTTCTTTGTTTTGATTTTTGATTTTTTAAATTTTGTTTTTCCCTTCCTGTACATTTGTTGGAAGGGGTTACACAGCCTTCATGTAATGCATATCAAGGTTACACAATAGTATTGAGTTAAGAAGTTGGTGCTTCATAAAAAAAAAAGTTTGGTGGATTGATTTAAGTTACTAGAAGTATCACATTTTGAAAATACGAACATTGGAATATTTTTGCAATTTGGAGTACTGGATTAAACAAAGCTCTGAAAGGATGTTTATGATTTGAAAATTTACTTGCGTCAAAATCCAGTTAATGTTTTCTAAAACGTTTGACAACTCAATGAACTGGAAGTCTAAAGTTTGTAGATTTGGATTCAAAACTTTCTAATTTTATTTCAATATAATGAATTACGATTGTATCATATACAATCGTATGTCATTTTTTTGAATTATAAACAAGAATAGATTTTATGCAATTTATTGCAATATTTAAACTTGTTTTTGTATGTTAAAAAATATTCAATCAGTTGATTATCTCAGAGATTGGTACACACTTTTAAAATGCTGCTGATAATAAATTTGTAAATTGATTATTATTCAGGTTTCTAAAGTACATTTTAGATGAAAATTTCAAAATCTTTTTGACTACACTACCAACCTCCACTAAAATCATTGAAATTTGCGTATTAGGTTTAAAGGTACTACAGCATGATTGTTGTACAAGTTTTAAAAGTAGATGGAATGGATGTTGAAAATGTCATTTAATTTAAGTTTTTAAACATTTAAATTCCTTAAGAATACCTTTGTGTCATTGAAAGTCTGATGAATCCAAAAAAAACCAAAAGAAGAAGAAGAAGAAGTAGTAGTAGTAGTAGTAGACAAAAAGTTTCTTGTTCAAAAGAAAACATAGAGATTTTTCGACAATGAATACATGTTTTTGAAAACTTTCAATAGATTTTTCCTTTTTACATATATACAATACTTTTTTATGTATAAGGAGTTTAATCAAATGTCTAATATATGGTAATTTGTTTTGCATAATATTGCTCAACACTGTAATTGTTGGTAACAGAGAAAAAATTACTCTGAATGAATTAAAAATAAATTGATATTCAATTTTTAAATTTAAATTTATTTTAGAAGTAGTTTTATTTGAGCTATGCTCAAAATTTGAATTTTGGATAGAAGTTTTTACAAGACATGTACTTACATCTACATGGATATTTTATTATGCTTAAAGGTAACTGGTTTAATATGTGATTATAGATTTCTGACTAATGATATAAACAAGTAATTTTGACTACCTTTTATGATTAACACTTTAATAATGTTTGGATCTTGTGAAACCACTACAACATAAGTTTCTGCAAAGTGTTAGCATATCATTGTAGGCAGACAAGTAAGACACTTATCTTATCCATTTAAGAAAAAATCATGTCTTTTTATAATGTATCTTAATAATCATGTTTCTTTATTTTATTTTATATTTATATAAGGATTTACTTATGATAAATTAAGAATTCTAAATGAGTCCTTTAATTTGCATCATCTCTATATTTACTTTTAATTGTATTAACTTTGTATATCAAATCTATCTATGTATCTAATAAGTTACAATTCTGAGTAAATATCAAGTTACATATTTGTGTGTGTGTATGTATGTATGTATATATATATATATATATATATATATATATATAAATTAAAACCAATTGAAATTTTATTGAATTAAAGTATTATAAGTATGTAAAATGGTGATATGTTCAGCATTTTTTAAAAGTTGTCACTAAATTTTTTATGCCAGAAATATTCTTTAAATTGAAACTTTATGTATTTACCTACAAACATACATACATACGTGTTTGTAATGCTTGCAAGCTTCATCATTTATTTAAAACACAGATATTAAGTGTGTGTCAAAAGTCATGGCATAATTCATGTAAAGAGAAAAAAAAAAGTAACAACAATAATTTACCATGTACATACAAGAAATGATCGCAAAATGATTCCAATGTTGATTGAATATATGAGCACTGTTGTTTTGTGCATCGACATTTGCGTATAATTCTTACCCTAATTACAACATCGCCACAAGCTATCACTCTGCTGTTGCACAATCAGACACCAACCCCAACCCAAACTGAAAAAACCAGAACTACGAAGCCACCACACTTCAACTGAGGAGCATACATGCCGAGTGAATCGATCTATCCATCTATCTATCTATCTATCTATCAATTTGTGTATGAAAGAGCAGTGGAAGCAGGAGTAGGAGATCGGCGAGGAGGCGAGTTTTTGTGCGGGGTTGAGCGAGCATCGCATCGCAACTGCAGCTCCGAGGTGAAAGATGTCCTCACCCTGCAACCCAATTATTGAAGCAAGCAAGCACGCAGGCAGCAGGCTTGCAGGCAGGCATGCACAGGCAGATGTGGAGCTTTGATGACGACCAGGAGTCGAATTGGGAAATGGGCCCAACTCTCGTTCTGACACACATGTCCTTGACAGACAGACAGACCTTGACAGACAGACAGACAGACAGACAGACTCTCACTCACCCACTACCACACTCACACACACACACACCTGCATTCGCTTACTCCCTTCCTCCCTTGCATTGCTTGGGGGCGTTACCGCTGCCGGAGGCCTGAGATTCATCGCCGGCAGGGTCGAAGCCGTGTCGTGGCTCTGGAATGAGATGCGGTCTTCACCTCGACGTATAATTCCACACTATTCCACATTTTTACCTGAAGGGTTGATTCTAAATCTCAGGTAGTTTATTAACCGCAATCCTGTAGGGAATATATTTCGTAATGCGAGGATAAGGAGTTTGGTATGCCACTTCACAAGTTTAGAAATCAGGTGAGGTGTGCTGGGTAGATTGTTTTGTGAGACGCGTTGATATTCTGAATGAATGGACTCGGAAAAGTTGCCTAATACACGATATTGTGCAAAAATTGTTTTTTTCTTGTTTTTTTGTTTTTTTTGTTTAAATTAAAAATATACCATTATTTTAGAAGTGCTCAGTGATGTGGAGCTTGATGATGCAACATGCTACAATTCGAGGAGCACGCCCCTTCTCTTCCATTGTCATCCGTCTTCATTCAGTACATATATCATATTTCACGCCTTCGTTGTATTTTAACTTGGCACAGATCCCCTATCATTTACCCAATAGTTTAACCACACACAATCATGACAGGAACGGGAACAAAAGCACATGATGCAGCCCACAGCAATTATTTGAAAGCCACAGTGCGTTCGCTTTGTAGGCAATTTTCCCATATTTTACAAACTGGATAACATGGTTAATTATCCGAGATTTTCTTAGACAAGAAAACATCGAAACGAGTATCCAGACGGTGTTCGAACCAGACTCTGTTCGGCTCCGAGCATCGGTTCGTATTAGATTCCTTTGGTTTGGACGAACAGGCACCGCGGCCTGGGCCAAGTGCATCAACATCATGCAGCGACGTTATGGGCCATGATTTCAACTCGTACAAGCTACGCAGTAGCTCACCGAACACAGAGAGACTCCTGTACAGCAGTTTCGGCAACGCTCGGAGTGGTCGTATCTTTTCGAGCGAGGATGAGCCTACTGGCAGCTACGAGCTACGAAACACGGGGGGCGTAGAGCTTGTTCGGGTACGATCAAACAGCCCAGGGCTCCCCTGACGGAGCAGCAGAGGCAGGTGGGAAGATGCTCCCAACGACTTTCGTAGACATTGCATGTGGGAAAAGGAGACCAGACAGAAGGGGACGGGGTGAGACGAGACGAGGATTGTAGATTGAAGAGGGGACGAAGTGAGTGTGTGTGAGAGAGAGAGACGAGCAAGCGTTAGGGGTGGTGGTGGTGACGATGATGATGAGGGTGCCGTGGCGCCAGATATGCTCATGTGCGGCGTCTGACTTGTAGTGACTCAGTGAGCACTGCAGCATGACATGGAATGGCCGGCTGGGACTCATAGCTACTAGCTCTTAAAGTGATTCTTTACGTGGTGATGTTACCGCGCGCTGTTGCTAGCCTCTAGTGGTGCACCCCTCTCGGAGAATGGGCTCTATCCGCTCGCGGGTTGGAGTCAGTAACTCGATCAAGCCCCTCCTGGGACGAGGTTCTAGGAGTCTGACTCAAGTCATCTGGCGACACTGACGTCGTTGGAGTGTATTATCATCGCTGTCTGTCTGCCTGTCTGTCTGTTCGCCTGCCTGCCTGCTTGCTGCTTTTTTATTACAAGAGCTTTTTTCCTCCTCTCCGAACGCCATTCGTTCCCGGGCGGGTTTTTGGGGTCAATCCTCTGCCGCGAAATTTGCCTTTGAACTGGTGATCGTGTTCGGTTTGTGAGCTATGCGCATTGAAAGTGCTGGCGTTGGAGTTGCTGCATAGTGGGGGATCATTCCACAGTTCTGCTTTGACTTTCGTGGCTCGAGCTGTTTTCGCCACCTCGGTGTCGTTCTAAACAAGCCATTTCCTGGCCGGTCCTTGTCTGTTTAATGTAGCAGGGTCGTCGGCTGGAGCAGTGTAGTCCTGTCCTCGTGCAGATAGCTTGACTTCGTACCACTCTACTGCAGGTCTCATATTTTTTTTCCCTCTCAGGTACTCGTGATTTTCTCTAGAGTCGGTGAGTTCATTGCCGGCCGTGCCACTGAAAATAAATGCGTGTTCAAATAGGACCTATAAAACTTCAAACTGTTGAATGTTTGGTGAATCATCATTGTTGCTGAAGTGATCATTGTTTTTAGGTTGAAGCGTAGTTCGTTGATCCCGTTTCGTACGAGTTTTGAGAGCCTTCATCGCGAAACCGTGTCTCGGCCTAGAGGGCAGTGTACAACTCACAGTCGCTCTTTGCTACTGAATGTCTTGAATGCGGCATTGGATGGGATGCCTTTATATCTCTGGTTTTAGTAACTAGTGAACGAGTTTGCAAAATCTGGAATGTATTGGTTCTATCTTCGATCTTCTGTGTCCAAAAGCCAGAGCAACTTTCCATCAAAGTTGATGAAATATGGTCACCTCTGAAAATAGCATTATATCTGACAAAAGTTCGCAGAAAGCCGATCGGTCGAGGAATGTGATGCGCACAGAGGAATTTTTGGCAATACTTTGTTATTTCACCCTCCCTTGTCTCCCTCTCTAAGCAAAATTTTCTAGTTTAAATTCGGATTTACATATATTTCGAATTGTTTGCTGCAGTGGTGCTGTTGGCTGGAATGGTTTCGTCTTCGTGCGGATAAACACACCACATTGTGGCCAAGGCTGGTCTTGCCAGGGGAGTGAGCATTTTTGCCTCCAAGCAGGTGTGGTAGATACCCTTTTAGTATTATTCTCGCCCGTCCAACCCTTCGGCCGCCAATGTGCGGAGCCAGTGTGAGCGAAGAGGCAGCGGCAGAGATTCTAGAGTGTGGTCAGCGATGTCGGCAGGCATGCCCGGGTCTCCTCCACTTAGAATCTCACAGACGCGCGATCACGACCCAGAGTCTCCGTCGTTAGGAAAGCGACCAGGTCTGTGGCCAACCAGCAATAACGGCCAAAGCAACAACTCTCGCGCAACCATGGGTTCCTGGGCTCGCCGCACTGGCTTCAAGGGCATGGAACGAGGGACGAGCAATGGCAGCGATATTGAAATCAACCTATCCGACGGTACTCACATTCCAAAGAATCCCAAGTTTGTATCTGCCGAACAACCAACCCCCCCGAAAGACCTCGAGTCTGGAGCCGCGCCAAAGGGTGTCAGAGCTGGGGTGCAAGCCAACGGAACCAAGGAAGGCAACGAGAAAAGTGAAGGAGTCCCTTCGAAAGGAGCTACTCGGGGTGCACCTGGGCCCTTCAATCCCGCTAAGGCGAAGGCTATGGACTCAGACGCGAGTAGGAACAGCAGTGGTCAGCTGCGAATAGAACCCCTGCGAGTCTTCAAAGAACAGAACGACGATGTCATGTCTCAATCGGAAGGTGGCGAAGACCAGTATGTCATGTCGAAGCACGCGCACATGAAATACGAACTGCGGGAGACGCCAGGCCTCGGTAAGCACTCCCATGTCTTGCTTACAATCTTTATGAGTTTCGCAATGATAGCTACAACAGAAGAGGAAGCAAACCTTGAGGTTTGAGTGGTGCACAGAACTGACGAAGGAACACTTCTCGATCATATCGAAGTCTAAATGGCTGCCTTCGCCCACAATATAAGCCAGATCAATTGTCTGTTTTCTGAATGGGAGTGATGCAGCATGGGGATGTCCTGGTAAGAAACTGAAGAGGAGCTTTGTCAACTTTCGCTTCGTGATCCCGATTTCGAACTGAATTTCTGGATGTGTGTGCAGTTCCGTTGATCCTCTACGGCATTCAACATTACTTCTCCATTGTTGGTTCGCTCCTTTTGATTCCTCTCATTATTGTGCCTGCAATGGGCGGGACGCCTGTGAGCAACTCTTCCCCTCGATTCATACATTACCTGTACTTCGGCGTGCTTCCGAGATTCTGCTGTCTTCTATATTAGGAAACTGAAAGTCCACACTGGAACTGATATCCAGCTTTCAATTTTGACAGGAGGACTCAGCTAAAGTTGTGTCAAGCGTGTTAATGGTGTCTGGAATCTCTACTTTATTACATACGTCCTTCGGATCAAGGTTACCACTGATTCAGGGAGCGTCGTTTGTCTACCTCGCACCAGCACTTGCTATCATTTTCTCCCACGAATTTTCTAGCCTTACTGAAGACGTTAGTGACTTCTTATAAAAAATCAATTCCTAGTCATTTTAGTCGTTCTTGAGGTTCCTTCTTTCTTTTAAATATATATATATATATATATATATATATATATATAATTTTTAGCCTGGCTTTTAAGAGTTTTGTCGTTCCCAAATGTGCTTGTATAATGAGGAGTTTCTGAGGCGATTGTACCACTCACTAATCACTCTTGTGATTCTTTCGTGCATTCTGCAGAGGTTTAAGAAAACTATGAGGGAATTGCAAGGTGCTATTATCATTGGCTCCGCGTTCCAAGCTTTGTTGGGATACAGTGGAGCTATGTCACTCCTTCTGAGGTAATTAAGTATGCATCACCCTGCTCTGGTTTCGAACATGCTTGGTAGTAAATACTCCAGTTCACTATTTCTTATGAAATTCAAGAATCTGGAAGAGTCTCCAAAACGATTCTACTATTTTGCGAAGCATTTCTGTGTGTCTCTCTCTCTCTCTCTCTATATATATATATATGTGTGTGTGTGTGTGTGTGCCCGAGCTTTCTTCTTACTCAATGTACTCTCGTAAATATTGTACTAATTTTTAGTGATGAATTTATCGTCATCCACTTTAAACTCTTACTTGTGTGGCTCAGTCATGGAGTTCAAGTGCTGGGTGACATTAAAAGGCTGCTGTTCTGAATGCCTAAGTGCAGGGCAATCAATCCAGTCGTCGTAGCACCGACATTGGCAGCTGTAGGACTCGCCTTCTTTGCCTATGGATTTCCAGTTGTGGGCAGATGCGTGGAGATTGGCATCCCACAGATTCTATTACTAGTGCTCTTCGCTCTGGTAAGTTCCACCAGTTAGCCATATTAGTTTTGATATTTTCCTCTTCCCCTACTGGTATATCCCCGCTTGCCACCACAGTAACAAACCAGACCGATCAATGAAGATTTCTAGAGTTTTGGAGACTCTTCCAGACTGGATTTCTGAACACCTGCTGAGCACATTTGGACTCTTGGCTTAGATGGTACAGCGACTGGATTTTTTTTGAGGTACTGAATTTTCAGAATGCAATTAGTTTGAGACCATTGCCCGTGTCTTTTCAGTATCTCCGCAAGATTACTATCTTCGACCATCGAATTTTCCAAGTGTATGCTGTAAGTCACACTTCTTCATGATGATTCTTCCCTTCTTCATTTTGCTGATTAATCTGAAAAAATCGAAGTGTTACCTGACTTATCATCCGGAGTGAGCATGCCGAAACCGAGCCTTCCTGGTTTGACTTGCAACCTTGGCCAAACAGGTACCGCTGGGACTGGCATTGACATGGGCATTTGCTTTCCTGCTAACGGAGTCCAAAGTGTACACTTACTCGGGATGTAGCTTCAGCCAACAAGGAAACATGACAGCAGTGCTTACGCCCAAGTGCCAAGAGAAAATGGCAACAATGCGCAGTTGTCGAACAGACGTATCGAATGCCCTCTCCACCTCAGCATGGTTCCGTTTCCCGTATCCATTTCAATGGGGAGTTCCCACGTTTCATTGGCAAACGGCAGCGGTGATGATGGTAGCATCAGTAATTGCTTCAGTTGACTCGGTAAGTCTTGTCTCCCCTATTGAAGGGCTCTCGTTTACATTGCTAATTAGAATCCTAACTGTGGTCTCCTTGACTCTGTTAGTAATCACTGAAAACACCTTACGGAAACAGAGCATGAACCATGTTTTTTGCAGGTAGGCGCTTACCATGCCTCCTCTCTCCTGGTGGCGTCAAGAGCGCCTACACCAGGAGTGGTGAGTCGGAGCATAGGATTGGAGGGGTTAACAAGCATCTTAGCAGGGATTTGGGGAATTGGTACAGGGGCAACTACCTTGACCGAGAATGTGCACACCATTGCAGTCACCAAGATGGGGAGTCGTCGTCCTGTGGAATTTGGTGCTTGCATCCTGATTGCTGCATCACTTATTGGTGAGAAGCTTCTTATAAAAACCAGCTTTCGATTGGATAAATATACCGGAATATTGTTTGCTGTCAAAAACACGCTTTCAATGTCAAATCACAGTAGGTATGATCAAGCAATCTCGCTCGGGCTTTTGGTGAACTTCTGTTGACCAAACGTGGTTCTGATGTGACAATGATGGGATGTTCAGGAAAAATTTCAGGGTTTATTGCATCGATACCGCAGGTTATAGTGGCAGGGCTTCTGGTGTTCATGTGGACAATGCTAGCTGCCATGGGTTTCTCCACCTTGCGCTACAGTGAAACTGGTAGCTCTCGAAACGTGTTAATTGTGGGGTTATCCCTATTCTTGTCACTGTCTATACCATCTTACTTCCAGCAGTACGACAGCGATACAAGCTCCATACTGCCCATCTATTTCCAGCCCTACAATGTTGATGATCACGGTCCTTTCCAAACCAGTAACAAGCAGGTAAGCTTCTGTTGTTTATCATCGGCCTTCCCAGGCATCATCTGATGATGGAATTCTTCAAATAGAACTAGCTCAATCAAGGATTCATTGCCGCTGATGGTCAAGTGATGTGTTGTGGCAGGCCAACTTTGCGCTCAACACCATCTTCTCTCTTCACATGGTGGTTGCGTTTTTAGTGGCATTTGTTTTGGATAACACGGTTCCAGGCAGCCGACAGGAGCGTGGCCTATACGTCTGGAGCAGAGGAAGGACTGCTCGAAATGAGCCTGCAGTGGTGAAAGATTATGGGTTGCCATTCGGATTGAGTAGATACTTCAGCTGGGTTAGATGGGTAGGCTTATAATGTTGGAAGAATATTAACGCTTATCATAAGAGGAATTATCTGGTGAATTGGTTTACGTACATGGGTTTGTGGAAGAGCCTCAGTATCTCATGAAGTGCATCGCCCTGCTTCCTGTCAGATACAGTACAGAAATTTCCCACCCGTATTTTGGAATTGAGCGAAGTGAGGGTAGACCACAATGCTAAAAGAGTAGAGGTCGCTTCCTTCGTAATAAGTTATCAATATCATTGATCAGTTGGCTTGTTATGCGACTTGACAAGCGGCACTTGAAATGCTCCGGCTGCTTGTGCACTTGTGCAAGCTACCCTGTTGAGCTTCTTTCTGCACTAAGGTTGGTGTCACCGTGACGATGACCTCCACCTCGAGTTCTATCTTCTGTGTGAGGGGCTCTCACTAATATGTATTTCTGATAGTTTTGATTATCTCATGATGCATTTAGTTTTATTGACGAACTCGAAGGAACGATGGAATGGATCAATACTCAATTGCTGTAAGGCACACCATTACCACTAATTTCTAGTTCATAAGAGTGCACGCATGAAATGGATATATACATATACATCGAAGTTTTTACACCACATACCAAATCGGCAACCAAGAGGCCACTAATTGTTTGCAAATTTGCTGGATATTCGTTCAGAGTAGAGCTTCGCGGGTACCAATTATAGAGATGAGAATCGAGTGACCACGGAAAGGCTGTTATTCTAGCTTGTATTCTAGCTGTCATACAAGTACTTCTGCCCCATTGACCTTCTGAGTTACATCGCCGCTGAAACTGAATCCTTTGCAATTTGCACTAGATCTACTAGATCATTTGCAATGCTTGAATCTTGAAAATATGGAGGCATTAAAAAGCTTATTATAAGAGGAAAATTATTGCCCCTCTCATTCTAAAGAATAACGAACACATCCACGATTTGAGGTTTGGTATTTAAAGCACTATCGGACATTTTAAAATGACTGGTTAACATCAATATTAATGCTCTCAGCTGAGGTTTGTGATTCACAAAAATGGTCTGAAATGGCATTTCAGAGCTGAAGTAATCAACATTGAGCAGAGGAGAATGAGCCAAGATGCAGAAGATGGTAGCTAAATACATGATCTAGATTTATTTTATTTTATTTTATTTTATTTTTCTAAGTCCTAGCTAATGAAGTGCAAGCGGCTTTTATTGCAACAATTGCCTCTCTATCACAAATTCTCTCTATCTATCTGTACTATCATTCAAACAGGTCTTACACACTACCCTCTGAGATTCAGACGCTCTAAACCTGAGGGCACATGTGGATAAGACCCTGTGATATCCATGCCATTGTAAATAAACGGATCGGCGAACATCCAGCGATCATCGGATCGCAACAGCTGCAAGACGGATTGGTATAAGTTAGACTTCTCTGAGTACAATTTTCTAACTAGATGTATTTTCAATAGAAGTATTATACTTCGATTTAAATGCATGAGAACCCTGTAATCGTACCTCCAGTTGGAACTCCAAAAATTTGACAAAGTGAATGGCTTCTTCCAGCATGGTCACAATGTCGACCTGCGTCAACCAGACCACGAAATGTTAGAACATGACAGTGCCGACAAATTCTTCGAAACTTAGATTTGACGTCGTAGTTGAACGAAAAGAACAGGACCGTAGGAAACATGTCCATGGCTACACATGGTCTACTGCTTCTACGATCACTAACCTGTTCTCCGTTAGGAACCAACCGCTGCAATGTCTTTAGGCGCTCGTTAATCTTCTCCCGGCGATGCTGCAACCAAACAGCACCACTTGGCGAGTATGTAAAAATCGGACATATAAGCAACAGGTTGCGTGATTCCGGGCAGGATCTAAGACGAGCAGCTGGTATTGGTATAGTGAAGTACATGTGAAATAGTTATAGAGGAGAGCTTGTCCTCGGAGATTTCGTAAAGACGTGAATTGAGAACCCAGCAACTTCGACAGCGACTTTCATTGACTTAACACTTGTGTCATTTATACCAATCGTGGATTAGCAGTAAGTGTTTGATCTGCTGACTTACCCTTGCGTACACACTCTGAGGATCAGTAGCTGACCCGCGCTTTGCTCGTGGTCTTCCATTGGTGTTCAATGCAGGACCGACCGCAATTATATCCATCGCCTGGGATGGGGTTCCTAGCAAATGCCGACACTGTAACTTGGATTTGGTCGTCCTCGACTGTGTCGTGTCGTAAGGACTCCAAGCTAATCCAGCTTCCTGATTGCCCTGAGAAAAAATTGGGCATCTCTGAGGCTACTAGAGGTGAAACAAAGTAAGAATCAATGAACTCAGAACGGCAGTTCAGCTTTTGTGCAATTCTCGTTGCACTAGACATACCAATATGTTCGGTCGCCTTGAAGGCGACATGCTCGATCTGTCCATTGCAAATCGATAGCTGTTCTTACGAGATTGCTCTACGCGTGCTGAATAGCCACTGGCAGTTGAAGCCGGCTGAAAAGCCAATAGTCTCTCCTGAGCTTTTTGCACAAAATTCAGATCCAGGTCGTTGCCGGTTAAGCCACGAGTGGAATTGGTCTCGTTAGAAAAGTTTGTCTTCGACTGCTGCAACTGCGAATTACTGACGAAAGATGGTCCTGCTGTAGCATATTTGAGAACCTGTGCGATAGGCGACATTGGCAGAAAACTTCCATTTGGATCCATACACTTTTCATAGTGGCTGGAGGCAGTTGGTTCATGTCCGCGGACAAAAGCGAAATCTTCTGATCGACTGATTGCTTTCCCTTTACGATTAGAACCGAGAATTTCACTTTGGTTGCCGTGAGATTGATTACTGACAACAGAAAGTGAGTAATTGCTATTGGAAAGTAGATCTGTCTTGGCTAACTTCTGCGAATTATTATACTTGATCTGACCATTGTTCCATGCATTCTCCGAGGCGCTGGCTCGTAGCAACTGGATTGTCGTGCTGCTGGTCTTTCCGAGCCATGTTGAGCGAAGTTGAGCTCCGTCAGTGTCTTCGTCACCTGAGGAATTTGTCAACGTATCGTGAAACGCAAGAGGAGAAGAAGGAGACCGATCAACTCTTAGACCTTGCCAGGCATGAAAAGGTGCATAGGTTTTCGCATAGTGGAGAAAATCCTCACGTCTGCTCTTATCAAAATGAGGGTGATTATTTGGCACGGGACTCGGGATACTGTTCAAATACAACGGCTTCGAATTGTGCTGCATGCACAACTCTTCGAAAGATGCTTCAGGTAGAGTCTCCAATCGTTCTTGCATGAACTCTAGAGATAGAGTCTCAGCAGCAATATCAGGGATATGCTGCGAGAAAGTGTTGAAACTTGGAATCCAGTGGTTCGATAGCAAACCGGAATCTTGAAAGGACAGGCGGGTGTTCGGAAGCGTGGGCACGACCTCTGGAAGCTTGAACGCGCTGGTGGAGCTTGAGGATCCTTCCCCATTGGTGGATGCTTGTGAGACCCACCCCTCCAGCCACACCATCCCTTCGCACGAACTCACTTTCGGCGGGTGCATAGAAGCAGAGATCGTCTCATATGCTGACGGTGATGCCGAATCTGCGCTTAATTTTTGATAGTTTCCCATTGCTGGCTATTTCTTCCCAACGGATGACTGCTTTAATCAAGGCTGCCCGAATCACCTGGATGAACATTGAAGTAAGCATATTCAATTTTACAAAGTTTGACAAAAATATTAAACTAGACGAGCTGAAGATCCCGCCTAGTTCAACTACAATAACTCACCAGACAGCACCCAGAAGTAGAAGTTCAAAAGTTTCCTCCTATGAAATTATATCTTCCAGCAAGGCTGCGGTGCTGCTACCCTCACCCCTGAGAACCAAAAATATGCACTCTCCTAGTAAGGTGACTGTCAACATTACGTATTGAATATGCATGAGAGCATCGAAATATGAGTAACACAGACACCCAATACCTCAAGGTCTGTGCCTTTTATGCTCACTACAGCTTACAGATGTGCTACACACAACTCTGAAACTCTTCAGAGTTCTTAAGTGATGGTTTTAAAAAGTAAGTCCAGCTTCAGACGTTAAACATCATTGCCCTGATTCTGTTCAAAAAGAATATGGTCTGCTATGAATATTACACTGGTCAAAATCAAAGGGGGCAGATATTCATTCAACTCTCTCAAAAGAAGCTAGAGATGCGTACTATTTTATGCACCAGCCGAAAACCATGTATATTAAGCGTGGTCGTTTGTAACGATTTTGAACAAACTTGTTACAGAAAAAAATTACCAATCTTTGCTCAGCATGAACCGCATGAGCTCCTACACTCAACTCTGGAAGGCTTACCGGCTTCTCTGTGCCCTCTTGTAGATTTATGGCACCGTTTCATCCCACCGCATGACTTTCAAGCGGAGAAATTTGGCTCATGACTTGACTAAATCATGAACACATCCAAAACTTAGAATCAGAGGAAAAGTTCGCAGCTGCGGATAGCCTCAGGTACGAGCCTCATGTTTCATTGACACGATGTCATCTCCCGAATCAGCAACCGTGCGGACAAACGTAAACACGAAAGTGTATCAAAATGATGAAAACATCACAAGAAACCGCCTGCTGATCACCCCACATTCGCAAAGCCACAAGAAACGTAGCAAAGACCGCCGTGTCACTGCAATGCCACTGGACTGTGCATGCATCCTCAGACGCTCTACTTCCGACCTGATCAAAGCTGGAGACTGCTCTCAGTAGAAAAGGCCTACCGATTAATCCAGTGGACTGGACCATTCAGGTAATGAATTATTGTTTTATGGAATCGACGTCTACAACCTGGCAAGAGACGGAATTGGATATTTAAATAGCAGTTGTGGTACTTCAACATGAAACAAGGCTTGAAACTGAAGAAAGCCGTTCGTAAAATTTCAACTGAAGAAACTGGACTAATCTTCTTGTAGGTAGGCAATCTATAACATCACACGCCTCTTCTGAAGCCAGCAGACAAACTGTAGGCAGTCGAAACAACTATTTGAAAGAGGAGATTTTTCCATCATGAGCAGCACGCTCCACCTGTGCTGCGTCGAAGACTTCAACTGATGCGTCACCATTAATGACTGTGGTACCACATTAGTGGGTACCGAAGTGGATCCAGACGATACTTTCTCCGTCTGCTGCTGCTTCTTCTTCTCCTTCTTCTTCATCAACTTCCCAAACGACTCAAAGCAATCTAAAACGTGTCGGGGATACCATAACGCATGAGAGAGAGGGCATGCGGGTTGCAGGCACAGGCAGGAAAGTGCACCTTCCTCGATGCGGGGTAGGTCGGTGGGGGTCAAGATGAGATTGGCGGATTGGGCGGACTGCGGGGTAAGAAGGGAGCAGGACGTGGAGGCTATAAAAAGGCAGTCCCTCGTCTCGCTGCAAGTCGTAGGCTGCGGCAGCTGTGACGTCGTGGCTCTGGACCTCTCCAGATCACATTCAATGCCGCGAGGGCCGTGCCTCACGTACCCCCCAGCCTTCACCATCCCATTGATCGAGCTTCAGATCCCCCCACCTGCCTCCTCTGACACTAACGAACTGATCTTCTAATTCTCTCTCTCTAATCACTTTCTTTAGTTTCTCTCTGATCACTCATGAGGATAGAGAGCATTCACGCATGCCACTACTTCCTTTCGATCACTGCCTCTAGACTCCCCGCTCAGGTTGCATCGCTCCACAATTCCTCATCAACCTGAGCTCTTCGTGCCTCTCGATTAGCTTATATGTGCGCTTTCAGGATCAAGTTGTGGCTCCTGCACTGCACTGTTACTGTGTCACCGCTGGTGCGTTGCATCCAGGCTTGACACCAGGCAATGGTGCCAGAATCATTCCGCAGATCAGGACTTAAGTTGTTTGTGTGTGTGTGAGTGTGCGTGTTTTTTTAGTTTTTTTTAGTTTTTATTTTTATTAAGTAATTAGAATTATTCTATAAATCCACAAGCTTCCCACGACCTCCACTGTCATGCACGGAATGTAAACTAAACCCTAAAAGTTTATATCCCAAAGGCCCTGTTGATTGTATTGCTGGTGTGTTGGAGAGGGAATTGGAATCACCCTAGATATTGGAATCAAATCCTAGATATCGGTTCATTCATGAGTTTTTTTTTTTTTTTTTTTTTTTTTGTGCTTATTTATCTATTTATTTTCCTCCCCATCTCAGTCACCCAGATGTCGGATTCCGAGCCCTGAGATTTCCACAGATCCTCATTTTCATCCACCCATCCATTTATTCATTCATCCCCATATCTATCCATGTTGACAGCCCAGAATATGACATCAAGTGGGCTTTGGTAAGGTAGTAAGATCTGGAGTCAAGAAGTCAAGGGGACAAGAGTGAACTCCCCTGAGCCTCAGAATGGGAGGGAGGGAGGGAGGGAGGGAGTGAGTGAGTGAGTGAGTGAGACTGAGGGTGTATTAATTTTGCCCAGTCACCTGTCAAACCTGCTCACTGGCACCTGTACCCTAAACCCTCTTCTGATCAATCTCCCTGATTTGATCCCTCAATTTATGTTTCTAAGCAAACTCAGAACAACTGCCGCTGCTAACACCAGTAATAATAATAATAATAATAGCAATAATACTTCTATTAGTCATACTCCCTTCGCTCCATATGCTGGATCAGCTACTGTCCTTAGCTCTGGACAAAGTCCAATCCAGTCAGTCATCCAGTTTGATTGCATGGATGCTTCACACTATGTGTTTGAAAACTAACCTTGTGATAAATGATTGGAGTCACAACAAGTATAATAATAATAATAATAATAATAAAGAAAGTAAGAACAAGGTTTGAAGTGTATTTAAAGAGTCTTTCGATTTAAATATTTACTTTGAAAAGTCTAAGGTTCAAAGACCTTACCAAAGTTTCTTGTTTGGTAAGGATTTGTTTTTATTTTTTTTGGAAATTTTATTTTGTTGGGTGTAGTATACATCTTGAGGTACTTTATCCTTAGGAGACAAAGTGGGAATCCAAAACTTTTAAATGTTCTAATTGGTTGAAATTAAAAATCCTCCTTGGGTTGGCTATGTTCTTAGAAAAATATGTTCAAAAGCCCTAAGAAGAAAAGATGAGGAAGAATGCATTTTATACCTACATGGCATAAATAATGTTGTCTTCCAGAACTGCTATTGAGCCCATCTCTAAAAAACAAACTGTTTTTTAGAAAAATCCAATAAGTATTAGAAAATGCTTAGAAATAAAAATAAAAATAAAAAACCAATAAGTTTCTCATTCTTATAATTGTTTGAATCAAAATATAGGTTGATATATTTAGACTTGTATGAAAAAAATTATTTAGTTTATTATATAGACTTTTCTTTTGCTTTTTACTATACCCAAAGGCCAAGGCTTTGAAAGGAGTTTTCTTCCCTAAGTAAGGAATCTTGATAAAGGTTTTTGAACAATAGCTTTGTAAAGTGGGCTTCTAGGTATTAAATATCTCTAAAAAGAGTCTATAAAATAGACTAAAATAATTTGGACATGGCTTCAATAATTTTAAAAAAATATATGTTATGTAATGAGTCTAATAAAAATATTTTTTAAAAAATATTTTAAAAGTATAAAAAAATTATTCCATCTTATTTTTTCTTCTTAAGGTCTTCAAATGATTTTTTTAAAATATAAAAAAAATTAAATAAGACTTTTTAATATCAAATAATTAAAATATTATAAATTTGAGACTTTTTATCTTATTTCTTATATAAAAAGAATTCATCAATAATAATAAAAATATCTTGCTTGTAATTTTAAAAATTTTAGTATTCGAAATTAATTTATACTTTATAAAAGAATTTATATTTCAATATTTGATTTATATGACTAATTCCATGAAAAAAATCTAAAATAGTAAATATTCAATCATTAAATCAAGGACATAAATCAAACAAAACTTTGATAAAACACTATATTCTAATATTACTAAAAAAGAGTAAATAGACAAATAAAAGATAGAAATAAGTTAAAAAGATATTAAAATAGTTATTACTAAATATAAAAAATTAGAAAGACTTGAACTTAGACTAAAATATAAGATATTAATTTGACTAAAGATGGGCATAATCTTACTTTTCTATATATTAGCTATTAAAAATGGCATATAAAAGCATTCTAGTATCACAAATATATAAATTATCTAAATAGTATGAGTAGGTAGAAGTAGATGAAAATAGATAAATTTAATAATATCTTGTGAAAAAATTTCTTAGAAGCTTTGTAAATATAATTTTTCTTTTATATGTGACTAAAAGTGATTGCTAGGTTGAAAACTTAGTTAATAAGTTGGACATGTGGTGTACATATAAGAAGCTTGCCTTACAAATTAGACATATATCTTGTAAGTTGAACACATGTTAGAGGTTCTATAGAAGGTTGCAAAGTAGTTCTTAGTTAGATAGTATATATAAAGGCCTTCATTATTCTCATAAATTCTTTTCTTTCTTTTAATCTAGTTTCAAGAGTTTTTAATATCCTAGTCTTTGACAATAGTTATTCTTAATTATATATATATATATATATATATATATATATATATATATATATATATATATATATATTTGAAGAATGTCTTACTTATTTATTTATATTTTTAAAATTCTTATCTATAATAAACTAAAAAAAATACATTGATAATATCAAAGCTTTATCTTCTTTTGATTAAGAATTACTATATATATATATATATATATATATATATATATATATATATAAGACATAAGCATATTAGAAATTGTAAATTATCTACTTCTAACTGACAATATTCTTGGAATTTTTCTTTTTCTTCAAATCTTTTCTTGTACTTGTCTTAAGTAATATTAGGCATCTTCTTTTCTATTGTATTATTATGACTGAGCTTATTGAAATGAAAAATGTAATAGCTCAATTGCAAGAGAAAATAAAGAAATAAATGCTTGCAATACACCAACTCAATTTAATACCACAAGGAGTAATATGATTAATAAGAATTAAAAATATAGAGATGATTGAAACTTCTTCAACATCTATATCAAATCATATTAATTTTTATATGGTAGAACATTGTTTAAATATTAGTGAACTGAGATTTTTTTTACTTGAAAAAAGCAATAGTATAAGATCAAAGTTTTGACGGTTTATCAATCAAATATAATTGATGATTAAACTTCAACTCCAAAGCTATTTAACTCTAGGATCACAAGTCATGTTTATTAAAATATTACTTTTAAGTTCTTCTTTATCATAGTTTTTATCTTTTTTTGAACAATGACATTCAATATTAGATAATTTGCAGATTTTTTTGGCAAAATTTTGATCAATGTATGAAAAATGTGATGTAATTCATATTATAACTAATAATATTTATATTTTGTAATAAGGAAATTGATTAATAATGTTATATACTTCATAATTTGAACAACTTGAGACTAATATAAAGTAGAATGATGCTACACTCATCAACCAATTTTTTTACAAATTATATTATGAAATAAAAAGAATTATGCTAAAATTACATAACCTTCAAACATTGTGCCAAGCAATTGATTTTTTTGTAAAATATGAAAAATGGATTTTTGATTTATAATTTAAGAGTCACATAAATCAGTCTCAATATTTTTTACAATTCAATGGCAATATTAATGTCTTTTCAACATATATATTTTGAAGTGGAAGACATGAAAATTGACGCCATATATTTTAAACTTCTTAAATGAAAAAAAAAAAATATATTTTGTTAAAAATGATTGTACTTATATTATAAAAAAATTAAGCACAATACTCAATATTTTATAAAAAAGTGACACAAGTACAAAATAAAAAATATAGTTATTAAAAAAGATAATATATCAAAAAAATAAGTTTGTTCAATTATAGTAGAAACCATGCACCTATAATCTTATACAAAATTTAGTAAAGATTCTATTATTTTTTCATAATTCTTTATTTGTTTTACAATAGATATTTGTTTAGGATCTAAAAATTACAAAGTCTCTATTTTGTTAGATTCAAAAAGCTTAGCTTTTTTTCTTATGAAGAAATTATTAAAAGATATTAAATATTATTAGTATAAAAAACTAAATTTATATATTTATCAATCATATATGATTGTTTTTTTATCTTTTGAAGATATTATCAATAAAAAATTTCTTATAGATATAGCAATAAATGGTTATAATAAAAGAGTTGTGATATTCAATGTTATTTGATTTTTTTCTAATTCAATCATTTTAGATTTATTATGGTTATAAAAATAGAATCCTTGCATAGATTAAATTTTTTTTAGTCTTAATTTTTTTAAAACATAAATAATAGTTTTATTTACAAAGTAAAAATTCATAAGTCTAGTATAAGCAAATCTTTATTTGTAAATATAAGATCTTTTATTTATTCTATAAAAAAAGATCACCTTGTGTTATTTATGCCACACTTATTTTTAATGGTAGAAAGACTTAAAGTAGAATTTTAATCCAATTTTAAAATTATCAAGAAAGTATTGAAAAAAAAAATTAATAATCTTTTAGAACATCATTTTTATGATTGCTATGAATCATCAAATCAACTCATTAGTTATTTTAGGATAAAAAGATTCATTTAGAGTGCTTAAAACCACAATATATGGTAAATAGTATAGAAATCTTTAGACAAATAAAAAATTAGAATGTTAGTTGTAGAATTGGAGTCTTAATAAGTCTTGGAGGCAATTATTTTAGTTTGTTTAGTATTTTTTACTTATTATTGAGTATTGAGAATTATTTATCAAGGCCAATATTTATATTGGCCTTCTATCTATACATATTATTTATAAAAAAACTATAAAAATTAGTAGTATTTAGAAGAAGCATAAGAACCTCATGACTTTTTAGTTAGTTATATAAAAAGTAGGATTTATAGTGGATTTAAATTTATTTTATTACTATAAAAAATTATGAAGATAATAAAATATATCTCCAAATTGATTTTAATATTATAAAAATATTATAATAATTTTTAAATTTTATTTAGAATTTATTTAGAATTTTTTAGGAATTTTTAGAGAAATTTTTAAGACTTTGGCAAAAATTAATTTTACGACTTCGGAAGCCATTATGAAGAAATGGAATACGATTTGAAGGCCACAACAGGTTTCTAGGCTAATAAGTGTTTTTAAACACTATAGTGAGGTCAAAAATGCAAAATTATTGGTTTTACTAGTAGAAAATAGGATGACCAACAACTAGTGTAGTCCTTGTAAGAAAGGAGGTCTACAAGTCCTACATGGGTTGTAGCACCTTGAAGGTAGTTAGAAGGATAAGATTAAGGCCTTGTGGCCTCTCTTGGATCCATATACACTATTTGTAAGCCTTGGTGAGGGTCGAATTCTTGATCTCTTAAACAAATTAACCTTGAGGTAAAAATTATTTATTTAAATTTTTATTTATTTATTTATTATTTTAAAATCTTCATAACTTACTCATGGTAACTCGGATTTATATGTTTCTTATAATATTGGAAAGATAAAAAATTATCTTTCTAAAAATGTATTTTTTATTTTTTATTTTTTTTTGGGTGAAAATTCAATGAATAGAGTGTGACTAATTTTGTAGTGTACAATTGCTTGATTGTACTTGTTTCACTTGTTTTTGTGTTTTGCTTCTTTTTTTCTTATTCTTGCTACTTCCACTTCAGACCACTAATTATAAGAAATTCTTAATTTAGGCCATCTTGTAATTGGATTGAGGAGTGAATTTTACAAACATAATTACTCAATTGATCTTGAAGAGGGAGTTCAACCATCATTTGGACCAATCTATAATTTGTCAAAAAATGAGTTGGCTGAACTTAAGGATCACATTGATAAAAATTTAGCTAAGAATTTCATATGTCAATCAAATTTTTTCATATGTGCTTTTATTTTTTTTGTAAAAAAAAATGTAGATTATTATAAATATGTAAGGATTATTAAGGCTCAATAACATCACTATTATGTATAGTCATCTTTTATCTTTAATAATTATATTTTTTATTAATTGAATCAAATTAAGATCTATACAAAAATAAATTTATAAGGAGCATAAAACTTAATATACATTATAGAAGGAAAAGAGTAGAAGATTACATTTTAAATTAGATATGGATAATTTGAATATAATATAATGTCTTTTGAACCTACAAATGTATTATTTGCTTTTCAACATCTATAAAGTAATATCTTTTGAGATTTTTAGATGATATAATTTATTATTGAGATGATATTTCAATTTATTCTAAAAATATAAAAAATATAAATTTTAATTTTGTTATGTAATACACAAACTTAGAAATAGAAGATTATATTCTAAGATAGAAAAGTGTATATTTTTCACTATTTAAGTTAGTTTTTTAAGATATATCATTTGAAATAATGGCCTTATCATAGATTTTAAGAAAGTTTAGACTATTATGAATTGAAAGATTTAAAGAATAATAAAATATGCATAATATTATTTGAAATTTATCAATTACTATTAAATTTTTATTAAACACTTTTTCAAGTTGAAATTCTACCTAAGTATTCAATCTATATAGAAACTTTTAATAGAAGAAAGAAGTTAAATGAAGACTTAAAGCTTTAAAGACAACTTTCATTTTTACATCAATCTTCTATTGTATCAATTTTTTAAAATATTTTTTATAAAAAAAAAATACTTTAGAATTTTTTTTAGATAAAATATTGACAAAATTAGGAGCAAATAAAAAACTTTACTTAGTAGTTTTTCATTCAAAAATATTTTAGCAATCATTTTTAACTTCAAGATCTACAACAAAGAACTTCTTGCTATATAGATTTATATTAAGAATGGTGTGATTATCTAAAAGATACTTCAAATTTAGTGTTTTTTTAGACAAAACACAAGAATCTCAAATATTTCATGTCAATTCATGTTTTAAATTATTACAAAACTTGTTTGACTATGTCTTTGTTAAAATCTAAATTCAAGATCATATATCAGCTAAAAAAATAATAAGATTTGTCAAATGTTCTTTTTAGGGGTTCTTATCTTACATCAAAAGATGGATATGAAACTTTTAATTAACAAAAAATTATTCTTATAAAGTCAAAGCAATTTTATCTTCAAACAATGAAATCAATGTTGATTATTGATTCAATTTTTTTTAACCAAGTCTAATTAGATATGCCCTTTGACTTTATTCTTGATATTAAAAAAAAAAACTTCTAAATCTTATAATATTTTTAATTTTTAATATTAAAAAAATATACTCTATTTTAAAAAATTCTTGTATATTTTAAAAGATAAAATATAAAAACATGTTCTTCAAGCTTGTCACAATTTTTTAGCTGTAAGATATTTTTGATGTAAAAAGACCTTGAAATTAACCTTGAAAGTTTTTTAATGGCTTCAAATATAAAAAGTAATTAAGAAATTTTTACAATCATGTGATATTTGCTTAAGATCAAAAATTCTATATTATGACCTTACAAATTTTTCTAACTATTTCCTATTCCTAATCTATTATGATTTTTTATTCTATAGATTTTATTATGGATATTTTAATTTTAAATTCTTATGACTTAGATTCATAATATTAGATTGTTTCACTAAGATGGAAAATTTTGTATTATATACCAAATCTATCATAAGTAAAGAAACAACTAAATATTTTTTTGATAATCTTTGTTGATATCATAGATTGCTTAAAGATATTATAATATTTAAGATATTGAAGATAGATATAAACTTATCTTTAGTTTTTCATCTTCAAATTTATGGACAAATAAAATATGTAAATAAAATAATAGAATAGTATCTAAGATGTACTATCAACTATTATTAAGATAATTTGATAATTTATTATTAGCAAATTTTGATAGTATAATATATTTTTCTATTTAAAAATATTTTTATTTATTAATTATGGTTATTATCTATGACTTTATATTTTTAATTTTTCAAATGTTCATAAACTTATCAAAAAAGATTTGGCACATTGTATTTTAGAATTAAATATAAAAATAAAAAGATAATTAAATGAAGCTAAAGAATAATAAAGATCAATGCAAATGATTATTGTAAGTAAAATCATCAATTCTAAATTAGTAATAAGATATGGTTTTTTTGTCATAGTATAAAGATTAGTTATTTTTGTGATAAATTAGATTATCATAGACTTGAAATATTTCTTATTTGTAAACATATTGTTAAAGATTAAAACTCAATAAGGACAAATAAATAAGTGATATTTTTTTAAAAGAAAGATGATAAAATAGAAATAAAATAGCATGTATATTCAAAAGAAACTAGAATGGATATTGACAAAAGACAAAAAAAATTAAAGATCCTTGAAACTAAATTAGAAGCAAGAAGAGAATTGACAGGAGTGAAGAAGACTTCATTTTTGCTTTTATATATATTATCTAACTAGGAGCTACATATCAATGTTCTATATGACTTCTAACATGTGTCTAATTTGTAAAATACATATCTTAACTTGCAAAGCAAGTTTTTTATATATATGCACCACATGATTAACTTGTACGACAATCTATCAATATATGTGACATATGGTTAATTTATTGGCCAAGTATTCAACTTACTAAATACATACAAAAAAATATAAAGGTAAAATTATATTTATGAAGCTTTTAAGAAGCTTTTTTATAAGATATTATCAAATTAATGTACTTTTATCTATTCTATATATTTATATTATCTAAGAAATTATTAGAATAAATATATACATTTGTAACATTATCCCTCTTTTAGAAATAAGTTCTACAAGAAGTGATGATCACATGTTGATGAAGTCCAATATGCAACAAATTATATTTGCCACATATTCTAATCTTTGTTCTTTTTAAAGGTAGTTGGTAGGTCTTCTTAGCCATCAATAATGTTTTATTCTAAAATAAGAAGACGACCTTGATATTTGATTATTATTGAAGTCTTTGTAACTTTTTTCAAAAAAAATATTTGTAACACTATTATAAGTTATTTTTACTTCCAATAAAATCAATAAATATCAAAAGTCTATTTTAAGATAGTAATGCCAAATATATTATATCTTACCATTAATTTGAAGAAGAATATGATGTTTTTAAAGATCTTTATTTCTATTATATTATTTTTAAGGCTAAGATAACTACAATTTCTTATTTGACAAGTCAACAAATGATAGCTCTTGAATTGAATCTACTAACTACTGATTTTTTATCTTGTTAGCACTACTAATACAGAAAAATCAGAATAAAAGATAAAAGATAGAATGTAATCTTTATTAAACTTTCTTTTATTGCAAAGATTTGCTTGACTCTTTAACTTAGTTTTGATGGATTTTATTGTTGAAAAGCTTTGATCTTCTTTGTTGCATTTACAAAATTCTTTATTGGCTTCCATGTGCATTTACTCATATCATATCTATGCTAATAAATAAGATATTTCAACTTAAGTTAGCACCACCTTAAGTCAAAGACTCCTTCTATCTTAAATTTTTGATTATTATCCAATTCTATAAGAGATGGTGGTATTTGTCTTCTTTCTAAGATATTCATTGTCTTATATGGCTTAAAAAGAGATACATAGAATATTGAATAGATCTTCATAAACTTTAGTAGATGTAATCAATATGAAAATAGATTGATTTGTTTACATGTAAGAAATAGTTCAAATCTACAATAATCCAACTTGTCACAAGGACAAATAGTCTTAATATTATGACAAAGTAACTATACTTTATTGCTAATATAGAATTGAGATTTTTCTTTGCAATAAGCATCTCCATTGAACTTTTTTTATTCTTAAACTTCTTATAATTGTATCTTCATTGTTGTATATAGCATGAAAAAATGATTTGTTAAATCTTTTGTTACAAGATTATTAACCTTTAAAAAATCAAAAGTATCAAGTTATGAATATTAATTATAATTAGAAAAAAAATACTTATTGAATAAAAAAATATATTGTATTATTCTAAGCAAACTATGCTAGTGGCAAAAGAATTATCCAAATATCTTATTGGTAGTTGATAGTATACTTCAAATATTGCTCCAAAACTTAATTTATGTACTCCATTGGTTCATCAATTTGAAGATGGAAAGCCAAAGATAGTTTTATATCTATATTTAAAATCTTAAAAATATTGCTTCAAAGCCTTGATACAAATTAAATCCCTTTATTCAATATAATATCCTTGAAAAATCCATGATAGTCATAGATATTATTAAAAAATATCTTAGCTATTTTTTTTACTAATGATAGATTTTATATATAGTAAAAAAAGTACCATTTTAGTACAATGATCTATTATCACAAATATAGAATTATAGAAACTCGAGACTGAAAGATCTATGAAAAAAATCTCTAAAAAGAAAAGACCATGCTTGTTTAAGAATAGATAATAGTTGAAAAAGTTTGAAATATCAACGAAAAGGAATTTTCGATTTTTAACAAATGTCATATAATTATATAAAGTCTTTCATTGCCTTTCATAATTGATACTTCCAAAAATCTTTAAATATTAGTTCCAAAGTCTTTTGTATCCAAAATATCCTATTGTTGAAAAGTTGTAACGAGCTTAAAAAATATATAATTATACTTCATCTTTTGAAATATATAAGTGCCTCTTAAAATAAAATACATTTTTCTTGAGTTCAAATTTATTTATTTTGAAGAATTTTCTTTATTTTACAAAAAAGAAAATTAAAAGACATAATTAATTCAACTTTAAAAAAAAAAGTTAAACCAATAATTAATTTTGATTTTATTGCTTATAAATAAAATTACTTTAACTCCAAAAAAAAGATCTATTATTAATCAAAAGCTATATCTCTTTCTTTTGATGTAAGATAAGATTTTTTAAAAAAGACATATGACAAATCTTATTATTTTTCTAGACAATAAGTGAACTTGAATTCAAATTTTGATAAAAACATGCTCCAAAGGGCTTGAAAACTATTCAAAACATATGCTGCTATAAAATATTTGAGATTCTTATGATCTATATATATATATGATGATTGGATTAGAAGGACCTTCAAGATAATGATGCCATTCTTAAAATAAATCTATAGTTATAAAAAGTTCTTTATTATAGAACTTATAGTTGATTTTGTTTACTGAAAATTTTCTTGAATAAAAAGCTACTAAATGAAATTTGTCATCTACTTTCATTTGTGATTATATATTCAAAATATAAATCTCAAAAAAAAAAAAAATCTCAATACACTCTTGTGTCATTTAAAAAGGCTAGAAAATCACTCAAAGATCGTAATATTTTAAACTAAAAAAGATATTACCAAAGAATAAAAGACTAGAAAGACTTGAAATAAGACTAAGGACTAGAAAGGCATTGACAAGATTAAAGAAGTCTTCACTTTTGCTTCCATGTATACTCTCTAATTAGTACTATGTGGCAATATTCTATAGGACCTTAAACACATGTTGATTTTGTTAGATACATGACTTAATGTGTAAGGAAAGTTATCCATATGTGCATTATATAGTTAGCTTAGTCTACAAACTATCAATACATGTGTCATGTGGTAAACTTATTGACTAGGTTTTTAGCCTATCAATTAACTACAAATAAGTATGAAGTCAAAGCAGTATCTATATGACTTCTAAAAAGCTTCTTTAAAAGATATTATGAAATTAATTTATTTTTACCTACTTATACTTAATCATATAAGTAATTATTGGACTAAATACGTATATTTATAATACTATATGGTATCCAAAATAAAATTTGATATATTTTTTTTAATAAAAAATACCTTGAAAAAGTCAATATAATATAAAATTGGTGAAAAAACAAAAGCTATCTTCAAAACTTCAAATGTTACTTATGCTTCTTTATTCTACTCAAATTTTTCTTTATAAGTCAAACATATAAGTGAAGCTATAATTTGAAAAAAGTTTTTGATGAAGATTTGATAATAATTAGTAAATTTTAAAAAATATTAGATATATTTTATTATTTTTAGAACCTTTTAATCTATGATAGTTTAGGACTTCTTAGGATCCATCAAAAGGCCATCATTTGAAAAGGTTTATCTTAAAAAATCAACTTGAATAGTATGAAATATATATTTTTCTATCTTGACATTGTTGTATTATGATTTGGCTATTATATTAATATATATATATATATATATATATATATGTATAATTTATTATACAATGTAATGAAAGTCATGTTATTAGATTTTAGTTGATTATAAAATGTGATTAGATTACTACTTTGAAGTAATTAGTTAAAAAAGGCTATTATTGAAGTTAATTTTATATTGGTAATAGTTTTTATATATTTAGAGCTACTTTTATTGGACATTGGTGATTCTTAAAATCTTATTTGTTTTTTTTATTTAATATTTAGGGCACATATTATACAAAACTTATTAGAAAAAGGATTAGAGAAGGATTTTTGTATAAAAAAGAGTTGTAAGGCCAACCATATGGATGAATGGAGATAGATGATAAAAATCTTCATTCTTATTGGCCAAAATTCATACCCAATGGACTTCAAGAAGGCTAAATAAAGTCTTATTAGGAATTAAGGTTATTTTTTTGAGGCCATTCAAACTTGAAAGACCAAAGATAAAAGTTTTAGGTTTTTAACTATAATTTTAGTATAACTTTTGTGTAATTTGGAGTTTTTATGAAAGAGATATAGGCGCTCAAAGTTAAGGTGTTGATTTTGTACCTACTACTATTCTTTTGGATATAATGCATGCATACAAAAAGCAATAAAGGATCAGAAACTATGGTTGAAAAGAGCACTTTTTTGGTTACATTTTTCACATATTTCTTGATGAATTCAAGGCTAGGATAAAGGAGATATAAGAAGTTGAAGTCAGCACTTCTAATCTAAGAGCATTAAGTAATTTGATTCATTAGTGGTTGTATTTTGAGCTATATCTTGAGCAATTTGAGAAGATTTTGGCTCAAAATTTTTAAAAATGTATATTATCATGTTACTATACTTTATACATAAATTTTTGTAGTATTTTGAATTTGGATTATTGAGATATATAGAAAATAGTACTCAAGTGCTTATAAATTAGGATTTAAAGCACCTAATAGGATTTCTAAGATACCAAATAATCTGTAGTTGATTTATGGTTTATTTATTTTTTAGTAAAGCTTAAAGATGAAGTTTATATCATCTAAAAATTAAAAAAAAATTAAACAATTGATACAAGGAATATGAATTTTTAAAGTTTAAAAAAAAAATTATGAATGAAAAATATTTTGAAAGGATTTTATTGTAATTTGGATATTTTATACAAAATATAGGGGGTTTTGGAAGCCAAGACTTTATATATATATGTGAAAGATAAACATATGGAGCTATAAAAAAATAAAAAAATAATAATATAAAGGTAGATTTTTGAAAGGAGATTATATATATTTTTTGAGCGTATGGAAAGTCTAACTTATTGGCAACTAGTTAGTTATGATTTGATATAGCAAAGAATGTTAGGATATTTCTAGATGCTTTAGAAAGCTTCTTAAATATAAAAATATATTATATATAAAATTATGTATAAAGCTTCTTAAATATAAAAATATTTTTACTAGTAGAATATCTTTTGATATTATTATATTTAATTGTCCTCTATAATAAAAATATATTATTTATTATAATTTTTCTAATAAATTAAAGCTAAACTTTCTATAGCTAGGTATTTAGTATATTTTCAAATAAAAAATCACATAATATAATAGCATATAATTGTATATCTCTAAGTTTTTGTAATATACAATAAACATAAAATTCATACTTTTCTATGCTTTTAGAATAGATTAAAATTTTATTTAGATTATAAATAATAAATTCATTTAAAAAATCTAAAAAAACATCATCTATTAGATATTAAAAAATTTATGGCATATTTATAAGTTCAAAAGCCATGATATTGTATTCAAAATATTCATATTTAATTTGAAATACAGTCTTCTATTCATCCCCTTCTTTGATGCATACTAAATTATATGCTCTTTATAGATCTATTTTGATAAATATCTTAATTTGATTAAATTATTCAAAAAGTCCAGATATTAAGAGTAAAAAATACTTATTCTTCATAGTAATCTTGCTAAGCTTTTAATAATCCATATACATCCAAAATGATTTATATTTTTTTTTTATAAACAAGATTGGAGTTCTTAGTAGAAATTTTGAATGTCATATGAAATTCATAGCTAAATTTTCTTCTATATATTCTTTGTATTCAACCAACTCATTTTGTGATAAAGTGTAGCTTGATTTAAATAGCAGTTGAGTTCTCTCTTAATGATCAATTGAAGAATCATAAAGTTGATGTTTAAAAGAATATCCACATGTAAAAAATATCTTTTTTTTAAAGACATCTTTATAATCTTGATATTGACTTGTAATGCTACTTAAAAACTTTTTATCATTAAAAATAGATGTGACATAAATAATATAAGACAATCTTTCTTTTGCAACATGTAAGAAAGTATTTATATTTATAAATAAGGATTTGGCTATGTTAGACTTTTGACTTTCTATTTGGTTGATAAAATTCTTAGTTTTATTTTTGAAAAAATTAAGACTATAATTAATCCAATCTATTTGAGAGTTATATTTTTTTAGCCACAATAATCCTTTTGATAATTATATTCATCATCTTATAGTTGTATTTCTTCTTCAAATAATGTTGAGTAGTATACTTATGTTGTCTACAATACGAATATAATCCTTTTCAACAATGGTGAATTTTTTTTATAAGAAGTTTAAAATATATCACATCAATTTTCATATCTTTTACTTTCAAATATATGTGTTGAAAAGGCAACATTTATGCTCAAAAATACACCGGGCATATAGTTGTAGAAGGTTGAATGAAAATTGCAATAAAAAAATCCTAACTCTAAAAAAATACCAAATAAATTCTAATTGAACTTTAACAATGCTAAATAAGCTTTAATTAAATTCAAAAGAAACCTTAAAAAATTACAAAATAAACAATAAGAAATTTTAAAAGAATTCGAAAGAAATATTCAATAAATTTCAAAAAAATCCCTAAGAAGTCTTAAAAAAATATTAAAATAATCAAAAATATATCTTAAATGAATTTCAATCAAGTCCTAATTTAATCCTAGTTGAAAACCTAATAGATTTTAATCAAATCTTAAGCAAAATCCTAAATCCTAAGCAAATCTTAAATCCTAAATCCTAACCAAATCTTAATCAAATCTTAAATCTTAACTAAATCTTAATTAAATCCTTAATCCTAATTCAACCTAATTCTAAACGAAATCCTAACCAAAACCTAATCAGTTCAACGTAATCCTAGCACAATTTAGAATCTCAATATCTATCTTTTAAATCATTAATCTTGCTTAAAATTTTACATACTTCTAAACAATTAAATTAGTAATAAGCATAAAAAATTTAAAGATAATTGTACTGATCAAAAAGAAAGAAAATCCTAAAATCTGCTTGGATATTGGCTAGCCTCCTATTTCAATCTGAATATTGAACTTCCAAAATTAATATCTTTTTTAAACCATTAAATTATTTTAAAATTTCACACATATATAGAAAATTAATTTTTTACCTTTATATATAAATTTCACTCCAATCCAATTAGTAGATTGTTGAAGAATTTAGAAACTCTAACTGTCCATCAAAGTCTAATTTTTAAGACCTCAATCCGTTTGAAATTCAATAACCTTTAATTCAAGTAGTTGATCAAGCTTAAACTTACAATATATACTTAATATGTCTATTTATATAAGTTCTCAAAATTTGAACCATAGATCTACTACTAAACTTATAAAATTCTCCAATACGTAATACCCATTTTATTTCACAAATTCTAAAATCATCTAAAACAACTATGACTTTGTAAAGCTCTTATAAAGTCATTATAGACTCAAATCACTCAAAATTAATGCTTAAAAAACTTAATCAAGTTTACTCTCAAATCCAACTCTTTAAACTATAAAAGAACCCTAGAGTTGTCATAGGTGCTCAAATTTGAGCCTCAAGGTCTAATTTCAATCTAAGTTGTTAATCCGTCCTCTTTGAATATCAAATTTTACTCTTTTGAGTTAATTTTTACTAAAATCAACTCTTAAATTTTTCCTACTTATACTCATATCATTTAATTTTTTAATCTTCTTTATTTTATCTTATTTATGGCCTTACAAAATAAGTAGAAGCTTACTTTACAAAAAGTAGCATTTACATCTTTAGTCTTATTTTCTTTTTTACTATTGTCTATTTTTTAAGATAATTTGCTACAATATTTGAAGTAAGATCTTTTATAATATGATAATTTCTTCATCATTTTCATCTATTAGTCGTATTACATCATGACATCTACTTTCCTTGAACCTAAAAATCTTTTAACATGCACCAATGATTCTTCAATATGTTGATATAGAGAGCTCTTTGTCTTAGACAAATTCTTGATCTTCAATTTTTTCTTATTTTTCTATATCAATGTCTTATAATGGATTTTTTTCTTCATCAAAATTAATGTTTTTACTTCTTTGTTTAAATAACTTGATTTTTTTACCTACTATAGATATCTTTAATTTTGTACCATCAAGTTCTTATAACAAGTATTTTTAATTGTCATATATTTGTTTCACAACACAAGGTCCAAACCATCTCCTTGCAAATTTCTTTGCCATGCTATATTGGTTGTCCAAACTACTATCATGAATCAACATCCAATCTCTATTTTGAATTAGTTTTGGATACAATAGATGTTTTTTGTCAAATCTTTCTTTGTTTTTTTCTCTTACCACTTTTAAATTCTTTATAGCTACTTCAATGTCCTTATGTCTTCTTTCAAGTTGTCAAATTTGTAATGCTAATAATTCTTTTCTTATTAAACCATCTTTTCAAGATAATACATTCTATGTTTGTACAACCTCCTCTATTAGCATCACCTATTTTTGTTCATATATCAATTTTGCTAGTATATATCTTATAATTGTACTATGATTTGTACAATCCGTTCATAATATAAATGGTAATAATTTATGCCAATCACTTATCTTGCTTTTATATGCTTTAATCAATGCTTTAACAATTGGAGAGTGCCCATGTTTATTCTTGCCATTCCCTTTTGAATTATATGCAATTGTTAATGCAAGTCTAATGCCCATCCTTCCAAAGAACTCTTGTGCTTCATTTGTATCTAATTTCTTTCTATTTATAGTAATTTTTTTAATACAATTGTATCGGCAAATAATTTCTTTTAATATAAATCAATATATCCCTTTTGTAGTCTTTATTCAAAGCACTTTCTTCTCTACTTGATTTATCAAATCCTCTTGAGTAAGTACCAAATATTTCTTTGATTCAAATTCCATTGACATTATAACTAAACCAACCACTTATTTGTAGTCAATTGCTAATGGATATGTTAGGTGCTATCCATCTTGATAAAAAATATTTAAATATATTTGATAAGTCTCACAAGATCTTATAAAATCTGCCACATCCTTATACATGCTTTTCTACCAATATTTTTCTTTTACTTTTGTAAATGTTGCCTAAATGCCTTGATGTCTCACCCACCAACTTTTATAAAATTCTTTAATAATTTTTTGTTGAATGCCATAGTCACATATAATTTGTTGTGGCACTCCACCCCTTTACTTTGGATGCTTCTATAAAAATCTATCTTAAAGAAAATATCCATAAGCCTTCCTCCAAATTCTTTTAAACTCATAATCCATCCAATCTTCTTGCCGCTTTAATGTATTTAAGTATTTTCTTATATACAATCATTCATCATCATATAACTCTTTTGAAAATAATTCAAGTAGTATAGTCAAACACAATCCATCCCTTCTTATACACAAAGTCAAATAAAAGTTGGTGTCGATATTTTCTTCATCATCAACTATATCATCTTCATCATCATATTGTGCTTGTGACAACATATCTGCAACCATATTGTCTCATGGTGTTGTATTGTAATTGCTTATAGTATATAAAAATTAATTAGGATATATAATATGTTCATAAGTCTTGGTATATATTAGAATGGTTAATAGATTAATTTAAAGAAAGTGGATATAAAAAACTTTATTTTAAATTTTATCTATTTTGATTATAGCATTTAAAAAAATTATAGGACCTAAATATTTAGGATGAAGCCTTAAGAAGAGATTAGAGCCTAAAGATGAAAGTTTTAATTAGTAGGAGGCTTATTGGGAGAGATGAAAGCAAGACATGGGTGGATGAAGGCAAGAAATGGAGATCTTCATTCCTATTGGTCGAAGGCCATGCCCAATGGATTTCAAAGAGGCTATCTAAGGCCTTATTAGGAATTAGGATTTTTTTTGAAGTCATTTGAACTTTGGAGGCTAAAATCATCAAGTTTAGGTTTTTGGATACGGATTGGATATAAATTTTGTGTAACTTGGAGTTTTTATGAAGGAATTATTGGCACTTAAAGTTAAAATGTCAATTTCATATCTATTGTCACTCTTTGAGACATAACATACGTTTATGAAGAGCAAAAAAAGATTGACAATTGAGATTGAAGAGAATAATTTTTCAACAACACTTTTCAATATTTTTTGATGAATTTGGAGTCTAGATAAAGAAGTTATAGAGGGTTGAAGTCAGCACATCCAAATCAAAGGCAGTAAGTAAGTGATTTTCTTCATAGTAATGGTTGGAGCCATATCTTAAGTTTTTCAATAAATTATTAACTAAAAACTTTTAGAAAAGGTAGATTATTGTGATAAAAAGCTATATATAAAAATATTGTGGCATTTAAGTGCTTAGTTTGTGAGATATGAAGAAAATTACACATGCATGTATAAAAACTAAGGTTTGAAGCTACTATCAGGGTTTTGATGACATCTTAAGTTGTGGGATGAAATTGCTATTGAATTTTGTTGTGGTATTTGTTAGAAGTACATCAATACTTTATGTAAAATTTGAGTATGTTTAAACAATCCGATCAAAAGATATGAATTTTTGAAATTCAAGAATAATACCCTATAAAGATATATAAGAATTTAGAGTTTTTTTTTTTTTTTTTTTTTATATATTATGGGTATTTTTGGAAAATTAAAACTTATATATTTGATGTAATAGTACTTAAAAGTGATATATATATATATATATATATATATATATATATATAAAAACTTGATCTTTCTTATTTCAAGACTTAATTAATCAATTAGTGGCAGCCACGAGCTTAGTACTTTCTTGAGACAAACTCTCTCTATCTTGATAATAGACATATATATTTATCTCAATAGTTACTTATACAATTAGGTAGAAATAGGTAAATATAGATTAATTTTATAATACCTTCTAGAGAAGCTTTCTAGAAACTTTATAGATGCAATTTTGACTTTGGATGTATTTGTAGGTTAAAAACTTGGCCAATAAGCTAACCATGTATTGGTAGTTTGTGTGACAAGTTAACTCCATATAATAGCTTGTAAAACAAACTAACTATATAGTGCATACATAGATAACTTACCTTACAAATTAAGACATGTGGCTAATAAAGTCAACACGTTTTAGAAGTCCTATCAGACATTACCATATAGTTCCTAGTTAAGAGTATATATGGAGGCAAGAGTGAAGCCTTCTTCACTCTTATCAATGCCATTCTAGTCGTTAGTCTTGTCCAAGCCTTTCTAGTCTTTTTATTTTTGGCAATAGCCATTCTAGTTTGATATTATATCATTTTTTGATTGACTTTCTAGTTCTCTTCAATGACACAAGTGTGTATCAAGGATTATCTTTCTTCAAGATTCATGTCCTTGACAGTTTGACAAGAGTGCTAATATATAATTTTTGTCTTATTTTAGAAGTGAGTAGATTATTGTTACGAACTTATAGTGACACAAGAGTATATTGAGGATTCTCTTTCTTTGAGATTCCTATCCCTAATAGTTTGAAAAGAGTATTAATATACTATTTTTGTCTTTTTTAGAAGTGAGTAGATTATCCCACTTTTATTTTTGTATTTTGAAGGTTGCAATGATAGGATAGAGAGAGTTTACCTCAAGAAAGCACTAAGCTTTTGGCTGCCACTAAATGCTCAATCAAGTCTAAGATATAAAAGTACTAAGTTTATATATATAATATTTTCTCTTTACAGGCAATTACATCAATATATAAGCCCAAGTACCAAAAAAACACCCAAATATATGATAAGGTATCTTAAAACCTTATATATTCTTATAAAAAATATTTTTCAAACTTCAATAGCTTATATATCAGGATCGGACCGTCCAAACAACCTAAAATTTTATATAAGTACTCATATACTTATAAAAACTACCAAAAAAATATTCAATTTTAAATTCAATATGGATCTTGAGATATCACCAAAATCCTAATAATAGCTTTAACCCTAGCTTACATACACCTGCATGCTATTTTCTTCATATCACACAAAATAAATACTCAAATACCATGAAACTTTAATCTATAGCTTTTTAACCTAATAAAACACACTTATAGAAATTTTGAAAAAAAAATTCGTCTAGAAACTCAAGATATGGCTCCAACCATTACTATCAACAAAATGACTTATTTACTGCCTTTGGATTACATGAGCTGTCTTAAATACCCTATAACTTCTTCATCCAAACTTGGAATTTGTCAAAAAATATATGTAAAGTATAGTCAAGCAAGTGTTTTCTTCAACTCCAATCACCAATCTTTCATTGCTCTCCGTATGCATATGTTATGCTTCAAAGAGTGACAGTAGGTACAAATTTAACATGTTAACTTTGAACACCTATATCTCCTTCACAAAAACTCAAAATCACACAAAATCTTCATCCAAATTATACCCAAAATCCTGAACTTGCTGATTCTAGCCTCCAAAATTCAAATGACTTCGAAAAAAAAACCCTATTCCTTAATAAGGCCTCGGGCAGCCTCCTTGAAGCCCATTAGGCATGGCCTTCAACCAATAGGAATGAAGCTTCCCATTTCTTGCCTTCATCCAACCATGCCTTACTTTCATCCTTCCCAATAAGCCTCCTACTAGTTAATATTTTCTTCTTTAGGCTCTAATCTCTTCTCAAGACTTCATACTAAACATTTAGGTCCTATAATTTTTTTAAATGCTATAATCAAAAAAGATAAAATTAAAAATAAAGTTTCTTAAATCTACTATCTTAAAATTAATCTATTAAATATTCTAACACACATCTAGATTTATTAATGTATAATATGTTTTAATTAATTTTTACATATTATAAGCTTTTACAATAAGATTGCGGACTATCTACCTTTTAAACAAAAAAAATCTTATTTTCTAATACTAATCTTTCCTTAAACAGAGTAGATTACCTCTCTTTGTAGAAATTTTTATTAGAAATTATAGATTACCCTCCTTTAATTTAACTTTTTAGATTTGTTTGAATTGCCTATGGAAGGAAAGATTATGGACGCTACACCTAACAAAAGTGAGAATAGATTTACAACTATTGTAGATCTTCATGAGCTTGTCAATACTCTTAGAATAGAAATTTCACATATTTCTAATGTGAATCATAGAGGTACTATGCCTACACCTAGGAAATAAGTTTAATGTCTATGGCAAGAAGTTGTATAATTGAAGGAAGCAAGTAGATTGACCTCACAACCAAATCCAAGGAGTTTTGCTTTTATAAGTATGATAGAAACAAGGATTAGTATGCCTTAGAAGTTTGATGGAATAAGATCAAAATTTTGATGATTTTTGCAACAAGTCAAGCTCTATCTAAAATTACATCCTTTTCAATATCCAAATGGATTTACTCAAGTTGGATTCATAAACACACTTCTTTGAAGAAGTGCCCTCTCTTGATTTGCACCTTTAATGGAAAAAGATTTGTGACTCTTTTATGATTTGAATTTATTCCTAGAAGTGTTTATAGCAATATTTGGAGAAAGTGATTGAGAACGAGTAGAAGAGACCAAACTCTTAACTTAACAATAAGAATCACAATCAACCACCACATATGATGTTGAATTCCAAAACCTTACTTGCAATGTGGATTGAAATGACAAAGCACTCATCAATCAATTTTAATATGGATTAAAGGATAAGGTCAAAGATTTATTATTAACAATGACAAAAATAAAATCTTTAGAATAATTTATTGCTCAAGCCATTACATGTAATAATCGATTATTTGAAAGGTGTCAAGAATAAAGACTTGGCTAAAGAGAAAGAAGTCAAGTAATGGTAGCAGCTTCCAAGTTTTCTGAAACGTATTCATCAAGGTCGAAACCAATGCAAATTGATATGATACGTTTTAAAATTCTCATAGAGTAGGAAAAGACTCGACGTCACTAAGAGGGTTTGTGTTTATACTATAGAGAAGCTAAGTACACTACTCAATATTGTTCAAAGAAGCAATGCAATTACAAAATGAAGAGCACAATTACCAAAGAAGATAATGTGTTGGACAACAAGTTTCTCCAACTACAATAGGAATCATGCCCTTGAATCATGTGCAATACCTAGTAAAGGTCCTATTCTCTCTTGAGACCCCTCACCTTATTTTATAATAGATGTGCGTTTAGAACCTAAAAATCACAAAGTCCTTATCTTATTGGATTCAAGAGCCTCAGCCTATTTTATAGACAAAGATTTTATCAAAAATCAAAAAATATCTTTAGTCAAAAAAACTAAATCCATACATGTAGAAATCATAGATGGCTGTTTGTTATCTTTTGGAAATATTATCCATAAGACTGTTTTTTTAATTATAATAATTAAAGATCATAAAAGTATAATAGTATTTAGTGTAATAAGTTCTCCTTTTAATTTGATTATTTTAGGATTATCATGGCTAGAAAATTATAATCCTCAAATAAATTGGATTTTTTGTAACCTTAATTTTTTTGGTAGTATAATCCAAGATCAAGTTAGCAAAATAGAAGTACAAAAGTCTAGTACTTCTAAATCTTTACTAATAGGTTCTAGAGCTTTCATGCATGCTATAAGAGAAGGATCATCTTTTGCTATATTTGCTATGCTTATTTCTAAGGGTAAAAAGATGTCAAGTGGTATTCCTAGTCAATATGAAGAATTCCAAGATGTTTTTGAAAAGAAAAATATAGATATTCTTCTAGAGCATCGACCTTATGATTGTTTAATTCATTTGCAAGAAGTAACTTAACCACTATTTGGACCAATCTATAGCTTATTGTAGAATGAGTTGGCTGCATTAAAGAAATATATTGTTGAAAACTTGGCAAAGAACTTCATACATCATTCTAAATCTCTAGCCAAAGCTCTTATCTTATTTGTAAAGAAGAAAGACAGATCTCTGCGGATGTGTGTACATTATCAAGGACTCAATAGATCACCATCAAGAATAGGTATCTTTTGTCTTTGATTTTAGAACTTCTTGACCAACTGTCAAGGACAAGAATTTAATAAAAATAAATAAATAAGTAAGATTTTTTTTTAAAGAAAGATGACAAAATAAAAATAGCTAAATATGTATATTAAGAAAGAAATTGGAATGGCTATTGCCAAAAGATAAGAAAACTAGAGATCCTTAAAACTCGACTAAAAATAAGAAAGGAGTTGACAAGAGTGAAGAAAGCTTCATTCTTACCTCTATATATACTATCTACCTATATACTCCTTTACTTCAAATTGGAATCCAGCAAATAATATGCAAAAAGTGTAGCCACAAAAGTGCTCTCTCAAGTCGCGGTCGTTGATCCTCAATAGCCTTTCGTACACGTTGTCGTATGGTATGATTTGCAATCTAAGAATATACTGTGTATGTAGCTGTAGAGAGTGTAGCTTAAACCTTTACATTAATCTTGTCTTAGCTTCCAAAACTCCTTTATTTTTCATAAAACTCAAAATATAATAAAATCCCTTCAAAACATTATTTTCTGCAACAGGTTTTCTTGTCTCAAACTTTAGAAATTTATATCTCTTGATCTAACCGTTAAATTTGTCTCAAATTTATAGAGTAGGTAGAATTCACTTTTAAATTTTATCACAAAAAAAATCAACTGCAAATTCACTCCCAAACTTTTGACATCTAAGAAATCCTAGCATATACTCTAAACCCTAATTTACAAGCACCCGAGCACTATTTTCTTATTATCTCAAGAACCCAATACTCAAATGTCATAAAATTTATGTAAAAAGTTTATTAATATGCAATTACACATTGCTTAAAATTTTGAGCCAAAACTTTGTTAAATTGCTCAAGATATAGCTCAAGACACAACCACTAGTAAATCGGATCACTTACTTCCCTTAGATTGCATGCACTGACTTTAAAATCCAATAACTAATTCATCCAAACTTAGAATCCAGCAATCAGTATATAAAAAATGTAGCCGAAAACGTGCTCTCTCTAGTTACGGTCGCCGATCTTCAATTGATGTTCGTATGCGTGCGTTATGCCAAAAAGTGTGATAGTATCTTCCAAATCAACACCTTAACTTTGAGCGCCTATATCTCCTTCATATAAACTCCAAACCATTGAAAACTTGCACGAAAACCATAGCCAAAAACCTAAACTTGCTGATTCTAATCTTCAAAGCTCAAATGGGCCGAAAAATTAACCCTAATCTCTAATATGGCCTTGGGCAGCCTCCTCAAAGCCTATTGGACATGATTTTTGTCTAATATGAATGGAGATTTTCATCATCCATCTCCATTCATCTATATTGGTGCCCTAATTACTCCCTTTGCTACCAAAACCCTTCTTCAATTCTTTTTCTTATAAGATTTATATAATTTATGCTCTAAACACCAAATAAAAGAATCAAAATAAATTTTCAAAGGCCACCAATGTCTAACAAAGGTGACTCTAAGTATTTAGAAGTTACTATCAACCAAAACCAATTTTAAAAGCCACTATCAAAAGAAAATTAAAGTTATACAAATTCTATAGTAATCTTTTTAAACAACCTCTTCTCAAGGTAATAATCAAATTATATTCTACAACCAACTAAAATCTACTAATATAGCTCTCACCATGTTACTTAATAAATTAAATATTAAGTATATAATTGCATTATTTTCATATAGTAGCCGAAGCACAACACGATAATGTGCATTATGTCAAAAAGAGTGACAATAGCTCCCAAATCAACACCTTAACTTTGAGCGCCTATATCTTCTTCATATAAATTCCAAGTCATACAAGATTTACACCAAAACCATAGCCAAAAACTTAAACTTATTGACCTTAGCCTTTAAAGCTCAAATGATCCTAAAAAACTAACCCTAATTTCTAATATGGCCTCAAGTAGCCTCTTCAAAGCCCATTGGTCATGATTTTTGATCAATAGGAATGGAGATTTTCATCATCCATCTCCATTCATTTATATGGATTTCCTAAACTCTCTTCTTATTACCAAAATTCCTCTCCAACTCTTTTCTTTATAAGATTTATTCAATATGTACTCTAAACACCAAATTAAAGAATCAAAATAAGACTTCAAGGATCACCAATGTCTAATAAAGGTGACTCTAAATATTTAAAATTACTACCAAAAAAATCAATCTCAAAAGCTACTATCAAAAGAAAATAAAGTTATACAAATTCTAATAGTAATCCTTTTAAACAACGTCCTTTTAAAGTAGTAATTTAACCACATTCTACAACCAATTAAAATCCAGTAATATAGCTGTCACCATGTTATTAAGTAAATTGTACATTAAATTTATAATCACATTATTTTCATATGGTAGCCAAACCATAACATGACACTCGTAGGTATAAACGATATGCAATTGGATTAATTTGTATAGAAATAGAAAATGGTCCAAGCCTTCAATAGTCCAACTTGTCACAATGACGAATAGTCTTGATGTTATGACAAAGTAATCATACCTTATCACCTATGTGGAATAGTGGTTGTTCTTTTTGATAGACATCCGCATTGATCTTTTGTTGTTCTTGAACTTTTTTTAACTGCACCTTCATTGTTACATGTAGCTCTAATAAATTATTTGCCAAATCTTTCACCACAAGATTATTAGCTTTTGAAAAGTCAAAAGTATCAAATTATGGATGATAACCATAATTGATAAAGAAAGGTGTTTGTTTTGTAGAAGAATGTATCATGTTATTATAAGCAAACTCTACTAGTGGCAAAAGAGTTGTCCAATCATATTGTTGGTAGTTGATGGTACATCTTAAATACTGCTCCAAAACTTGATTAATATGCTCCGTTTGTCCATCAATTTGAAGATGGAATGCTGAAGATAGTTTTATATCTACTTTTAGAATCTTGAAAAGAGTTCACTAAAATCTTGATACAAAATGAGTTCCCCTATCTGATATAATATCCTTGGATAATCCATGATAGCGATAGATATTGTCAAGAAAGAGCTTAGTTATTTCTTCACCTATGATAGATTTTGTACATAGTACAAAATATACCATCTTAGTAAAACGATCTACTATCACAAATATAGAGTCATAAGAACTTGAGATTGGAAGATTAGTGATGAAATCTATATAATTAGAAGACCATAGTTGTCATTGAATGAATAATAACTGAAGAAGTCCATAGGATTGATGACGAGGAGTTTTTGATCTTGAACAAACATCATAAGATTGTACAAAATCTTTATGTGCCTTCCACATTTGAGGCCACCAAAAGTCCTTGGATATTAATTCCAAAGTTTTATTATATCAAAAATATCCTCCTGTTGGAAAGTTATGACGAGTTTGAAGAACGTATAATTGAGCTTCACCTTTGAGAACATATAGGCATCTCTTTAAATATAGTAGATTGTTATTAAATTCAAATTTGGAAGTATCATGAAGCTTTGAAGGATTTCTCTTAATATCACAAATAAGAGGATCAAAAGATATATTTGATTCAACTTGTTTAATAAAAGTTGAATCAACAATTAGTGTTGATTTTATTGTTCGAAGGTAAAGATGCTCTGGCTTCAAGAAAATTATCTATTGCTGATGAAAAGTAGAATTTTTTTCTTTTAATACAAGATAAGATCGTTTAAAGAGTGTATTTGACAAATCTTATTGTTTTTTTGGTCAATAAGTAATCTTGAATTTGAATCTTAACAAAGACATATTCCAACGAGCTTAGCGATGATTCAAAACACGTGTTGACATAAAATATTTAAGATTCTTATGATCCATATATACAATGACTGGACTAAGAGTACCTTCTAGATAATGGCACCATTCTTGAAATAAATCCACGATTACAAGAAGTTCTTTGTTATAGATCTCGTAGATGATCTCGACCGCTATAAATTTTCTAAAATGAAAAGCCATTAGATGAAGTTTATCATCTGTTCTCATTTGTAACAATACAGCACCTAAAGCAATGTTTGATGCATCTGCTTTCATAAAAAATAGCTTAGAAAAATTGACGCAATACATGATTGATACAAAAATAAAGGCTATCTTCAAAACTTCAAATACTACTTCCGTTTCTTAATTCCATTGAGATTTATTTTTACAAGTCAAATGTATAAGTAGAGCTATAACTTGAGAAAAGTCTTTGATAAAGATCTGATAGTAGTTGGCAAATTCCAAAAAATATTGGACATTTATTACTATTTTTGAGATCTTTCAATCCATAATAGTTTAAATTTTTTTAGGATCCATCATAAGTCCATGATTTAAAATGATATATCTTAAGAAGTCAACTTGAATAATATGAAATACATACTTTTCTAACTTGGCATAGAGTCTCACATCTCTTAGTTTTTGTAACACATGAATTTCATGTTCTTCTGTGTTCTTAGAAAAGATTAAGATGTAGTCTAGGTAATAGACAACAAAATCATCTAAAAACTCTCAAAAAATATTATTCATTAGATGTTGGAATGCTATTGGTGCATTTGTAAGTCCAAAAGGCATGATGTTGTATTCAAAATGTCCATACCTTATTTGAAATGCACTCTTTCATTCATCTCTTTTTTTGATATGTACTAGATTGTATGCTCTTTTTAGATCTATTTTTGTATAGATCTTAACTTGATTCAATTGATCAAGGAATCTAGATATCAAAGGTAGCAAGTACCTGTTCTTGATAGTGATTTTGTTGAGTTTTTGATATTCGACACACATCTGCAATGATCCATCTTTTTTCTTCAAAAATAAAATTGAAACTCTTACTGGAGATTTGGAATGGCGTATGAACTTCTTAGCTAAATTCTCTTCAATATACTCCTTGAGTTCAGCCAATTCATTTTGTGATAAATTGTAGATTGGTCCAAATGGTGATTGTGCTCCTTTTTGAAGGTCAATTGAGTAGTCATAGGAATGATGTTCTAAAAGAGTATCTGTATTCTTCTTCTCAAATACATCTTAAAAATCTTGATATTGGCTCAGAATGCTACTTGAAGTCTTTCTATTAGTAGAAATAGGTGCAACATAAATGATACAAGGTAATCTTTTTTTTGTAGCATACAAGAAAGCTCTTGCACCTACAAATACATGCTTAATTGTACTAGACTTATGATTTCTACTTGATTAACTATGCTCTTAGTTATACTTTTAAAAAAATCAAGATTACAAGAAGTTCAATCTATTTTAGGATTATATTTTTTTAGCCATGATAAACCTAAAATGACTGGATTAGAGGGAGATTTAATGATATTAAATATTATAAAGCTACTATGATCATTAGTTACTACTATTTTCTTTGATAGCCGTACTCTTCATTTTATGGTTGCATGGCTTCTTTGGATAATGTTGAGCAATGTGCTTAGATTCTCTACAATATAAGCACAATTCTTCTTAACAACGACGAGTCTTTTTTTGCTTAGTAAGAGTTTTAAAATATACTGCATGAATTTGGATATCCTTTATTTTCGAATATATGTATTGAAGAGATGTTGATATTGCCATTGAATTATAGTAACATTCACATCCACTTGTACAATTCTCAGATCAAAATTCAAAAAGACGATTGTTGCGCTTCACAGCAAAGTCAATTGCTTGACTCAATGTTTGAGCATTAATATTTTTTTACTTCATATTGTAATCTTTAGAGAAATTGGCTAACAAGTATAGCATCATCTTACTTGATATCAGTTGTAAGTTGTCAAAACTATGAAGCATACAATGTTATTGATCGATTGCTTTATTACAAAATATGGATCTTGTTGATTGCAACACGAATTGTATCATGTTCTCTATATATGGCCTAGAATTTTACCAAAAATATCTTCAAATTATCCAATATTAGATCTCATCATTCAAGAAAAGATGAAAACTATAATAGTGCTGAACTTGAAAGAAGTGTACTAATGAATCTAACTTGTGATCCTAGAGTTGGATAGCGTTGGAGTTGAAGTTCAATCACAAGTTGTACTTAATTGATAAATCTTCTAAACTTTGATTTGGTACCATCGAACTTCTCGGGTAGGACAATTCATGGTTCTCTAATGCTGAAAGGGTATTCTATCATAGGAGATGGGACATGATTTGGTACAGATGTTGAAGCAGCTCAAATCATTTCTATATCTTTACTTCCTACCAATCTTGTTACTCCTTGTAGTGGTAAATTGAGTTGTTGCATCGCAAGTATTAACTCTCTCAATTACTCTTCCATTTGTACCATTGCACTCTTCATTTCACCAAGTTCTGCCATGATAACACTTAGAAAAGAGAAGATGTCTAATATCGCTTAAGAAAAATACAAGAGAGGACTTGAGAACAAAGAAAATACTAAGAAAAATATCAGTTTTGAAGAAGGTAATCTGCAACTTCCAATACGCTTATGTCTTATCAAGAAAAAAAGGTAATCCACTCTTAGACAAAGCTCTAATATTGTAATTGCACTCTTGTCAATTTATTAAGAATAAAAAATTAATTTAAATTAATAAAGAAGTAAAAATTTTATCAAAGAAAGATGACAAAATAAAAATAGCTAAATATGTATATTAAGAAAGAAACTGGAATGGCTATTGTCAAAAGACAAGAAAATTAGAGACCCTTAAAACTAAACTAGAAGCAAGATAGGAATTGACAAGAGTGAAGAAGGCTTCACTCTTGCCTCTATATATACTATCAACCTAGGAGCTACATTGTCGTGTTGTAGTTTGGCTACTATATAAAAATAATGTAATTATGTACTTAATATATAATTTTTTAAATAATGTAATGAGAGCCATATTAGTAGACTTTAGTTGGTTATAGAATATAATTTGATTATTACTTTAAAAAAAGGTTATTTAAAAAGATTACTATAGAATTTGTACAACTTTATTTTCTTTTGATAGTATTTTTTAAGATTGGTTTTGATTGATAGTAACTTCTAAATATTTAGAGTCACCTTTGTTAGAAATTGGTGACCTTTGAAAATTAATTTTTAGTCTGTTATTTGGTATTTAGAACATAAATTATGTAAATCTTATAAGAAAAAGGATTGAAGAAGGATTTTGGTAGCAAAGGAAGTAATTAAGGCACCTATATAGATGAATGGAGATGGATGATGAAAATCTCCATTCCTTTTGGTCAAAAATCATGACCAATGGACTTTGAGGAGGTTGCCTAAGGCCATATTAGGAATTAGGGTTAGATTCTTGAGGCCATTTGAGCTTTGAAGACTAAGGTCAGTAAGTTTAGATTTTTGGCTATGATTTTGGTACAAGTTTTTAATGGTTTTGAGTTTATATGAAGGAGATATAGGCACTCAAAGTTAAGGTATTGATTTGGGAGCGACTGTCACTCTTTTTGGCATAACGCATGCGTACAGATAGCAATTGAGGATCGGTGATTGCGACTAAAGAGAGCACTTTTGCAACTATACTTTTCATATTCTGCTTACTGGATTTCAAGTTTGGATGAAGGAGTTATTGGATTTTGAAGTCAGCGCATGCAATCTAAGGGTAGTAAGTGATCCGATTTACTAGTGGTTGTGTCTTGAGCTATATCTTGAGCAATTAGAAAAGGTTTTGATTCAGAAGTTTAGGAATTGTATAATTTCATGTTAGTAAACTTTATACATAAGTTTAATGATATTTGAGTATTGTGTTCTTAAGATATTAAGAAAATGGTGCTTGGATGCTTGTAAATTAGGATTTAAAGCATCTTCTAGGGTTTCTTTGATGCCAAAAGATCAGAAGTAACTTTGCAGTTAGTTTTTTTTGTAGTAAAATTTAAAGGTAATTTCTACCTATTTTATAAATTTGAAACAAACTGAATGGCTAGATCAAGTATTATGAATTTCTAAAGTTTGGGACAAAAAAATCCTTCATAGAAAAAATATATTTTGAAGGGATTTTGTTATTTTATGTGTTTTATGCAAATCAAAGGAATTTTGGAAGCTAAGACAAGATTAATATAAAGGTTTAAGCCAAATTCTTTACAATTAGATACCCAGTGTATTCCTAGATAGCAAATCATGCCATACAACAATATGGCGATGTTCTATAGGACCTCCAAAAATGTGTTGACTTTGCACAACACATATCTTAACTTGTAAGGCAAGTTTTCCTATGTGGGCACCACTTAGTTAGCTTGTTTCACAAACTACTTACACATGATTAACTTATTGTTTCTAACCTGTCAATCAAGTATAAACATGTATAAAGTCAAAGTAGTATTTATGAAGCTTTTAGGAAGCTTCTCTAGAAGATATAATGGAATTAATTTACTTTTATCTATTTCTACCTATTCGTATCACTTAAGTAATAATCACAATAAATATGTGTCTGTGACACCAACTCAATCAAGCAAAGATCTATACCAAAATAGATCTATGAAGAGCATACAACTAAGTTTGTATCAAAGACGGAGATGAATAGAAGACTGCTTTTAGAACTAAGTATGGATATTTTGAATATAATGTCATGCCTTTTGGACACATGAATGAACTAGTTGCTTTTTAACATTCTATGAATGATATTTTTTATGAGTTTTTGGATGATTTTATTATTTACTATTTAGATGACATTCTAATCTACTCTAAGAACATAGAAGAACATGAACTTCATATTTGTCATGTGTTATAGAAACTTAGAGATACAAGATTATATGCCAAGTTGAAAAAGTGTGTATTGCATACTATTCAAGTTGACTTTTTAGGATACATCATCTCCAACAAAGACCTTGTGATGGATTCTAAGAAGATCTAAAATATCATAGATTAAAAGATTTCAAGAATAGTATGAGATGTACAATACTTTTTAGACTTTGCTAATTACTACCAAATCTTTATCAAGATTTTTTTTCAAGTTGCAGCTCCACTTACATGTTTGACTTGTAAAAATAAACTTAAGTGGAATAATGAAGCACAAGTATCATTTGATGCTTTAAAGAAGGAATTTACTTTTACATCAATCTTGTATTGCATTGACTTTCCTAAGGCATTTTTTATACAAATAGACACATCAAAATTTGCTATGGATGTTGTATTGTCACAAATGGGAATAGATGATAAACTTCATGTAATAGCTTTTTATTCTATGAAATCTTTAGTAGCCAAAATTAATTATGAAATCCATGACAAAGAGCTCCTTGCAAGCGTGGATTTATTTCAAGAATAGCATTATTGTATTACGTACTATCTAGCTTGAGAATGCATCAGGCATCTGGCTATAGAAGATAAAATGATGTTTTGCAAGTATCTAAGTAGTTTAGTGAGTTTCAACTATCTAAACACAAACTATTTCGGATTTCAATATAAAAGCTTAATCCCAATACAAAGTGCTTAAAACACTATTTTTTAATAGCTTTTGGATATTATAAGCATAGATTCTTTTGTTATTTGATATTTTTATTTCTATTTTATTTTATTTATTTTTTATTTTTTATTTATTTTTTATTTATTTTTTAAAATCCTAACCCTAGACAGCGAGCCTCAACAAGCTGTAATTCTCAATCTGATCTTCAGATTGTTGTGAGACTTCTATCACTAGTATCTTTACAAGTCTTCTAATTGCTTAAAAAGTTCAATCTAATATAACTTATAAATTGCAAGAAAATATCGTAAATCCATGCTCAAGTCCCTTCACCACCGCCTAGAAGGTTGATGACGAACTTTAACTTATAATTTTTCCTTCTCTGACTTTTAATTCTCATTCAAACTTTGTGTGTAACTCCGCTTTTGAGTCTTTGACTTACCATGTCAAAATTCACCTTATTCCAGCCGATAGATCTCAGATATTACAAAAATCCTAAACAACTCTAATATGCCAACTTTTGATATCTCTTTGTACTAATGATCAAATATCTTCTATCCATACCATAAGATTAACACAAATTTTTGCATGCACTTAATATACTCAACTATCTAGACTCCTTTAAAATTTCAACCACAGATGTCTCTCCAATTTTGAAAAACAATCAAGACTACTAGCCTTTACTTTATTGCAAAAATCCAATTCATCAATACAAACATTGACTTTGAGCAACAATTGCAAAGTCCTCCCAAATCCTATGAAATCCAATTCTATACCTTTTAAAGGAGCTTGAAGCTAGCTTTTCGACCCCAAAATCTCAATCTCCGAATGCCCCCTTCCTTTTCCTCTCCTTTCCTTTAACTCCGTGAGATTTCCTATTCTTCTACCCAGGACTCTGAATTGGAACAACAGATCCGCTTCCATGGAATTCTCTCCTCTAAAAGGGTCTTTCTACGGGAAGGACGTTGTCGTATTACGTGCTTTTCTGCTCGAGAACGCGCCGGGCGTCTGGCTGTAGAAGGTAGTATGGAGATTCGTCGATAGTCAAGCAGTCTATCAGTTTTTGACTGCTAGAATATAAACGACTGCAACAATGTACCATAAATCTATACGGATGCTCTTCGACTGCTTGTCGAAGTCCTTTTTGCCCCAGCCGATAGGTCTCTAGACGTTACAGAGAACCCCGAACAACCTAAACTGTTAATCTTCAATACCGCTTTGTACTTACGATCTTGTATCCACTGTCTTGTTAGATTAACCCAATAAATTTCATTCACTCCGCATACTCAATCCTATAGACATCCTTTTAATCCTTCAATCATAGACGTAACTCGATTTCACAAAACAGTCAAGAGTATTCAAACCCACTTCATTAAAAATCCCGATTCACCATTACAATACTGACTTCAGCAGCGATTGCCTCAGTCTTCCCAAAAACTCTCCGAAGAAAAAAATCCAAATTCTATGTCTTTTCTTCCCCGACCCGAAGCATGAAGCTCCTCTCTCTAATCTCCTTTGATCTTCAAAAACCTCCAATGAAACCGAACTAGTAACCTTGCAAAAAAAACTTGAAAAACCCCCCCTTCAAAACTATATCCCTCCTAACCTTATCCTCTGAATTTCTTCAATCTTCCGTCTTAGATCCGGAATTGGCTCCCACCGTCAAGCTTGGATCCAAAATTTGCTCTCGCCGTCAAGCTTGGATCCAAAATTGGCTCTCGCCATCAGAGCTTTCTCCTCCATTTTTACCTTTAAGAATCCATTTACCGAAAACAACGTTCCTTGAAACGGCACAGAGAACAGGACAGCCTGAAACAGAATCAAAACCCCGTACTCGGGTCCACATTGAGTCGCCCAACCAATTCAGGTCCCATATTGAGAAAGATGTCCATAGTAACCTGGATGTTCGCATAATTGGGTCAAATTGGTCCTCACATCAGATTGGCTAAGACCCATAGTAAGACCTGGATTTCCCGTAATTAGATTACATTGGGTTGACCGGCCAATTCAGGTCTCATATTGGATAAGAGTCCAGTAGTAACCTGGATGTTCCCGTAATTGGGTCTGCATTGGGTTGCCCGGCCAATTCAGGTCTCATATTGGGTAAGAGGACCTGGATTGGATTCTCGAAATTGGATCCAATTGGCTCTTCAAATCCGTCGTGTGAATTGGTCCTTCTCTTCCTACTGACTCCTGTTATTGGAATTGAATGGAACATTTCAGTATGCCCCGGCTGACTGTAATGGAGCAACTGAACCTGACTACTCAGTATTTGCACTGGAGTTGGTCGATGCTCCCAATATTTGAGGTAACTGAATATTAATAAAATTCCCCTTTCTTTTTATTTCACTGTATACTCGTATTACAACACGACATCCACCCCCTCTGAACCTGTGCATCCTCCGGTATGCACCAATTTACTTAATTGTTGTTTGATTCAGAATATATCCTCTACGTATTTGTCCAGTTCGTCTTCGTCACCTTCATTACCCAAATCACTTGCATCTTCTTGCTGCGGAATCTCTATACCTTCATTAAGGTCTTCCATATTCATCTCTTCATATCTTCGTTTAAATATTTTTACTTGCTTCCCTATAATTGGTATTTTTAATTTTGTAGAATCTAACTCCCGTAACGAGTAAGTCGCATTATCATGAACAGTTGTTACCACATATGGTCCAAACCAACGTTTTGAAAATTTCCGCAAAGTACTATGTTGATTATCCAGACTATTGTCATAAACAAGTACCCAGTCACCTTCCTCAATTGCTTTTGGTCTCAATCAATGTTGCTTATCGAATCGCGCCTTGTTTTGTAACCTAGCTCTTTTTAACCTTCTCAATGCTATCTGGACATCTTCCGTTCTTTGCTCCAATTGTCGAATCCTAATAGCCAGAAGTTCTTCTCTTGTCAATCCATCTTCCCATGGTAGCATACTCCAAGTAAGTACCTTTTCTTCAATCGGCATAATTGGTTTTTGACCTGTCATAAGTTCTACTGGCATATATCCTGTCATCGAACTATGTGTTGTTCGATCAGCCCATAATGCAAATGACAAAAGCCGTGGCCACTCTTTAACTTTCCCACTACAAGCTTTAACTAATGCTTTTACAATCGATGGGTGACCGCGTTCGCTTTTTGCATTCCCTTCCGGATTATAAGCAGTAGTCAGTGATAGTTTAACTCCACATCTTTCAAAGAACTTACGAACTTCTTATGCATTTAATTCTCCACGATCTGCAGTGATTTTTCCTACGCATCTGTAGCGGCAAATGACATCTTCAAGCAAAAACCTACAAATCTCCTCTGTAGATTTTGTCCTCAATGCTCTTCCTTCTACTTGATTTGATAAATCTTCACGAGCTAAAACCAAATATCTCATCTGCCATAACCCAACCGGCATAATAACCAAATCAACAACCCATTTAAAATGAATAGCCAGAGGATACGTAGGATGAAGACCATCTCGATGTCGGATATTAGAATACGATTGACAGATTTCACATGACTCTACAAATGAGAGCACATCTCGATACATATTTTTCCACCAATATCGTTCCTTGAGTTTAGCAAAAGTAGCCTAGATTCCTCTATGCCTTGCCCATAAACTATCATGAAACTCTTTTAATAATTTTAGTTTTTCTTCCTTTTTGCCTATCACTCGTTGTGGCATCCCAATTCCTTTCTTCGGTCTCTTCCATAAGAATCCACCTCGAAGTAAAAATCCATATGCTTTTTTTCTTATTTGTTTGAATTTTTCTATAGACCAATTTCCCTGCTTAGTCAAGGTATTCAAGTAATGACCAATATCCAATAATTCTCCTTCATAAGATTCTTCAAGAAATAGCTTGTCTTCTCTTTTGAGATTTGATATTGAATAGAATTTCAATCCGACGTCATCAATGTCTTCAACCATTTCGTCCTCCCTCTCGTATCTTGCTCGAGATAGCATGTCTGCTACTAAATTGTCTTTTCCAGTAATATGCTTAAATTCTAGATTTAGTGACTTAATATAAGCAATCCATCTCAACATTGCAATATCTGGCGTTGAACAGTTAATAATCATTCCAAGCAATGGCAAGCAATCTGTTTCAATTACTACTACTGCCTCAATCAAATAGTCCTTTTCAGCTTTCCTAGCCGAAACGACTCTCCAAAGTTCTCTTTTGACTTGCGAATATGCATGCTTACGAATACTTAAAACTTTAGCCCCAAATCGAACTGCAAATCTACTCCCATTTGAACCATCTTGATCCACAGCCCATCCAACGGCAATTGGACTAGCGTCTATAGTAAGAATCACTGGTCTATTGCACTTATAATCAACCTTCTTCAATATTGGAGGTGACATCAATAATTTCTTCAATCTTTGCATTGCCAGAATATGCCTTTCTTTCCATTTAAATCGGTAATCCTTGCGTAACAGTTCATATAATGGATCCGCTATGTGAGCAAGATGAGGGATCCAGATTCGATAAAATACACATGCACCTAAAAACTTGCGAACCTCTGTTAAAGAATCACAATCCTCTTTCATCCTTCCAATTGCATCAACTTTAGTCGGATCAGGTTTTCTTCCGTAAGATCCACATAAATGTCCAACAATTACAATCTCTCGTACTCCAAATACGTACTTCATATCCAATAATATAAAATGAACTTCTCCAAGCCGAGTTAAAATCTTTTCACAATCTTGTATATGATCAACAACATATTTGCGACACCCTCTCGTATCTAAAGTTTCATCCTTGTCTCCTTCTGTGCACCCTTTTATAGAAACATCATCCAAAAAAGGCATAGTCTTTTGTAGAATAAAATCTCTCAATACCTTATTCATCCCATTCATCATATGCGCAACTGAGTTGGTTGCGCCTTGAGGAAGAGTGCACATTCTAACCAATCCAAGTGGTGTCCTCATAGTTGTCATATCTCTACTTCCTTCGGCAAGTTGAAATTGATCATAACTTGAATACAAGTCACTCATTGAATAGATCGCCCTTCCAGCAAACGCCTCAGCAAATTCATCCACAATAGGTCCAATTCCTACATTGTTGACAATTACTGCATTCACCGGTTGCATATCTTGAATAAACCGTAGTGACCCATTCTTCTTAGGTACCATAAACCATCGACTAGAATACGGCGCAAACGAGGGTTCCAATATTTTCATCTTTATCTTTTGTTTTAATAGCTCAACCAATTTAGGTAAATGTGCCCTCGGTACTGGAATCGGTCTTAGATTCTAAGGTACATGTGGTACAGTGAAGATAACCATAGGTGTTACAATATTTGGATCCACACATCCAATTTCATGAGATTCGAAGGCAAACGATCTACCTTGTTTAGCTAATATCTTTTTGAAGAAAGAAATTTCCTCCGGTAATAAAGAACCATCAGAACCAATCTTCAATTCTTCAAAAGTCTCTTTAGTAAACTAGTATCCTGTACTCATTGGATCTCTTAAACTTGCTTCTTTTGATGCTTCTCCCATTTGGTCTTTAGAATCTTCAGGTAATTGTCCGGCAACAGGCTTTACCTTCTTATCTGTCATTTTATATCTCGTCTCTACGATGACTTCTGGTGCTTGAAAAGATTCAAGTATGGTATAAACCTTTCTTGAATGAATCTCAACAATCTTATCATTATCCCCTAACCCAATAGATGTAATCAATTCCAATGAATCTTCTAGTCCATTTTCTTCATAAACACCTAAAATCCTCTCATCATCTTGCAATGTACCTAACTTGCGTAATTGTCCTTCAATATCATATAATCTTTTTCTTTCTTTTCTTTTAAAATCATCAACTTTCTTATATATAATATTTCCATTCTCCAATATACCAATAAAACTCACATCAAAGGCACCTTCATCTCGCGAGAGTACCTCCTCTTTTGTACCTCCATAATCTTGCTTTATAGTGGTACCTCCCCAAAATCCTTAAATCCTTCAACAATCTTTGGCAATGGTTTTTCCTTCAATCTATCTCGATTCCGTTCATGATTACGAGGTACTGTTAGAAATTATACAGCTTTCCTCCCATCTTCACTCCGTACCCTTGCGTAAGCAGAACTATCATCAAGTACTTTTGTTTCCATCCGTATTGCCGTGATATAAGGTTGCCCAAAAATCAACGGATAAGACGTTGTATCTTGAACGAAGAAATGTTGCTCCGTCGCAACATCCCCAATCCGAATTTTGACATCTGGACAAGCTCCATATAATTTACCCCGTGTGTTATTAGCCGCTCGAATTGTCCATCCATTTTCCATATCAATTGGCCATTTTTGCTTCTTATAAAGATCTTTAGACATGAGATTTATTTCCAAACCATGGTCGACTAAAGTAACTATTGGTTCTTCTATATCTCCTACCTTCACCAATACCTCAGTAGTTGCCCTTGCCCAATGCTTTTGAGTATAATGGCTCAAAGTTTCCATTTCCTTATCTGTATAATCTTCAAAACATACTCGTTGATTATACCCATTCTTTTCATTTGTTGGTTGCTTGTAATCAATATCAACCTCTTCTTCTTCTTTATATATTCTTGCATCAATAGCATGACTCATTCCAGTTTCACCCATTAATTGCCTCTTTCACTTAATACTGTCGATGATAATATCATGAAACTCCTTCTTTGTAATTTCCAAGACTTCTTTCAATTTGAATTTCACCTTAGCATTTAATATACGTTCTTCCAACACCCCTTTAAAATTTGTTGCCACTTCAATGTCAAAAAGTAGCTTATAAGAATTTGATTTGACCTTATCTTTTGTCTATTTTTTTTTTTCTCCCAATGATGCTGAGGTATCCTTTACAGGCAATTCTTGTGAAGTTGCCTCCTAAGCCTTGTCTCCTCGAGTTTGCTTCTTAGAAGAATTTCCTTCTCTAGTATCATCAAAATTTCCTCGTCTCTTTTCTTCCATCAAAGCTTCATGTTGGCTCTTAGCAATATATGCATGAACTGAAAGAGACTCAACAGGATCCTCCCAACCTATTCTACCTCATATTATAGCTGCAGTTCTCAATAACGCTTCTCGAGGTAATTTCCCTTCTTGCATTGTAGAAACGGCAGAAGTCCAAAACTCACTAGTTTCCGTACTTCCACCAATTTCATCATCTACTCTAGCACCATAACTTGCACTTTCTCGTGCTACTGTTTCATGCTCCTTTAAGTAATCTTGAACCAATGCTCTCATTCCTCCCTTGCCAAAATTGGTTTGAAGAAGATCCTCCCTATCTTTCAATGCTATCTTCCCATCTTTCCAGCAAATAATTCCCTGCCGTATCATATTATTAAATTCATTGCAATCTTTTCTAGTGTGTGAAGCATCATCACACCAAATGCATCTTTGTACATATCCTTGTTTTGAAACATTCTTCGAATTGTTTGTAGAAGTATTCTCTTCAAGTCTTGCCAATTTGATTTGAAAATCTCGCATTCCTCGTATAATTTCTTCCATTTCCATATCTGCTTTCTTTGACAAGGATGTCGAAGGTTGAACTGTAGGCATTGTTGGTGGTGTTGTACGTATTGGAGCTTTGGGTGCTTGTACTGTTTTCGGAATATTGCTCCTATTCTTCCTCCTTTCTCTTTTTGTAAGCAACCCCACCACATCTTCAACGTTCTTCCACTTTGTTGTCAATCCTTCATCTTCTTCTTTGTCTTCAAGAAAGAGTTCTAATTTCCCTTGCAATTCTCCATCAGCAGCTTGAAGAAATAGATCAACTTTGTTTGGCTCCAATGTCAATTTTTCTACCTTTGACAATTGAGAGTACTGCCTTTCAAATTCTCTTAGTAGCTCTGTTGCTTGCAAATTCTTATTAGGCCGTTCAATCCATTCCAGAAACAACTTCTTAGTAACGCGATCAACATCTTCTAAGAAATATTCGTCTTTCAATGCATGTGAAAAAACCTCCCATGAATTTCCATAATGATCCGTAATCGATGTAATGTGGTCTCTTATCTTCGGTATCGTGGCAAGTCCAAATAGTTCAACCATTTTCTTCTCAAAAACCCGATTTAATTCCATTTCACAAACATAACATCTTAAATACCTTGAAATATTCCTCCTATCAAATTGATCAATTTTATTGACCACTGCTTGCAATGCTTTGGTTGCCAAAGCTTCCTTTCAATCATTGCTTTGCTGTAGCTGCATTGATAATGAGAAGGCTTGAAACATACTAGCAATAGACAGATCCATGTGTATACCTTGTCCTTTAGAAGAATCCCCACCAGAAACTTCTCCCAAAAATCCTTTAAAATTTTTAATTTCGTTTTTCATAAAAGAAAGATAAAATCAAACAAAATCCAATACCTTCCACTTCAAGCTTTCACGTCGGGTTCACCACTTTTTATCGTATTTTGTGCTTTCCTGCTCGAGAACACGCCGAGCGTCTGGCTGTAGAAGGTAGTATGGAGATTCGCCAATAGTCAAGCAGTCTATCAGTTTTAGACTGTTAGAATATAAACGACTGCAGGAATACACCGTAAATCTATACAGATGCCCCTTCGACTGCTCGCCGAAGTCCTTTTTGTCCTGGCCGGTAGGTCTCTAAACGTTACAGAGAACCCCGAACAACCCAAACTGTTAATCTTCGATATCGCTTTGTACTTACATTCTTATATCCACTGACTGTCTTGTTAGATTAATCCAATAAATTTCATTCATTCCGCATACTCAATCCTATAGACACCCTTTTAATTCTTCAATCTCAGACGTAACTCGATTTCACAAAACAGTCAAGAGTAATCAAACCCACTTCATTAAAAATCTCGATTCACCATTACAACACTGACTTCAGCAACGATTACCAAAGTCTTCCTAAAACCCTATGAAAAAAAAAAATCCAATTCTCTGTCTTCTTTCCCCGCCCGAAGCATGAAGCTCCTCTCCCCCGATCTTCAAAAACCTCTAATGAAACCGCACTAGTAACCTTGAAAAGAGCTTGAAGCTAGCTCTTCAATCCAAAAACCCTGATCTGAAAAAAAATCCCTAATGAAACCGAACTAGTAACCTTGAAAAGAGCTTGAAGCTAGCTCTTCGATCCAAAAACCCCGATCGGAGAAAAAAACCCCCAAAAAACTTATTCTCCCCTAATCTTATCCTCTGAATTTCTTCAATCTTCTGTCTTGGATCCGGAATTGGCTCCCACCATCAGAGCTTAGATCCAAAATTGGCTCCCATCGTTAGAGCTTTCTCCTTTGTTTTTACCTTTAAGAGATCCATTTACCGAAAACAACGTTCCTTGAAACGGCACGGAGAATAGGACAGCCTAAAACAGAATCGAAACCCCGTACTCGGATCCACATTGAGTCGCCCGACTAATTCAGGTCTCATATTGAGTAAGATGCCCGTAGTCACCTGGATGTTCGCGTAATTGGATCAAATTGGTCCTCGCGTCAGATTGGCTAAGAGGCCCGTAGTAAGACCTAGATGTTCTAGTAATTGGATCAAATTGGTCCTTCGCATTAGATTGGCTGAGGCCCATAATAAGACCTGGATTTTTCCGAAATTAGACTGCATTGGGTTGCTCGACCAATAAAAGTCTCATATTGGGTAAGAGGACCCGGATTGGATTCTTGAAATTAGATCCAATTTGCTCTTCAAACCAGGCTCACCCGTCGTGTGAATTGGTCCTTTCTCTTCCTGCTAACTCCCGTTATTAGAATCGAACAGAGCATTTCAGTATGCCCCGGCTGACTGTAACGGGGTGAGTGAACCTAGCCACTCAGTATTTGCACTGGAGTTGGTCGTTGCTGCCAATATTCGAGGTAACTAAACATTAATAAAAGTCCCCTTTCTTTATATTTTCATGGTATACTTGTGTTACAACACGACAACGACAACATGAATGGAAACAAAAGTACTTAACGATGGTTTTGCTTATGCAAGGATACGGATCGAAGATGGGAGGAAAGCTGTACAATTTCTTACAGTACCTCCTAACCATGAACGGAATCGAGATAGATTGAAGGAAAAACCATTGCCAAAGATTGTTGAAGGATTTAAGGATTTTGGGGAGGTACCACTATAAAGCAAGATTATGGAGGTACAAAAGAGGAGGTACTCTCGCGAGATGAAGGTGCCTTTGATGCGAGTTTTATTGGTATATTGGAGAATGGAAATATTATATATAAGAAAGTTGATGATTTTAAAAGAAAAGAAAGAAAAAGATTATATGATATTGAAGGACAATTACGCAAGTTAGGTACATTGCAAGATGATGAGAGGATTTTAGGTGTTTATGAAGAAAATGGACTAGAAGATTCATTGGAATTGATTACATCTATTGGGTTAGGGGATAATGATAAGATTGTTGAGATTCATTCAAGAAAGGTTTATACCATACTTGAATCTTTTCAAGCACCAGAAGTCATCGTAGAGACGAGATATAAAATGACAGATAAGAAGGTAAAGCCTGTTGCCGGACAATTACCTGAAGATTCTAAAGACCAAATGGGAGAAGCATCAAAAGAAGCAAGTTTAAGAGATCCAATGAGTACAGGATACTAGTTTACTAAAGAGACTTTTGAAGAATTGAAGATTGGTTCTGATGGTTCTTTATTACCGGAGGAAATTTCTTTCTTCAAAAAGATATTAGCTAAACAAGGTAGATCGTTTGCCTTCGAATCTCATGAAATTGGATGTGTGGATCCAAATATTGTAACACCTATGGTTATCTTCACTGTACCACATGTACCTTAGAATCTAAGACCGATTCCAGTACCGAGGGCACATTTACCTAAATTGGTTGAGCTATTAAAACAAAAGATAAAGATGAAAATATTGGAACCCTCGTTTGCGCCGTATTCTAGTCGAAGGTTTACGGTACCTAAGAAGAATGGGTCACTACGGTTTATTCAAGATATGCAACCGGTGAATGCAGTAATTGTCAAGAATGTAGGAATTAGACCTATTGTAGATGAATTTACTGAGGCGTTTGCTGGAAGGGCGATCTATTCAATGAATGACTTGTATTCAGGTTATGATCAATTTCAACTTGCCGAAGGAAGTAGGGATATGACAACTATGAGGACACCACTTGGATTGGTTAGAATGTGCACTCTTCTTCAAGGCGCGACCAACTCAGTTGCGCATATGATGAATGGGATGAATAAGGTATTGAGAGATTTTATTCCAGAAAAGACTATGCCTTTTTTGGATGATGTTCCTATAAAAGGGTGCAGAGAAGGAGACAAGGATGAAACTTTAGATACGAGGGGCTGTTGCAAATATGTTGTTGATTACATACAAGATTGTGAAAAGATTTTAACTCGGCTTGGAGAAGTTCATCTTACATTATCGGATATGAAGTCCGTATTTGAAGTACGAGAGGTTGTGATTGTTGGACATTTATGTGGATCTTAAGGAAGAAAACCAGATCTGACTAAAGTTGATGCAATTGGAAGGATGAAAGAAGATTGTGATTCTTTAACAGAGGTTCGTAGGTTTTTGGGTGCATGTGTATTTTATTGAATCTGGGTCCTTCATTTTGCTCACATAGCGGATCCATTATATGAACTGTTAAGCAAGGGTTACCGATTTAAATGGGAAGATGTGCAGATAGCATTGGAGCAAAGAACAGAAGATGTGCAGATAGCATTGGAAAGGTTAAAAAGAGCAAGGTTACAAAACAAGGCTCGATTCGATAAGCAACATCGATTGAGACCAAAAGCAATCAAGGAAGGTGATTGGGTACTTGTTTATGATAATAGTCTGAATAATCAACATAGTACTTTGCAAAAATTTTCAAAACGTTGGTTTGGACCATATGTGGTAACAACTGTTCATGATAATGTTACTTACTCATTACGGGAGTTAGATGGTACAAAATTGAAAATACCAATTGCAGAGAAGTGAGTAAAAATATTTAAACGAAGACACGCAGAGATGAATATGGAAGATCATAATGAAGGTATAGAGATTCTGCAGCAAGAAGATGAAAGTGATTTGGATAATGAAGGTGACGAAGACGAACATGACAAAGACGTAAAGGATATATTCTGAATCAAATAGCAATTGGGTAAATTGGTGCATACCGAAGGATGCACAGGTTCAGAGGGGATGGATGTTGTGTTGTAACACGAGTATACCGTGAAAATGTAAAGAAAAGGGAATTTTATTAATGTTCAGTTACCTCGAATATTGGCAGCAACGACCAACTCTAGTGCAAATACTCAGTGGCCAGGTTCACTCACCCCGTTACAGTCAACCGGGGCATACTGAAATGCTCCATTCGATTCCAATAACGGGAGTTAGCAGGAAGAGAGAGGACCAATTTACACGAAAGGTGAGCCTGGTTTGAAGAGCGAATTGGATCCAATTTCAAGAATCCAATCCAGATCCTCTTACCCAATATGAGACCTGCATTGGTCGGGCAACCCAATGCAGTCTAATTACGGGAAAATCCAGGTCTTACTACGGGCCTCAGCCAATCTGACGCGAAGGACCAATTTGATCCAATTACGCGAACATCTAGGTCTTACTACGGGCCTCTTAGCCAATCTGACGCGAGGACCAATTTGATCCAATTACGTGAATATCCAGGTTACTACGGGCATCTTACTCAATATGAGACCTGAATTGGTCGGGCGACTCAATGTGGATCCGAGTACGGGGTTTCGATTCTGTTTCAGGCTGTCCTATTCTCTGTGCCGTTTCAAAGAACGTTGTTTTCTGTAAATGGATCTCTTAAAGGTAAAAACGGAGGAGAAAGCTCTAACGACGGGAGCCAATTTCGGATCTAAGCTCTGACAGTGGGAGCCAATTTCGGATCCAAGATGGAAGATTGAAGAAATTTAGAGGATAAGATTAGGGGGAGAATAAGTTTTTTGGAGGTTTTTTTCTCCGATTGAGGTTTTTGGATCGAAGAGCTAGCTTCAAGCTCTTTTCAAGGTTACTAGTGCGATTTCATTAGAGGTTTTTGAAGATCGGGGGAGAGGAGCTTCATGCTTCGGGCGGGGAAAGAAGACAGAGAATTGGATTTTTTTTTTCATAGGGTTTTGGGAAGACTGAGGTAATCGTTGCTGAAGTCAGTGTTGTAATGGTGAATCGAGATTTTTAATGAAGTGGGTTTGATTACTCTTGACTGTTTTGTGAAATTGAGTTACGTCTGAGATTGAAGAATTAAAAGGGTGTCTATAGGATTGAGTATGCGGAGTGAATGAAATTTATTGGATTAATCTAATAAGACAGTCAGTGGATACAAGATTTTAAGTACAAAGCGGTATCGAAGATTAACAGTTTGAGTTGTTCGGGGTTCTCTGTAACATTTAGAGACCTATCGGCCGGGACAAAAAGGACTTTGGCGAGCAGTCGAAGGAGCATCTGTATAGATTTACGGTGTATTCTTGCAGTCGTTTATATTCTAACATTCAAAAACTGATAGACTGCTTGACTATTGGAGAATCTCCATACTACCTTCTACAGCCAGACGTCTGATGCGTTCTCGAGCAGGAAAGCACGTAATACAACAACGGATCCATGTACATACCTTATCCTTTAGAAGAAGCTCCACTTGAAGCTCCTTCAAAAATTTTATTCTCATTCTCCATAAAATATAAATGAAAATAAATGAAATCCAATACCTTCCACCTCAAGCTTTCATGTTGGGTTCACTACTTATATTGTATTACATGCTATCTAGCTTGAGAATGCACTGGACACCTAATTGTAGAAGATAAAATGATATTTTGTAAGTATCTAAGTAGTTTAGTGGGTTTCAACTATCTAAACACAAACTATTTTGGATTTCAATATAAAAGCTTAATCCCAATACAAAGTGCTTAGAATACTATTTTTTAATAGCTTTTGGATATTATAAGTACAAATTCTTTTCTTATTTGTTATTTTTATTTTTATTTTATTTTATTTTTTATTTTTTTTATTTTTTTTATTTTTTTTTAAATCCTAACCCTAGACAGTGAGCCTCGACAAGCTGTAATTTTCAATCTGACCATCCGATTGTTATGAGACTTCTATTACTAGTGTCTTTATAAGTCTTGTAAATGCTTAAGTAGTTCAATCCAATCCAACTTATAAATTGCAAGAAAACACCGTAAATCCACGTTGAAGTCCCTTGACCGCCGCCTAGAAGGTTGATGACGAACTTTAACTTGTAATTTTTCCTTCTCTGACCTTTAATTCTCATTCAAACTTTGTGTGTAACTCCGCATTTGAGTCCTTGACTTATCATGTCAAAATTCACCTTATTCCAGCCGATAGATCTCAGATATTATAAAAATCCTAAACAACTCTAATATGCCAACTTTTGATATCTCTTTGTACTAATGATCAAATATCTTCTATTTATACCGTAAGATTAACACAAATTTTTATATGCACTTAATATACTCAACCATCTAGACTCCTTTAAAATTTCAACCACAGATGTCTCTTCAATTTTGAAAAACAATCAAGAGTACTAGCCTATACTTTATTGCAAAAATCCAATTCATCAATACAAACATTGATTTTGAGCAACGATTGCAAAGTCCTCCCAAATCCTATGAAATCCAATTCTATACCTTTTGAAGGAGCTTGAAGCTAGCTTTTCAACCCCAAAATTCCAATCTCCAAATACCCCCTTCTTTTTCTTCTCCTTTCCTTTAACTCCGTGAGATTTCCTATTCTTCTGCCCAGGACTCCGTATTGGAATAGCAGACCCGCTTCCATGGAATTCTCTCCTCTAAGAAGTCTTTCTACGGAAAGAACGTTTCTTTGAAATGGCATAGAAAACAAAACAACTTCAAATAAAACTGAAGCCTCCATATTCGAGACTTCATTGGATTGCCCAACCAAGTCAGGTCTCATATTGGGTAAGAAGTCCATACTAAGACTTGGATTGGATATCCCTGTAATTAGAATAAATTGGCCCTTCACATCAGACTCACCCGAATATTGAATTGATCCTTTTTTCTTTTGCCAACTCTTGATAAAAACGGCTCGGACTTATTCTACTTGATTTACTAAAGAATCTTGAGGACCTCGATTTATCCCCTCAATTTTTCCCTAGCTATGGATTTGCTGATCCCGATTATTAAAATTGAACGGAGTATTATATTGCTGATAAGTATGCCCCGATTGCTTGCTATTTCCACACATTGGCATGTAATTATCACTGGCTCTAGGATTGCGACATTTACTAGCATAATGACCAATCTATCTGCAACGAAAACAATGAAGTAGTCTTCTTCAACTTCCATCAGGCATATTGGGTATTTCCATCGATATATACCTACTAGGCTTGTTCCATGTAGGATTAGAAAATGATCCTTGTCATCCCGTTGGTACGGAACATACTTGGTTTGATGACGCTGGTAGAGCATACGCTATTGTTATGTTCGATGGTACAGCTTGCAATGGGGTGACATTAATTGGCCCCTGAATATTGGCACTGAAATTGGCCACTGTGTCTAATATCCAAAATAATTAAATATTAATAAATCTTTTCTATTTATATTTTTATCATATAGTCGTGTTACAACATGATATCATTATTATCTAGAAGGCACTTTAAGTCCATTCATTTTATAAATAGATCATAAGAACCTCAAGTACTTCATGTCAACATGTGTTTTGAATGGTCGTCAAGCTAATTGGAGCATGTCTTTATCCAGATTCAATTTCAAGATCACTCATTGACCCAAAAAATAACAAGGTCCATTAGATGCCTTTTCTAGACATTCTTATCTTGTACCAAAGAAAAAGAGATGCATCTTTTGATCAACAAAGAATGATTCTCTTGAAGTCCGAGTATTTTTATTTTTGGACAATAAAATCAACATTGACTATTGATTCAACTTTTATTAAGCAAATCCAATTAAGTATGTCATTTAATCCTCTTGTTCATGATGTCAAGAATCTTTCTTCTAAATCTTATGATATTTCAAAGTTTAAGTTTAAGAACAATCTTCTCTATTTCAAAGGATGCCTATATATTTTAGAAGGAGAAATACGTTTATGTGTTCTTTAAGCAGGTCATGACTTTCCAACAACAAGACATTTTGGATACAATAAGACTTTACAACTTATATCTAGAGATTTTTGGTGGCCACAAACGTGGAAGGTGATAAAAGACTTTGTACAATCATATGATACTTATTCAAGATCCAAAACTCTTTGCTATAGATCTTATGGATTGCTTCAACTATTATCTATTCTAAAGCAATCATGGAATTCTGTTTCTATAGATTTTATCACAGATCTTTTGGTCTCGTGTTCACATGATTCTATATTTATAATTATAGATCACTTCACTATAATTGCACATTTTGTATTATGTACAAAATCTATTTCAGGTGAAGAAATAGCCAAGCTTTTCATTAACAATATCTATCTCTATCATAGATTGCTAGAAGATATTATATCAACTATGGAAATTTAATTTGTTTCAAGATTTTAAAGAATCTTATTCAAGATTCTAAAAGTAGATATAAAGCTCTCTTTGGCTTTTCATCCTCAAACTGATGAGCAAATGAAACGAGTGAATCAAATTTGGAGTAGTATATGAGGTGTACCATCAACTATCATCAAGATGATTGAACAATTTTTTCCATTTGTAGAGTTTGCATACAATAATTTGATACATTCTTCTATTCAATAAACACTTTTTTTTTGCCAATTATGGTTACTATCCACGTCTTGATACTTTTGACTTTTCAAAAGTTGATAATCTTATAATGAAAGATTTAGCAAATTATTTGTCAAAGCTACATGCAACAATAAAGATACAATTAAAGGAAGCTCAAGAATGACAAAAGAATAATGCAAATGTCTATTATAAGGAGCAACCACAATTCAATGTGGGTAACAAGGTATGATTACTTCGTCACAATATTAAGAATACTTGTTATTGTGATAAATTGGACTATCGTTGGCTAGGACCTTTTCTTATATTTGAACAAATGAATCCTGTTGCTTATCGATTATATCTATCAGAGTCTATGAAGATCCACCTTATATATTATGTATCTTTTTTTGAGCTGTATAAGATAGTGAATATCTTAGGAAGAAGACAAATACCACATCTTCTTATAGAAGTAGATAATAATCAAAGCGACGTGAAAATAGGTTAGAAGAAGTTTTAGATTCAAGGCGACGTCAAAATAGGTTGGAATATCTTATTGATTGGTATAGATATGATATTAGTGAATGCACATGGGAGTTAGTAAAGAATCTTGCAAATACAACAAAAAAGGTTGAAGCCTTTCAATGATGACATCTATTCAAACTATGATGACAAATTGTAAAGTTCGATGAAAGTTGGTCATAGCTCCTCATGGAATTCATCCCTAGAAGATGGGATAATGTCACAGACATATATATATAATTCAATAGTTACTTATATAATTAGATAAAAGTACATAAATATAGATTAATTTCATAATGCCTTCTAGAGAAGCTTTCTAGAAGCTTTATAGATACAATTTTGACTTTGGATGTATTTATAGGTTAGAAACTTGGCCAATAAGCTTACCACGTATTGGTAGCTTGTGGAACAAGTTAACTCTATATAGTAGCTTATAGAATAAGGTAATTATGTGGCACATACATAGATAACTTGCCTTGCAAGTTAAGACATGTGGCTAGTAAAGTCCACATATTTTGGAGGTTCTATAAGACATCGCCACATAGCTCTTAGTTAAAAATATATATAGAGGTAAGAGTGAAGCCTTCTTCACTCTTACCAATGCCTTTCTAATCTTTAGTCTTATTCTAAGACTTTCTAGTCTTCTTATTTTTGACAATAGCCATTCTAGTTTGATATTCCATCACCTTTTGAGTGACTTTCTAGTTCTCTTCAATGATGCAAGAATGTATTGAAGATTGTCTTTCTTCAAGATTTATATTCTTGACATATTGTCTTCTTTCAAAATATGCTTGAATTCTAAATTTGTGAACTTTGTATATGCAATCCACTTTATCATTTCTATATTTTGTGTAGAAAAATTAATTATTATGCCTAATAAGAATAAAAAATCTATTTCTATAACTACTAAAGGACCAATTAAGTATTCTTTTTTATTTTTCATACCTATTACTATATCCTATAATTTTTTTTTAATTTGTGCATATGTCCTTTGTGTAATATTTAAAACTTTTATTCCAAATCTTATTATATATTTATTTCCTTATTCATGATCTTGTCCAACTATCCAACCTATTTCAATTGGACTTGCATCAACTGTTAATATTAGTGACCTTCTACATTTATAATTTACTTTCTTTAAAGTTGGAGGTGATGAAAGAACTTCTTTTAATTTTTTTCATAGCTTTTCTTTGTTGTCTTTTCCAATGAAATTTTTGATTCTTTTATAACAATTCTTATAATAGATTTGCTACATGTACAAAATGAGGTATCTATATATAAAAGAAAATACATACTCATAAAAACCTTTGAACTTCTATTGTGTTTGCACATTCTTTCATCTTTTTAATAATATCAATCTTTTTGATATTTGATTTGCATCCATATGATCTACAAATGTGTCCTACGACCAAAACTTCTTTTATTCTATATATTGATTTTATTTCCAATGAGATTAAATGCACTTCTTCTAATCTTATCAAAATCTTGTCAAAATCATCATATGATCTACCACAAACTTCTTATATTCCTTTGAATCTAATGTTTTATCTTTTCTTTGATCTTCATATCCCTTAATTGATACATCATCTAAAAAAGGTATTATTAAATTTAGAGTAAATTCTCTTAATACCTTATGTATTCCATTCATCATATATGCCACAAAATTTGTAGCTCCTCATAATAATATACACATTTTGATCAATCCTAATGGCAATTTCATAGTTATCAATTCTTTGCTTTGTATTGCCAATTAAAATTGATCATATCTTGAATAAAGATTGTACACAGAGTAAATTTCTTTTCTCATAAATATCTCTATAAATTTAGCTACTATTAGAATAGAATCCATATTCTTAATAATTACCTTATTTATTGGTTGCATGGCTTGAATAAACCTCAATATTCTATTTTTTTTAGGTATTATGAACCATTGATTAAAATATGGTACAATAGATAGTTCTAAAATTTCTATCTTAATCTTCTCATTGAGTCATTCAACAAGTTCAAGCAAATGGACCTTTGGAACCAGAATTGGCCTTAAATTCTATGGTTCATAAGAAATCATGAAAATAACCATAGGTGCCACTAGACTTGGATTCACACATCCTATTTCATTTGGTTCAAATGCAAATACCTTGTTATGTCAAAAAAACATCTCTTTAAAACATCTTTCCTCATCTTATATCAAAAAGTCCTCGCATCCAACCTTCAACTCATCTAATGTCAAATTATCTTTAAATTCATGTCCTATTTTCTTTGGTTCTCTCAAATTGGGTTGCATAAAAATCCTTTCAATAATTTTCTCACAATCTAATAGTAGTAGTAATGCCATTGATTTAACCTTCTTGACAACAATCTTGTACTTAGTTTCCACCTTCATATCATATTTATAAACATATTCTTTCACCTTGTTATAAAATTCCTTAGATTACACATTTACTATCTTATCATCAACCTCAAAATCCAAATCCAATAATACTTATAATTCACCCATAGTATCACTAAAGTTGCTTTCTTCAAACATCTCCAATATGCATTCATTTTCATCTAGCACTTCATATTTCTCTAACTCATATTATATATATATATATATATATATATATATTTCTATTCTTTCAAAATTATTTATATTTTTGAATGAAATATATCCATCTTATAATAATACAATAATAGCCTCATCTCTTCTAATAAGAGGAAAGTCATCACCCCTTTTATCATTGCGACCTTGCTTTACAATAGCATGTAGTGAAAATCCTTGATATACTCATCTCTAAATTCTCTAATAACCTTTCGTAAAGATTGCTCTTTCAAACTCCTATGATTTTTCTTATGATTAGTACATACCATCAAAAATTGTATTATTCTTATTCCATCTTGACTTCTAATTTGAGCATATATTGATCCATTGTCTATAACCTTTGTTTCCATGCAAGTAGCTATAATATAAGTTTGTCCTAAAATGATACGATAAATAGACATATCTTACTAAAAGAAATTTTACTCATTACTAACATCTCCTATTGTAACCTTTATATTTGGACATGCTCCATATAATTCTCCTTATAAACTATTTGCTATTTAAATCATCCACTCATGCTTTGTGTTAATCGGCCACTTTTTTCTTTCATACAATTTCTTTGATATCAAATTGATTTCTAAACCATGATTAATTAATGCCACAATAAGTTCCTCTAAATTCTCCTACTTCACCAATATCTTCATTATTTTTCTTACCAAATGACTACAAGAATAATGTCTCAAAGTTTGGATTTTTTCTTTTTCTTCCATAATCCTTATATATGAAATATTTCCATATGCATAATCATTATTCTCTTCATCTATCATCACTCTTATTCCATGAGCATTTGAAGCCATATTTTCATCCATAATTTACCATTTTTCTTTAATAATATCGATAATGACTTCATAGAATTTTCTCTTTGCTATTCTAAGAACTTTTCTATATGTAAATTCTACCTTGCCATTTACAATGAGTTCTTCTAAAATCTTCTTAAAAATTGTTGTTGCTTTAATATCTAATTACAATTTATAATCAGGAATGTTTGATTTTTTTTTTATAATTTTCTTTTTTCTTGTAGAAATATTCCCTATTGTTTCATAATACATAGGATTCTTTTGTCATCATGTTTTTTTTTCCTCTTGTAGCTCTTTTCATGGTTTTTTATTATTTTCACCTTTTTTTTATTTTTCTTCTATGAATGCTTCACATTAATTCCTTGTAATATATATATGTACAGATATACTATCAATTAAATCATTCAAATCCATGATTTTCTAAATAGATTTGCCTACATTAACTAATATATTACTAGCAACCTTCCCATTTACCGCATATCTCATTGCACTGATGCCTATATTTTAAGAGAGATTCAAGGTGACAAAGCTAAGGTATGATGTTATCCTTGGTATGCCATGGTTAGAGATGAAAAATAAGCAAGTTGATTGGATAACAAAGACAATCTTTTTTAAAGATGGAAGACACAAAGTGACTCTTTGCACCTCTACATCAATTGAAGAGGAAAGACAATCTATAACCAAAGACTTACTCATAGGAACAACCTTCATGAAGAAACAAATACAATATGAGCAACCGATATACATGGTGGTTACAAATCTTGCATCAATGGTAGAAAGGATAGCCAAAGGAATAGAATGGATAGAGCAATTCATACAAAAATATCAAGATATCTTTTCAACTGACCTGCCTAGTGGCATACCTCTTAATCAAGGTATTTTTTTTCAAATAGAACTATTGTTTGGAGCTAAACCAAGAAGTCGACCAATTTATCACCTATCACCAAAAGAATTTGAAGAGTAGCAGAAGATATTGAATGACCTCTTGGAGAAAAGCCTCATTCAAGAAACAACATCACTATAGAGAGCACTTGTACTCTTTGCACTCAAGAAAGATAGATGACTTTGCCTTTGTATCAACTATCAAGGACCCAATAAATAGACTATTAAAAATACATATATACTTTCATGCGTGGATGTTCTTCTTAACCAATTTTGAGGTATAATCATCTTTAGTGAATTGGATCTTTGGAGCGACCATTAGCAAATACCTATTACAAGAGAGGATGTAGAAAAGATAGAATTTTGTATGTACTATGGCCATTTTGAATGGCTGGTTTTATCTTTTGGCCTTACGAATGCTCCGGCCTCTTTTATGAATCAAATGAATAGATTATTTCAAGTTCTTTTGGATAAATATGTATTCATCTTTGTTGATGTTATACTTATATATAATAAAATCCTTGAAGAGTATGAGCAATACCTACAAGAGATACTGTGTCAATTACAAGATAGTTGCTTTTATTGCAAGCAATCAAAATGTGAACTTTAGAAATTAGAAGTCACCTTTTTGGAGCATATGGTGTCCTTTGAAGGTGTGTGTATGGAACAAAATAAGATAAAAGTAAAGGAAGATTGGCCAAATTCCAAAAATACTTTTAAAATTTGCTTATTTTTAGGCCTTACTAGATATTATCACTGATTTCTTCGACAATTTGCTCACATTATTGCCTCATTGAAAAACCTACTGGAGAAAGGTGCCCTATTTGTATGGAGTAAAAAAATATCTTAGATAAGTTGAAAGAGGCACTTATTACTACTCCAATATTACAACCATATGATCTTAATCTCCCTTGTACGCTTGACATTGATGCTTCCGACTTTGCTATTGGAGCGGTCCTTCAACAAGACTTTGGTAGGGACCTTCAACATGTGGCGTATGAATCACACAAGCTCTGAAGGGCAAAGCACAATTACTTTGCTTGTAATTGAAAGCAATTAGTAATTGTACATACTATAAAGGTGTCGCGACACTATCTATTGGAGAAGCCAGTGGTTGTTTAGACTAACCATAAACTCTTACTATATCATTTTCATTTGAAAAATATAAAATCTTGGCATCATCATTGAAAAAAATAATTGCACCTTTTTGATATTCAGCTTAAGTACAAACAAAGGTGACAACATATTGTGCTAAATAATTTATCATGGAGTCCAAAATTGAAGGAAAAATTAGAAGACAAAGTAGAAGTTACTACTATTAATAGTATCATTTCAGATCTAATCAAAGAAGCAAAATAGAAGGAAGCTATGTAATGAGATTTTTATTTCAAGATAGTAATTACCGTAAGATAGGTAATATATAATATTAAGATTATACTCTTAGTGAAGGCATGTTCTATTTCAAAAAATAAATTAATATATCCAACAATACTAAACTTTAGACTTACATACTTAAGAAAGGACATGACATCCCAATATCTAGATATTAGGAATATAAAAAGACTCTAGAATGGATCTCAAGGACATGATTTTGGACAGGGTTAAATTATGATGTTTGAGCCTTTCTATATTCCTATGAGTCATATCAATGTAACAAAGCATACAACACAACATCTCTTAGATTTTTGTAGCTAATTTTGCTATCTACAACATATTAGAAGCTGGTGACTATGGATTTCATTATGTGTTTGATATAGACACTATTAGGATAGAAAGAATTTACTTCAAGAAAGCACTAGCCTCCAGGTTGTCACCAATTATTCAATCAAGCTTCAAAATAAAGAAAGTTCTAAGTTTAAATGTAAAATTTCTCTTTTGAAGCAATTATACTAAATATATAAGCCTCAAGAAACCAAAAACATCCAAAATATGATAAAATCTTCTAAAACCTTATGTATCCTTATATGAAAATTTTCTTGAACTGTAATACCTCATATCTCTTGATCTGACTATCCAAACATATTCAAATTTTATATAAAGTACTGATGTATTCTTATCAACTTCTTCAATAAATTTCAATTACAAATTCATTACGAATCTTGAGATATCTTAAAAATCCTAATAGTCACTTCAAATCCTTATCTTTATACCCCTACATGCAATTTTCTTTATATATCACAAAATAAAAGCTCAAATTCCATGAAATTTGTATGTATAGCTTTATAACACAAAATGTTTCATTCTCCAAAAAGTTTGAACCAAAAATTTGTCCAAAAATTCAAGTTATGGCTTCAACTATTACTATAAATAAAACCACTCACTTACTACTTTTGATTTGGAAGCGTCACCTTCAACTCCTTATATCTCCTTTATATGAACTCCAAAAGCAAATTCTTTTTTATAAAAGATGTAGGTCTTAAAATTGTAGTTCCAATCGCATCTTTTAATCTTCAAAACTACTATATAACTCTTCATATTTATAAAAGAGTAATAATATGTCTTAAATTAATATCTTAATTTTAAATGATTATAACTTCTTCACCTTAATTCCAAATCTTCTAATATTTGTAGATAAATTGTAGTCCAAATCCTAAACCTTATAACTTTAGCTTCTAATTTCCAAATGTATTTTTTTTCTTTCTTCGGCTTCCACCTTCTTTCAAGGCTTGTACTAAATATTTAGATCCTATATATATATATATACATATATATATATATATATATATATATATTTTATATGCCAAAATCAAAACAAATAAAAAATAAATAAATAAATAAAAGATTTTTTATATCAATTTCTTTTAATTTAATCTACTAACCACTCTAACACACATTTGGATTTATCAACATATAATATGTTTTAACTAATTTTTACATACTATAAGTATTTATAGTACAACAACCACCTCCTCCAAACTTGCACATCTTCCAGTATGTGCCATGTCTTACTCCTCTTCATCATCTTGAAAGTGCTCTAAATCATTCCTAGGTTCTCCTTTTTAATGTCCTTGATTCAAATATTATAATAAGAATTTTTCAAGGTCTTCTATTTTGAACTGCCTATTTCTTCTCTTAAAAGCTTTTATCCTCTTTTCAACTATTAAAATTCTAATGATAGTTCCATCTAATTCACATAAAGTATATGTGGCATTATCATAGACTATAACTACCATATATGGTCCTAATCATTTTTTTACAAATTTCTTTACTGTACTATGTTGATGTTGAAGGTTGCTATTATAAATTAGAACTCAGTCCTCAATCTCTATAGATTTAGACCTCAACCTATGAATCTTATCAAACTTTTCTTTATTTTTCATTCTTACTTCTTTTAATCTCTCAGCTACAATTTATAGGTCTTCAAGTAATCTATCCAACTATTGGATTCAAAGTTCCAATAATCTTTCTCTATTAATGCCATCTTTTCAACATAAAAACATCCATATAGAATAAGTTTCTTCAACTGGCATCATAGGTTTTTGTCCTAACATTAATTTCATGGGCATATAACCAGTGATAGTACTGTGAGTAGTTCTATTAGCCCATAAAGCAAATGGAAGCAGTTTAGGCCATTGAATTGATCTACCCTTATATGCCTTAACCAATTCATAAATGATAGGAGAATGATCCCTCTTACTCTTCCTATTGGCTTCAAGATTATAAGAAGTAATCAACTTCAACTGAACTCTATACCTATTGAATTTTTTTTTTACTTCAATGACATCCAATTCTCTTCTATCAGATCTCATCTTTCCAATGCTATCATATCTACTAAACTTATCTTTAAGTATAAATTTGCATACTGCTTCAGTACTCTTGGTTCTCAAAACTCTTCTTTTTACATAATTTGATAGCTCTTCTTTTGCCAAAATCAAATATTTCACATTCCAAAGTCTTGATGGTATAGCTACCAAATTAATTATCTATTGAAAATGTATAAAAGGTGGAGAAGTAGGATGTAATCCATCTCTGTACTTAATTTTAGATTATAGTAGATACTTTGTGCATGAGCTCACAAAGTCTTCTACGTTCTCATGATGTAACATGATTAATAAGTGAAATAGTGTAAAGATTATTATAATTTAGGGGATCTTAGTTCAAAGTATTAGAAAAAATTATCTTAGAAATATAGTTAATAATAAGAGGGGTAGAAAAATTAAAAGGGTACCAATGCTGCCTTTTAGAAAGGTGACTTCTACTTACTTTGTAGCACCATAAGAAAGGCAAATAAAGTAGATTGAGAAAATAAGTAATATAGGCATCTTTAGAAGGAAGTTAAGAGTAAATTCCAGAAAAAATTTACTTAGAAAAACTAGATACTGATACCCGGAGAGGGCCGGTTATGAACCAGGGTCAAAATCAGACCCTGGGGCACAAAACTAAGTCTCGACGACGACTCCGGGGTTCTTTTGGAGATCGGAGAACGAAATTTGATAGCAGACTGAATAGGCTTTCTATGAGCATCAAATTTGGGTGATTTGGAGATGACATGACTTTGTAAGAGCTTTGCAAAGTCAAGGTTTGTTTCAGATGACTTGGGTTTTATGAAATAAAATAGGATTTACGTTTTGGGTGATTTCAAGATTTTTGTAATAGATCTACAAGTGAAATTTTGTGGATTTATGGTTATAGTTGTGTTTAATATGTGTCATAAATTTGAGCTTGATCTAACGGTTGAATTGAGGAATATTGAGGTGTAAGTGGGTCAAGGTCTCAGAAAGTAGAATTTTAGGTCTAGTGAGGTTTTTTGAGATTTCTTGCAATCTATTGGTTGGATTGGAGTGAAACTTGCGTGACATGATATTAGACTTGATTTCTTATGTGTATAAGAATTTTGAGATCAATCGAACGGTGCAAAAGAGAGATATTAGCTCTGGAAGATTGGCATCAAGATTAGAGAAGGAGGCCGGTCAATACCTGAGCTTATTTTTGAGGTTATTGTCAATTTGGTAATTCCGATTCTTTTCAATTTTGTCGTGCTTGTTTTTTATTCATTGTTTTAGAAGTGTGCAAAATTTGAGTTAAGATCAACAGTTTATTCATTAGTTATTGAGGTTTAAATCTGTTATAGGAATTACTAGAGTTTGGTTTAGGGTTTGGTTTAGAGTTTAGGATTTGATTAGGGTTTGGTTTAGGATTTAGGATATAGTTAGGGTTTGATTTAGGATTAAGGATTTGGTTTAGGATTTGGTTGGGATTTGATTTAGGATTTAAATTAGGGTTTGATTTAGGATTTGCTTAGGATTTTATTTAGGATTTGGTTAGGATTTTATTTAGGGTTTAGGGTTTGGTTAGGATTTGGTTAGGATTTTATTTAGGGTTTAGGATTTGGTTAAGGTTTGATTTAGGATTTAGGATTTGGTTTAAGATTTGGTTAGGATTTGGTTTAAGGTTTGTTTAGGGTTTGATTTAGGATTTAGGATTTTATTAGGATTTAAGATTCAATTATTTTTGGCTTAAAGTTTTAATAAATTTCAATAGGATTTTAAGTAGAATTAAATTAAGATTGAATTGAGATGTATTTGAGTGATATTTGTAATCCTTCTAATATTTCTTTAAGAATTCTTATTGTTTGTTTGAAATTTCTTTGAGGTTTTTTTTGAATTTTATTAAGCTTGCTCAGTATTATTATGGTCTAATTAGACTATTGTTAGTATTCTATTAGAATTAAGATTTTGTTATTACAATTTCCATTCTTCTTTCCACAGCTAGGTGTCCGGAGCATTCTCAAGCAAGACTTCATGTATTATGACATATTTGGTGAACTCGATGTGAAACGCTTGAAGTGAAAGGAATTTGGTTTATTTTTTTTGAATTATTTGAATTTTGAAGAAGGAATTTAAAGGGAATGGAAGAAAGAATTTTTAATGGTGTTTCAAGTGGAGTTGGAAGAGGAGCTTCGATTAAAGGACAAGGTATGCATTTTGATCCTAACTCTGCAAGTATGTTTGATACTTTGGCCTTATTTATGCAAGAGCAATAGCAACAGGTTAAAGATTGCAAAGAGAGTATGGCCAACAAAGCATTACAAGCAGTTGTGGACAAGATTGATCAATTTGAAGGAAAGGATATTACAAAATATTTAAAATGTTATGTAAAAGAAATAGAATTGAAGCATATTTCAGAAAAAGAGATGGTTCAATTATTTGAATTATCCTTTGCACGAGAGAAAAGAAATCAAATAAAGTCTCTTATACAACATTTTGGAGGTTCATGGGAGAAATTTTTTCAAGCATTGAAGAATGATTTTTTCTTAGAAGATAGTGATAGGGTTACAAAAAGGTCTTTTTTTGAATGGATTGAAAGGCTAGAGAATGACCTTCTAGTAATAGAATTATTAAGGGAGTTTGAAAAGCAATATTCTTCTTTATCAAAGAAAGAAAGATAATTATTGGATCCAAGTAAGGTGGAGCTCTTTCTTCAAGCAGCTGATGGAAAGTTACAAGAGAACTTAGAAATCATGCTTGAAGATAAAGAAGAAGATGAAGGATTGACAACAAATTGAAAAAGGGTAGAGGAGGTTGTAAGGTCATTGACAAAAAAAGAAAGGAAAAAAGATATGAGGGGTGACCAAAGACCATTACAAGCATTTAAGGTAAAGGTATCTAGTACCCATCTAACATCTTTGATTCAACCTTTAATGGCTATATCAAAGAAAGAAGGAATGGGAATTGATTAAATCATATGTAGGATAAGAGATTTACAAATAAAATTTAAAAAACTTTTAGAATGTAGATATCTAGTGTATAATGTAAATCTCTTAACTATTGATAGATAACTGTTGAAAAGGTGGTTCAGCAGGTAGAATAGATGAATAGTCAGAAAAAGTAGTTATCATCCATAGTATAGAAGTTGGTATCTCGGGATAATATAAGGAAGATGGGAGAGAGGAAGAAAATACTAGACTGTGATAGTACTGAGCCGGGAATAAGCTTGGTGCTATCTCTTCTTCTTAATTTTCTTGTTTCTTTTGTGTTAGTATTGATTCTAGTCAAGAGAATTGATTTAATGAATCAATGTTTGATTTACGAAGTTGTTTATGGATCATTGTTTATCAATTGTTGTCAAAGATTGATGATGTATGGAAGTTTCCAATAATTGTTTATCGCAAGGTTGTAAGTTCAATAGAGAGGAATTGTAATCAAAGAAATTATCTCGATCAGATTCTATGGATTGGAAGTTATTCGTTTCAGGATTTGGATTATGCTTGTGTATTTGTGAATTACACAGGGTATTGAAATTGATGTCGTGGTTGTTATCGAATTGATATGAAAGAGTGGAGAGTAGGAGGAAAAGTTAAGTATTCTTTGGTATTATAAGTATTCAGCAGTAGAGGTTAATTGTGTGAGCCTAACAATTGGAGCTCATATACATGGTCATTCCCTATGTTTGAATTCCCTTATACAGGTTTATTTTGAGAGGTTTCTTCTGGAATAAGTAAAATGACAATCACAAGTATATAGGTGTATGTGGTGTGATAGCATAGATCACTCAAGGAGGGAATGTGAAGATTTTACAGAGGCATTACGTAAAAGAGTTGTTTTTTTTTTAAAGATGGTATGATACACTCAAAAGAAAGTGGAGAAAAATTGAAAACAAATTTTGGTAAAGAAAAAATGAAGTTATTTGTTGGAGATACTTTTAAAGTACATACAATCTCAAGCAATGAAGCATCAATATATTGGGTGGACGTAGATCCTAGTAGATGTTTAAGTATAAATCTTGAGTTTCCAGGAGAATCTAGTTCTTTGTGGACAAGTGCAATGAATTATACTGAGAGGAGAAATTTTACTAGAGATGATTTAAAATATGTTGGTAATAACATTCAACAAATTACTGGGTGGAATGATCCAGTAGATAGATTATCTGTACATGCTCATATTGCAAGGAGTCAACATGAAGCATTAATAGAAGAAAAACAAAAGAAAGATGAAAATAATAAAGGGCCCTCAAAAAGAACTATAAGGAGAGAAAAAACACGACAACAAAAGAATCCTATTCATGAAGAGACAATAGAGAACATTACTACAAAGGGAAGGGAACTTGAAAAAAAAAAAAGTAAAGGCTCTTACTTATAAATTACAATTAAATATTGAAGCTGCTACAGATTTGAAGAAGATATTGGAAGAGCGGATTTTAAGTGAAAAGATTGAATTCACAATTGGTGAAATTCTAGGAATTACAAAGCATGAGTTTCATGAAATTATTATTGATACAATAAAGAAAAAATGACAATCTATAGGAGATTCTATGACATCAAATGCACAAGGAACAAGAGCAATGGAAAGAAATGAAGATGAAGAAGAAAAAATACAAAATTTTGGGGATGTCTTGCAAGTAAGATTTGTAAAAAAAGAAGATGTCATTCAAGCTTCTAGCCATTATTCTAAAAGTCATTGGACAAGGGCTACAACAGAGACTTTAATAAAATTGGGAAATTTAGAAGAACCAGTTGTAGCATTGATTGATCATGGTTCTGAAATCAATTTGATGTCAAAAGAATTGTATAACAAGAAAAAATGGCCTATTGATACTGAACATGGGTCGATGATAAGAGCTGCAAACATATCAAAGGGAGATTTGTATGGAGCATGTCCAAATATCAAGGTGACAATAGGAGATGTTATTCATGAACAGAATTTCTTTGTGTAAGATATGTCTACATATCCTATTATATTAGGACAACCATATATTATTGCCACACGAATGGAGACAAAGATTATGGATGATGGATCAGCTTATGCAAGGATAAGAAGTCAAGACGGAAAGAGGGCAGTGCAATTTTTAATAGTTTATCCAAATCATGGAAGAAATAGGGATAGTTTGAGGGAACATCGTTTGCCAAAGATACATAAAGAATTTGAAGATCTTGAAGACTCAAAGGATTTTTACTAGACGCTATTGTAAAGTAGGATTGCAATGGTAAAAAGAATGAAGGCTTCCCACCTAATAGAAAGGATGAAGATATTGTAAGATTATTACAAGATGGATATATTTTATTCAAAAACATAAATAATTTTAGTAGGATAGATAAGAAAAATGTTAAAAATGAAGAACAGGGATTAAAGGAAATGTGGAGTGATTGATGAAGATGAATACATATCAAGGATGTTTGAAGAATCTTGTTTTGGTGATACTATGAATAATTTATAAATATTATAGAATGGAAATTTTGAAAGAGGTGATAAAGTAATAAATGTCCATTCTAAGTAATTTTATGATAGAATAAAAGAATATATGGATAGCTATGAAGTGAAGGTGAACACAAAATACAAGTCTATTGCAAGGAAGGTTAAACCAGTGGCATTGCCACTACCATTGAATTTTGAAGAAAGGATTAAAGGGGCTTCTATGTAACCTAACTTAAGAGATCTAACAAAAATAGGTCATGAATTCAAGGATAATTTGATGTTAGATGGTTTAAAAATTGGATGTGATAAATTTTTGATAAGAGATGAGGAGAGATGTTTTAAAGAAATGCTTTCACGACAAGGTAAAGCATTTGCATTTGAATCACATGAAATAAGGTGCATTGATCCGAATATTATAGTACATATGGTTATTTTTATAATTCCGCATGAACCATGGAATTTGAGGCCAATTCCAGTTCCAAAGGTCTATTTGCCAAAGCTAGTTGAATTACTCAATGAAAAAATTAAGATGAAAATTTTAGAACCATCTATTGCACCATATTCTAATCGGTGGTTCACAGTACCTTAAAAAAATGGAGCATTGAGGTTTATTCAAGATATGCAATCCATAAATAAAATAACTATTAGAAACATGGGCTTGAGTTCAATTGTGGATGAGTTTACAGAGGTATTTGCAGGGAGATCAATTTATTCTATAGGAGATCTTTACTCAGGATACGATCAATTTCAATTGGCAATACAAAGTAGAGATTTGACAACTATGAAGACACCATTGGAATTGGTCAGAATGTATACATTACTACAAGGGGCTACAAATTCTGTAGCACACATGATGAATAGAATGCATAAGGTACTAAGAGATTTTATCTCAAGAATAACAATGCCTTTTCTAGATGATGTGCCAATTAAAGGATGTGAAGAAGAAAGAAAGGATGAGACATTGGATTCAAAGGAATGTAAGAAGTTTGTGGCAGATCATATTGATGATTGTGAGAAGATTTTGAAAAGATTGGAAGAAGTTCATTTAACCTTATTGAGGACAAAATCAATATTTGGAGTAAAAGAAATTTTGGAAGTAGGGCACATGTGTGGTTCATATGGACGCAAACTAAGTAGGAAAAAACTTGATATCATAAAAAAAATGAAAGAGTGTACAAATACGATGGTGTCATGTTGTAACACGAGTATACCGTGAAAATATAAAGAAAGGGGACTTTTATTAATGTTCAGTTACCTCGAATATTGGGAGCAATGACCAACTCCAGTGCAAATATTGAGTGGCCAGGTTCAGTCACCCCGTTACAGTCAACCGGGGCATACTGAAATGCTCCGTGCAATTCCAATAACGGGAGTCAACAGGAAGAGAAAAGACCAATTCACACTACAGGTGAGCCTGGTTCGAAGAGCCAATTGGATCCAATTTTAAGAATCTAATCCGGATCCTCTTATCCAATATGAGACCTAAATTGGCCGGACAACCCAATGCAGTCTAATTACGGGAAAATCCAGGTCTTACTACGGGCCTCAGCCAATCTGACACGAAGGACCAATTTGATCCAATTATGGGGACATCCGGGTCTTATTACTGGACTCTTAGCCAATATGAGACCTGAATTGGTCGGGCGACTCAATGTGGTCCCGATTACGGGGTTTCGATTCTGTTTCAGGTTGTCCTGTTCTCTGTGCCGTTTCAAGGAACGTTGTTTTCGATAAAAAGATCTCTTAAAGGTAAAAATGGGGGAGAAAGCTCTAACGGCAAGAGCCAATTTCGGATCCAAGCTCTGACGATGGGAGCCAATTCCGGATCCAAGACGGAAGATTGAAGAAATTCAGAGGATAAGGTTAGGGGAGTGAATAAGTTTTTGTAGAGTTTTGAAAGATAGGAGAGAGCTAGCTTCATGCTTCGGAGCGGGAAAAAAAGATAGAGAATTGGGTTTTTTTTTTCTTCATAGGGTTTTGGAAAGACTGAGGCAATCGTTGCTGAAGTCAATGTTGTAATGGTGAATTGGGATTTTTAATGAAGTGGGTTTGATTACTCTTGACTGTTTTGTGAAATCGAGTTACGTTTGTGATGAAGAGTTAAAAGGGTGTCTATAGGATTGAGTATGCGGAGTGAATGAAATTTATTGGGTTAATCTAACAAGACAGTTAGTGGATACAAGATTGTAAGTACAAAGCGGTATCGAAGATTAACAGTTTGGGTTGTTCGAGGTTCTCTATAACGTTTTGAGACCTACCGACCGGGACAAAAAGGACTTCAGTGAGTAGTCGAAGGGGCATCTGTATAGATTTATGGTATATTCTTGCAGTCGTCTATATTCTAACAGTCAAAAACTGAGACTGCTTGACTATTGGCGAATCTCCATACTACCTTCTACAGCCAGACGCTAGGCGCGTTCTCGAACAGGAAAACACGTAATATGACAATGAAAGTCAGGAGGTTTTTAGGAGCATGTATTTTCTATCATATATAGATACCTCATTTTGCACATATAGCAGATCCATTATATGAGTTGTTACAAAAGAATCAAAAATTTTAATGGAAAGAAGAACAAAGAAAAGCTATGGCAAAGTTAAAAGAACTTCTTTCTTCATCTCCAACTTTGAAGAAAATAAATTATGAAGGTGGAAGGCCAGTGGTATTAATAGTTGATGCAAGTCCAATTGGAATAGGTTGGACAGTTGGACAAGATGATGAACAAGGGAATAGATATGTAATAAGATTTAGAGCAAAGGTATTTAATTCTAGGTAAAGAACATATGCACAAATCAAAAGAGAATTATGGGATGTAGTAATAGCTATAAAAAATGAAAAAGAATACTTGATTGGAGCATCAATAGTTATAAAAATAGATTATCTACCTTTATTAGGCATGATTATAAGTTATTCAACTCCTGATATTGCTATGTTGAGGTGGATAGCATATATCAAATCTATGAATCCAAAATTTAAACATATTGTAGCAAAAGAAAATTCAGTTGCAGATATGTTATCAAGAGCAAGGTATAATGATGAAAAAAAGATGATTGATTTAGAAGATGATGTGGGTACAAATTTTTATACCAATGCGTTATCAAAGGAGAAGGGTGTATGTTTTAATATACTATTGGAAATATTTTTAAGAGATTTATATGAAAATGAATGGAAAGATGTTGGAGAGTATTTGAGTACATTAAAGTGACAAAAAGATTGGACGAATCAAGAATTTAAGAAAATCTGTAAGAAAGCCTATAGATATTTTTTATATGATGGATATTTATGGAAGCATCCAAAAAAGAAAAGAGAAGTACCACAAAGGGTGATATGTAGTTTAAAAGCTCAACAAAGGATTATTAAAGAATTTCATAAAAATTTATGGGCAGGGCATCAAGGTATTTGAGCAACATTCACTAAGTTAAGAAAAAAATATTGGTGGAAGGGAATGTACAAAGATATAGCAAAATTTATAGAATCTTGTAAGACTTGCCAAGTATATTCAAATATTTGGCATCGAGATGGATTACATCCAACATACCTTTTGGCTTTACATTACAAGTGGATGGTGGATTTACTGGCAATACCTATGGGACTTGGACAAATGAAGTATTTGGTACTTGCACAAGAAGATTTATCAAATATGGTTGAAGGACGAGCATTAAGAACAAAAGATACTAAAGGTGTATGTCGATTTCTATTAGAAGAAGTTATTTGTCACTATGGTTGTATTGGAAAAATTATGACAGATAGGGATGAATTGGATGCAAAGGAAGCATGAGAATACTTTAGTAGGATAGGAATTAAACTTTCTTTAACAACAGAATATAATCCAGAAGGTAATGGTAAAAGTGAGCTTGGGCATTCACCTATTGTTAAGGCATTAGTAAAGGCATGCAATGGCAAAGTACATGAATGGCTTAGACTTCTACCATTTGCACTATGGGCAGATCGTACAACTCATAATTCAGTAACAGGTTATATGCCTTCTGAATTAATATATGGTCAAAAATCAGTAATGCCAATAGAAGATGTAGTACCTACATTGGGTGTATTGCCTTGAAAGAATGATCTCAATAGAGCAAAATTTTTAGCATTAGGGATTCAATAGCTAGAAAGAAGATCCAATAATATTAAAATAGCAATAAAAAAATTGAAAGAAGCAAGGAAAAAGAATAAGGAAAGATTTAATAAAAAACATTGACTATGACCCAAGACTATTGAAGATGGTGATTGGGTATTAATTTATGATAGTAGCTTAGACAATCAACATAGCACTATGAAGAAATTTTCAAAGAGATGATTTGGAGCTTATATTGTCAAAAAAGCACACAACAATGGAACATATTCATTACGAGAACTTGATGGTACAGAATTGAAGGTACTCATAGCAGGTAAACGAATCAAGTTATTTAAATAAAGAGATGAAGGCATTTGTTTTGATAAAGAATAAACTCCAATACAAGATATTGTGATTGGAATAGAAGAGCATATTAAAGATCAAGCATTATACCAAGATGAAGAACATTCTACATCAACATATTGAAGAATCATTGGTGCATGCTGGAGGATGCATAGATTCAGGAGGGTTGGATGTCGTGATGTAACACAATTAATAGGTGAAAGAGTGTAGATATTGTTATAATTTAGAATATCTTAGTTCAAAGTATTAGAACAAATTATCTTAGAAATATAGTAAATAGTCAAAGAGGTAGAAAAATTAAAAGGGTACCAATGTTGCCTTTTAGAAAGGTGACTTCTACTTACTTTGTAGCACCATAAGTAGGGCAAATCAAAGTAGATTGAGAAAATAAGTAATATAGGCATCTTTAGAAGGAAGTTAAGAGTAAATTCTAGAAAGAAGTTACTAAGAAAAACTAGATATTGATACCCGGAGAGAGCCGGTTATGAACAAGGATCAAAATCAGACCCTAGGACACAAAACCGAGTCTCGATGACGACTCCGGGGTTCTTTTGGAGATCGGAGAATGAAATTTGATGGCAGACTGAATAGGCTTTCTATGAGCATCAAATTTGGGTGATTTGGAGATGATATAACTTTGTAAGAGCTTTGCAAAGTCAAGGTTTGTTTCAGATGACTTGGGTTTTATGAAATAAAATAGGATTTATGTTTTGGGTGATTTCAAGATTTTTGTAATAGATCTACAAGTGAAATTTTGTGGATTTATGGTTATAGTTGTGTTTAATATGTGTCATAAATTTGAGCTTGATTTAACGGTTGAATTGAGGAATATTGAGGTATAACTGGGTCAAGGTCTCAGAAAGTAGAATTTTGGGTCTAGTGAGGTTTTTTGAGATTTCTTGCAATCTATTGGTTGGATTGGAGTAAAACTTACGTGACAAGATATTAGACTTAATTTCTTATGTGTATAAGAATTTTGAGATCAATCGAACGGTGCAAAAGAGAGATATTAGCTCTGGAAGATTGGCATCAAGATTAGAGAAGGAGGCCAGTCAATACCTGAGCACATTTTTGAGGTTATCGTCAATTTGGTAATTCCGATTCTTTTCAATTTTTTCGTGCTTTTTTTCTACTCATTGTTTTAGAAGTGTACAAAATTTGAGTTAAGATCAACAGTTTATTCATTAATTATTGAGGTTTAAATCTGTTATAGGAATTACTAGAGTTTGATTTAGGGTTTGGTTTAGGGTTTAGGATTTGGTTTAGGATTTAGGATTTGGTTAGGATTTGATTTAGGGTTTAAGATTTGATTAGGGTTTGGTTTAGGGTTTAGGATTTAGTTATGATTTGATTTAGAGTTAAGGGTTTGATTTAGGATTTGGTTGGGATTTGGTTTAGGATTTTGATTAGGGTTTGGTTTAGGGTTTGCTTAGGATTTTATTTAGGATTTGGTTAAGATTTTATTTAGGGTTTAGGATTTGGTTAGGATTTGATTTAGGATTTAGAATTTGCTTAGGATTTTATTTAGGATTTGATTAAGATTTTATTTAGGATTTAGGATTTGATTAGGATTTGATTTAGGATTTAGGATTTGGATTAGGATTTGATTAGGGTTTGATTTAGGATTTAGGATTTGGTTTAGGATTTGGTTAGGATTTAGTTTAGAATTTGGTTTAGAATTTGGTTAGGATTTAGTTTAAGGTTTGTTTAGGATTTGATTTAGGATTTAGGATTTTATTAGGATTTAAGATTCAATTAGTTTTGGCTTAAAGTTTTAATAAATTTTAATAGGATTTTAAGTAGAATTAAATTAAGATTGAATTGAGATGTATTTGAGTGATATTTGTGATCCTTCTAATATTTCTTTAAGAATTTCTATTATTTATTTGAAATTTCTTTGAGGTTTTTTTTGAATTTGATTAAGCTTGTTCAACGTTGTTATGGTCTAATTGGAGTATTGTTAGTATTCTATTAGAATTAGGATTTTGTTATTGCAATTTCTATTCTTCTTTCCATAGCCAGGTGTCCGGAGCATTTTGAAGCAAAACTTCACGTATTACGACAACGTTCTTGTATAAATCCTTCTACCAATACCTTTCCTTGATCTTGGTATATGTGGCAAAAATTCTTCTATATCCTGCGCAAAGTGAATCATGATATTCTCTTAAAACCTTAAACTTAGTTTCAAGATCTCGTACTATCTTCAATGGAATTTTATCACCTCTTTTTGGCCTCTTTCATTGGAATCCATTCCTAAGCAAATAACTATAGGATTGATGTCTAATATCTTTGAAGGTTTTATCCATCAAACATTCTTATTTCTTTATTGTGCTTAAATAAATTTCAATATCCTTCAATTTGCCTTCATACAAATCTTCATAGAATTTTTGAACCTTATCACCAAAATCCATTCTACCAATAGCAAATAAATTTTCATAACTTTTCTCTTCTTGATCTTCACCTCTTTCATGTGCCATTATTTCCTCTTCAAAGGTAAATCTAGCTCTAGATAATATATCTACTACCAATAATATGTACTAAAATAGGATTTAATATTTTTATATAGGCTATCCATCTTAACATGACATTGTCTGAAATAATATAATTAATTATCATTCTAAGTAATGGCAAAAAATCTATTTTTAAAACTATACTTGCTCTAATCAAATAGTTCTTCTTAGACTTTAGAATAGAGAGTGCCCTCCAAAGCTCCCTTTTAACTTGGAAATAAGTCCTTTGCTGCTTTGTAAAAATCTTGGTTCTAAACCTTATAGCAAATATTTTCCTTTCTATATCATCTTATTCAATAGCTCATCCAATTGCTATAGGGCTTGTATCTACCATTACAACCATTGATCTTCCACATTGATAATCCACTTATATAAGGAGAAATGGTGAATTCAACATCTTTTTCAAATTTTTCATAACTTCCTCTTGTTCTTCTTCTCAAACAAATCTCTTACCCTTCTTTAATAACTTGTATAGTGGCTCAAAGATATGGGCAAAGTGAAGCATCCAAATGTGATAGAATACGCATGTTCTTAAAAATCTTTTGGCTTCTATAACATTTCTACAAGCCATCATTCTAGATATAGTATCAATTTTATCAGGATTTGATTTCCTACCATACTTGCCACATATATATCCCACCACTAAAATCTCATCAATTCCAAAGCTTGATTTTTCTAAAGATAACGTAAGATTAACTGATTCTAATCTCTCTAATATCCAAGTGACATCTTTAATATGCTTCTTGACAAATTTTCAACAACCTTCAATTTCTATAGTTTTATCTTTATCTTTTTCTTTATTTCTTTTTATAGATATATCATCCAAAAATAGAATAGTTTTTTAAAGTACAAATTCTTTCAATATTTGGTTCATAGTATTTTACATATGAGCTATTAAGTTGGTTGCACCTTAAAGTAAGGTACACATCTTCATTAAATCCAAAGAAATCTTATGGTAGTTAAATCCCTACTCTCTTTAGCCAATTGAAATTAGTCATATCTAAAATATAAGTCTCTGATAGAATAGATGGCATGATCTACAAATTATCTAGCTACTTCATCTACTAACAAACCTGATCCCATATTTTGAATAGTTACTTTATTTGTAAGTTATATATCTTGAATAAACCTTAATGCTTCTAATTTTTTAGGTACTCTGAACCATCTATTAGAATAGGGAGCAATTGAAGGTTCTAAAATATCCATCTTTACCTTCTCTTTTAATAATTCTATCAATTTTGGAAGTAATGCTTTAGGCACAAGTATAGGCTTTAAATCCAATAGAACATACAACACAGAATAGATTACCATAGATACTACAAGATTAAGATCTACACATCCAATTTCATAGAGAGTTAAAGAAAATGCCTTACCATGCCCATTAAGCATTTCTTGGAACATATTTTTTTCTATTGATGTCAAGAAATCACCCCCTCCAATCTTCAACTTAATTAATGATTCTTGAGTAAATTCATATTCAATTTTACATCTTTTTCTTAGACTTGACTCTTTAATTGCTTACATTAATAAACTTCATAGTATCAATTAATAATTAGGTAGCTATAGGTTTTATCCTTCTTACCACAATTTTATATTTAATTTGTACTGTAGCCTCATATTTCAATCCATAGCTTATAGCAAGTCTATTTGCTACTATTTTTTTTAAGTTATCATAAGTCTTTCTTGAATATATTTCTATTATAGCATTTCTATCTATATTTATAGTTAAATTCTCTAAAATCTTTATTAAATCATCTTCTAAACCTATTTCTTCTATTATTCCAACTATGACTTCATCACTTGAAATTAAATCCATTATTTTTAAGTTTTTTTCTTGTTTCTTAACTCTTATTTTATTTACAAAATCTAAATCCATAATCTTTTGAATACTCACAAATCCATTACTAGTCAAGTTAAAAAATCCAAAATTCATATTATCTACATTGAGATTTGTAAATGATTTATTTACACTCATCTATCTCTGTCAAGGACAAGAACTCAATAAAAAAGAAATTTAGATAAGTGAGCCTTCACTCAAAGAAAGGTAACAAAATATAAATAAACAAGTATGTATATTGAAAGAGAAACTAAAATGGCTATTGCCAAAAGATAAGAAAACTAAAGTTCCTTGAAACTAGACAAGAAGCAAGAAAGAAGTTGACAAGAGTGAAGAGGGCTTCACTCTTGTCTCTATATATACTATCTAACTAGGGGCTACATGGCGATGTCCTATAGGACCTCCAATATGTGTTGACTTTGTAGGACACATGCTTTGACTTACATGGCAAGTTTTTCTACATGTGGGCCACATAGTTAACTTGATCTTCAAGCTAACAACATGTGTGGCACATGGCCAACTTGTTGACCATGTTTCTAATCTAAAAAGTCAATTAAAGACACCTATGAAGTCAAAGCAGCGTCTATGAAGCTTTTAGGAAGCTTTCATATTAAATATTATAGAATTAACTTACTTTTACCTACTTTTACTTACTTCCACTTATTTGTATATATAATTACTAGCTTATATGAGTATGTCCGTGACATTACCCCCCCTTCTAGGAATGAGTTCCACGACGAGCGGTCATCATATGTTGAGGAAATCTATGATGCGACGAATTGTATTCGCCACATACTCTGATCTTTGTTCTCTTCGAAGATGATTGATAGGGCCTCTCAACCATCGGTAGTATCCCATACCAGGGCGGGAACACCACCCAGTTATTTGATCATTGTTGAGGCTTTCATAACTTCTTTCAAATAGAACATTTCGAACACCATAAGGAGTTGTTTCTACCTCTAAAAAAATCACCAAACATCGAGAGTCCCTTCCCAAATCGTGATACCAAACGCATTATATCTTGCCATCTATTCGAGGAAGAACATGTCATTTTTGAAGATCTTCATCTCGATTGCATCGTCTTGAAGATTGTGACAATCGTAATGTCTCGTTTGGCAAGTCAGCAAATGAATGCTCTTGAGTTGAATCTGCTGGTTGTTGGTTCTCCATCTCCTGAGCATTACAACTACAAAGAAGCTACGAACAAGGATTGAAAGTAGAATATTATCTTGCCTAGATGTTGTTTCTTTTATAAAGAAGGTTTTCATCTTGATTTTGATGGATGTCGTCGAAGAAAAGCCTCCATTGCCTTTGCTGCATTTGCAAGATTTTTTATTGGCTCCCATGTGAGTTCATTAATATCATATCCGTGCCAATGGACAAGATATTCCTAATTTATTTTGGCACCGCCTTGAATCTAAGACTTCTTCTACTTCAAACTCTTCATTATTGTCCACTTCTATAGGAGGAGGTGGAGCTTGTCGTCTTCTTGGTATGTCCACTATCTTGTATGGTTCAAGAAGAGACATGTGGAATATTGGATGGATTTTCATTGACTCTGGTAGATGTAAATAATATGTAACTGGATTGATTTATGCAGAAATAGAAAATGGTCCCAACCTTCGATAGTCCAACTTGTCTCAAGGACGAGTGGTCTTGATATTGCGACGAAGTAGCCATACCTTATCACATAAGAGGAATGGTGGTTGTTCCTTTCGATAGACATCCACATTGAACTTTTATTATTCTTGAGCCTCTTTTAATTGCGCCTTCATCGTTGCATGTAGCTCTGATAAATGAATCGCCAAATCTTTCGCAGCAGGATTATCAATTTTTGAAAAGTCAAAAGTATCAAGTCGTGGATGATAACCATAATTAGCAAAGAAAGGTGTTTGTTTTGTAGAAGAATGTATCGTGTTATTGTAAGCAAACTCTGCCAATGGCAAAAGAGTTGTGCAATCATCTTGTTGGTAATTAATGGTACATCTTAAATATTGCTCCAAAACTTGATTAACTTGCTGTCGTGATATAATATGACTAGTAGGTGAAAGGGTGAAGAAATATATCATGTTTTAAGGATCTCACTTCAAAAATATTGTAGCAAATTATCTAGGAAAAATAGATATTAATAAAAGGGTAGAAAAATTAAAGGTGCTAATGCTGCCTTTTTACAAATTATGCTTCAATTTTCTTTGTAAGGCCATAAATAAGGCAAAACAAGATAGATTAGAAAAATAAAGGATAAAGATATATGTAGGAAGGAGTTAGGAGTGCAAATTAGTAAAAATTACCTCAAGAAGACAAAATTTGATACCCGGAGAGGGCCGGTTATGAACCAGGGTCGAAATCAGACCTTAAGGCACAAAATCGAGGCTCGATGACGGCTCTGGGACTCTTTGGTAAATCGGAGAGTGGGATTTGATAGAAGATTGAATAGGGTTTCTATGGGCATTGATTTTGGGTGATTTGGAGTTGATATGACTTTGTAAGAGCTTTGCAAAGTGGAGGTTTGTTTCAGATGACTTGGGTTTTATGAAATAAAATAGAGTTTATGTTTTGAGTGATTTCAAGAGTTTTGTTGTAGATCTATAGATGAAAGTTTTTGGATTTATGATTATAGTTGCATTCAATACATATTGTGAATTTGAGCTCGATCTAATTGTTGAAGTGAGAGATATTGAGGTTTAAGCGGGTCAAGGTCTTAGAAAGTAGAATTTTAGGTCCAGTGAGGGTTTTTAAGATTTCATGCAATCTACTAGTTGGATTGGAGTAAAACTTATATGAGAGGGTATAAGACTTGTTTTTCTATGTCCATGAGAAATTTAAAACCAATCGAATGGCGTAAAGAAGAGAAATTGGCTCTGGAAGGTTGGCATCAAGATTATAGAAGGAGGCTAGCTAACACCCAAACACATTTTTGAAGTTTTCATCAATTTGGTAACTTTGATCCTTCCAATTTTTTTGTGCTTGTTTTAAACTTGATTTTTAAGAAGTATGCAAATTTTGAATTGAGATCAACAGTTTATTCATTAGATACTGAGATTTAAATCTGTCATAGGAATTATTAGGATTTGGATTAGGATTTGGTTAGGGTTTGATTTAGGATTTGGATTAGGATTTGGATTAGGATTTAGGATTTGGTTAAGATTTTATTTAGAGTTTGGATTAGGATTTGATTTAATATTTGGTTTAGGATTTGGATTTTGGATTTAGGATTTGGATTAGGGTTTAGGATTGGATTAGAGTTTGGATTAAGTTATTCGGTTTGATTTAGGATTTGATTTAGGATTTGATTTAGGATTTAGGGTTTGGTTTAGGATTTGATTTAGGGTTTGGTTTAGGATTTAGGATTTGAAATAGGATTTTATTTAGGATTTAATTTAAGGTTTGTTTAGGATTTGACTTAGGATTTAGGATTTATTAGGTTTTAAGATTTAATTAGGTTTGATCTAAAGTTTGAGTGAAATTCAATAGGGTTTTAACTAGAATTAAATTAAGGTTGAATTGACATATATTTGATTAATATTTGTATTCATTCTAATATTTTTTTAAGAATTTTATTGTTTGTTTAAAATTTCTTTGAATTGTGTTGAATTTGATTACGTTTGTTTACCATTATTATAGTTTAATTAGAGCATTGTTAGTATTCTATTAGAATTAGGATTTTGTTATCGCAATTTCTATTCTTCCTTCTACAACCAGGTGTCTAGAGCATTCTCAAGCAAGACTTTACACATTATGACATATTTGGTGAACCCGACATGAAACACTTGAGGTGGAAGGAATTCATTATTATTTTTATTATTTGAATTTTAGAGAAGGAATTAAAGGAGAATGGAAGGAGGCAATTTGGATAATACTTCAAGTGGAGTTAGAAGAAGAGCTCCATTTGGAGGACAAGGTATGCATTTTGATTATAACTCTGAAAGCATGTTTGAAGCTTTGACCTTATTCATGCAACAACAAGAGCAAATTACGGGATTGCAGTCTAATTACAGGAAAATCCAGGTCTTACTACGGGCCTCAGCTAGTCTGACGCGAAGGACCAATTTGATCCAATTACGAGAACATCTAGGTCTTACTACGGGCCTCTTAGCTAATTTGACGCGAGGACCAATTTGACCCAATTACGCAAACATCCAGGTTACTACGGGCATCTTACTCAATATGAGACATGAATTGGTTGGGCGACTCAATGTGGACCCGAGTACAGGGTTTCGATTCTGTTTCAGGCTGTCCTATTCTCTGTGCCGGTTCAGGGAACGTTGTTTTTGGTAAATGGATCTCTTAAAGGTAAAAATGGAGGAGAAAGCTCTGACAGGGGGAGCCAATTTCGGATCTAATCTCTGACGGTGGAAGCTAATTCCAGATCCAAGACGGAAGATTGAAGAAATTAAGAGGATAAGATTAGGGGGAGTATAAGTTTTTGGGAATTTTTTGAAGATCAAGGGGGAGAGGAGCTTCATGCTTTGGGCGGGGAAAGAAGACAAAGAATTGGGTTTTTTTTCTTCATAGGACTTTAGGAAGACTGATGCAATCGTTGATGAAGTTAGTGTTGTAATGGTGAATCGAGATTTTTAATGAAGTGGGTTTGATTACTCTTGACTGTTTTATGAAATCGAGTTACGTCTGAGATTGAAGAATTAAAAGGATGGAAGAACATTGAAGATGCGGTGGGATTGCTTACAAAAAAAGAAAGGAGGAAGGATAGGAGCAATATTCCGAAAACAGTACAAGCACCCAAAGCTCCAATACGTACAACACCACCAACAATGCCTACAGTTCAACCTTCGATATTCTTATCAAAGAAAGCAGATATGGGAATGGAAGAAATTATACGAGGAATGCGAGATCTTCAAATCAAATTGGCAAGACTTGAAGAGAATACTTCTACAAACAATTCGAAGAATGTTTCAAAACAAGGATATGTACAAAGTTGCATTTGGTGTGATGATGCTTCACACACTAGAAAAGATTGCAATGAATTTAATAATATGATACGGCAAGGAATTATTTGATGGAAAGATGAAAAGATAGTATTAAAAGATAGGGAGGATCTTCTTCAAACCAATTTTGGCAAGGGAAGAATGAGAGCATTGATTCAAGATTACCTAAAAGAGCATGAAACAGCAGTACGAGAAAGTATAAGTTATGGTGCTAGAGTAGATGATGACCTTAGTGGAAGTACGGAAACTAGTGAGTTTTGGGCTTCTGCCGTTTCTACAATACAAGAAGGGAAATTACCTCGAGAAGCATTATTGAGAACTACAGCTACAATACGAGGTAGAACAGGTTGGGAGGATCCTGTTGAGTCTCTTTCAGTTCATGCATATATTGCCAAGAGCCAATATAAAGCTTTGATGGAAGAAAAGAGACGAGGAAATTTTGATGATATTAAAGAAGGAAATTCTTCTAAGAGGCAAACTCGAGGAGACAAGGCTTGGGAGGCAACTTCACAAGAATTGCCTGTAAAGGATACCTCAGCATCATTGGGAGAAAAAACAAAGGAAACAAAAGATAAGGGCAAATCAAATTCTTATAAGCTACTTTCTGACATTGAAGCGGCAACAAATTTGAAAGGGATGTTGGAAGAACGTATATTAAACACTAAGATGAAATTCACATTAAAAGAAGTCTTGGAAATTGTAAAGAAGGAGTTTCATGATGTTATCATTGACAGCATTAAGCGAAAGAGGCAATTACTGGGTAAAACTGGAATGAGTCATGCTATTGATGCAAGAATATATAAAGAAGAAGAAGAGGTTGATATTGGTTACAAGCAACCAACAAATGAAAAGAATAGGTATAATCAACGAGTACATTTTGAAGATTACACTGATAAGGAAATGGAAACTTTGAGCCATTATACTCAAAAGCATTGGACAAGGGCAACTACTGAGGTATTGGTGAAAGTAGGAGATATAGAAGAACCAATTGTTGCTTTAGTCAACCATGGTTTTGAAATAAATCTCATGTCTAAAGATCTTTATAAGAAGCAAAAATGGCCAATTGATATAGAACATGGATGGGTAATTCGAGCGGCTAATAACACATGGGGTGAATTATATGGAGCTTGTCCAGATGTCAAAATTTGGATTGGGGATGTTGCGACGGAGCAACATTTCTTTGTTCAAGATACAACGTCTTATCCGTTGATTTTTGGACAACCTTATATCACGGCAATACGGATGGAAACAAAAGTACTTGACGATGGTTCTGCTTATGCAAGGGTACGGAGCGAAGATGGGAGGAAAGCTGTATAATTTCTAACAGTACCTCGTAACCATGAACGGAATCGAGATAGGTTGAGAGAGAAACCATTGCCAAAGATTGTTGAAGGATTTAAGGATTTTTGGGAGGTACCACTGTAGAGAGAGATTATGGAGGTACAAAAGAGGAGGTACTCTCGTGAGATGAAGGTACCTTTGATGCGAGTTTTATTGGTATATTGGAGAATTGAAATATTATGTATAAGAAAGTTGATGATTTTAAAAGAAAAGAAAGAAAAAGATTATATGATATTGAAGGACAATTATACTAGTTAGATACATTGCAAGATGATGAGAGGATTTTAGGTGTTTATGAAGAAAATGGACTGGAAGATTCATTGGAATTGATTACATCTATTGGGTTAGGAGATAATGATAAGATTGTTGAGATTCATTCAAGAGAGGTTTATACCATACTTGAATCTTTTCAAGCACCAGAAGTCATCGTAGAGACGAGATATAAAACGGCAGATAAGAAGGTAAAGCCTGTTGTCGGACCATTACCTGAAGATTCTAAAGAACAAATGGGAGAAGCATCAAAAGAAGCAAGTTTAAGAGATCCAATGAGTATTGGACACCAGTTTACTAAAGAGAATTTTGAAGAATTGAAGATTGGTTCTGATGGTTCTTTATTACCGGAGGAAATTACTTGCTTTAAAAAGATGTTGGCTAAATAAGGTAGATCGTTTGCCTTCGAATCTCATGAAATTGGGTGTGTGGATCCAAATATTGTAACACCTATGGTTATCTTCACTATACCACATGTACCTTGGAATCTAAGACCGATTCCAGTACCGAGGGCACATTTACCTAAATTGGTTGAACTATTAAAAGAAAAGATAAAGGTAAAAATATTAAAACCTTCATTTGTGCCATATTCTAGTCGATGGTTTACGGTACCTAAGAAGAATGGGTCACTACGGTTTATTTAAGATATGCAACCGGTGAATGCAGTAATTGTCAGGAATGCAAGAATTGGACCTATTGTGGATGAATTTACTGAGGCGTTTGCTGGAAGGGCGATCTATTCAATGAGTGACTTGTATTCAGGTTATGATCAATTTCAACTTGTCGAAAGAAGTAGAGATATGACAACTATGAGGACACCACTTGGATTGGTTAGAATGTGCACTCTTCTTCAAGGCGTGACCAACTCAGTTGCACATATGATGAATGGGATGAATAAGGTATTGAGAGATTTTATTCCTCAAAAGACTATGCCTTTTCTGGATGATGTTCCTATAAAAGGGTGCAGAGAAGGAGACAAGGATAAAACTTTAGATACGAGGGGGTGTCGCAGATATGTTGTTGATCATATACAAGATTGTGAAAAGATTTTAACTCGGCTTGGAGAAGTTCATCTTACATTATCGGATATGAAGTCTGTATTTGGAGTACGAGAGGTTGTAATTGTTGGACATTTATGTGGATCTTACGAAAGAAAACCTGATCCAACTAAAGTTGATGCAATTGGAAGGATGAAAGTGGATTGTGATTCTTTAACAGAAATTTGCAGGTTTTTAGGTGCATGTGTATTTTATCAAATCTGGATCCCTAATTATGCTCACATAGCAGATCCGTTATATGAACTGTTACGCAAGGGTTACCAATTTAAATGGGAAGAAAGGCATATTCAGGCAATGCAAAGATTGAAGAAATTATTGATGTCACCTCCAATATTGAGGAAGGTTGATTATAAGTGCAATAGACTAGTGATTCTTACTGTAGACGCTAGTCCAATTGCCATTGGATGGGCTGTGGGTCAAGATGATTCCAGTGGAAATAGATTTGCAGTTTGATTTAGAGCTAAAGTTTTAAGTATTCGTCAGCATGCATATTCGCAAGTCAAAAGAGAACTTTGGGGAGTCGTTTCGGCTATGAAAGCTAAAAGAGATTATTTGATTGGAGCAGTAGTAATAATTGAAACACATTGCTTGCCATTGCTTGGAATGATTATTAACTGTTCAACGCCAGATATTGTAATGTTGAGATGGAGTGCTTATATTAAGTCACTAAATCTGGAATTTAAGCATATTACTGGAAAAGACAATTTAGTAGCAGACATGCTATCTCGAGCAAGATACGAGAGGGAGGACGAAATGGTTGAAGACATTGATGACGTCGGATTGAAATCCTATTCAATATCAAATCTCAACAGAGAAGACAAGCTATTTCTTGAAGAATCTTATGAAGGAGAATTATTGGATATTGGTCATTACTTGAATACCTTGACTAAGCAGGGAAATTGGTCTACAGAAAAATTCAAACAAATAAGAAAAAAAGCATATGGATTTTTACTTCGAGATGGATTCTTATGGAAGAGACCGAAGAAAGGAATTGGGATGCCACAACGAGTGATAGGCAAAAAGGAAGAAAATCTAAAATTATTAAAAGAGTTTCATGATAGTTTATGGGCAGGGCATAGAGGAATCTAGGCTACTTTTGCTAAACTCAAGGAATGATATTGGTGGAAAAATATGTATCAAGATGTGCTCTCATTTGTAGAATCATGTGAAATCTGTCAATCGTATTCTAATATCCAACATCGAGATGGTCTTCATCCTACATATCCTCTGGCTATTCATTTTAAATGGGTTGTTGATTTGGTTATTATGCCGGTTGGGTTATGGCAGATGAGATATTTGGTTTTAGCTCGCGAAGATTTATCAAATCAAGTAGAAGGAAGAACATTGAGGACAAAATCTACAGAGGAGATTTGTAGGTTTTTGCTTGAAGATGTCATTTGCCGCTACGGATGCGTAGGAAAAATCACTACAGATCGTGGAGAATTAAATGCACAAGAAGCTCGTAAGTTCTTTGAAAGATGTGGAGTTAAACTATCAGTGGCTACTGCTTATAATCCGGAAGGGAATGCAAAAAGCGAACGCGGTCACCCACCGATTGTGAAAGCATTAGTTAAAGCTTGTAATGGGAAAGTTAAAGAGTGGCCACGGCTTTTGTCATTTGTATTATGGGCTGATCGAACAACACATAGTTCGGTGACAGGATATATGCCAGTAGAACTTATGACAGGTCGAAAACCAATTATGCCGATTGAAGAAAAGGTACTTACTTGGAATATGCTACTAAGGGAAGATGGATTGACAAGAGAAGAACTTCCGGTTGTTAGGATTTGACAATTGGAGCAAAGATTGGAAGATGTGCAGATAGCATTGGAAAGGTTAAAAAGAGCAAGGTTACAAAACAAGGCGCAATTCAATAAGCAACATTGATTGAGACCTAAAGCAATCGAGGAAGGTGACTGGGTACTTGTTTATGACAATAGTCTGGATAATCAATAGAGTACTTTGCGGAAATTTTCAAAATGTTGGTTTGGACTATATGTAGTAACAACTGTTCATGATAATGCGACTTACTCATTACGGGAGTTAGATGGTACAAAATTGAAAATACCAATTGCAGAGAAGTGAGTAAAAATATTTAAACGAAGACACATGGAGATGGATATGGAAGACCTTAATGAAGGTATAGAGATTCCGCAGCAAGAAGATGAAAGTGATTTGGATAATGAAGGTGACGAAGACGAACTGGACAAAGACATAGAGGATATATTCTAAATCAAACAGCAATTGGATAAATTGGTGCATACCAGAGGATGCACAGGTTCAGAGGGGGTGGATGTCGTGTTGTAACACGAGTATACCGTGAAAATATAAAGAAATGGGACTTTTATTAATATTTAGTTACCTCGAATATTGGGGGCAACGACCAATTCCAGTGCAAATACTGGGAGGCTAGGGTCAGTCACCCCGTTATAGTCACCCGGGGCATACTGAAATGCTCCGTTCGATTCCAATAACGGAAGTCAGTAAAAAAAGAAAAGAACCAATTCAACGACGGGTGAGCCTGGTTCGAAGAGTCAATTGGATCCAATTTCAATATATCCAATCCAGATTCTATTACGTGCCTCTTATCCAATATGAGACCTGAATTGGTCGGGCAACCCAATGCGGTCCAACTACGGGAACATCTAGGTCTTACTACGGGCATCTTAGCCAATATGAGACCTGAATTGGTCGAGCGACTCAATGTCTTCCCAATTACGGGGGTTCCGATTCCGTTTCAGGTTGTTCTGTCTTTTGTGCCGTTCCGGGAATATTTTTTCAGTAAAAAGATCTCTTAAAGGTAAACACGAAGGAGAAAATTCTGACGATGGAGCCAATTCCAGATCCAAGATGGAAGATTGAAGAAATTCAGAGACTAGGGTTTGAAAGAGGAGGGAATTAGGATTAAAGGGGAGGATAGGTTAAGAGAATGGAGGAGATTTTTTGAGGAGGGGAGAAGGTTTTTAGAAGGATCAGAGGGCTAGCTTCATGCTTTGGGAAGGGGAAAAAAGACAGAGAATTGGATTTTTTTTCTTCGTAGGGTTTTGGGAAGATTGAGGCAATCATTGCTGAAGTCAGTGTTGTAATGGTGAATCGGGATTTTTAATGAAGTGGGTCTGATTACTCTTGACTATTTTGTGAAATCGAAGTTACATTTGTAATTGAAGAATTAAAAGGGTGTCTATAGGATTGAGTATGCGGAGTGAATGAAAATTTTTGGGTTAATCTAACGAGACAGTCAGTGGATACAAGATCGTGAGTATAAAGCGGTATCGAAGATTAGCAGTTTGGATTATTCGGGGTTCTCTATAACGTCTAGAGACCTACCGGCTGGGACAAAAAGGACTTCAACGAGTAGTCGAATGGCATCCGTATAGATTTATGATATATTCTTGTAGTTGTTTATATTCCAACAGTCAAAAACCGATAAACTGCTTAAATATTGGCGAATCTCCATACTACCTTCTACAGCCAGATGCCCGGCACGTTCTCGAGCAGGAAAGCACGTAATATGATAACATTGTATTCAAAATATCCATACCTAGTTCGAAACGTAGTCTTTCATTTATCTCCTTCTTTGATGTGCACTAGATTGTATGCTCCTTGGAGATCTATTTTTTTATAGATCTTAGCTTGATTTAGCTGATCAAGAAGTCCACATATTAAAGGTAGTGGATACCTGTTCTTGATAGTAATCTTATTGAGTCTTTGATAATCAACACACATTCGCAATGATCCCTCTTTTTTCTTCACAAATAGAATTAGAGCTATTGCCGGAGATTTAGAATGGTGTATGAAATTCTTGGCTAGATTTTCTTCAATATACGCCCTGAGTTCAATCAACTCATTTTGTTATAAACTGTAGATTGGTTCGAATGGCGGTTGTGCTCCTTCTTGAAGGTCAATTGAGCAATCATAGAGACGATGTTCCGGGAGTGTATCCACATTCTTTTTTTCAAATACATCTTGAAATTCTTGATATTGGCTTGGAATGCTACTTAAAGTCTTTCCACCAGTAGAAATAGGTGTGGCATAAATAATATATGATGATTCTTTCATAGCAGCATGCAAGAAAGCTTTTGTGCCTATAAATACGGGTTTAATTGAACTAGACTTATGACTCTCTACTTGATTAATTACACTGTTAGTTATACTTTTAGAAAAAGTAAGAGTTTGAGAAATCCAATCTATTTGAGGGTTGTATATTTTTAACCACGATAAATCTAAAATGACTTGATTAGAAGGAGATCTAATGATATTAAATACTACAATGCTATTATGACCATTGATTATTACTTCTATAGGAAGGGTTTCATGAGTAATATTCCCAGAAGACAATGGACGTCTATCTATGATTTTTACATGAATAGGTTTAGTTTTCTTTATTAAAGGTATGCTATGTCTTTTAGTAAATTCTTCATCTAAGAAACATGTCGAGACTCTTGAATCTAACAAGGCAGAGGCTTTGTAATATTTAGGTCCTAAAATAACATTTAATGTAAAACAAGGAGAGGGCTCTAAGGAGAGAATAGGACCTTTACTAGATGTTGTGCAAGGTTCCAGCTGCACGATCCCTATTATAGCTGGACAAACTCATTTTTTGACATATTATCTTCTTTCACAGCCATACTCCTCATTTTGTGATTACGTCGTTTCTTTGGACAATGTTGAGCAGTGTGTTTTGGTTCTCCATAATATAAACATAATCCTTCTTGATGACGACGAGTCTTTTCTTGCTCAATAAGAGATTTGAAACGTACTGCATCAATTTGCATATCTTCTACTTTCGAATGTATGTGTTGAAGAGGTATTAATGTTGCCATTGAATTATAGTAACGTTGAGGTTGGTTCTCAGATTGGAATTCAAAAAGGCAATTGTCGCACTTCATAGCAAAGTCAATTGCTTGACTCAATGTTTGAGGATCAGGTATGTTGAGCATTATTTTTTTACCTCATATTGTAATCTATAGAAAAATTGGCTAATAAGTACAGCATCATCCCACTTGATATCAATTGTAAGTTGTCAAAATTATAAAATGTACAACGTTACTGATTGATTGCCTTGCCATAAAATATGAATCTTATTGGTTGCAACACGAATTGCATCATTTTTTCCATACATGGATCGAAACTCCACCAAAAAAGCCTCTAGATTATCTAATATTGGATCTCATCATTCAAGAAAAGATGAAAACCATGATAGTGCTGAACCTGAAAGAAGCGTACCAATGAATCTAACTTGCGATCCTAGAGTTGGATAGCTTTGGGATTGAAGTTCAATCAGAAGTTACACTTGATTGATAAATCCTCGAAACTTGGATCTGGTGCCATCAAACTTCTTGAGTAGGGCAATTCTTGGTCTCTAACATTTAAAGGGCATTCCATCTTAGGAGAAAAGATATGATTTGGTACAGATGTTGAAGCAGCTCCAACCATTTCTATATCTTCACTTCCTGCCAATCTTGTTGCTCCTTGTGGTGGTAAATTGAGTTGATGCATCACAAGCATTAACTCTCTCAATTGCTCTTGCATTTGTATCATTGCACTCTTCATTTCAATAAGTTCTGCCATGATAACACTTAGAAAAGAGAAGATGTCTAATATCACTCAAGATAAATAGAAGACATGACTTGAGAACAAAGAAAATACTAAGGACAATATTAGTTTAGAAGAAGGTAATCTGTAACTTCTAATATGCTTATATCTTATCAAGAAAAAGGGATAACCCACTCTTAATCAAGATTAGACAAAGCTCTGATATTGTAGGTGTACTCTTATCAATCTGTCAAGGATAAGAACTCGATAAAAAAGAAATTTAGACAAGTGAGCCTTCACTCAAAGAAAGATAACAAAATATAAATAAATAAGTATATATATTGAAAGAGAAACTGGAATGGCTATTGCCAAAAGACAAGAAAACTAGAGACCCTTGAAACTAGACTAGAAGCAAGAAAGGAGTTGACAAGAGTGAAGAGGACTTCACTCTTGTCTCTATATATACTATCTAACTAGGGGCTACGTGGTGACGTTCTATAGGACCTCCAATATGTGTTGACTTTGTAAGACACATGCCTTGACTTACAAGATAAGTTTTTCTACGTGTGGGCCACATAATTAGCTTGATCTTCAAGCTTACAACATGTGTGGTACATGGCCAACTTATTGACCACGTTTCTAATCCAAAAAGTCAATTAAAGACACCTATGAAGTCAAAGCAATGTCTATGAAGCTTTTAGGAAGCTTCCATATTAAATATTATAAAATTAACTTACTTTTATTTACTTTTACTTACTTCCACCTATTTGTATATGTAATTACTAGCTTATATGAGTATGTCCGTGACAATCTCCATTCTACAAAGGTGCTTTCTAGAAATCCACAAAGTTGTTTCCTCGCTCCAAAGACACCCTTCTTAATTATTTTCTATGCTTCTCATAGATAGGTTTCATAGTAATAAATTATACAGCTTTTCTTCCATCCTAACTGCAAATCTTTGCATAATGTGAACCATCATTCAAGACTCTAATTTCTATTCTAGCAACTGTAATATAGGATTGACCAAGTATTACCAGATATATAGGAGGGTTTTACATAAAGAAATTTTGCTCCACTTCATCTCCAATGTTAGTCTTTATAGCTAAACAAGCTCTATATAAATCACCTTTTTGGTTGTTTGCACCTCTTATTATCTAACCATGATTGGTATCAATTGACCACTTGTTCTTCTCATATATTTGCCTTGACATAATCTTGATTTCATATCCATCATCAACTAAGGCCAAAATTACATCTTTAAATTCTTCTAACCTCATATATGTCTCCGTAGTACTTCTAGCCCAATAAAAAACTGAATAGCTATTACTTTCTATTCCATCATTATCATATTTAGATCAAGTGTTTATACATGTTTTTTGTACATTCTTCTTTATCTCAGTAAATTTTATAGATGCACATTTCATTTGATGCTCTTCTATAGTCTCTTAATATTTAATCAAAGGTTCATGTCCCATATCAATCTTATTTTCAGCTTCTGATATTACAAATTGTACAAATACATGCCTTATCTCTTCTTCTTCATCCATAGTTATCCAAATATCCAATACTTCTACCATAATAGCTTTAGCTATCATTTGCCTCTTTTTTTTATTATATTGATGATCAACTCATAGAAATCTTTCGTGGCTATATTCAAAGCTTTTTTTAGAATGAATTCAATTTTTGCATCTAAGATCTTTTTTTCTAAAATATTCTTCATGTCTGTAGATGATTCAATGTCAGATTGAACTTTGTAAGCAGGATTTTTATCTTTATATTTGCTTTTGTCATCTTCCTTCTTCTCTTTGTTCCTCTCCCACCACTCTTTTCGTAATGGTGCACCTCCAAAATGAGTAGAAGAAGGCATCTTCTCTGATTTTTCCTCTTTAAAAGCTTCTTTGTTTCTTGGAGATTTCTTCTTGTTTTCAGGCTCAATAACATCCTCTTCATGAATAGTTCTACCTCTTTTTTCTTCAACCATAGGATCATGTAGATCATCATCATGTTTGTTTCTACATAAATTTACTTTAATACTAATAGCATCAACTCGATCATTCTACCCAATCATTTTTTTAATAGCTTCAATGTCACGGACATATGCATGTAAGCCAATAATTACTTGAATAAATAGGTAGAAGTAAGTAGAAGTAGATAAAAGCAAATTAATTCTATAATATCTTCAAAAAAAATATCTTAGAAGCTTATAGACACTGCTTTGACTTTATAGGTGTCTTCAATTGACTTATTGAGTTAGAAACGTGGTCAATAAGTTGGCCATATACCACACATGTTATCAGCTTGAAGACCAAGCTAACTATGTAGCCCACACATAAAAAAAACTTGCCTTATAAGTCAAGGCATGTACCCTACAAAATCAACATATATTGGAGGTCCTAAAGAACATCGCCATGTAGCTCCTAGTTAGATAGTATATATAGAGATAAGAGTGAAGCCTTCTTCACTCTTGTCAACTCCTTTCATGCTTCTAATCTAGTTTCAAGAGTTTCAAGTTTTCTTGTCTTTTAGCAATAAGCCTTTTCAGTTTCTTTTAATATACGTACTTCCTTATTTCTATTTTGTTACTCTTTCTTTGACATGAATTTCATTGGTTTATGTATTATCTTTTAATTCATGTTCTTGATAGATTGACAAGAATATAGTATCAAAGCTTTGTCTTGTCTTGATTAATAGTGGATTACCCTTTTTTTATGATAAGATATAAGCATATTAGAAGTTATATATTACCCTCTTCTAAATTGATATTATTTTTAATATTTTATTTATCCTCAAGTCCTTTCTTTTACTTATCTTGGATGGTATTAGATATTTTTTTGAGTCTTATTATGGCAAAGCTTGTTGAAATGAAGAGTGCAATGATACAAATGCAAGAGCAATTGAGGGAGTTAATACTTGTCATACAAAAACTCAATTTATCACCACAAGGAATAACAAGATTGATAGGAAGTGAAGATATAGAAATGATTTGAGCTACTTCAACATCTGCACCAAATCATGTCTCTTCTCCTATGGTGGAACTGCCTTCTAGTGTTAGAGAATCAAGAATTATCCTATCCAAGAAGTTTAATGGCACCAAATCAAAGTTTAGAGGATTTATCAATCAAGTGTAACTTGTAATTGAACTTCAACTTCAAAGCTATCCAACTCCAGGATCATAAGTTAGATTCATTGCTATACTTCTTTCAGATTCAATACTATTGTGGTTTTCATCTTTTTTTGAATGATGAAATCCAATATTGGATAATCTGAAGGTATTTTTGGCAGAACTCCAGTTCATATATAGAGAATATGATGCAATTCATGTTGCAACCAACAAGATCCATATTTTACAATAAGGTAATCAATTTGTAACATTATATGCTTCACAATTTTAACAACTTATAAATAATATCAAGTGGGATGATGCTGCATTTATTAGCCAATTTTTCTATGGATTATAATATGAGGTAAAGAAATTGATGCTCAACTTATCTGATCCTCAAATATTGAGTCAAGCAATTGACTTTGCTGTGAAATGTGATAATCAATTTTTTGAATTTTGATCTGACAATCATACAAATAAGCCTCAACGTTATTATAATTTGATGGCAATATCAACATCTCTTCAATACATACATTCAGAAGTAGAGGATATGCAAATTGATGTAGTACGTTTTAAACCTCTTACTAAATAAGAAAAGACTCATTGTCATTAAGAAGGATTGTGCTTATATAGTAGAGAACCTAAACACACTACTCAACATTATCCAAAGAAGCGATGAAATCACAAAATGAGGAGCACATCTGTCAAAGAAGACAAAGTGTTGGAATACAAATTTGTCCAGCTACAATAGGAATCGTGCGGTTGGAATCTTGTACAATTTCTAATGAAGGTCCTATCTTCTTCTCAAAATCCTCTCCTTATTTTATAATAGATGTGTATTTAAGACCTAATAATTATAAAGCCTCCACCTTGATAGATTCAAGAGCCTCAACTTATTTTTTAAATGTAGATTTTATTAAAAAACATAAAATATTGTTAATACAAAAAATCAAACATGTTCATGTAGAAGTCATAGGTGGTCATCCATTATCTATTGGAGATGTTATTCATGAAACACTTCTTATAGATATAGCAATAAATGGTCATAGTAGTTGCATAATCTTTAATATAATTAGATCTCCTTCTAATCCAATAATTTTAGATTTATTATGATTAAAAAAATATAATCCTTGCATAGATTGGATTTCTTGTATCCTTGATTTCTCTAAAAGCATAATTAAGAGTGAAATTAATTCAGTAAAAAGTCATAAGTCTAATCTAATCAAACCTATGTTTGTAGGTACAAGAGCTTTCTTGCATGCTGCAAAAGAAGGATCACCTTACGTCATTTACACCACACATGTTCCTATTGATGCAAAGATTTCAAGTGGCATTTTCAACCAATATCAAGAATTTCAAGATGTATTTGAGAAGAAGAATGCAGATACTCTTTTAGAACATCATTCCTATGACTACTCAATTGACCTTCAAGAAAGAGCACAACTGCCATTTGGACCAATCTACAGTTTATCACAAAATGAATTGGTTGAATTCAAGGAATACATTGTAGAGACTGTGGCCAAGAATTTCATATGCCATTCCAAAACACTAGCAGGAGCTCCAATCTTATTTGTGAAGAAAAAAGATAGGTCATTGCGGATGCGTATTGATTATCGAGGACTCAACAAGATCACCATTAAGAATAGGTACCCTCTACCTTTGATATTTAGACTTCTTGATCAATTGAATCAAGCTAAGATCTACACAAAAATAGATCTATAGAGTACATACAATCTAGTACATATTAAAGAAGAAGATGAATGAAAGACTATGTTGTCGTATGGCGTGATTTGCTATCTGGAAATACACTGGGTATCTAGCTGTAGAGAGTGTAGCTTAAATCTTTATATGATTCTTGTCTTAGCTTCCAAAAACTCCTTTATTTTTGTATAAAACTCCAAATATAACAAAATCTCTTCAAAACATATTTTTCCCGCAAAGGATTTTCTTGCCTCAAACTTTAGAAATTCATAACTCTTGATCTAACCGTTCATTTTGTTTAATATTTATAGGATAGGTAAAATTATCCTTAAATTTTACCACAAAAAAAACCAACTGCAAATTCACTCCCGATCTTTTGGCATCTAAGAAACCCTAGCAGATACTCTAAACCCTAATTTATAAGCACCCAAAAAAATATTTTTCTTATATCTCAAAAACCCAAACTCCAAATGTCATTAAACTTATGCCTAAAGTTTACTAACATGAAATTATACATTCCCTGAAATTTTGAGCCACAACCTTGTCAAATTGCTCAAGATATAGCTCAAGAGACAACCACTAGTAAATCGGTTTACTTACTACCCTTAGATTGCATGTGCTGACTTCAAAATCCAATAACTCCTTCATTCTAGCTTGAAATCTAGTAAAAAATATATAAAAAATATAGTCGCAAAAGTATTCTCTCCAGTCACAGTCGCCGATCCTTATTTGCTATCTATATGCGTGCATTATGCCCAAAAGAGTGACAGTAGGTCCAAAACTAACACCTTAACTTTGAGCGCCTATAACTTCTTTATAAAAACCCCAAATGACACAAAACTTGTACCAAAACCTTAACCTTCTGAACCTAGCCTTCAAAATTCGAATGGCCTCTGAAAACTAACCCTAATCCCTAATATGGCCTCGGGCAGCCACCTCAAAGCCCATTAGTCATGATTTTTGATCAATAAGAATGGAGATTTTTATTATTCATCTCCATTCATCTATATTGATGCCCTAATTACTCCCTTTGCTACCAAAATCCTTCTTCAATCTTTTTTCTTATAAAATTTACATAATTTATGCTCTAAATATAAAATAAAAGAACCAAAAGAAATTTTCAAAGGCCACCAATGTCTAATAAAGGTGATTCTAAATATTTAGAAGTTACTATCAACCAGAACCAATCTTAAAAGCCACTATCAAAAGAAAATTAAAGTTATACAAATCCTATAGTAATCTTTTTAAACAACCTCTTCTCAAGGTAATAATCAAATTATATTCTACAACCAACTCAAATCTACTAACATGGCTCTCACCATGTTACTTAATAAATTATATATTAAGTACATAATTACATTATTTTCATATAGTAGCCAAACCACAACACGACAACGTTTTGAACTAGGTATGAGTATTTTGAATACAATGTCATGCCTTTTGGACTTACAAATGCATCTATAACTTTTCAACTTGTAATGAATAATTTTTTTTTGAGAGTTTTTAGACGATTTTATTGTCTATTATATGGACAATATCTTGATCTATTTCTAAGAATACAAATAAACATGAACTTCATGTTTGTCATGTGTTATAAAAATTAAGAGATGCAAGACTATTTGCCAAAATAAAAAAAGTGTGTATTTCACACTACTCAAGTTAATTTCTTAGGATACATCATTTCAAATGATGGACTTATGATGGATTCTAAGAAATTTTAAAAAATTATAGATTGGAAGATTCCAAAAATAATAAGAGATGTCAAATATTTTTTAGACTTTGCCAATTATTATGAGATCTTCATCAAAGACTTCTCTCAAATTATAGCCCTAGTTACATGTTTGACTTACAAAGATAAACTTTAGTGGAGCAAAGAAGCTGAAGAATCTTTTGAAACTTTGAAGTCATTCTTTATTTCTACACCAATCATGTATCGCGTCGACTTTTTTAAGGCATTTTTTATGAAAATAGATGCATCAAATTTTGCTTTGGATGTCGTATTATCATAAATGGGAACAGATGATAAACTTCATCTAGTAGCTTTTCATTCCAAAAAAGTTTTAGTAGCCAAGATGAACTATGAAATCCACGACAAAGAGCTTTTTGTAATCATGGATTCATTTCAAGAATGGCATTATTATCTAGAAGGCACTTCCAATCTAGTCACCATTGTCATATTGTGGTTCGGTTATAATATGAAAATAATATAATTATGTACTTAATATATAATTTATTAAGTAACATGGTGAGAGCTATGTTAGTAGATTTTAGTTGATTGTAGAATATAATTTGATTATTTCTTTGAAAAGAGTTTATTTAAAAAGATTATTATAGAATTTATATAACTTTAACTTCTTTTTATAGTGGCTTTTAAGATTGGTTTTGGTTGATAATAACTTATAAATATTTAGAGTCACCTTTATTAGACATTAGTGATCTTTAGAAACTTATTTTGGTTCTTTTATTTGGTGTTTAGAGCATAAATTATGTAAATCTTATAAGAAAAAGGATTGAAGAAGGATTTTGGTAGCAAAGGGAGTAATTAAGGCACCTATATAGATGAATGGAGATAGATGATGAAAATCTCCATTCTTTTTGGTCAAAAATCATGACTTATGGACTTTGAGGAGGCTGCCCAAGGCCATATTAGGGATCAGGGTTAGATTCTTGAGGCCATTTGAGCTTTGAAGACTAAGGTCAATAAGTTTAGGTTTTTGGCTATGGTTTTGGTACAAGTTTTTAATAGTTTTGAGTTTATATGAAGGAGATATAGGCACTCAAAATTAAGGTATTGATTTGGGAGCTACTGTCACTCTTTTTAGCATAACGCATGTGTACAGATAGCAATTGAGGATCGGTGATTGCGACTAAAGAGAGCACTTTTGCAGCTATACTTTTCATATTCTACTTACTGGATTTCAAGTTTGGATGAAGGAGTTATTGGATTTTGAAGTCAGCACATGCAATCTAAGGGTAGTAAGTGACCCGATTTACTAGTGGTTGTGTCTTGAGCTATATCTTGAGCAATTAAAAAAGATTTTAGCTCAAAATTTCAGGAAATATATAATTCCATGTTAATAAACTTTTTACATAAATTTTATGATATGTGAGTATTGGATTCTTGAGATAATAAGAAAATAGTGCTCAGATGCTTGTAAATTAGGGTTTAAAGCATCTGCTGGGGTTTCTTAGATGTCAAAAGTTTGGAAGTGAATTTGTAGTTGGTTTTTTTTGTGATAAAATTTAAAAGTGAATTCTACCTATCTTATAAATTTGAAACAAATTGAACAGTGAGATCAAGAGATATGAATTTCTAAAGTTCAAGATAAGAAAACCCTATGCGGGAAAAATATGTTTTAAAGGGATTTTGTTATATTTTAGTTTTATGCAAAATAAAGGAGTTTTGGAATCTAAGACAAGATTCATATAAAGGTATAAGCTACATTCTCTACAACTAGATACCCAGTGTATTCCCAAATAGCAAATCATGCCATATGACACCGTTTATATGGACTACAATAATCTCAAGTACTTTATATCAATACGTATTTTGAATTGTCGCCAAGCTCGTTGGAGCATGTCATTATTAAGATTTGAATTCAAGATTACATATCAACTTGGAAAACAATAAGGTTTGTAAGACGCTCTTTCCAAACGCTTTTAATTTGGACCAAAAGAAAGAGATGCATCTTTTGATCAACAAAGAAGAATTTTCTTGAAGCCAAAGCATTTTCATCTTCAAGTAATGAAAGAAACATTGATTGTTGATTCAACCATTGTAAAATAAATCCAATAAAATATGTCTTCTGATCCTCTTGTTCACAATATCAAGAATCCTTCTTCTAAGCCTCAAGATATTTCTTAGTTTGAGATCAAAAACAACCTACTTCATTTCAAAGATTGATTATATGTTCCAAAAAGAGAAGTACAATTATGTGTTCTTCAAGTACTTGATGACTTTCTAGCAACAAGACATTTTGGATACAATAAGACTTTAGAGCTTATGTCCAAAGATTTCTAGTGGCTGCAAATGTAGAAGGGTGTAAAAGACTTTGTTTAGTCATACGACATTTATTCATGATCAAAAATTCCTCATCATCGACCTTACGCACTTCTTTAGCCATTATCCATTTTAGAACAACCATGGTCTTTTGTTTATATAGATTTCATCATGGATCTTCTAATCTCAAGTTCTTATGACTCTATATTCGTGATAGTAGATTGTTTAACAAGATGGCACATTTTGTACCATGTACAAAATCTATCATAGGTGAAGAAATAGCTAAGCTCTTTCTTGACAATATCTATTGCTATTATGGATTATCCAAGGATATTATATCAGATAAAAGAACTTACTTTGTTTCAAGATTTTGGTAGAATCTTTTTAAGATTCAAAAAAAGGATATAAAACTATCTTCGATATTCCATCGTCAAATTAATGGACAAACGTAATATGTTAATGAAGTTTTGGAGCAATATTTATGATATACCATCAACTACCAATAACATGATTGGACAATTTTTTTGCCACTGGTAGAGTTTGTTTATAATAATATGATATATTCTTCTATAAAACAAACACCTTTCTTTGTCAATTATGGTTATCATCCACAACTTGATACTTTTGAATTTTTTAAAAGCTGATAATCCTGTGGTGAAAGATTTGGCAAATCATATGTCAGAGCTACATGCAACAATGAAGTTGTTGTCGTATTACGTGTTCTTTTGCTCAGGAATGCACCAGGCACTTAGCTGTGGAAGGTGAGATTATGTTTTACAAGTAGCCAAGAAATCGTAATAGGTTTCATCCATACAAGAAGAATATAATCTGAATTTTAATTCAAAAGTGCTTAAAATACTCTTTTTAATAGTCTTAATCATATATAAATCCTAATTACCTTGTTATTTTCATATTTAAGTAATTTAGATTTTTCTTGTAAGCTTTAATCCTAATGAGTGAGCTTTAACAAGTTGTAACATCCAATCCAACTGTCCACTTGATGTGAAATTTTGCATGCAATTGTCAATGTAAGTCTTTTGTATGCTCAAGAATTTTTAGCCCAATCCAACTTACAGATTGTGAGAAAACCTCCAAAAATTGCACTGATGTCGCTCAGCCACCAACTTAAAACGTAATGCAAAATTCCCAGCAATGATTTCTCTCTTTCCAACCGTTAACTTTGTCTCAAATTTGGTGTGTAGCTTAATCTTCAAGTCTTCTAGAACCATGCTAATTTTCACATTAATCCTATTGCTAGATCTTCAAATATCATAGAAACCCTATCCAATCGTAAACTGCCACCTTCTAAAATCCTCTTGTGTTAAAAACTAAATATCTCTAAATCATGCCATTAGATTATTACAAAATTTTGTATACGCTTAGCACACTCAATAATCCAAATAGTTTCAAATTTTTAATTATAAATGTCACACCAATTGCACAAACTAGTAAAAATTACTAGCCCTAATTATATTATATAAAATCCAAATCACTAATACAAACCGTGACTTTGAACAAAAATTGCTAAGTTCTCCAAAATCCTCTCAAAATAATTCTTATGTCTTTTGAAAGAACTTCAAGCTATCTTTCAAATTCTAACTTTTGATCTTCAAATGAAATCCTATTTTGCCCTAGGCCATCATTTTAGTGGCCAGAGGTCTGATTTCGACCCTGTCTCACAAATGGTCAATCCCCGGAAATAAATCTATCCTATCCTAAGGATTTTTTGGCCCAAACTTACTCTCAACTTAACCCTAGTGCCAACTATACTAATTATTTACCTCTTCTAATCTGATTTCATCAATTTGTCGTCTTTCTAAAGTAGTAGAAGAGTCTCTACAACCTAGAAGGTAAAATTACTAAATAACCTTCAACCTACTAATTATTAAGATAAGAAAATAATCTAAGAGGCTTTTATAAAAGCCATGTTTAGATACCTCAAATTATAATTAAAATAAGATAATTAGATATTAATTAGAAATTCAATTTTCATTATAACTTCACTATATAGTCGTATTATATCACGATAGCGTAGTTAAAAGAAGCTCAAGAAAAATAAAAGATCAATACAGATGTCTATCAAAAGAAACAACCACCATTGCACATGGGTAACAAGGTATGGTTACTTCTTTACAATACTAAGACCACTCATTCTTATGATAAGTTGGACTATCGAAGGCTTGGACCATTTTTTATTTCTACACAAATCAATTCAGTTTTATATCGTTTACACCTATCGGAATCAATAAAAATCCATCTAGTATTCTACATGTCTCTTCTTGAACCTTACAAGACAATGGAGATAACAAGAAGAAAATAAGCTCTACTTCTTTTTATAGAAGTGGACAATAATAAAGAATTGAAATGGAAGAAGTCTTAGATTCAAGGCAACACCAAAATAAATTAGAATATCTTGTCCATTGGTGCACATATGATATTAGTGAATGCAAATGGGAGCTAATAAAGAATCTTCCAAATGCAACAAAGGTAGTGGAGGCTTTTCATCGATGACATCTATCAAAATCAAGATAAAAATCTTTTTTATAAAAGAAACAAGATCTAGAGAAGATAACATTCTACTTTCAATCCTTGTTTGTAGCTTCTTTGTAGTTGTGACATTGAAGAGATGGAGAACCAACAACCGGTAGATTTGACTGAAGAGCCTTCATTTATTGACTTGCCGGATAAGACATTATGATTGCCATAACCTTTAAGACAATGCAATCGAGATGGAGATCTTCAAAAATGACATGTTTTTCTTCAAATAGATGGTGAAATACAACATGTTTGGTATCACAACCTTAAAAGAGACTCTCAATATTTGGTAATTTTATTAGAGGTAGGAAGAACTTTTAACAATGTTTCAAATATTTTATTTAAAGGAAGTTATAAAGGCCCCAACAACGATCAAATAATAAGATGGTCTTCCCACCCAAGTATGGGACACTATCAATAGTTGAGAGGCCTTATCAACCATCTTTAAAGAGAATAAAGATCTGAATATGTGGTGAATATAATTTATCATATGAAAGATTTTCTCAATATACGATGACTGCTCCTCATAGAACTCGTTCCTAGAAAGGGAGGTAATATCATAGACATATACATGTAAGCTAGTAATTATGTGTATGAAATAGATAGAAGTAAGTAGAAGTAGATAAAAGCAAATTAATTCTATAATATCTTCTACGGAAGCTTTTTAGAAGCTTCATAGACACTACTTTGACTTTATAGGTATCTTTAATTGACTTTTTGGATTAGAAACGTGCTCAACAAATTAACCATGTGCCACATATATTATTAGCTTGAAGATTAAATTAGCTATGTGGCCCACACATAGAAAAACTTGCCTTATAAGTCAAGACATGTGTCCTACAAAGTCAACACATATTAGAGGTCCTATAGAACATCGCCACGTAGCTCTTACTTAGATAATATACATAGAGACAAGAGTAAAGCCCTCTTCACTCTTGTCAATTCCTTTCTTGCTTTTAATCTAGTTTCAAGAGTCTCAATTTTTTTTGTCTTTTAGCAATAAGCCTTTTCAGTTTCTTTTAATATATGTACTTTCTTATTTCTATTTTTTCACTCTTTATTTAATATGGATTTCATTGATTTATGCATCATCTTTTAGTTCATGTCCTTGAAATTGAGCTCCTTTCATCATAACTTCTGTAGTTGATAAAGAACTAGCCTTAATTACTTTTTGTTCAATTGTAATAGAATAAGACTCAACTCTTTCTTCTTATATAGCATTATTCTTTGATATTTATTCATCTAACAATTTTTTCATGCCATCCTTTTCAAAATTAGTCTTCAAAGGCTCATCTGATCTTGTGAGTCTTATCCTACCATCCTTAAAATATATAATATCATCCTTAATTGCAGCCTTATAGCTATCACATTCACCACGCTTATGATTTGGATTATCACACCACATATATCTCTCCACAAATCCTTTTGAACCTTCAACTATCTTTGATGAGCTTACCATTTGGAATTTCTTCAACTCAATTATTTCTACCTTCAAATCTTATATGCCCTTAATTAATTCTTTAAAATTATCATCTTTAATAGTCTTTATTACTTTTTAAGGTGGCACTAGATTTTGAGATGTAAGCATTGGCTCCAATCTTGATATTAAACCATGAGTTTAAATCTTTTGCTCTTTAGTCAAAAGCCCCACTGTCTCTTTTATAAGTTTTTAATTATTTTTAAAATCACTCTCAGATGTCTTATCTGTTAGATGAAAGAGAAGCTTGTCTTCCAAGTGTTCATTAGCTGCTTGCAAGAATAATCCAATTTTTCTTCCTTCCAATAGCTGCCTCTCTTGCCATAGAAAATAATCAAATTTAGTTTGAAATTCTTTGATTAATTCATTTGAAGCCATTTGATTTCCTAGCCTTTGCTCAATTCACTCCAAAAAAGTCACTTTGGTCATTTTTTCTAAATCTTCCTCAAAAAATTCATCTTTTAAGAGCACTTTAAAATTTCTTCTATAATATAGTGTTTGCATGCAACTTTTGCATCTTCTTTCTGATTTTTGATACCATTGCCAAAACAAAGGTGGTAATCATCTTTACTTCTAAAACTTGATGTACTTCTATTTCACATGTATAAATCCTAAAGAACTTAGTGATGTTCCTCCCATCAAACCTTCTAACCTTATCCACTACTACTTATAAGGCCTTAATAGAGCTCCTATCCTCTCTATGCATTTGTTATCTTTCTTCCATAAATTGAGCAAATGCCCTAAATATATCATAGGTACCAACTCCTCTTGATAATCCAAACTCCAGATTTTGATCCTCCATTTCAACTTATTGAAAAATTAGTGCCTCAAGGCTCTCTTAGTGGAAGCACTAATATGTCAAAGTAGAAAGAGTTTGCCTCAAGAAAGCACTAGGCTCTTGGCTATCATTAATTATTCAATCAAGCTTCAAAATAAAGAAAGTCCTAAGTTTATATATAAAATTTCCCTTTTGAAGAAACTACACTAAATACATAAGCTTCAAGAAACCAACAACATCCAAAATATGATAAAATCCTCTAAAATCTTATATATCCTTATAAAGAAATTTTTCCAAATTTCAATATCTCATATTTCTTGATCCGACTATCCAAACTTACTCAAATTTTACAAAAAGTATTGATGTATTCTTATCAACTTTTTCAACAAATTTCAATTACAAATTCATTGTGAAACTTGAGATATCATGAAAATCCTAACAATCACTTCAAACCCTTGTTTTTATATCCATGCATATAATTTTCTTTATATCTCACAAAATAAAAGCTCAAATGCCACGAAATTTATATATATAGATTTAAAATACAAAATGTTTTATTTTCCAAAAAGTTTGAGTCAAAAATTTGTCCGAAAACTCAAGTTATGGCTTCAACTATTACTATAAACAAAACCACTCACTTACTACTTTTGATTTGGAAGCGTCACCTTCAACTCCTTATATCTCCTTTATATAAACTCCAAAAGCAACAATTTTTTTATAAAAGATGTAGAACTAGAAATTTTTGTTTTAGCCGCACCTTCCAATCTTCAAAAACTACTGTATAACTCCTCATATTTACAAAAGAGTAATAATATGTCTTAAATTAATACCTTAACTTCAAATGACTATAACTTCTTTATGTTAATTCCAAATCCTCTAATATTTGTACACAAATTGTAGTCCAAATTCTAAACCTCACAACTTTAGCTTCTAATTTCCAAATGTGTTTTTTGAAATGGTCAGATCTTTTGTTAAGATCGTAGGCAGCCTCTTCAAAGCCCATTGGGCATGGTATTCGACCAATAGGGATGAAGTTCTCCATTCCTTGCCTTCATTTGACCATGCCTTGCTTTTATCTTTTCCAATTAGCCTTCCACTAGTTTGGATTTTCTTTCTTAGGCTTCTACCTTCTTTCAAGGCTTGTATTAAATATTTAGGTCCTATATATATTTTATATGCCAAAATCAAAATAAATAAAAGAAACAAAGTAAGGTTTCTTATACCAACTTCTTTTAATTTAATCTACTAACCACTCTAACATACATCTAGATTTATCAATATATAATATATTTTAATTAATTTTTATATTCTGTAAGTATTTATAGTATGACAATGCATCATAGTTATACTACGGTTGCTATTTTTGTGGATTGACTCTCAAAGCAACTTCACTTGGCCACAGTGTACTTAAATATTGATGCTTCAATTCTTACAAAAATTTTCTTTTATACCATCTTTCATCACCATGGATTATCTCATGTCATCATTTCAGATTGAGATCCATGCTTCACGAGAAGTTTTTTGTAAGCCTTATTCAAGCTGCTAGATACATGACTTGCTATGTCTATAGTCTTCTATTTTCAAACAGATGGACAAACAAAGCATACAAATCAGACCTTAGAGGATATGTTGTGGACATTTGTGGCTGTTCATCATAATGATTGGGATAAATACTTGATGCCCTTGGAGTTTGCTTATAATGATAGTATTTAAATAAGTACTAGTCATTCACCATTTTTTCTTAATACCAATTAGCATCTGATTATGCCAATAATTTTCTATTATCCCATCAACACCAACAATTTAATAATGGAAGAATTTATACAATGACTTATAATGGCCTTATAAGAGGCATGGCACTACCTGCTTACTGCACATAATTGATAGAAGTAGTATGCAAATAACCATCAACAATACAAGACTCTCTAAGAGGATAATTAGATGTTACTTTCCAATGCCAACTTGCCACTTATTATATCAACCCAAATCCATAAACTAGCACCTCGATGGCTTAGATCTCTTTACATTTTTGCAATGATTTTTGATGTCCCATACCACCTCGAGCTTTAGCCACATATTAGGATCCATCTAATCTTCTATGTTTTGTAATTGAAGGAATTTTATACTGAGCCAAAGTGCTTTCCAGATCGACATCAACCACCACCACCACCAATTGTACTTGATGACCAATAAGAATATGAAATGAACAATATTTTGGAGTATTGCTACCTTCGTCATAGTAGTGGACATCCATATTTCAGTATAAAATTATCCCATTCACGATGCAATATAGGAACCTGCACAATACTTCATTGATTTCCAAGAGACAATTTTAAGATTCTATGGAGAGAAAAATAAGGGCATTCTTCATTAGTGGAGGATTAACTGTAATAGGATATAAATAAGATAATTGTATAGATAGTTAGAATCATGGAAGTTTTTAGAATTAAGATTAGGTTAATGGATCAAGTAGGATCCACCGTAGAACATTCTAGAAAGAGTTTAGGATAATTATTTAGATAGAATCTACCATGAAATCTTCTAAAAAAAACTTAGGATGATTATCTAGGTAGAATCTACCATAGAACCTTTTAAAAAAGGAGTTTAAAGTAGTTATCTACATGGAGTCCACTACCTAAGAATCTTCTAGAAAGTCCAAAGTGATAGGATAAGATATAAATAGGACTAGCCAAGGCCTTTTGGAAAATTAGTTAGATATGACTTTGGATCCTATTTTTTAATAAAATTTGGTTTTACAGCTTTCTATTTAATTTTGTTCTATTTTGTTTCTATTTGCTCATTTTTGTCTTTGATGTCTTATTCTGTTTAGTTCCGTTCAATTTTTTTTTGGTTTGTTTTGTCTTATTTTGTGATTAAGTTTTACATTACTATGGATTATAAGGATCTTGGATTTTTGAGATAGTTTGGTCTTGTTTCACAAATATAGAATAAACCTTCTTTAAATGAATTTTTGTAATCTTATCATCATTTTTTAATTCAATGGATGTAATTAATTCCAAAAAATCTTCTAATCTATTTTTTTCATAAATACATAAAAACCTCTCATCATCTTCTAATGTTCTTAATTTAGATAATTTTTTTTTAATATCATATATATATATATATATATATATATATATATATATATATATTAAATCTTTAACTTTCTTATACATAATATTTTTATTTTCAAAAATTCTAATAAAATTGCATCAAAGACACTTATATCTTACAAGAGTATCTCCTTTTTGTACCTTTATAATTTTGCTTTATAATAGTACTTCTTCAAAATCCTTAAATTCTTCAACAACTCTTAACAACAGCTTTTGTCTCAACCTATTCCAATTTTGTTTATGATTAAAAGACATAGTTAGAAATTATACTTCTTTTCTTTTATCTTCACTATACATCCATACATAGGTTGAACCATCATTAAGCACTTTTATTTCTATCCATGTTACCATAATATATGATTATCCTAAAATCATTGAATAAGATGTATCTTGAATAAAAAATATTGCTTTATTGTACTAGCTTCAATTTAGATTTTAACATTTAAGCATCTTATATCAATTATGATCCTCTCATACCTCCCTTGTGAGAATTGATTTGAAGATAATTCCATGTATCTTTTAATATTGCCTTTCCATCTCTTTAGAAAAAACTCTTTATTGCACCATATTATTAAATTTCTTACAATCCTTCCTAGTATGAAAAGTATTATTATACCAAATGTATCTTTTTATATACTCTTATTTAGAAATAGCCTTCAAATTATTTATAGAAGTCTTTTCTTCAAATCTTCTTAATTTGATTTGAAGATCCGATATTCCACATATAATCTCTTCTATTTTCATATCTTATTTTTTTGTTGTAAAAATTGGAAATTAAAAAATAAGCATTGATAGTTGTATTGTATGCACTTAAATTTTAGGTACTTATACTACTCTTGGATTATTAACCCTATCCTTTATTTTATTTTTTTTTGCAAGAAAATCCACTAAATCTTCAATATTTTTTTACTTCATTATTAATCCTTCATCTTTTCATTTGACTTCAAGAAAAAACTCCAATTTTTCTTATAACTCTCTATTAGTAGCTTATAAAAATAACTCAATCTTATTTGGCTCTAATATTAATTTCTCCATCTTTGATAATTGTAATTTTTATTTTACTTATTCTATAAATTCCTTTTAGAATAAACTTGTATAGGGAAATTCGAACACAGGGAAAGACTAAGCACATAAGCTTTACTAGTTAGGGTCACACAATTAATTATATTTCAAACCACTAAAACACCAAGAAACACTACAATGCTTCCTTTTAGGAATAATATTCCTTCATCAACTGATAACAACAGTGTGCAATCCTGCACTCTTAAAAGATTGCTCAAAACTCATAAATCCCATCCAACACTAAGAATAACAGACTTCACTCCAACCAATCTGGATTCACAAAATTTCTGTAATCACAGACTTCCTTTGTCCAAAACACACATAACTCTCAATAAATAACAATCACAATCTTCCAATAACTTCTTATATAATTCAATCACATAATACTCCAATTACATAATCAATAATTCATAAATCAATCTCTGATTTATTCCACAGACTCACTTTTTAGTATTCAAAAACTATCCATTACTCTTCAATAACAAAAAAAACAAAGAGGTAGTACCAATCTTAACTCCGGCTCATGACTATCACAGTCTGGCATCCCAAAAAACTTCTACAACTTCTATATAATTGCTACTAATTTCCAGATCCTAATTGTAATCCTGTAATTAACCGCTTTTAATAACTAAATCAACCATCCGTCCTCCTGAACTGACTATTCTATGGACTATTAATCTATTTTATCAATATCTTACAAAAACGAACTAATATCTATTCTATAATAATTAAGAATATTGCCTTTCAAACTCCTTTAATAGCCCTATTTCTTTATAAATCCTTGATAAGGTACTCAATTCATTCTAGAAATAATTTCTTAGTAATAAAATTAGTATCTTTTAAGAAATATTTGTCATTTAATTTATACAAAAATATCTTCTATAAATTTCTATAATGTGTCATAATTGATGTAACATATTTTCTTATTTTTGGTGTCATGTTATATAAAGTCTTACTTAAAAATGCACCAAGCATTTAATTGTCAAAGATAAAAGATATTTGCAATAAGTCCTAAAAATTCTAATAGAATTATATATAATTTATAATTAAAATATAAAAAATAGAATAAAATATATATCATTTTTATTTAAATTTTTAAATAAATTATAAAAAAAACCTAAAAAAACCTTAAAAAATCTAAAAGAAATAAAAAAATAATTTATAAAGAAATTCAAAAGAAATCTACAAGAAATCTATAAGAATCTTAAAGAAATCCTAAAAAAATCCTAAAAAAATCTTAAATCCTAAACCAATACTAATTATATTCTAAATCCTAAATCAATCCTAGTCAAATTTTAAATTCTTAATAAGATCTTAATCAAATCTTAGATCCTAAATCAAATCTTAATGAAGTCTTAATCAAATCTTAATCAAAATCTAATCAATTCAAATCAATTATAACTAAAATTTAATTAATTTAAATTAATCACAGGACAATTTTAGAACCTCAATATTTATTGAGTAAACCATTGATCTTGCTTAAAATTTTACACACCTCTAAATTTTTTAAATTAAAAAAAAAATTGTAAAAAATTAAAATTACAAAATGAAAGAAAAATATGAATTTTTTGAGTAGATTACTATTATAAGTATAAGTTCATGGTAGAGATTGTTTTAAAAAAATTAAAGAATTTTAAATCTTAAGATTGAAGATTCTATCTTTCCAAAGCAAGCTTTGATGCTTGGAAGTTTTTCTTAGATTCTTTATGATTGCAATACAAGCTTGCGGCCACTTCTTTTTATAATAGAGTAGTATGTGGCAAGCACTGTTGTAATATAACATGAGTAATAGGTGAGAAGGGTGAAAAAATTATCTTATTATAGAAGATTTTACTTCAAATATTATAAAAAATTATCTTAGAAAATAGACAATAATCTAAAAGAAAGTAAAATTAAAGATGTAAATACTACCTTTTTATAAAGTAGGCTTCTACTTACTTTATAAGGCCATGAATAAGACAAAATAAGGTAGATTAAAAAAACAAAGTATATGAACATATACAGGAAGAAATTAGGAGTTTATTTTAATTAAAATTTACTCAATGGAACAAAATTTGATACCCAAAGTGAATCAGTTATCAACCTAGGTCGAAATCACACCCCAAGGCACAAAATTAAGTACTTATAACAACTATGGGTTCTTTTTACAAATCAAAGAATAGGATTTGAGAGCAAACTTGATAGGATTTTTTTGGGCATTTATTTTGAGTGATTTGAGTGTATAATGACTTTGTAAGAGCTTTATAAAATTATAGTTGTTTTAGGTGATTTTGGAATTTATGAAACAAAAAGGATATTATATTTTGGAGAATTTTGTGAGTTTAAAAGTAGATCTATAGTTCTAATTTTGGTGACTTATGAAAATAGTTGTTTGAAGCATATACTATAAGTTTAAGCTTAATAAATCAATTAAATTGAAGGTTATTGAATTTCAAGTAGGTTGAGGTCTTAGAAATTAGACCTTGAGAGGTAGTTAGTATTTTTTAGCACTCTACTTGCTAGATTGAAGTAAAATTTAAGTATGAGGATAATAGACTTGATTTACTATATATATAAGAAATTTGAAATAATTAAATAACTTAAAAAAGAGATATTGGTGTTGGAAGTTCAACATTTAGATTGGAATAGAAGACTAGCCAATACTCGAGCTGATTTTAGGATTTTCTTTCCATTTGATAATTAAAATTATCTTCAAATTTTGTAAACTTATTTCTAACTTGATTTTTGAGAAGAGCAAAAAAAATTTAAGTAAGATCAATAATTTAATCAATAGATATGGAGGTTCTAAATTGTGCTAGGATTATGTTAAGTTGATTAGATTTTGGTTAAGATTTGGTTTAGAATTAGGGTTGGGATTAAAATATAAGATTAAGATTTGGTTAGAATTTTAAGATTAGATTAAACTATAGGATTTAGAATTTAAGTTTTACTTAGGATTCAGGATTTAGAATTTTCTTAGGATTAAGGATTTAAGATTTAAGGTTTACTTAGGATTTAGGATTTAATATTTATTTAGGATTTAGGATTAAGAATTTTCTTAGAATTTAGGATTTTTTTTGGATTTAAGATTTAAGATATTTTTAGGATTTAAAATTTAGGATTTGCTTAGAGTTTAAAATTTAGGATCTATTAAGAATTTAGGATTTTCTAAGAATTTAACGTTTATAATTTTTTTAAGATTTAAGATTTAAGGTTTGCTTAGAATTTATGATTTGGCCTAGGATTAGATTGAAGTCCATTAATATTTCAACTAAGATTAAATTAGGACTAGATTAAAATTTATTTAAGATATATTTGTGATTATTCTAATATTTCTTTAATATTTCTTATTATTTCTTTTGTAATTTTTTTAAAGTTTCTTTTGAATTTAATTAAAGCTACTTAGTATTATTAAGATTTAATTAGATTTTATTTGGTATTCTATTAGAATTAAGATTTTATTATTGTAATTTTTATTTTATCTTCTACAATCAGGTGTCCAAAGCATTCTTGAGCAAGATTTCATATAATACAATAATGTTCTTCTTTTTATAATTAAATAGAGCTCCATATTAAGATCTTGTAGTAAAATTTGTAGTTTTGATCACGGATGGAAATCCAACAAGAGAGAATGCATATATTATTATTAAATTTTGTCTAGGTTGTTAAGATATTATAAAATCATTGTGAAACAATAATGGTGGTGAATCCTTTATTTGACCACAAACTTTGATTATTGATAGTTACTTAATCAAAGATAGTACTTTTTAGCATGATCTTTTCTACTATGGTACTCTCACATTGGAAGTGATATTGTCATATCAATCTTGATGATGGCTTATTGTTAGGGACATAGTTCTTAGACCTTTCTAGAGACAAGTTTCTAGAACCTTCTAGAAAGAAGTCTCTAGAAACTTTCAGAAGATTCCTTCAATATTCTCTTAGAATATTCTTTAAAGATTCCCTAAAGATTCCCTTAAAAGGCTCTAGAAGATTCTTAGAATATTCTAGTAGATTCTAGAAAGTTACTTGAGAAGCTTCCTAGCTCTTGGGTAGTTGCTCGAGAAGCTTCATAGTTCTTGGGAAGCTTCTTGATGCGCTTCCTTACAACCATAGGCCAGTAGTATATATAGGAGTCGAGGCTGAAGAGTTTTTCAGTCTCGACAACACATCTCTTGAAGCTCTAGCTCAATTCTCTTGGCGTTGCTCTTGTACTCATCTGATAATCTAGTTCTTGTCATTTCTTCTTGAACTTCTTGTTTAGATTTCTTGTTTGTATTTTTGGTCCATGACAGTTTGTCGAGACTACCTTTATCTTAATATCAGAGCTGAATCCTTCTTGTTTGAGAGCGGATTACCCCTCTTCTTGAAGGTATTCTAGCGCTTTAGAGGTTGCAGATTACCTTCCTCTAAACTGATATTTTCTCAATCACAATATCAAAGCTTAGTTCTTTGAGGCAGAGAGTGGACTACCCCTTTCCTCGGAGATACTTGAGCATTCTAAGGGTTGCGGATTACCCTCTCTTGGACTGATATTAATTCCTTCTTTTTGTTTAGCATAGCTAGTAGAAAAGACTGTTAACATCGATTTCAGAGCTTTGCCTTCTTGATAGAGTGCGGATTACCCCTCTTCTCGAAAGCATTGAGGCATTTTTAGAGGTTGCGGATTACCCTCCTCTAAAACTAAAATCGTTTAGTTTTTTTTTTTTTCTTTTCTCTTCTCCGAGTAGGTTTTAGTGACAGGTAGTGCTACAATTTTTTCCAAGAGACTTAGCAATTTCTTCTTCTCTCAAAATTTTAATCCATCTATTCTCTAAATATGGAAGTAGACCAGGTCATAGACAGTGCATCTCCACAAGCAGACAATAAAGTGGCAACTCTTGCAGATCTTCAAGCTCTTATGAATAGTATACGAAAGGAGATTGCATTTCTTCGCAATCCAAGTAAAGAACCTCAAATTGATCTAGTGACCGAAGAAGCTAGACGCAAAATTCATAGCCTACAACAAGAGATTATTCGACTGAGAGAAGCAAGACATGTGTCACATATGACTCCTATGGATACTTCAAGGATTAGTACGAAAGAACCAAAAACGAGTATGCCAGACAAGTTTGACAAAACAAGAGCCAACTTCCGAGGTTTTGTGCAACAAGTACGGCTTTACCTACGCCTATACCCTTCTCATTATCCGAATGGATTTACCCAGGTTGCTTTCATAGGTACTCTTCTATCAGGAAATGCTCGCTCTTGGTTTGCTCCACTATTGGAGAAGGATTCTCCAATATTGTACGACCTAGAGGCTTTCATAGAGAGACTTACTGCTGCGTTTAGAGATAGCGATCGAGAAAGAGTGGCTGATAGAAAGATACAAAATCTGCGACAAGGATCACGTTCTGCTGCAATCTATGCTGCAGAATTTCAACAACTTACATGTGATCTTGATTGGAATGATAAGGCATTCATGACACGATTTCGATATGGACTGAGAGATGATGTCAAGAACTTATTGATCACCATGCCTAAGGCAGATACTTTAGAAAAACTTATATCTCAGGCAATTATTTGTGACAACCGCCTCTTTGAATTACGACAAGAAAGACGATCAAGCTGGAGAAATGATGGAGCATTTGCTACATTTTCAAAAGGTCCAGAGAATCACTCCACAGATCTTGAACCCATGCAAATTGATGCGGTACGTTTCAAACCCCTCACAGCTGAGGAAAGAAAGCCACGGTTTGAACAAAACTTGTGTTTATATTGCGGAGAAGCGGGCCATAAAGCTGTAGATTGTCGGAAGAAACAGAAGCCTCAAACAACAAGACTCAGGAGTACAAGCATGCAAGAAAACAAGGACGCCCAGCCACAATAGGGACCGTGCGGCTGGACATCTCAACATCCAAAATTAATCAAGGTCCCTTTTTCTCAGCTCAACCTTCAGATTGTTTTATAGTACCTTTACATTTGGATATTCAAGAACTACAAGTCGATGCTTTATTAGACTCGGGTGCATCCGCTTGCTTTATAGATGAAGAGTTTGCCAAGCTTCACAATATTTTTCTTGTAAAGAAACTTAAGCCTGTCCATGTAGAAGTCATAGACGGACGACCATTGTCTTCGGGCAATGTTATCCATGAAACTAAACCATTGAAGGTACATCTTGAAAACCATGAGAGCAATATTGTGTTTAATGTTATCAAGACCCCTTCATGTCCTATCATTTTGGGACTATCTTGGCTTGATAGATATAATCCATTGATAGATTGGAAGTTGCGGAAAGTGACATTTTCAACAAACTCCTTGAAGGTGGAATCTGCCAAGACAATGTCTAGAAACAAATCCTTGTTTATAGGTGCAAGGGCTTTCATGAAGGAAGCCAAGCAAAATACACCTCTTGTCATCTTCGCAACTCCGACTCGAGAAGATGCAACTCCGACTTTGGTTATTCCAAAGCAGTATGAAGAATTCAAAGATGTCTTTGAAAAGAAGAATGCTGATATGCTGCCAGAGCATCGACCCTATGACTGTGCCATTGAATTGCAAGAAGGAGCACAACCACCTTTTGGACCAATCTACAATTTGTCGCAGACTGAGTTGACTGAGTTGCGGAAGTACATTGACGAGAATCTAGCCAAGAACTTCATCCGTCATTCGAAGTCGCCAGCTGGGGCACCAATCTTATTTGTGAAGAAGAAGGATGGCTCACTACGGATGTGCGTGGACTATCGAGGTCTCAACAAGGTAACAAAAAAGAATCGCTATCCACTGCCTTTGATCTCTGGTCTTCTAGAACAACTTGGGCATGTAAGGATCTTTACAAAGATTGACCTAAGGGGAGCTTACAACCTTGTGCGAATTAAGGAAGGAGATGAATGGAAGACAGCGTTCCGAACAAGGTATGGCCATTTTGAATACAATGTCATGCCATTTGGTCTTACTAATGCTCCAGCGGTCTTTCAACACATGATGAATGACATCTTTCGAAAGCATCTAGACGATTTTGTTGTCATCTATCTAGATGATATTTTGATATTTTCTAAGAACGAGGAAGAACACGAGAAGCACGTTCGTCTGGTACTCAAAAAACTACGGGAGCGAGGACTCTATGCCAAATTAGAGAAGTGCTTATTTCACCAAACTGAGATGGAGTTTTTGGGATTCATCGCGACTACGGAAGGCTTGAAGATGGATCCAAAGAAGGTGGAAGCAATCATGTCTTGGGAAGTTCTGAAGACAATTAGGGACGTACAATGTTTTCTTGGATTTGCCAACTACTATCGGATCTTCATCAAGAATTATTCTCAAGTTGCTGCCCCCCTCACTCGGTTAACGTGTAAGGACAAGCTCGAATGGGGACCTATCGCAGAAAAAGCATTTCAAGATTTGAAGGTGGTATTTACTACAGCTCCAATCTTGGTACATCCAGACTTTACAAAGGCCTTTTATTTAGAGACAGATGCTTTGGATTTTGCTTTGGGAGTTGTACTTTCACAGATGGGCGTAGATAAGAAGCTCCATCCAGTTGCGTTCTATTCTCGAAAATTCTCTGCTGCTGAGATCAACTATGAGATCCACGATAAGGAACTCCTTGCTATAGTAGATTCTTTCCAAGAGTGGCACCACTTTCTCGAAGGAACTGCACATCTAGTGACCGTATATACGGATCACAAGAATTTGGAGTATTTTATGTCGGCTCGGGTTTTGAATCGGCGTCAAGCTCGGTGGAGTATGTCGCTATCTAGGTTCGACTTTGTTATTACTTATCGGCCTGGGAAGCAACAAGGGTTGTCCGATGCATTATCAAGGAGATCATATCTCGTGCCAAAGGCTGAAGATGCAGCATTTGATCAACAGTGCACGACATTGTTGAAGCCAGAGAAATTTCGGCTCAACGCAGCTATTGTACCAATTGATGCTGACTTCCTCGACCAGGTACGGGCCGCAACCATTGAAGATTCTCTAGCCCTTGATATCAAGCAACATGCTAGTGATGATAAATTCAAGATGGAAGGAGATCTAGTATATTTCGAAGAGCGGTTGTATATCCCAAAAGGGCCAACACGACTCCGAGTTCTTCAATCTCGTCATGACTTTCCAGCTGCGGGACATTTTGGATTCAATAAGACCTTGGAACTTATTTCTCGCGATTTCTGGTGGCCTCAAATGTGGAAGGATGTGAAAGATTTTATTGTATCTTGTGACATTCGTTCAAGATCCAAAAATCCTCGACATTGGCCTTATCGACTTCTACAGCCATTGCCTATTCCGCGCCGACCATGGTCTTCGGTTTCCATGGACTTTATTACGGATCTACCACCATCGAATTCATTTGACAGCATTTTTGTTGTCGTAGACCGGCTTACAAAGATGGCGCATTTTGTCCCTTGCAAGAAGACATCGTCAAGCGAAGACACAACAAGACTCTTTCTTGATAATGTGTATCGATATCATGGTCTATCAGATGATATCGTATCGGATCGAGGAACCCAGTTTGTGTCAAAGTTTTGGAAATCTCTTTTTGAGATATTGAAGGTGGATATCAAGCTTTCTTCGGCATTTCATCCTCCAAAAGACGGCCAAACAGAATGGGTGAATCAAGTTTTAGAGCAATATTTACGTTGCACCATCAACTATCAACAAGATGATTGGGTTGCATATCTACCGCTAGCCGAGTTCGCATATAACAACACCCTTCATGCGTCAACTCAACAAACGCCATTCTTTTCCAATTATGGATACCATCCGAAGCTTGACTTATGGAGTTCGTCAACGATTAACAATCCGGCAGCTGAAGGATTGGTGAAGGAGCTTTCGCAGCTTCAAACTACATTGAAGCTTCAATTGCAAACTGCCCAAGAATCTTACAAGGCGTACGCGGATAAATTTCGGAATCAGACACCTAAATTCACGATTGGAGACAAAGTTTGGCTGCTTCGACGAAATATTAAGACCAAGCGCCCATGTGACAAATTGGACTATCGGAGATTGGAACCATTTGTTATCCAGAAGCAGATCAATCCTGTAGCGTATCGTCTGGAGTTACCAGCTACTATGAAGGTACATCCTGTCTTTCATGTTTCTTTGTTGGAGCCTTATCGAGAATCGTCTTCTCCTGGAAGAGTACAATGTCCACCACCTAGCATAGAAATAGAGAACCACGAAGAATACGAGGTGGAAAAGGTCTTGGATTCATGGCAAAGACGGGGTAAATTAGAATACTTTGTGCATTGGAGCGGTTACGATATTAATGAACGAACATGGGAGCCGGCCGAAAATCTCGCAAATGCGCCGCAAAAGATACAGGAGTTTCATCGACGATATCTTGAGAAACCCAAGCCGGTTCGACGATAGCTTCTTACTAAAGCTTGCTCATCCAAAAAACAGAAAAGAGGAGAGAGCACCACCAAAATCCATAGTTGATGTAGTCATTCTCTCCAAGATAGCGTAGAACTTTGTTAGTAGCCCAAGTTTGTTCTTATTATTTTAGCCTTTGAATATGGATAGCCAAGATACTACACTTGTCATGTCATCTCAAGCAACTAGCTCACGAAGACGACCGCGAGATGAAGAACCGCTTGCACCACGACGACGTCGAAGGATTCCGAGCAACAGATCGCTGGTGATTGTATTTGAGGTCGAGCCTGCCTACAATGGTCAGCCAGAAGGAGTGTTTGCAGGACAATTTCACAATGAAGACACGGAGGTTCATGCTTGGTCAGAAGTTGAAGGCGTGGGCCACTACCGGTGGCTTCAAGGACCATTGAATCACTTGCCTCGTGAACAACAATTGGAGTTCATAGCAGAGGTTATGCGACAGATCTTCATTTTCTTGCGTTGGTATTGACTGACGATAACATTGCTTCTCGGAGACCTCGAAGCTAAAGGAGGAGGTGATGTTAGGGACATAGTCCTTAGACCTTTCTAGAGACAAGTTTCTAGAACCTTCTAGAAAGAAGTCTCTAGAAACTTCCAGAAGATTCTTAGAATATTCTTTAAAGATTCCTAAAGATTCTTTGAAGATTCCCTAAAGATTCCCTTAGAAGGCTCTAGAAGATTCTTAGAATATTCTAGTAGATTCTAGGAAGTTACTTGAGAAGCTTCCTAGTTCTTGGGTAGTTGCTCGAGAAGCTTCATAGTTCTTGGGAAGCTTCTTGATGCGCTTCCTTAGAACCATAGGCCAATAGTATATATAGGAGTCGAGGCTGAAGAGTTCTTCAATCTCGACAACACATCTCTTGAAGCTCTAGCTCAATTCTCTTGGCGTTGCTCTTGTACTCATCTGATAATCTAGTTCTTGTCATTTCTTCTTGAACTTCTTGTTTAGATTTCTTGTTTGTATTTTTGGTCCGTGACACTTATCTAGATTGTACGAGTAGTACTAATGTATTGAATTAAGATGTAGCAGCATTAATATTGAGCTTGAAGACATTGGCACCAACCTCTACTTATATTATGTATAGCTTGAGAACTTATAGATGACAGTTGTGAACTTGCTCTTCAAGTGGTTATTACAAATCCATATCTTTGAGTTGATAAGACTCTTAGATAGATGTTCATAATATTAATTGAAGTAGATCTAGTATCATGATATAACAAGGCTAATGAATGAAAGAGAGAAAAAAATATTATATTATAAAAATCTTATTTTAAATTATTATAGCAAATTATCTTAAAAAATAAATAATAATAAAAAAGATAATAAAATTAAAAGGTACTATTGTTGCCTTTTCACATAATAAGATTTTGCTTATTTTATAGGGCCATAAATAAATCAAAACAAAGTAGATTAGAAAATAAAATAATATAGTCACATATAAGAAAGAATTAAAAGTAGATTTTAGCAAAATTTATCTCCATCAGTCAAGTATTAATACCTAAAGAGAACTAGTTGTCAACTTAGATTGAAATTAGATCCTCAAGCACAAAATCATGCACTTATGGCAACTTTAGGATTCTTTGGTAGATCAAAGAATGGGATTTGATAATAGACTTGAAGAGAGATTTTTGAAAGTAGATTTAATGTCAATCAAGTTAATAATTAGTTTTTGGAAGATTTTCAAAGTTAATCATGTTCTTGGTTGGTTCAAATTTTGAATAATTAAACTATGTTTATACATTTGAGGATTTTTTGAGTTTTCTGATATGTATATTAGTAAATTTTAGGTAGAGTATTATTGTACTAGTTACAAATGTGTATGCATATTCTGAAGTCAATTAATTAGTTAGATCAAAGTATATGAAGGTTTTTGTAGGTTGAGGTCTCAGAAATTGGAGTTTGAGGGTTAGTAATTATTTTTAAGATTTTTAGTGATCTATCAATTGGATTGTATAGAAATCTTTTTATATAGTTATAAGATTCAATTTGCAATATTTTAGGTTAAAATTGGAAGCAATTCAATAATTCAAGAAGGAAGTATTCGAGTTGGAAGTTCAATATTTAGATTGGAATAGGAAGCCATCTAACATCCTATTGATTTATCTTGCTTTTCTTCCATTCGGTAAGTGCAATTATCTTCAAATTTGTTGTACTTCTTTTTAACTAAAAGTTCAAGAAGTATACAAATTTTTAAACTAAATCAATGATTTAATCAATAGATATTGGGGTTCTAATCTATCTTAAGATTGGATTGAATTGATTAGATTTTGATTAAGATTTAATTTAGGATTTAGGATTTATTTAGGATTTGATTTAGGATTTAAGATTTATTTAGGATTTGATTTAAAATTTAGGATTTAATTAAGATTTCATCTTGAATTTAGTTATGGTCTATTAGGATTTTAATTGAAATTAAAATAGGATTTGATTAGGATTCATTTAAGATTTATTTAAGGTTTCTTTAATATTTCTTTAGCATTTTTTTATGATTTCTTTATAATTTCTTTAAAAGTTCTTTAGAATTTCTTCAAGTTTCTTTTGTAATTTCTTTAAGATTTCTTTTAGATTTGATTAAAGCTTCATTAGCATTATTAAAGTTTAATTAGAATTTATTTAGGATTCTATTAGAGTTGTTAAGATCTTGTTGTTGCAATTTTCTTTTTATCTTCGACAGCCAAGTGTCCAAAGCATTCTAAACCAAGACTTCACGTAATATGACATTGGATGAATTAGATTGAAATAAGTTTATGTTTAACTTAGATGAATTATTTTTAAATAAAAATTAATAAAGTGGATGAGAATTAAACAAGACATGACGTTGTTGTATGGCATGATTTGCTAATTGGGAATACATTGGGTATCTAGTTGTAGAGAGTGTAGCTTATAAATTTATATGAATCTTGTCTTAGCTTCCAAAACTCCTTTATTTTGCATAAAACTCAATACATAACAAAATCTCTTCAAAACATATTTTTCCTGCGAAGGATTTTTTCTTTTTGAACTTTAGAAATTCATAACTCTTGATCTAGCTATTCAATTTGTCTAAAATCTATAGGATAGGTAGAAATAACCCTTAACTTTTACTACAAAAAATCAAAGTATAAATTCACTCCCAATCTTTTGGCATCTAAAAAATCCTAAAAGATGCTTTAAACCCTAATTTATAAGCACCCGAGCACTATTTTCTTATTATCTCAAGAACCCAATACTCAAATGTCATCAAACTTATGTATAAAGTTTACTTACATAAAATTACACATTTCCTGAAATTTTGAGCTAAAACCTTATTAAATTGCTCAAGATTTAGCTCAAGACACAACCTCTAGTAAATCGGGTCACTTACTACCCTTAGATTGCATGCACTAACTTCAAAATCCAATAACTCCTTCATCCAAACTTGGAATCCAATAAAAAATATACAAAAAGTATAGCTGCAAAAGTGCTCTCTCTAGTCGTAGTCGCCGATCCTTAATTGCTATTTATACGTTGGTTATGCCAAAAAGAGTGACAATAGCTCTCAAATCAACATCTTAACTTTGAGTGCCTATATCTCCTTCATATAAATTCCAAACCATTAAAAACTTACACCAAAATCATAGCCAAAAACCTAAACTTGCTGATCCTAGCCTTCAAAGCTCAAATGGGCCGAAAAACTAACCCTAATCTCTAATATGGCCTCGGGCAGCCTCCTTAAAGTCTATTGGTCATGATTTTTGACCAATAGGAATCAAGATTTTCATCACTCATCTCCATTCATCTATATTGGTGCCCTAATTACTCCCTTTGCTACCAAAAACCCTTCTTCAATCCTTTTTCTTATAAGATTTACATAATTTATGCTCTAAATATCAAATAAAAAAATCAAATTAAGTTTTTAAATGTCACCAATGTCTAATAAAGGTGACTTTAAATATTTAGAAGTTATTATCAATCAAAACCAATCTTAAAACCCACTATCAAAAAAAAAATTAAAGTTATACAAATTCTATAGTAATCTTTTTAAACAACATCTTCTCAAGGTAATAATCAAATTATATTCTACAACCAACTAAAATCTACTAACATAACTCTCACCATGTTACTTAATAAATTAAATATTAAGTACATAATTGCATTATTTTCATATAATAGCCAAACCACAACACGACAATGTATTTAAGCATGAATGAATTTTAAAGATAAGACTTTATTTAAATATATTGAAGCCATACAAAAGTATCAAATAGAATGTAAATCTTTGAACTTTACATAGATAAAGAAGAATATATAAGAAGCATGTATAAATACTTATTATAAATGTAATAATGATGGAATGTAAAATAGAGCTATTTAGTTCTTTATTGGGATAGAACTATAATAAAGATATATATAAGGTTGAAAGACTTTAAAGAACTAATTTTGGCCTTAATTGATTATGGATCTGAAGTAACCTCATATCAAGGCAAATATACAAGGAGAACAAGATGCCAATTGATTTTAATCATGATTGAGTAATTAGAGCTTCAAACAACCAACAAGATAATTTTTATGGAACTTGTTCAACTTTAAAGACTAGGATTAAAAATAAGGAGGTAGATCAAAATTTTTTTGTGTAAAACTTTGCTACATATCCAATAATACTTAATCAATCCTATGTTATAGTTCCTAGAATGAAGACTAGAATCTTGTATGATGGTTCATATCATATTAAGATTTATAATTAAGATGGAAGAAAAGCTATGCAATTTATTATTGTAAAACCTATCCATGAAAGAAACAAAGAAAAATTAAAAGGCTTATCTTTAGAGCTAAGAAACAACTTTGTAGATTTCTAAAAAATACCCTTATAGGATAGAGACACATGAGTACAAATAAATCATCTACAAACTTCAATGTAAATAATATGAGTTTTAGATTTTTGAACTTGACTTATAATGGATTTATAAATCTTCAAAGATTTAAAGATTTAGATTATATAAATAAAAGAAGAATTAAGAAATAAAATAAAAATAAAAATAAAAATAAACTTTAAAAAAATGGATCTAGTTTCAAATAATAAAGCAATAATTGGAGTAATAGAAGAAATAGGTTTAGAAAATGATTTGATAAAAGTTCTAAAGAATTTAGCTATATTTATAGATAAAAATACTATAATAGAAATACACTAAAGAAGAAATTATGAAGAGTTATTGTAGCAAATGGTAGACTTGCTACAAGCCATGGATTAAAATATGAGGCTAAAATTCAAATTAAATATAAAACTATGGCAAGAAAGATGATGTTTATTGAAGTTAGGATGATGGTTCATATAGGATCGACTATAGAATCTTTTAAAAAAACTTATGAAGGTTATTATGGTAAAGCCCACCTCCAAAATCTTCTAAAAGAACAATTAACTTAGTAAGGCCTACTATTTAAGATATTCTAAAAAGTTCTAGGATAATTGAATAAAGTATAAATAGGACTTGTTGAAGCCATTTGGGCATTTGGTCAAGTATAGCTTCAGATACTTGCTCTTAGTAAAGCTTGGTTGCTTTTTCTTGTTCTATTTTATTTAATTTTATTTAATTCTATTCTCTTTTATTCAGTATTATCTTTTATGTTCCATTCTATTTACTTACTTTCAATTTTGTTATGATATGCTTGATCTTATATTATATCAAGATCTTTGTTGTTATGGATTTGGTGAAATTTTAGACATTAGAGAATTTGGTCTTATTTCAATGTGGAAGAGAAAAGATTTGCTATAAGATTTGGAGCCAAGATTCTTACAAAGAAGCAAAAGACTTATCTACAAGTTAAAAAAAAGCTTTGGAGAGCACTCACTACTATTGTATTGCGTGATTTTCTATCTAAGAATATACTAGGTACTTAGTTGTAGAGAATTTAGTTTTGACTTATTAGCCAAGTTACAATAAGTTATGTAATCTATAAAGTAGAAAACAAATAAATACTACAATATCAAAAAGATATTATATGAATACAATTTTTTATATTTAAGAAGGTTTATATATAAGACTTTCTAAAATATCTATAAATTTCCTAATATTCTTAACTATATCAAATCATAATTAACCATTTTTTGATAAGTTAGATTTTTAATAATTTCAAAGAAAATCCATAATCTCTTCTCAAAAGCTCACCTTTATATCAAAATTTAACCATAGCTCTATATATCCATCTTCAATATACATATAAAGTCTTGACTTCCAAAAACTCCTTTACTTTATATAAAATGTTCAAATTATAATAAAATCCCTTCAAAATATAATATTCTTGCAAAAGATTTCTTCTTCTCGAATTTTAGAAATTCATATCTCTTAATTCAACCATTCAATTTTTTTCAAATTTACAGATATTATAGAATTTATCCTTAAGCTTTACTTCAAAAAAATTCAACTATAAATTCGCTACCAATCATCTAGCATCTTAAAATCCCTAGCAAATGCTCTAAAATCCTAATTCACAAGTACCTGAGTACTATTTTCTTCATATCTCACAAATCTAAAATCCAAATGCCACAAAACTTATATATAAATTTTAATAACATAAAAATACACATTCTTAGAAATTTTTAGCCAAAATCTTGACAAATTATACAAGATATAGCTCAAAATACAACCATTAGTAATTGACATCACTTACTACTCCTTAGATTCCAAGTGCTTACTTCAACTTCTAATATCACTTTTATTACAACTTGAAATCCTTCAAATAATATGCCAATACTTTATTGCTTTATGTATGCATGCATTATATCAAAAAGAGTGATAATAGATACAAAATCAACACCTTGACTTTGAGCACTTATATCTCCTTCATAAAAATTCCAAATAATTCAAAATTTACACCAAAACTATAGCCAAAAATATAAACTTGTTGATCCTAGCCTCTGATGTTTAAAATCATCTCAAAAGACTAACCCTAATTCCTAATATAGTCTCAAGTAGCCTCCTTGAAGTCCATTAGTAATGATTTTTGACCAATAGGAATAGAGATTTATATCATCCATCTCCATTCATTCATATGACTGCCTTAACTATCTTTTTTGCCACCAAAATCTCTCTTCAATCCCTTTTCATACAAGATTTATATATTATATGCCAAAAATATCAAATAAAAGAACCAAAATAAAACTTCAAGGATCACCAATATCTAATAAGGGTGACTCTAAATGTTTAAAAGTTACTACTAATAAGATCAAATTCAAAAATCACTATCAAAAGAAAATAAAGTTAATAAATTCTAATAGAATCCCTTTTAAACGACATCTTTTCAGAACAATAATCTATCCACATTCCATAACCAATAAAAATCCACTAACATGTCTTTTACCATGTTGTCTAGTATATTGTGTATTAAATATATAAACACATTAAAGCACAACATGACACTGCTTTAAAGACTAAAAAAACTATTTGATTAGAACAAGTATAGTTTTAGAAATAGATTATTTGTCATTACTTAGAATGATAATTAATTACATAATTCTAGACATTTCCATGCTAAAATGGATAGCGTAGTAGTAATATGTATATTGAATCTTATTTAATACATACTATTAATAAAGAGAACTTGGTGGCAAATATATTATTTAGACTTAGGTGTTTTTTTGAAGAAGGGATGATGGCACATGAAAAAAAAGTCAAGATTAAGAAGAGAAGAGTTATGAAAATTAATTTGTTATTAGTAGAATGAATTTTGGTAATGAGATTTAAATTTTTTATAAATATTTTTATAAAGTTAAAATAAAAGATATTCGAATTTATTTGAGCACAATAGAGAAATAAGAATGATGGATAGATAAAACCTTCAAAAATATTAGCCATAAATCCTATAGTTATGTACTTAAAGATGGATTTCTATGAAAGAGGCCAGAAAGAGGTGACAATATTTCATTGAGGGTAGCACAAGACCTTGAAATTAAATTAAAAAAATTAAGAAAATATCATGATATTTTGAGTAGGATATAGAAGAATTTGAGCTACATATATCAAGATCAATAAAAATATATTGATAGAAGGGCTTAGACAGGGATATAGAAGACTTTGTGAGTTCATGCATAGAGTGTCAATTACATTTTAAGGTTAGATTTAGAGATGGATTATATACTACTTATCCACCTTCTATACATTTCTAATAGATAATTGATTTGATAGCTATGCCATCAAGACTTTGGGATATAAAATACCTCATTTTGGCAAGAAAAGAACTATCAAATTATATTAAAGGAAGAGCTTTAGAAACCAAAACCACAAAAGTAGTATGTGGATTTATATTGAAAGATATCTTCAGTAGATATAGTAGCATTTAGAAGATGAGAACTAATAGAAGAAAATTTGATGTTGTTGAAGATTTTTTTTAATACGTATGGAATTTAATTGAAGTTGACTACTTCTTATAATCCTACAGCCAATGAAAATAGTAAGAGAGATCATTCTCATATCATTTATATATTGATTAAGATATATAAGAATAAGCCAATTCAATGGCCTAAATTGCTTCCATTTGCTTTATAAGTTGATAGGACTACTTATAATATTGTCACTAATTATATGCCCATAGATTTAATATTAGGACAAAAACCTATTATGCTAGCTGAAGAAATCTATGATATATAGTTATTTTTATCTTAAAAAGATAATATTTATAAAAAAAAAGATTATTAAAGCTTTAAATCTAATAATTAAAATAATTATCTAAAGACCTACAAATTACAATTAAGAGGTTAAAAAAAGTAAGATTAAAAAATAAAAAAAAAGTTTGATAAAATTCATAGGTTGAGGCCTAAGCCTATAGAGATTAGAAAGTAGGTTTCAATTTATAATAGTAGCTTTAAACATCATCATAGTATTATAAAGAAATTTATAAAACAATGGTTTAGACCAATTGTGGTAGTTAAAATCCATGATAATGCCACATATACCTTACATGAGTTAAATGGAGCTATCATTAAAATTATAATATTTAAATTATATAAGATTTAGATATTTAGTATATAATTTAAAGAAAAGATTGTAACTCAAAGATGAAGATTTCAACCTCTAAGAAGCTTATTTGGAAAGATGAATGTAAGATATGGATAGATAAAGGCAAGGGATGAAGATCTTCATCTTTATCGATCAAAAGCCATGTCCAATAGGCTCTCAAGAGGTTTTTGCAACCATAATAAGGATTTTAGTAACTTCAAAAAGAAAATTTGAAAATCAAAAGAAAGTATTATAAGGTTTAGGATTTTACTATATTTTGTGTACAAATTTTAGAGGTTTTAGAGTTAGGATGATGAAATTATAGCCGTTTGAAGTTAAGGTGTCTTTTTAAGATATATTATTTCTCTTTTGAAGATACAAGGAGTTTTATTATATCTTTTAGAGATTAAAAGGTGTGGCCATAAGAATAATTTTAAGACCTATATTTTTTATAAAAAATTTGTTATATTTGGAATTTTTATGAAGAGTTAATAGAAAGTTGAAGATAAAATATGTAATTCAAAGGCACAAAAAATTTATATATAAATTTGGTACTTTTTTATCTTAAGACTTGATTGAATAATTAATGATAGCTAGGAGCCCAATTCTTTTTTAAGGCAATTTCTTTCTATCCTAACAAAGTAATTTTTGTCATAGAGATACGAGCTTGGTCTCTACTAACTTTTGACAATTACTTTTTTCAAATGTAGTTGTAAATACTTTCAAGAATGAATTCAAATCACAAAATAGTTGTAAATTTTTTTCTATCAAAGGTGCAAAATAAGAAAGGGTACTCCTAAAAAGAAGTGCTATTATGAATCCAACTTGAGTAAATTCATCAAGATATTAGAAAAGATGTAAGATTAAATTGAACTTTATTTGTTATAAAAACCATAAAAATTTTGACCTAATTCTATCAAACTTCTCTAGCATACTTATTCTTGCCTCTCTTATATTTATACTAAAAAGATCCTTGAAATTCAATTGCAAACTTGATTTACTTGCTTCTCTTAATTACAAAATTTTTTGGCATAGAATTCAAATTTTATTGTTAATTTCTTCTATAGATATAATAATAATACATCTATTATTCACATTAGAAATATGTAAGATTTCTATCCTAAAAATATTGATAAGCTTGTAAAGATCTATAATAGTTATAGATCTGTTTTTATTTTTGTCAAGAATAATACCTATAATTTTTTCTTCTAAAGACAATTCAAAAAAAATTAAAAATTAAATTAAAGGAGGATAATCTATAATCTCTAATATTGAATGAAAATTTCCATATAGAAAAAAAATCTACTCTTTAAGAAAAAAAAATCAATATTATAAAATTAAAAATTAGTTTAAAAGTAAATGTTTATCATCTTTCAAAAATAAAATTATAGAAATAAAATAATCTACTCATTTTTAGTATAAAATAAGAATAATGAATCAGAATTTTTTTCAAATTAATAAAGATATAAATCTCAAATAACTAAAAGATCAATACACTCTTACGTCACTTGAAAAGACTAAAGAATCACTCAAAGATGATATAATATTAAACAAGAATGGCTATTGCTAAAGAAAAAAAGACTTGAAAGTCTTGAAACAAGATTAAAGACTAAAAAAGCATTAATAAGAATGAAGAAGGCTTCACTCTTATTTCCGTATAAGAAAACTGCCAAAGAATGGTTGATTATAGCTAAGAGAAGATAACCCAAATAAAGAAGAAAGAGAGAGAGGTCTAAAAGACAACACAAGTCCATGTCACTCCACCTTAGTCCATGTCTCTTTATCTTAGCATCTTACTATTCCATCTCAAGTCTATACCAACATATCTTGACTTATCTTTGGAGATAAACTATTAATATTTATAATTATTTATTATTATTATTTTTCTATTTTTTTAATTTTAAATAAAATTTTAATAATATTTTATGTTATTTTTACATATTATACCACTATTTAGCATAATGTCTATTCCTTCCAAACATGCACATTCTATGGTATGTACCAACCTAAATATCTTCATTTCTTTTAGATAATTTTATATCTTTTATTTGTTCCAAATTTATATTTTTAAAATTTATAAGATCATTTGGATTAAATATGTTATTTTTCTTTTTAAATTCGTTTATCTATTTTTCAGCCATAGATAACTTTAGCCTTGTATTAGTTAATTTATAATAAAAATAGATGGTATTATTATGTATTATCACCACCACGTATATACCAAACCATCTTCAAGCAAACTTTCTAAGGATGTTATATTAATACTTTAAACTACTATCAAACAATAACATCTAATCTCCAAATTCAATTGATTTGGATTTCAAACAATGAGTCTTGCCAAATCTTTCTTTGTTACTCAACTTGACAGCTTTTAATTTTTAAAATGTAATTTTTTGATCTCTAGGCAATCTTTCAAGCTATTGAATTTGAAGCTCTAATAATCTCTTTATTATAATGCCATCCTTTCAATTGAATAATGTCCAAGTAAGCACAGAATCTTCTACAAGAAAAATTGGCTTTTGGCCCAACATTAATTCAATTCACCTTGATCAATTCTCATCCTTCTAATGTTACCATATCTGCCTTCAACATAATTTGAAAGCTCTTAATTTGCCAAAACATTATACTTCATATTCTATAATCTCAATAGTATAGCTACGAAGTCAATTATCTATTGAATATGCAAAATAAATGAATAGATAGGATGTAATTCATCTCTAAATTAGACTTTGAACTATAATTGGAATTCAATGTATGAATTTATAAAATCCTTGATATCTTTGTAGAAATCTTTCTATTAATATTATTCTTTAATTTTATATTAGGTAGCTCAAATTTCTTTATGACCTATCCAAAGTATATCATAAAACTCCTTGAGAATTTGATTCTTTATCTTTGCATCATTTACTATTTTAAATAATATTCCATCTTTCGTCTTTGGCTTCTTCTACAAAAAACTATCTCTCAAAATATAGACATAGGATTGGTATCTAATGTCTTTATAAGTCTTATCTAATTTTTGCCCCAAACTTGATAGCAAATCTTCTCTCTCTTGTATCATCTTGACCAATAGTCCAACCAATAGCAATTGGGCTTATATCAACAATAATAACATCTGATCTGCGACAATCATAGTCAACTTGCTTTAAGATTGGTGATGACTTGAAGATCTCTTCTAGACCCTCTATGGCTAGTTTTTGCTTTTGATTATATTTGAATTTAGTTTCTTTTTTTAATAGATTATATAGTGGCTCACCTATGTAAGTAAAATGAAGAATCTAAATCTGATAGAAGACACAAGCTTCTAAAAATCTTTTTATTTTAATGATGCTACTACATATCTTCATATTAGCAATAGCATCAACCTTTTCAAGATTAGTTTTTCTACCATACCTCTCACATAACTGTTCAACCACTATAATCTTATTTATTCCAAATTTGAACTTATCAATGGACAAGGTTAGATTTACTTCTTCAAGCCTCTTTAAAATCTTCTCTATATCTTTAATATCATCCTTCTCAAATCTTTTACATCCATTAGCATCAAATATTAAGTCTTTGGCATCATCTCTGTAGCATTTCTTAAGTATATCATCCACAAAAAGAATAATCTTTTTAGGCATAAATTCCTTTAAGATTTGATTTATAGTACTTTATATATAAGCTATTAAATTTGTAGCACCTTGACACAAAGTACTCATCTTCATAAGTTTCAAATGAGTCTTTATAGTTATCAAATTTCTACTTTTTGATGCAAGTTGAAATTGATCATAATCTGAATAAAGATTTTCAATAGAATAGATGGCATATCTTGCAAAAGTCTTGACAACTTTACCCACAATTAGTTCCAATTCTTTATTTCTAATTATCACCTTGTTGAATGGTTGCATGTCTTAGATGAATCTCAAAGTTCCAAACTTCTTTGGCATTATAAACCATTGTTTAAAATACGGAGCTATAAATGGTTTAAGCAATTCCATTTGTATCTTTTCTTTCAATAGATTCACCAATTTAGGTAATAAGGCTTTTGATACAAGAATTGGTTTTAAATTCCAATGTACATGTGGACTAATAAATATAACCATTGGTGCAATAACCATTAAATTAATACATCTAATTTCATTCGATGAAGAGATATAAACCTTATCTTGCATTGAGATTATTTCTCAAAATCTTTTCCTTTAAGATTCTTTCAAGAACTCACTCCTTTCAATCTTCAGCTTAGCCAATGTCTCCTCTATAAAATTATACTCAATCCTTCTTGTCTCTTTCAATTTAGGCTCTTTTTTAGCCTTCTTAATATGATCTTTAGAGTCTAGTGGCACTTGTGTTTTCATTGGCTTCACCTTCTTTGCTACAATCTTATATTTAATATTTATAATTGCTTTAGTTTCTAAGCTATAACATCTAATCAACCTTACTTCAAAAACTATCTTTAATATCTCTTCATATAAATCTCTTCAATAAATCTCTATTATGATATCATTAGACATAGTAACTTCTCCTTATAAATTTTCTAAAACTTATAAAACATCATTTGAAAATCTTTCTTCTTCAATAACTCTAGAAATAAATTTATTACTCAAAAACATACTAATTCTTTTTAATTTTCTTTCAATCTTCTTAATTGATCTTTTATACTTAGAATCTAAATCTTTAACATTCTAAAAATCCAAAAATTCTTATTTTATTAAATTCCAAATCCTATATCTATTCTTCTATACATCAAAGCATGCTATAATAGATGATTGTTTTACATCTATGGCACCTCATATTCTCTGTATACAATTTAAAGATCCAAAAAATCATCATGCTCATGATTAATAGAAGTTTTTTTAAGTAGATTTCTATGCCACTCATGATTTGGTCTTACTGTGAAAAATTATATTGACTTCTCAACATCATGGCATTGTATCCTGATATAATGAAAGCTGTTATCTAACACCTTGATTTCTATCCTTGTTTCAGTGATATACAACTACCTCAAAATATTAATTATCTTCATTTTTATTTTTCTTTTAGAAGTGGAGTATTAATTCTTAGGTATAAAGCAAAAAGCCATGCTTCTTGTCTTAAGTTGTTTGCTAACCGTTCTTCTAGAATAGCCTTTCTACCACTTGGGACCTTTTTTTTATTAATTGGCTCTTCTACCTCTTCTTCTTCATGAATGCTATCTCACTTGACCTCCATTGATACATCATAGGATTCCTTCTTATCATATTCACTTATCAAATAGGTGTTGATAGAGGTTGTCTCAATTGGATCATTCTAGCCAATTAGTCTTTTATTAACTTGTACTCCCTTCATCATCAATTTTTTAGATATATATATGTAAAGATTCTCATCTTGGTGTATTCAATCTCAATGATAAATATTTCTATCTCCTTACTATGTGAAGAATTGATTCTTCTCTATTTAACTTCTATCAATTTTTTTATGCTACTTCTCTTAAAATTAGTCTCCAAATACCTATTTGTTGGAGCATATCTAATTTTGCCTTCTTTGAAGGTAATAATGCCATTCTTTATGATATCTTCATATGATCCACAGTTACCATGTGTGTCATTTGGATCATCAAACCAAATGCATCTTACTACAAATCCCTTTGATCCTTCAACCAATTATGAATTATGTGACCTTGTGTTTTTCTTTAAAACATTCATTTCTACTTTCAACTCTCTCATGTCTCTCATTAATTTTTTAAGTATGTCTTTGACTATAGACTTATCTTTTGAAGAACTTAATAGACTAGAAGCATGCAAAATTGTTGTATAAGACTTCACATCTATCATTAATATTTTTTCTATTCTTATCCATAATGTTTTAGCCTTTATACATTATTGCTTAGCAATGAGGCTTACTACTTGATTATTATTCTATCTGATCAAGAAATCATCTATTAGATGTCTTTTTAGCATTCTCATCAAAATATTTATCTTTCTATCTTTCTTCAAATCTAGCTCATTTATTTATATGGATGCTCTAATATAGTTATTTTACTATTTCTTTGATTTTTAAAATAATGTCTAGATTAAAGGTCTCAATCATCTTGTCTTTTGGAACTTTATAGATTTCCATTTTATAAGTGTAGATCCTCAAAAGCCAAATGATTTTTTTTCAATCAAATCTTTTTACTTTATCAATAATATTTTTCAATTCTTTAATAGCTCTTTACCTATTTTCATTGGCAACTTGTTGACTCATAATTATCTGTATAGCCCTTAAAAATTCCTCTACAAGATTCTAACTACTTCTTCTATTTGAGTCACTTTACTTTGTATCCTTTAACTTGCTTTGACCAATCTAATAGCTCTAAATTTGCTTTCAATCAAAGCACCAAATATCATAATAAGAGTGTTTTCTTTAAAAAAGCATATGATTTATGGCTACAACTAGAGATGGTCAAATAGTATCTTTTATTTAAATGAAGTCCACTATTTTATACTCTTAATACTATGTAAAAGTTGTCATTTCTTCTTCACTCAACTAAGCACCATAGTTCCATATTTCATTACATTTGATCAAGTGATGACTCTTTATAGAGCTACTCAATCAATATATATATATATATATATATATATATACTCATTAAATTTTACTTTTTAAATTTTTCTATGACATATTTTATGAACAAATAAAGCTAATGATCATATTAACATAAGGCAATTGATTTTTTTTTATCAAAAAATTCACTCTATCTTCATATTAACTCTTCTCAAAGCAAGTAAGAGCTTCTTGAAAAGCTAATAGAGAAAGGAACCGTTTTTCAAAAATCTCCAAACAAAATACTAGAATTGCTCAAAGAAAACCACCAAAGAAATCCTTGAAGATCTTGAAGAGCGGTTAGCTCTCTTTTTATTCTAAAACACACTCCATCTTCATACTAACTCTTCTTGAAGTGAATGAAATCTTTTTAAAAAGCTAAAAAAGAGGAGAACCACTCCACAAAATTTTCAAATAAAATATTAAAAATATTCTAAAAAAATTGCTAAAGAAGAGAAGATAGCTAATATGGGGCAAGGTTTTTTTTCTATTAAGAAAAAAATCTTTATTGAAATTACCAATTTTTTTCAAATTTCACAATATAGAAAGATTTTATGGTAAAATAAAATTACCTAATATAATTTTTTTAAATTTTTGATATAAGATTAAAGTTGTTTTGAAATGTTGTATATTGAAGAATGAAATAATGTAATAACATATCCAAAAATAATTAATAATTAAATTAGAATTCTAACCACATTTATTAGAGAGCAGTTTGTTTTCATTGATTTTAATAATCAAGATACAAAGACATTATAAACCACATTTTTCACAGTAAACTATCACATGATGAATGTACTTGATTATTATAAATAAGAAATGCAGGTGTTTTTTTACCAGCCTAACCAATGAGCAAGGAATGATGCATTAATGCTAATGTATATTCCCATGTAGCATAAAAAGGATGTGCTCTCCAAACTACGACAATCCTACAATGGAATGCTTAGGGAAGTCAATGGAGCCCTCCCAGCTCCAATTCTCCACCTACCAAGGAAGTAAGGGATCTTAGCATAATAGGTACTCAGCTGGTACTAGATGAACAGAAAATCCAAATGGCTCCTCTCTGACTAGACCATTGTAATAAACCCTTAACCTTGTCTAATTTCTTGGACACGCATGGGCGACGGACAGATGAAGAAAAAACGGATGAGAGTGCAAGCTGGCTAATCAGTTTCGAAAGGGTCCCACTTGCTGAGGTGGCATCACATGGCAAGCCATCTGGAACCCGAATGAGATCCAAAGGCTGACTCACATGCTGAAGTGGCAGTCCACCTGGAAGCCAAGGGAGCGAGGGAGGGAGGGTTTGTCTGTGAGGCTCTCTGTCTATCTCGTTCGTCTTGTCCATTCCCCTCGTCGACGACTTTCAATTTTGGGAAGTGGAGCGTTCGTCTTACCGCATCGCCTCGCATCGCTTCGCATTGCACTGGCACTCGCAATCTTACGCTTCCTTTTGCGATCTCGCTTCTTCAGACTGCATCGAGTTTCTTAGTCTTCTACTTCATCGAGCTATCCGGGATTTCTTGCGTTATATTCCCTGTTCGTCTGCAGAGTGTTCAACACTTTGTCACCATGGGCGACGTGGGGAAAAAGCGATGGCTGCCTTTGGAGGCTAACCCTGACGTGATGAACCAGGTCTTGTTGCTTCTTCCTTCTCTAGCCGTGGTGGCCTTGCGAGGGGATGGTTTTTAGCTGACCTTCGTGTTGGTTATATATGATTTTCCTCTCCCGTGATGTAGGTGCAGGGTAGCTTTGTAGTTGGTTGCGGGTGTTGTAAGAAGATCGCTGATTTCTTTCCGCTGGTTGACGATCGGTTCTCCAGTGCTTCACTTGTGTCTTGAATTTTCGTATTTTAGGTTTGATGAGGTGGTATTGTGGGGGTGGATGGAGACACCCTAGATGATCAGCTTAGATTGAGCATTACCGCTAGAGTGGTTGTTTGCGTTGAAGAGGCATTGTTCCAGTGATTTTTAGGAGCAATTTGTTTCTGCATTACTATGGTTGAGCTAATTTGGACTAGCGAACCATGTCTGTGTACATGATCACGGGCGCTCGTTTTGTAGAATGGTCTGTCTTTTAGGTCAGAAGTCATTCCGAAGTCTTTTGTTGGAAAATCTTAAGCAAATTTTATTCACGAATTGCCAACTTGGAGACGCAAATTTAGTTTCGCTGGATGTGCTAATCGAATTTTGGTATTTTCCGCATACGGAATATTTAGATTGATAGCGTCCTTGAAGCATACCTGAATTTAGCGCAGTATTGGCGTCGACTTTTCATGTGGGATCGTTGTCTTTGACAACTTGTTTGGTGTCCAGAACTAGATTTGTCAGACACTTCTCTTACTAACCAATATGATTGCGAAGCCAATGCGTTTCCGGAGTTACCCTCTTCGGGTGGCTACTTTGGTGCGGAAAAGAGATTGATGGTTGTCGTGGTTTTCTCCGCAGTTCTTACACGGCCTGGGGTTTCCAAGTGACGTAGGGTGTCATGATGTGTTTGGATTCGACGATGACCTGCTGGCTATGGTTCCAACCCCTGTCCTTGCTGTGCTTCTTCTGTTTCCTATTACCAAAGAGGTAATATTAACCTGAGCATAAATTTTAAGTTCTCAAATCTTCCATGTAACTTCCGCATGGAAGGAATATCAGCTGTCTATTTTAGCAAATTTTCATAGCATTATCTTATGGTTTATCATGTACTGTTCTGTTTCCAATGGTATGTGTTTTGCATTGCATTCACCAGTCACTTACTGAAATCTGTTGTAACGATGATAGTCTGAGGAGGCGAGCTTGGTGGAGCAGACCAAGATTGCAGAGGCAGGACAGCAAGTAAGTCTTACGATACTATATAGTTGGAATGCGGCTGTGTGCATTGAATGTTCTCGTCCCTTTTACCGCTGCGGTTTTGCATTTTGAATTTCGCCATTGACAATAGATACCGCATGGCAGGTCAGTGAAAATGTTTACTTCATGAAACAAACTGTGGGGAATGCTTGTGGTACGATTGGCCTGCTTCATGCTGTTGGCAACGTAGCCGCTCAAGTTGACCTTGGTATGCCCTTTACGAGGTACCCTATCTTGGTGGTTTTGAAAGGCAAATTCACTCTTATGGTTCATGATGTATCCAGGTTCTCCATGTAATGCGCATTGGTGCACGGAACAAAAACTAAGTTGATTCGTTATCTCATCTAATTGCAGCGGAAGATTCCTATCTTCAGCGCTTTGTCAAGAAAACTTCTGTGATGTCTCCTGATGAGGTGTGCTACTACACTGAATATTCCCCTTATTTCTTTACATTATTAATATTATTACTGTTATTTTATTATTTTGGAGATGGGAAGGGCTAGTATTTTGGTTTTCTTGTATATCCTACTAGATGTGGTTCTTACAGAAGTGCAATCTTAACATTAACGACTTAAGGATTTGATCAATTTTGAGCATAAACTTTGCATTCATTTGGTCTAGGATCTCCTGGACAAGCGTTGATGTGACGTCTATGAATACAGAAAGCGCATTTTCTTGAGACGGACACTGAGTTGGAAACTGCACACTCCGTGGCTGCATGTGGTGGCGACACCGCGGTAACACATCCTCCTGGAGATGTTTTAAAATTATAATTTTGGGTGCTGCCTAGTATGCAGAATGGTCGTTATGCATTTTGTGTAACCTGAAAATTTTGTCTTATCAGACTGTTCTTACTTCTTTGAACTGTGCCTTCACATCCTGAGATGCATTACCCATATGGGACTTGAAGCTATTCTGTTCGTATTGTATATCAATGAGCTGTATCCTGGAGTTTTTGTCTGGATAAATAGGGTCAATTCTTATCTGGGCTCGTGATAGTGCCAAAAGTTTTTCATTTCCTAACGTAGTTGTGGTGCTAAGTTAATTTCAACTGGATGCGGTGTTTTACAGCCTCCAGATATTTCAAGCTCCGTGGATCTTCATTTCATCTGCTTTGTGTGTGTTGATGGTAAGTCCGTTACACTAACTGACTCGCATACATGTGTAGTTGTCTGAGTTCTGGTATTATTTCCACATGTAACTTCAGCCTTCCACCTACAGTTAGAAGTTTGTGAAGGTGGTGGGCTCTGACTGTTGTATGGTTTAGTTGAATAAAATGCTTTAGACAAAGTTGATCACGTGATCGGTACCCATTAGAATACCAATGGCTGTTTCAAGCAATTTCTGCAAATTCTAAGAGTAACCATTTTGTTTGTCAGAAGTTTGCATTACTAAAATGTGGCCAATGGCTCAGTGTTGTAGTTTGATTTAGCATGTGCTATGCGGTTCATTGAACTCATCTTAGTTGACCTTGATGTACAGGAGGTTTGTATGAGCTTGATGGAAGGAAGAAGCAACCCATTTATCATGGACCTTCCTCACAAGAGACGCTACTCAAGGTCTTTACCTTCTCATAAGATAATTGGCAGTTTGTAGTTGCTTAAACGTTTTCAAATTATTTCATCTCACAATCTCAAATACCAGTGCCTTATTTCTGATGTAGATTATATGGGATGTGCAGGATTCGGTGAATGTGGTTCAGGAATTTATGGCTCGCAATCCTGAATCAATGAATTTCAATGTCATAGCTCTTGCTAAGGAGAGTTGATCTATTTACAATGTGCAAATCATTGTGCACCTTTAAATCATTAGTTACCCAATTGCATTGTGAATTTGTCTTTCACAAAACAAGCATGTTCTCATGAATTTTTAAGAGGTAGAGGAAGTTAGGAGGTGCTGCTATTGTGGCAGAAGATGACTTTTCCACATGGTAGTACAGTACTTCTATGCCTGATTTCTTATGTTTTAAGAATGTTCTTTCTACACATTTCGCCTCCTTGATGTATGCATGCCAAGAGGTGCCACTAGATGTATGCAAGCCAAACAGATTTGGTTGTCTAAAAAAATTGAATTTTCTTGCTTGAATTTTCAATGTAGATGAACATCATTCTATTCATTGAATCTTTGTGAATCAAATCCAGATAATGATACTTGCAAACAGAAAGAGTGTTTCTTTTACATGAATTTTTCAAGTCATGGAATTAATTTCATTATTTATAATTAAATACAACAAATCTACAAGGAGGTGTCTTTTCTAAATTGGTCCTTAAATCAAGTTTTAAGCCAAGCTCGAAGACCTTCTAATCTATCCATTCAATATGTGGGGTTGTTAAAGACATGAATTTCAAAGAAAGAAATCCTCAATGCTTTCTTGTGACACTGAGAAGAACTAGAAAGTCACTTAAAGATGATATATTATTGAATTAGAATGACTATTGCCAAAAATAAGAAGACTAGAAAGTTTAGAAATAAGACTAAGGACTAGAATGGCATTGACAAAGTGAAGAAGGTTTCACTTTTGCTTCCATATATACTCTTAATTAGGAGCTATGTGGTAATATCCTATAGGACTTCTAAAATATGTTGACTTTGTAAGACACGTATCTTAACTTGCAAAGTAAGTTTTTTATATGTGCGCCACAAAGTTAACTTGTTTTGCAAGCTACTAACACGTGGTTAACTTGTTAACCAAGATTCTAACCTATCAATCAACTACAAACACATATAAAGTCAAAGGAGCATCTATGAAGCTTTTAAGAAGCTTTTCTACAAGATATTATAAAATTAATCTATTTTTATTTACTTTTACTTATTTTTATTTAATCATATAGATATTTATTTGTATATCTGTGATATTATCGTCCCTTCTAGGAATGAGTTCCACAAGCATCAATCATCATGTACTGATGAAATCTAAGATGCAACAAATTATATTTACCACATACTTTTATCTTTGTTTTCTTTGAGGATAGTTGATAGGTCTTCTTAGCTATCAGTAGAGCTTCATAGCAGGGCGAGAAGATCATCATATTATTTGATCATTGTTGAGGCCTTTGTAATTTATTTCAAATAAAACATTTGGAATAGTATCAAGAGTTGTTTCTACCTCTATTAAAATCACCAAACATTGGGAATAGTATCAAGAGTTGTTTCTACCTCTATTAAAATCACCAAACATTGGGAATTTCTTCCAAGGTTGTGATAACAAACATATTGTATCTCGCCATCTATTTGAGGAAATAAATGTCATTCTTGAAGATCTTCATTTTGATTACGTCATCTTGAAGGTTGTGACAATTGTAATATCTCATCTGATAAATTGGCAAATGAAAGATCTTGAATTGAATGTGCTAGTTGTTGGTTTTCCATCTCCTTAGCATCACTAATATACAAAAGCTACAAAGAAAGATAGAAGGTAGAGTGTTATCTTCCTTTGATCTTGTTTCTTTTATAAAAAAGATTTGCTATTTTTTTTCTTAGTTTTGATGGAGGTTATTAATGAAAAGCTTCAGTTCTCTTTGTTGCATTTGTAAGATTCTTTGTTGGCTCCATTGTGCATTCACTAATATCATATCCATACCAATGAATAAGATATTTTAATCTATTTTGGCACCGCCTTGAATTTAAGACTTCTTCTACCTCAAACTCTTAATTATTATCCACTTCCATAGGAGGACGTGGCATTTATCTTCTTCCCAAGATATTCACTATCTTATATAATTCAAGAAGAGATATGTGAAATATGAGGTGGATCTTCATAGACTCTGGTAGATATAATTGATAAACAATAGAATTGACTTATTTATTAATAAGAAAAGGACTAAATCTATAATAGTCCAAAGTAGAAGATTTCTTAGGCCATATTTGGTTTTCTTGGATTATTTGAATTTTGGAGAAGAAATACAAGAAAGTTAGAAGAAGAGCTTTGGGTGATATGTGAATTGGAGCTTTGGAGACTATCTTAAAATACAATGACAATATTTGGATTATCATGGAGTATTATAAGGCTTTATAGATATGTTGGAGCATTGTGAAGTATCATAAGGTATTTATTGGAGCATTTCAAAGAACATTTTTGATCATTGTAGAACAAAATGGAAGATGTGTCATCAAGATTTTTGAATATGTCGAATATTATGGATGGATCAAATATTAGTGAGTTTTTTAAGGCTTTCTATATATTCATGGAGGAGCAACAAAGAATGCAAGCAATTGAAAAAGATATCACAAAGGCATTGCAAGGAGTCATCAACAAATTTGGAAGATTTGAAGGATGGAACATAACTAAGTTTTTGTAAGTTTATACATGTGAGATGGAGACATGCCAAATCCTTGAGGCAAAGATGATCTCAAGCTTACATTTGGCTATTGAACCTAGATTTCATAAACAAGTGAAGAAATTGCTTGGAGGAGGTGTAGAAACATGGTCAAAATTTCAAGAACTTTTGAAGAAAGAATTTATTGATGGAAATGAGGATAAAATTATCAAGCAAAAGGTTTTGGATTGGGTAGAGTTGCAATCAAGTAAGCATATGGATCTTTATGAATTCTTAGAAGAATTTGATAGGAGATTTTATCAACTCTCATCCTTGGAGAGACGATCATTGGGTGCTTTAAAGGTAGATTTATTTTTACATGGTCTTGATGATGCCTTGGAAGATGAGGTTTTCATGCTTCTTGAAGATGAGTCTACGGACAGTGATTATATTAATAATTAGGAGAAGTTGAAGGAAGTAGTGGTTGTTTTAGCAAGGCAACAAGAAGCAAAAGCTAAAGAAGTTTCAATATGGCCTAAGAAATCTTCTACTTTTACATAAAGAAATCCTAATGCCTATATCCTTTATTTTTCTAATCTACCTTGTTTTGTCTTATTTTTGGCCCTAAAAAGTAAATAGAAGCTATTTTTTCTAAAAGAGTAGCATTACTATTAAAAGTTTTATTACCTTCCTATCTTTTATCTATATTTTTCTACCTTTTCTTTTAACTTGGCTCTTCTATAATAAGATCCATATTATCATCTTTCACCATATAGTCGTGTTATAACATGACACCATCTTTCATCACCATGGATTACCTTGTGTCATCATTTTAGATTAGAATCCATGCTTCATGAGAAGTTTTTGGTAAGCCTTGTTCAAGCTGCTAGGCACATGAATTGCCATATCTATAGTCTTCTATCTCAAAAAAAATGGGCAAATAGAGCATATAAATCAGACTTTAGAAGATATTTTGTAGGCATTTATAGGAGTTCATCATAATGATTGAAATGAATACTTGACGCCTTTGGAATTTGCTTATAATGATAGTATTTAAGCAAGTACCAATCATTCACTATTTTTTCTTAATATCCAATTATACTAGCAACTCTCTATTGTCCCATCGACACCAAAAATTTGATAATAGAAGAATTTATACAACTTACAATGGTCTTACAAGAAGCACAACACTACTTCTTTACTACATAGAATTGATAGAAGTAGTATGCGGATAACCATCAACAATACAAGACCTTCTGAGAAGGTGATGAAGTATTACTCTCCAACACCAACTTGCCGCTTGCTACATCAATCCAAATCCATAAACTACCACCTCTTTGGCTTGAATCTTTTTGCATTTATGCAGTGATTTTTGATGTCGCATATCGCCTTGAGCTTTGGCTACATATTTGGGTCTATCTAGTTTTCTATATTTTGTAATTGAAGGAATTTCATACCGAGCCAAAGTACTTTTTGGACCAACATCAATCACTACCACAACTTGTTGTAGTTGATGATGGATAAAAATATGAAGTGGAGAGGATTTTAGAAGCATCGCTACCTTTGTTGTGGTAGCGGATGTCCATAACTTTAGTACAAAGTTCTTTAAAAAGGTTATCCCATTCACAATGTAATGTGGGAACCTGTACAAAATCTTATTCATTACTAAGAGATAATTTGAAGATATCATCAAGAGTGAAACAAAGATGTTTCATATTAGTGGAGGGCAATTAATTGTAATAGGATATAGATAAGATAATTGTATAGATAGTTACAACCATCGAAGTTTTTAGAATTAGAATTAGGTTAGTAGACCATACAGGATCTATCAAGAAACATTCTTGAAAGAATTTAGGATGGTTATTTAAATAGTATCTACCTTAAAACCTTCTAAAAAAGACTTAAGGCAATTATCTAGGTAAAATCCACTTCTTATGAATATTTTAGAAAGTCTAAGATAATAAAACAAGGTATAAATAGGACTAGCCAAGGCCTTTTGGAGCAACTGGTTAGGTATGACTTTAGACCCTTTCTTATAGTAAAGTTTGGTTTTGCGTTCTTTTTATCAATTCACTTCTATTTTATTTTTATTTCTTTAATTTGTCTTTTATATCTTATTTTGTTTAATTCCATTTAGTTTTTTTTTGGTTTTTTTATCCTATTTTGTGATAATTTTTTATATTGCTATAGAATAGAAAGATCTTGAATTTTTGAGATAGTCTGGTCTTATTTCAATCATTCTTTGTTGATCAAAAGATACATCTCTTTCTTTTAATATTAGATAAGAATGTTTAAAAAGAACGTTCAACAAACCTTATTGTTTTTTGGATAGATAAGTGAACTTGAAATCAAATCTTAATAAGGACATCCTTCAATGACTATGACAATAATTCAAAACATATTTTGACATGAAAGACTTGAGATTCTTGTGATTTGTATACACAGTGATTGGATTCAAGCCATCTTCTAAATAATGATGTTATTTTTGAAATGAATCCATAATTACAAAGAGCTCTTTATTGTCGATCACATAATTAATTTTGGCTATTAAAATTTTTTTGGAATAAAAAATTATTGAATGGAATTTATCATTTGCTTGTCAAAAACATGAATCTTAAAGAAAGAAAATCCTCAACACACTCTTGTATCATTGAAAGGAACTAGAAAGTCAATCAAAGATGATATAATATTGAACAAGAATACTTATTGCCAAAAACAACAAGACTAAAAAGTCTTGAAATAAGACTAAAGACTAAAAAGCCATTGATAAGAGTGAAGAAGGCTTCACTCTTGCTTCTATATATACTCTTAACTAGGAGCCACGTGAATACGTCTTATAGGACCTCCAAAACATATCTTAATTTACAAAGTAAGTATTCTATATGTGTGCCACATAATTAACTTATTTTACAAGCTACTAACATATGATTGACTTGTTGATCAAATTTCTAACGTATCAATCAACTATAAATACATATAAAATCAAGCAACATCTATAAAGCTCTTAAGACGCTTCTCTAAAAGGTCTTATAAAATTAACCTACTTTTATTTATTTTTATTTATTCCTATATAATCATATAACTATTTACTAGAATATCTATGTATATCTATTACATTCCTTCTATTTGTGATATTACTATGTTCAAAGCAAAGTTTGATGCATTTGTTTCCATAAAAAATGCCTTCAAAAAGTCAATATGATTCAAGAATAGTGTAGAAATAAATTCTTTTTTTTAAAGCATCAAACAATATTTCAGCTTTTTTATTCCACTTAAGTTTCTCTTTATAAATCAAACATGTAAATGGAGGTGCAGCTTGAGAAAAATTCTTGAAAAAGATTTGATAGTAATTGACAAAATCTAAAAAATATTGCATGTTTCCCACTAATTTTAAAATCTTCTAATCTATGATAATTTGGACTTTTTTTGGATCCATTATTGGCTTTTTATTAGAAATAATGTATCCTATGAAGTTAATTTGAATAGTATAGAATATACACTTTTCTAACTTAGCACATAATCCTGCATCTCTAAGTTTTTGTAACACATGACAAATATGAACTACATGCTCTTTTGTAATTTTAGAGTAGATTAGATGTCGTCCAAATAATAGACAACTAAATCATCAAAAAACTAACAAAAGACATAATTCATTACATGTTAAAAAGTAGCTACTATATTTGTGAGTCCAAAAGGCATGATATTATATTCAAAATACCCATATCTAGTTGAAATGCAATTTTCTATTCATCTCTTTGCTTAATGCATACCAGATTATATGCTCTTTATAGTTTTATTATATTTAATTTTTTCTTTGAATCAGTTGATCACGAAGTCTTAAAATCAAAGAAAGAAGATACCTATTTTTTATGGTGTTATGTGATGGACATACTCATGTAAGCCAATAATTACATATATAAATAGGTAGAAGTAAGTAAAAGTAGGTAAAAATAAGTTAATTCTATAGTATTTGATATAAAAGCTTCTTAGAAGCCTCATAGATGCTGCTTTGACTTCATAGGTGTCTTTAATTGACTTTTTGGATTAGAAACGTGGTCAACAAATTGGCCATGTGCCACACATGTTGTCAGCTTCAAGACCAAGCTAACTATATCGCCCACACGTAGAAAAACTTGCCTTGTAAGTCAAGACATATATCCTACAAAATCAACACATATTAGAGGTCCTATAGAACGTCGCCACGTAGCCCCTAGTTAGATAGTATATATAGAGACAAGAGTGAAGCCTTCTTCACTCTTGTCAACTCCTTTCTTGCTTCTAGTCTAGTTTCAAGGGTTTCTAATTTTCTTGTCTTTTGGCAATAGCCATTCCAATTTTTCTTTCAATATACATACTTGTTTATTTATATTTTGTTACCTTTCTTTGAGTGAAGGCTCACGTATCTGAATTTCTTTTTCATCAAGTTCTTGCCTTTGACAGATTGACAAGAGTACACTTATAATTTCAAAGCATTTTCTTTTCTTGATTAAGAATGAATTACTCCTTTTTCTTGATAAGACATAAGTGTATTAAGAGTTGCGGATTACCCTCTTTTAAATTGATATTGTTTTTAGTATTTTCTTTGTTCTCAAGTCCTTTTTCTTACTTGTCTTGAGCAATATTAGATATTTTTTTTCTAGGTGTTACTATGGCAGAGCTTATTGAATTGAAGAGTGCAATGACACAAATGCAAGAACAACTGAGGTAATTAATGCTTAAGATGCATCAACTTAATTCACCACGAGAAAGAGGAACACGAATAACAGAAAGTGGAGATGTAGAGATGGTCAGAGCTGCCTCAACATCTACATCAAATCATGCTCTTTCTTCTATGGTGGAACATCATTCAAATGCTAAAGAACCAAGAATTATCTTATCTGAGAAATTTGATGGTACAAGATCAAAGTTTCATGGATTCATCAATCAAGTATAATTGGCAATCGAACTTCAACTCCAAAGCTATCCAACTCCAAGATCACAAGTCAGGTTTATTGGAACACTACTTTTTGATTCTTCATTATCATGGTTTTTATCTTTTTTTGAACGACAAGATCCAATATTGGATAATTTAAAAGCTTTCTTGGTGGAATTTTGATCTATGTATAGAGAACATGATGCAGTTTGTATTGCAACAAATAAGATCAGTATCTTGTGACAAAGAAATCAATCTGTAAGAACATATGCTTCACAATTTTGACAACTTGTGATTGATACTAAATGGGATGATGCTGCACTCATTAGCCAATTTCTTTATAGACTACAATATGAGGTAAAAAAATTGATGCTCAATTTATCCGATCTTCAAACATTGAATCAAGCAATTAATTTTGCTCTAAAATGTGACAATCGACTTTTTGAATTTCGATTTGAGAGTCACATAAATAGGCCTCAACATTATTACAATTCAATGGCAATACCTACATCTTCTCAACACATATCTTCAGAAGTAAAAGATATGTAAATCAATGCAATACGTTTCAAACCTCTTACTGAATAAAAAAAGATTTGTCGTCATTAAAAAAGATTATGTTTATATTGTGGAGAATCAAAATACACTGCTCAACATTGTCCAAAGAAATAACGCAACCACAAAATGAAGAGTATGGCGATCAAAGAAGACAATATGTCAGAAAACAAGTTTGTCTAGTTATAATAGGCACTGTGCGGCTGGAACCTTGCACAACATCTAGTAAAGGTCCTTTTTCTCTTCTCAGAACCTTCTCCTTGTTTTACATCAAATGTTATTTTAGTACCTAAATATTGCAAAGCCTCTGCCTTCTTAGATTCAAGAGCCTCAACGTGTTTCTTAGATGAAGAATTTACTAAAAGACATCGCATATCTTTAGTAAAGAAAACTAAACTTGTTCATGTAGAAATCATAGATGGTTGTCTATTATCTTCTGGAGATATTATTCACGAAACTCTTCCTATAGAAGTAATAATCAATGGTCATAATAGCTTTGTAATATTTAATATCATTAGATCTCCCTCTAATCCACTCATTTTAGATTTATCGTGGTTAAAAAAATACAACCTTCAAATAGATTGAATTTCTCAAACTCTTACTTTCTCTAAAAGTATAACTAACAGTGTAGTTAATCAAGTAGAGAATCATAAGTCTAGTTCAATTAAACCTATGTTTATAGGTTTAAAAGCTTTTTTGCATGCTGCTATGAAAGAATCACCATATATTATTTATGCTACACCCGTTTCTAATGGTACAAAGACTTCATGTGGCATTCCAAGCCAATATCAAGAATTTCAAGATGTATTTGAAAAAAAGAATGTGGATACACTCTCGGAACATCATCCCTATGATTGCTCAATTGACCTTCAAGAAGGAGCATAATCGCCATTTGGACCAATCTACAGTTTATGACAAAATGAGTTGATTGAACTCAAGGAATATATTGAAGAAAATCTAGCCAAGAATTTTATACGCCATTTTAAATCTCCGACAAGAGCTCCAATTCTATTTGTGAAGAAAAAAGATGGATCATTGTGGATGTGTGTTGATTATCAAGGACTCAATAAGATTACCATCAAGAATAAGTATCCACTACCTTTAATATCTGGACTTCTTGATCAGTTGAATCAAGCTAAGATCTATACTTAAATAGATCTCCGGGGAGTATATAATCTAGTACGCATCAAAGAAGGAGATGAATGGAAGACTGCGTTTCAAACTAGGTATGGATATTTTGAATACAACGTCATGCCTTTTGGACTTACAAATACACCAGTAGCTTTTCAACATCTAATGAATGATGTTTTTTGAGAGTTTTTGGACGATTTTGTAGTTTGTTATATAGACGACATCTTGATCTATTCTAAGAATCCAGAAGAACATGAACCTCATGTTCATCATGTGTTACAAAAATTAAGACATGCGGGACTCTATGCCAAGATAGAAAAGTATGTATTCTATACTACTCAAGTCAATTTCTTAGGTTACATCATTTCAAATGATGGACTTATGATGGATCTTAAGAAAGTTTAAATTATTATGGATTGGAAGATCCCAAAAATGGTAAGAGATGTCCAATGCTTTTTGGGATTTGTCAACTACTATCGATTCTTCATCAAAGACTTCTCTCGAGTTGCAACTCCACTTACACGTTTGACATGTAAAGTCAAACTCCAATGGTATCAAGAAGTGGAAGTTGCTTTTGAATCTTTGAAGACAGTGTCTATTTCTGCACCAATCTTATATCATGTTGATTTTTCCAAAGCATTCTTTATGAAAATAGATGCATCAGACTTTGTTCTTGGTGCGGTTTTGTGACAAATGGGAACAGATGACAAACTTCATCTAGTAGCCTTTCATTCAAAAAAATTCTCAGTAGCAAAAATCAATTATGAAATCCACGATAAAGAACTTCTTCTAATTGTGGATTTTTTTCAAGAATGGCATCATTATCTAGAAGGCGCTTCTAGTCCAGTCACCGTATATATGGATTACAAGAACCTCGAATATTTCATGTCAGCTTGTATATTAAATCATCGTCAAGCTCGTTGGAGCATGTCTTTATTAAGATTCGAGTTTATCATCACTTATCGACCAGAAAAACAATAAGGTTTGTTCGATGCCTTGTCTAGACATTCTTATCTTGCACCAAAAGAAGGAGATGCAGCTTTTGAGCAACAAAGAATGGTTCTCTTGAAGCTGGAGCAATTTCATCTTCGAGCAATAAAATCAACATAGATTGTTGATTTAACTTTTCTCAAGCAAGTCCACTTAAGTATGTCTTTAGGCTCTCTTATTCATGATATCAAAAATAATTCTTCTAAATCTCATGATCCTTCTAAATTCGAGTTCAAGATCAACTTACTCTATTTCAAAGGATGCCTATATGTTCCAAAAGAAGAAGAACATTTACGTATTCTTCAAGCTTGTCACGACTTTCCAGTAGTAAGACATTTTGGATACAATAAGACTTTAGAGCTGATATCTAGGGATTTTTGGTGGCCTCAAATGTAGAAGGCAATCAAAAATTTTATACAATCATGTGATGTTTTTTCAAGATCAAAAACTCCTCGTCATTGACCTTTTGGACTTCTTCACCCATTATCCATTCCAAAACAACCATGGTCTTCTGTTTCTATGGACTTCATCACAGATCTTCCAATCTCAGGTTCTTATGACTCTATATTTGTGATAGTAGATCGCTTCACGAAAATGGCACATTTTGTGCTATGTACAAAATCTATTACGGGTGAAAAAATAGCTAAGCTTTTTATTGATAATATCTATCGCTATTATGGTTTATCAAAGGATATTATATCGGATAGGGGAACTCAATTTGTGTCAAGATTTTGGAGAACCCTTTTTAAGATTTTAAAAGTAGATATTAAACTTTTTTTTGGCTTTTCATCCTCAAACTGACGGACAGACAGAGCGCGTAAATCAAGTCTTGGAGTAATACTTAAGATGTACTATCAACTATCAACAAGATGATTGGACAACTCTTCTGCCATTGACAAAGTTTGTTTATAATAATATGGTACATTCTTCTATCCAACAAACACCTTTCTTTGCCAATTATGGTTATCATCCAAGACTTCAGACATTTGATTTCTCAAAATTTGATAATCGTGCAGCAGAAGATATAATAAATCAGTTGTCAGAGTTACATGCAACAATGAAGGCACAATTAAAAGAAACTCAAGAACGACAAAAGATAAATGTGGATGTATATAGAAAGGAACAACCACAATTCAACATAGGTGATAAGGTATGGATACTTTGTCACAATATTAAGACTACTCATCCTTGTGATAAATTGGACTATCATAGGCTTGAATCTTTTCCTATTTTTGAACAAAATAATCCAATTTCATATCGATTATACCTACTAGAGTCAATGAAGGTCCATCCTATATTCCACATGTCTCTTTTTGAACCATATAAGACAGTAGATATACAAGGAAGAAGACAAATTCCACCTCCTCTTACAGAAGTGGACAATAATGAAGAGTTTGAAGTAGAAGAAGTCTTAGATTCAAGGCGGTGCCAAATTAAATTGGAGTATCTTGTCCATTAGCACGGATATGATATTAGTGAATACACATGGGAGCTAGTAAAGAATCTTGCAAATGCAGCAAAGGCGATAGAGGCTTTTCATCGACGACATCTATCAAAATTAAGATGAAAACTTTTTTTATAAAAGAAACAAGATCTAAGTAAGATAACATTCTACTTTCAATCCTTGTTTGTAGCTTCTTTGTAGTTGTGACACTCTTGAGATGGAGAACCAACAACTAGTGGATTTGATTCAAGAGACTTCATTTGCTGACCTGTCAGACGAGACATTACGATTGTTACAACCTTCAAGACAATGCAATCGAGATGAAGATCTTCAAGAACAACATACTCTTCCTCGAATAAATGGTGAGATATAATGCATTTGGTATCACAACCTTAGAAGGAGCTCCTGATGTTTGGTGATTTTACTAGAGGTAGGAACAACTCCTGATGGTGTTCCAAATATTTTATTCGAAGGAAGTTTTGAAGGCCTCAACAATGATCAGATAATTGGATGGTCTTCCCACCAAGATATGGGATACTACCGATAGTTGAGAGGTCCTATCAATCATCTTTGAAGAGAACAAAGATTAGAGTATGTGGCAAATACAATTTGATGCATCATAGATTTTCTCAACATATGATGACCGCTCCTCGTAGAACTTGTCCCTAGAAGGGGGGGTAATGTCACGGACATACTCATGTAAGCCAATAATTATATATATAAATAGGTAGAAGTAAGAAAAAGTAAGTAAAAATAAGTTAATTTTATAGTATTTGATATGAAAGCTTCCTAGAAGCTTCATAGATGCTGCTTTGACTTCATAGGTGTCTTTAATTGATTTTTTGGATTAGAAACGTGGTCAACAAGTTGGCCATGTACCACACATGTTGTTAGCTTCAAGACCAAGTTAACTATGTGGTCCACACGTAGAAAAACTTGCCTTGTAAGTCAAGGCATGTATCCTACAAAGTCAACACATATTGGAGGTCTTATAGAACGTTGCCACGTAGCCCCTAGTTAGATAGTATATATAGAGACAAGAGTGAAGCCTTCTTCACTCTTGTCAACTCCTTTCTTGCTTCCAGTCTAGTTTCAAGGGTTTCTAATTTTCTTATCTTTTGGCAATAGCCATTCCAGTTTCTCTTTCAATATATATATTTTTTTATTTATATTTTGTTACCTTTCTTTGAGTGAAGGCTCACTTATCTAAATTGCTTTTTCATCAAGTTATTGTCCTTGATATGTTATTGTTGAGTCCTTGATAATCTATACATATTTATAGAGATCTATCTTTTTTCTTTATAAATAAGATAGAAACCTCGGTTGGAGATTTAAAATGACAAATAAAATTCTTATCCAAATTTTCATCAATATATTCTTTGAGTGCTACTAACTCGTTTTATGATAGGTTATAGATTAGTCCAAATGGTGGTTGAGCTTCTTTATAAAGAATAATAGAACAATCATAAGGATGATGCTCTAGAAGAATATCTACATTTTTTTTTTTCAAAAACCTCTTAAAAATCTTGATACTCACTAGGAATACTACTTGATGTCTTTTTGCCATTAAAAATAGGCATGGCATATAAAGCAAAAGATAATCCGTCTTTTGTAGCATGCATAAAAGCTCTTGTATCTATTAATAAGGATTTAGATATACTAGACTTATATATTTTTACTTGACTAATAAGATTTTGGATTAAACTATCAAAAAAATTAAGGTTACAAGAAATCCAATCTATTTGAGGATTATACTTTTCTAACTAGGATAATCTAAAAGTAACCAAATTGGATGGAGATCTTATTATATTAAATATTATTATGCTATTATGATCTCTAATTGCTACATTTAAAAGAATAGTTTCATGTACAACATCACCAAAAGATAGTGAACAACTATCTATGGCTTCTATATGTACAGGTTTAGTTTTTTGACAAATAATATCTCTTATTTTTTGACAAAATCTTTATCTATAAAATAGGCTAAGGCTCTTGAATCTAATAAAGCTGAGACTTTGTGATTTTTTTTTCCTAAATAAAATTCTATTATAAAATAAGGTGAAGGAGTTGAGGAGAGATTAGGACCTTTACTAGGAATTATAAAAGATTTTAGCCACACTGTGTCATGGTAGAGAGAATTTGCCTTAAGAAAGCATTGGGCTTTTGGCTATCACTAAATACTAAACTAAGCCTCTAGATAATGAAAACACCAAGTTTATATATAAAATTATTCCTATATGAGCAATTATATCAATACATAATTCTTAAGTATCAAAGATCACCAAAAATGTCATAAAAATATTATTAAAAACCTGTATATCTTGAAGGTAAATTCTTCTAAAACTTCAACAGCTCATATCTCACAATCGGCCCATTTAAACAAATCCAAATTTTGCATGAAGTACTAATGTATTTTGAACAACTACTACAACAAATTTCAATAGTAAATTCATAACAAATCTTAAGATATTGTCAAAACTCTAACAGTAGCTTCAAATCCTTACTTACATATACTCATGTACAAATTTCTTCATATCTCACAAATTAAGTATTCAAATACCATAATTTTTTCATATATAGATTTTTAGCTCAATAACACATATTTTTGAAAAACTTTAGCTAAAAATTCATCCAAAAACTCAAGATAGGACTCCAACCATTACTATCAACAAAACAACTCACTTATTACCTCTAAATTACATGTTTTGTTTTCAATGCTCTATAACTTCTTCATACTAACTCTAAATGCAGAAATTCCTTCACAAAAGATATAGATTTTAAAATTTCTCTTATAGTCGCATCTCTTGATTTCCATAATCTATCATTAAGCTCTTCATATCTCCAAAATAGCAATAGTATATCTTAAATAGACATCTTAACTTCAAACAGCTATAATTTCATCACTCTAATTCCAAATCATCTAAAATTTGTACACAAATTGTAGTCCAAATCCTAAAACTTAAATTTTCTCTTCTTATTTTCAAATTTCTCTTTTGAAGTTGCCAAAATCCTTGTTATGATCTCAGATAGCCTACTGAATGTCTAGTGGATATGGCCTTCGACCAATAGGGATAAAAATCTTTACCTTTTGCCTTCATCCAACCATGCTTTGGTTTTATCACTCCTCATAAGCCTCCTAGTAGTTTAGAATTTTATCCTTAGGCTTCCAATTTCTCTTAAATGTTTATACTAAACATCTAAATTTTATATAATTTAAATACTATAACAAAAATAGATAAAATTTAAAATAAATTTTCTTATATCTACTCTCTTTAAATTAATTTATTAACCATTCTAATATACATCAAGACTTATAAACATAAAATATGTTATAATTAATTTTTACATACTATAAGCATTTACAATATGACTACGATTGCTATTATAGCAAAAAAAAATTGTATCTAAACACATTATCTTCTTTGATAACCATGCTTCCCATTTTGTGGTTGCATTATTCTTTGGATAATATTGAGTAGTATTTTTAGCTTCTCCATAATATAAGCATAAGCATTTTTGACATTATCAAGTTTTTTCTAGCTCCATGAGGGATTTAAAATATATTGTATCATTTTGCATTGGTTCTGGCCTTGATAAATATATTTCTAAAAACTTGGAAACTGCCATCATTATTTGATTTGTTCTTTTTCAGCTAAGTCTTTGTTCTTGATATCTTCCAAATAATCAATTTTCATATGCAATGGCTTGAACAATAAATTATTTCAAAGATTTTGCCTTTGGCATTATTAGTGATAAATCTTTGACATTATCCTTCAACCTACATCAAAATTGATTGATAAAGGCTTTGTCATTCTAGTCCACATCGCAAGCAAGGTTTGGAATTAAGCAACACATATGGTGGTTAATCGTGATCCTTGCCACAAAGATAAGAGCTTCATCTTTATTATTTTTTTTCTATCATTTTTTCTAAATATAGCCATAAATACTTCTAGAAATGAATTCAAATCATAAAAGAGTTGTGAATTCTTTTCTATTAAAGGTACAAACCAAAAGAAAGAACTTCCTAATAGAAATGCTGCTATGAATCTAACTTGAATAAATCTATTGAAATATTGGAAGGCATGCACCTTAGATAGATCTTAACTTATTGCAAAAATCCTCAAAATTTTGATCTAGTTCCATCAAACTTTTTAAGCATAGTAATCCTTCTCCACGTTATATTTATAGAAAAAAAAAATCCTTGAATTTGGTTGTAAAGTGGACTAAGTTTCTAACCTACTAATCAATTACAAATAGATTTAGAGACTTACTTCCTTCAATTGCACAACTTCTTATCACAGACTCTAAATTTCTTCCATAGGCATAGGAATAATACTGCTATGATTCAAATTGGAAATATATGAGATTTCTATTCTTAAAGCTCATAAAGATTTACAATAGTTACAAATATATTCTCACTTCCATTGAGTGTAGCATCCATAATCTTTTCTTCCATAGACAACTCAAAAAAGTTCAAGAAGTTGAATTAGAAGAAGATAATCTCCAACCTCTAATATCAAATGAAAATTTCTACAAAGTAGGATAATCTACTTTCTTTAGGAGAAAGATCTATGTTAAAAAAAATATTTTTTATTTAAAGGTGGATAGTCTACAATCTTCAAAATTCAATAATAAAAATAAGTTAATTCATTCAATTCTAGAATAAGATAGAAATAGTAAGTTAGTACTCTGCTTAAACTATCAAGGATATAAATCTCAAAAATAGAAATCTTCAATACACTCTTGTGACATTGAAAAGAACTAAAAAGTCACTTAAAGATGATATATTATTGAATTAAAATGGCTATTGCCAAAAATAAGAAGACTAGAAAGTCTAAAAATAAGACTAAAGACTAAAAAGGCATTCATAAGAGTGAAGAAGGCTTCACTCTTACCTCCATATATACTCTTAATTAGGAGCTATATGGCAATTTTCTATAAGACCTCTATAACGTGTTGACTTTGCAAGACACATATCGTAACTTACAAGACAAGTTTTTTATATAAAGGCCACATAATTAGCTTATTCTATAAGCTATTAACTTGTGATTAATTTTTTGACCAAGTTTCTAATCTATCAATCAACTACAAACACATATAAAGTCAAAGAAGTATTTATGAAGCTTCTAAAAAGCTTTTCTAAAAGATAATATAAAATTAATCTATTTTTATTTACTTTTACATAATTTTATTTTATTATATAGATATTTACTAGAGTACATATGTATATCCATGATAGGTATAATAATACAAAAAATTCACATGTATTTTTATAAAAAATTTTATAATATACAAATATCAATAAAAGAGGAGGCAAAATATACCAAAAAGTACTAAAAAATGTAGTATTTATTATGAATATATATTTATTTAAATATATACTTATATGATTAATTAGTATGTAAAAATTAATTAATTTTATATTATCTTTTATAGAAGCTTCTAAAAAGCTTTATAAATATTGCTTTGATTTTATACTTCTTTGTTGTTGATTAGTAGGTTAGAAATTAGTCAATAAATTAGTCACATTTCACATGTATTGATAGCTTATAGAACAAGCTAACTATATAGTGTACATATAAAAAACTTGTCTTATAAATTAAAATATGTATCTTGTAAAGTCAATTGATATTGAAAGTCCTATAGAATATTGCCATATAGCTCCTAATTAAATAGTATGTATAAAGTTAACAATAAAGTATTTTTTATTCTTGTCAATGCCTTTTTTATACTTAATCTAGTTTCAAAAGTCTATTCTCTTCTTTTCTTTGATAATAGTTATTATAATTTAAAATATATACCATTTTTAGTGATTATCTAATTTTTTTGAGTGACACAAGAGTATATTGATCTTTTACTTCTCTGAAATTTATGTCCTTGATAGTTTGATAAGAGTGTTAATTCATTATTTTTGTCTTGTTTTAGAAGTGAATGGATCATTTTATTTCTATTGTTGTGTTTTAAAGGTTGTAGATTATCTACCTTTAAGCATACAATTTAGTTTTCCAACATTGATTTTTTCTTTAAAGAAAGTAAATCACCCTTCTTTATAGAAATTATTATTTGGCATTAGAAGTTGCAAATTTCGTTCCTCTAATTTGACTTGTAGATTTATTAAATTTTTTGAAATAAAAAAAAAATCATAAATGATATATTTGAAAAAAATAAGAATAAGTTTGCAACTATTGCAAATCTTTACAAGCTTGTCAATATTGTTAGAATAGAAATTTCATCTATTACAAGTATCAACTATAGAAAGAATATTCTTATACCTATGGAAGAAGTCCAAAGTCTATATCAAAAAGCAATTGAAGGAAGCAAGTAGATTCACCTCACAACCAAATTAAAAAAGCCTCACTTTTACAAGCACAAAAGATGCAAGGATTAGTATGCCAAAGAAGTTTGATAAAACAAGATCTAAGTTTTGAGGGTTTTTACAACAAATAAAGCCCTATCTAAGGTTGCATCTTTTTCAATATCTTCATGGATTTACTCAAGTTGGATTCATATAAATATTTTACTTTGAAAGTATTCTTTCTTGGTTTGTATCTTTGATAAAAAAAAAGATTCATGACTACTCTATGATTTGAATTCATACTTGGAAATTTTTATGGCTATATTTAAAAAAAGTAATTGAAAAAAAATAATAGAGATCAAGTTTATTAGAGCCTATATAAATTGATAGAATATGTTTTAAATTTCTTACTAAGTAAGAAAAGACTTATTGTCATTAAGAAGGTTTGTGCCTATATTGTAGAGAATCAAAGTACACTGCCTAATATTATCCAAAGTAATGCAATCACAAAATGATAAGCATGATTTCCAAAGAGGGTGATGTGTTGAAAAACAAATTTTTCCAACTACATTAAGAATTGTACGGCTAAAATCTTGCATAACAACTAACAATAGTCTTATATTCTTTTCAAATATTTTATTTTGTTTCATAATAGAAATTTTTTGAGGATAAAAAAAATTATAAAGTCTAAGCCTTATTAGATTTAGGAACTTCAATATTTTTTATAGACAAAGACTTTGCCAAAAAATAAGAAATGTCCTTAGTTAAAAAAACCAAATTTGTGCCTGTAAAAATAATAGATGATCATTTATTGCCTTTTGTAGATGTTAAATATAAAACCTTTTTTTTTGGATGTAGTAACTAGTGGTCATAACAAATTAATAATATTTAATGTAATTAGATCTCTTTTTAATTTAATTATTTTAAAATTATTGAGGCTAAAAAAATATAACTATCAAATAGATTAGATTTCTTATAACCTTAATTTTTTTATATTTCAGTCTAAGATTCTCCTAGACAAGAAAAAATCCATAAAATCAATATATTCAAATTATTATAGATAAATACAAAAGCTTTCATATATGATGCAAAAATAGAATAACTTTTATTATATATGCTACTCCTTTTTTCAATGAAAAAAAGACTTCAAGTGGTATTTTAAGCAAATATTAAGACATTTTTGAAAAAAAAAATGCAAATATTCTTTTAAAACATTGTTTCTATATTTATTCCATCAATCTTTAAGAAAGAGCTCAATCACCATTTAGACCAATCTATAGCCTATTACAAAAAAAATTAACTATATTCAAGGAATACATTAATGAAAGTTTGGCTTAGAATTTCATGTGCTATTATAAATCTCTAATAAGGATTTCTATCTTATTTGTAAAGAAAAAAGACAGATTTTTGCAAATGTGTGTGGACTATCAAAGACTCAATAAGATCACCATCAAGAATAGGTATCTTCTACTTTTAATTTTAAGACTTCTTGATCAATTAAATCAAGTGAAGATCTATACCAAAATAGATCTACAAGGAGTATACAACTTAATATGCATTAAAGAAAGAGATGAATAAAAAACTATGTTTCAAACGATGTATAGATATTTTGAATGTAATGTCATGCCTTTTAGACTCACAAATGTATTAGCTAATTTTCAACATCTAATATATGGTATCTTTTGTGAGTTTCTTGATGATTTTGTCATGTATTATTTAGACAATATCTTAATTTACTTAAAGAATATAAAAGAGTATGAAGTTCATATTTGTTATATATTACAAAAACTAAAAGATGTAATATTATAGGTCAAGATGAAATAGTATATATTTTATATTTCTCAAGTTGACTTCTTAGGATACATCCTTTCAAATGATGGTTTTATGATAGAACTTAAAAAGCTCTAAACTATCAAGGATTGAAAGATGTAAAAATAAATTAGAGATATATAATATTTTTTGAGATTTATCAACTATTATCAAATATTCATCAAGAATTTTTTTTAAGTTATGGCTCTTCTTACATATCTGACATATGAAGACAAACTTAAGTAGAACAAAGATATTGAAGCATGTTTTGAAGCCTTAAAAACAACATTTATTTTTATATCAATCTTGTATAGCATTGACTTCTTCAAGGTATTCTTTGTAGAAACACATACATCAGACTTTGTTATGCATGTAATTTTGTCACAAATGGAAACAAATGACAAGCTCCACCTATTAACTTTATATTTTAAGAAATATTCAATAATCAAGATTAACTACAAGATCTATAATAAAGAGCTTCTTGTAAACATGGATTCATTTTAAAAATAAAATCATTATCTAAAAGATACCTTGAGTCTAGCCATTGAGTATACGGATTACAAGAACCTTAAGTATTTCATCTCTATAGATATTTTGAATTATGTCCAAGCCTATTGGAGCATATTCTTATCAAAACTTAATTTCAAATTTACTTATTAATCCAATGAATAAGAAGGTTTATTAGACATCTTTTTTAGCTATTTTTATCTTGTATCAAAAGAAAAAAATATAAATTTTGATCAATAAAGCATGATTCTCTTGAAGCCAAAGCATTTTCTTCTTTGAGCAATCAAAGCAATAGTGACTGTTGATTCAATTTTTTTCAAGCAAGTTCAATTGAGTATATCTTTTGATTATCTTATTCATGATATTAAAAAATAATTCTTTTAAGTCTCACGATTCTTCTAGATTAAAGTTCAAGAATAATCTATTCTATTTTGAGGAATGATTATATATTCTAGAAGGCAAAGCATGATTATGTATTCTCCAAACTTGTTAGAATTTTCTAGCAATCAAATATTTTGGATACACTAAGACTTTAAAGCTAATATTGAGAGATTTTTGATGGCTTCAAATGTAGAAGGCAATTAAAAATTTGTACAATCATGTGATATTTTTTCAATATCCGAAATTCCTTAACATTGATTTTATAGACTTTTTCAATCATTATCTATTTAAGAGCAACTATTGTCTTTGTTTCTATGGATTCTATTATAGATCTTTTAGTCTCAAGTTTGCATGATTCTATATTTATGATAATAGATTGATTTATCAAGATGGTACATTTTGTACCATATTCAAAATCTATTAGAAGTGAAGAAATAGGTAAGCTTTTTCTTGACAACATCTATTGCTATCATGGATTACCAAGGATATTATATTAGATAGAAAATTTAATTTTTATTAAGATTTTATGAGAATCTTTTTTAAGATTCTGAAAATAAATATAAAATTTTACTTGGTTTTTTATCCTCAAATTGATAGACGAATGAAGCACATAAATTAAATTTTTGAGTAATATTTAAGATATACCATCAACTACCAAAATTCAATTGGACAACTCTTTTACAATTAATAGAGTTTGCTTAAAATAATATGGTATATTCTTTTATTCAATAAAAATCTTTATTTACTAATTATAGTTATCATCTAAAATTTGATGTTTTTAACTTTTCAAATGTTAATTATCTTGTAGCAAAAAATTTAGCATATTATTTATTTAAGCTACATATAATAATAAAGGCACATTTAAAAAATGCTCAAGAATAACAAAAGACCAACATAGATGTCTATTGTAAGGAGTAACCTCAATTCTACATTGGTAACAAGGTATGGTTAGTTTGTTATAATATTAAGACTAATTTTCCTTGCAATAAGTAGATAAAAGTAGGTTAATTTAAAAATATCTGGTAGTAAAGTTTCATAGACATGCTTTCATCTTTATATATATCTATAAGTGATTAATAGATTAGAAATTTGACCAACAAGTTAGCCACGTATCATATGTATTTATAACTTATCATACATGCTAATAATATGGCACACTTATAGAAAACTTGCCTTGTAAGTTAAGACATATGTCTTACAAATTAGACATGTGTTGGAGGTTTTATAGAACTTTGCCTTGTAACTCTTAGGTAGATAGTATATATAGAGGTGAGAGTGAAGTCTTCTTCACTCTTCTCAATTCTTTTTTTGCTTCTAGTCTAATTTCAAGAATCTCTAATTTTCTAGTCTTTGCCAATAGCTATTTCAGTTTCTTATTAAATATATTTTCTTTCTTATTTCTAGTTTTTCATCTCTCTTAGAATTCATCTCTCACTTTTTTACATATTTTCTTTGAGTTTTTGTCTTTGACAATAGTTTGGTGATTTGTAGAAGTTTTATTTTATTTTTTATATTTTATATTATATGTCATTTTTATTGTCAAAGTCACTTTAGTTGTTATCTTTTCTTAAATGAAATTTATCATCTTTAGATTATTAATTTTTGAATTCCATGATCATAAAAATATCTTAACTTGTCCAAATTCTTTATTAAGATGAATATTGATTTGGTGTATTTAGTTTCTTTAGAATCTAATTTATAAATTAAAATTTCTTAGATATAACACTTAACAAATCAAATCTAAAAAAGAACAAAACAACAAAACAACAAAAAAAAATGTAAAATTTGTATCACAATACAACATATGTTTAAAAACACATATTTATTTATAACACTTATTTTGTAGAATCGAAACAGACTCATTTAGTGCTTTTGCGGAGGCACATCATAAACCTTTTTCAATCTCTCTATATCTATTCCTAAATCAATCACTTTCTCTATGTGAATAAATCCCCACACTCAACCTGCAAATGAATATCCATTCACAGTGATATTGTACAGCCAACAAGTGAATGGCCATGACCTAATTCATCATCTCTCCTGTTACACCACTGGCAAAGACCAAGAGTGGACTAGTAATTGTGAGGTTTGATAATTGAAAATAAAAGATTAGCGGTTGAGCCATGTCACCAGCTACGTGTGTAAAGAAAACAGCTTTGTAATGCAACGACAATGAGCCCTAATTTTTAATTTCGGTTACAATGGGGACTTGTTGTCCTCGGACTATAGTTGTCAGCACTCATCACTCTCTTTCGATCACAGCTACTTTTGCACTTTCGAGTCACCATGATTCGTCCATCTGTGGGTCGTCGTCGTCTGAGTTTTGCTCTTGTTTTTGCTCTTCTCTTGACATCTCTCTTCCTCGTCTTTCCATTCCATTTGTTTTACCAGAGTACATCGATGTCCTGGACCAGTTTAGCACATAACCCTGGCGACAATTTGCACTCACTCACTGACTTCTTTTCAGGGTCCGATGGGCTCCGAGCCCGCCATCGTTTCCGTTCGTACGAAGAGTATCTTCAGCTACAACTCAACAAAACCCTCAACGCGAAGTTGCGTGAGGTGTGGAAAACCGTCGACTGGCGTCGTAAAATCAATGTGTTCTCTTCCATTTTCCGGTGGCATGTAGATCAAGGTCTGGTGAAACCTGGCCAGAAGGTTGTGTGCATTGGAGCACGGATGGGACAGGAAGTCGTGGCTTTCAAAGAAGTCGGGGTCGCGGATGTCATTGGTATCGACCTCGTTCCTGCGCCGCCACTGGTGCTTCGTGGAGACTTTCATAAGCATCCCTTCGCAAACAGCACGTTTGATTTTGAGTTTTCGAATGTTTTCGATCACGCCTTGTTTCCGAAACTCTTTGTCTCGGAGATCGAGCGAACTCTCAAGCCTGCTGGTGTAGCGGTACTGCACGTTGCACTTTTCACCCGACCAGACAAGTTTTCAGTCATCGATCTGCACTCTGTCGATGCCCTTCTTGCCCTGTTCAAAAACTCGGACGTCATCCACATCCGTCGCGTTGATGGTTTTGGATTGGACACCGAAGTGGCCATGCGGAAGAAAAGCAGGAACAATGCAAGAGCTGCGAGTAATTGCTTCATAACTAAGTCGAAGGCGGACGTTTTAAAACTCGCAGAACCCCTGGTTCTGTCGGAGCCGAAGAAACCCTGGATCGCTTCCAAGAGCAGCCTTAGATCCATGAAATACCTTCCATCACTCACTGACATCAGACATCACAGACGATATATCTACGTCGACATCGGGTCCCGGAACTACGGCTCCAGCATAGGCAACTGGTTCCAAAAAGCATACCCAAAGCAAGGCCACAACTTCACAATCTACGCAATCGAGGCAGACAGCACATTCCGACACTCTTACTCAAACCACCCAGAGGTGAACTTCATGGCATACGCCGCGTGGATCAGGAACGAGAGCTTGAGCTTCGGAAGCGACATGGATCGAAACGGGTGTGGGCATCGGGGAGGAATGGGCCGAATTCAGTATTCTCCAAGAGTGTCCCAGAAGTCATCGTGGCTGGATAGATGCGACCATCGCGCGGAGGTACAGGGACTGGATGTGTCGGAATGGATTCGAAGCATGGTCCGAGAGGAAGATTTCCTTGTGGTGAAGATGGACGTCGAGGGAGCGGAGACTGATCTGGTGCCGAAGATGGTCGACACTGGCGCCATTTGCCTAGTTGATGAGCTCTTTCTGGAGTGCCACTACAATCGATGGCAGCGTTCGTCCCCGCACAGATCCCCCAAGTATAACCGCACCTATCAAGATTGTGTGTCTTTGTTTCGATCTCTGCGCCGCCGTGGTGTGCTTGTACATCAATGGTGGTGATCGCCTTCGTTCCGGGCCACGGATATGGACGCTGCTTCTCATCGTAGTTTCTGATGAAGCTTCGTGGCTACGTAGTATCGTGATCCTAAACCAGAAGTTGGACTCAACAAATTGGTTTTCCAATTAGGGTTTTCTATTAATGCCAAAATATGACAGACAGTGTAATCAATATAATTTGTATCTTCAATACAAATATTCGTGTGGTTTTCATTAATGCCATTTGAAATGAAATTCTAATCCTTACGTGATTAGTAGCACCTTGGATATTTACGGCACTATTCAAGATTCTAAGCATGACCTCCCTACTCTACTTGTAGTTACAGTATCAACAATAAATATAAAAATATGTTATTACTCAAGCTATACTATGAATATAACTAAAGAGTAACTAACCACGCCCAGTGATTGTATTTTGGGACTCAAATCCCAGTTCTAAAGAATAATCTTCTTCTATATATATTTCGTATTCTTAATGCTTTTTGCTACATGGAAACCTCGGTAGTGTGTTGGTAAACAGTCTAGTATAACAAATAGAAATCATCGGATCTCCACAAACGCAGGTTTTATATTTTTCATGTGCCTTACTTGTATTAATATGGGACAGTTTTTGTTAACATAATATGGAAATAGTTGATAGATCAAAATCACCTTATCAATGAAATCGAAAGATTACATAAATACAAACATTAAATTTTATGTAGAGCAAAGATGTTTCAGTATTACAGTATCATGTTAAAAAGTTACTATCTTATTTATACTTCTTGAAGATCGCTCTCTCATTTGTAACTATGCGTAGAAGGACACAAAAATTAATGGTTGACGTGTATGGCAAACATGATCGTGAGGTTTGGATTGTGAATCTCTGGACAAGTTGTCACACTGGACGAAGTATTCAAACACGAGTCTTCGATACTTAAATTTGTGGAAGTCGCGTGGCTTCCATGTTGCACATAACATTACAGTTGCAATTGCAGATTCATCCTCACTCAATCTATACTTTTTCTGTTTAAGTATACAAATCAGTACCTGTAAGCACGTGGGGGTTTGTTTTCAAATCTACTCTCTTAAATGTTTAGTTGGATACCGTGGATGCACCTAGATGTGAATTTATACAACAGGAGATAATAGAAGCTACTTGATACATACAAGAAGTCCACTTCACGACACAGCAGTCTCTGTCCGGCTTCACGTGAGTCAAAAGTGAATTGTTGTCTGAAAATCTGAGAAGACGTGTTTTAATAAACTTGAATCAAGCAATAGTTGATTAGAAGCTACTAAACAACTGAGTGGGTCGCTAATTGTCGTGGAGAGGAGACATCAGCAACCGCATCCAATTCTCCGGGTTCAGATCCTTGCTGAGAGGTATAATTGTGTCTATGAATCTCCCCTAACTCGTTCGATGATGGCAAGATTCCAGCTTCGACTTCACCTATGATCCAAACACTTAGCAAATCACATCCTTCCAACTTCAAAGGCGACCCTCTAACAGTCCAACCAACGCACCATGCATTTTTGTGCCATTTTCTAATTTATGCACAGTTCGGAAACATATCAATGCACATTTATGAGAAAATTACATTGAATAGGAAATGAATGTACCCTCTGACAACGATCCAAAGAAGCGAATTGGATTACCAATCTCCCCAACAGAAGCTCGTCCACTGCCAAGCGAACCCCATGCATGAATTTGAGGCTCTATTTCCAAGAGATCTTTAAAAGTACTTGAAATGCACATGGAATCAAGAAATCTGCTGTTGGTGCTGCTCCTCCCAACTTCTGCACTTGCACAGACATTACAAAGTCAATCAAACGAAGAATGTTCAAAATATCATAGTTGACCAATGGCAAAGAATCATCACGTATCCGATATCAATATGAATTCGAAGTAATCAACGTGAATTCAAAATTGCATGCCCAGACAATCAGACTCCAGAAGCATTTCAGAGGTCTCCGTTTCTCAAGGATCTCAAAATTCGAGGTTCTCTTTTCAAAGAACCCTTGAGAAGCATGAAAATCATCGATCAGAACTTCTTCACTGTCCTATGATTTTAGCAATCAAAATATCTCTTAAGCACGTTAACCCTCCACTATGTAAACTTTTTAGATGATGTTTCATTCCCAAAAAGTTCACCACTTTCATATTAAAACTCAGGGAAGATCGCTGTATGGCCTCAGAGAAACGGAATGAGGAGTGCCAAAACATAGCGTATATCACATGACAACTGTGGCTCCAAAACATGATTCGCAACCCTTCATATCTGGCAAAGACAGTCATTGAAAGTTATAACCTTCAGTATTCATTTCGCCTGGTGACAACAAGCTGTGAAACTCAAGTGAACTTTCGCAAGAATACTCAGATGAACTTATGAGGGGGAGCGTCTTCATTGAAGCAGCTCCAATCAGCACAAGTGCAGCTTCCTCCATCTTCTTGAGTTTTGCCCAACTCGTGAACCTTCTGTTCAGATATCAAAAAAAATGATGGCATCTCAACCCAGACTTTCAACACCCCTTTCGCTTAATAGTATCTGATTATCATTAAGAGAACGGCTGAAGTTTCTTGATTAATCCTAATAATCATCGAGACTATGTGCGGTTCAGGAACACAGATGAGAATGGCGACGAGTGACTGTAGCGTAATACTTCTTGAACTCCTGACCGTTTCATAGGGTTTCTATCACGCTAGCTCTGAAATACATACCCAACCTGTACTTTTTGTCACCCCAAACACCAAAGACACTGAGAGTAAAATGATTTTTGTTCAAAATGAACGGGACCTAGTCAATACCTTGTCACATCAGCAGACGTTTGAGGTGGCTCCTTTGTTATCAAGTCTTTGGATATCATTTCCGTCGCGATCTGAATTGGTGATTCTAATTTTCCCACAAAAGTCTGATCTGGCTGAAGACCATTGCTTGCCAATAACTGACACACCTCCGGAACTGATGGTTGAATATCTTGTCTTGCAAGGACCGTTGCTTGGGTATTGGGATTACATGCGTATAGTTCCATCGCTTTCTTTAAACTCGTTTTATGTCCAGGAGAGGATAGAGGTGTTGATGGTGTTGATGGAGAAGATCCCTTCAAATCTTCCCAATCACTCTCTTTCTCGCTTTCTTCCTCTACAACACCAAGTTGCTCAGGTAAAGCTTCGTCTCTGGTTGACGATTTCGACACCTTGTGATGATCCTGTGCAGCAATCTCTTCGGGATACAGTTGGATATTGGCTCTAGTAGCTTGTATTCCTGGGTTCACTCCAGCGTGGAAGCTGCAAGTTGCTGTACTCACGGGAGGGGGTGGTACATTCGTGGAGCTTGTTACGTGAATAGGAAGCTCAACGTGAACAGTAGGAAGAATTGTAGGAAGGATACTAATTCCCAAGTGTTGACAGAAAACTGGCATCGACATGGACGTCGCAGCCGAAGGGTTGGGCGATGTTGTTGATATAGCAGCATTTTTTTCTGGTGTTTGAGCTCCGACGTTACTACAAGGAACTTGACGCTCAATTGCCTCGTCGTGCACCTGCGTAGTCTGTAGCTGCCACGCACACACAAAACTTGTTCACATTGTTTTTCTCACATTCACCCCAATTTTCGCTTGCAAAAAACGAACACCAAGTACTTCAAATGTTTTCTAAGTAATAAAGACGCCTCTATCAAGATGAAAATGGTTACGACAATTACTTCCACACCTTTGTACTGTACTTGTGCGGTGCTGAAGGTGAGGGTCTCAGGATACTTTGGATTAGAGGCTCAACATCCGCAGTCTGGATGCCCTGATCTTTGAAAAATAAACTTATTTCCAGCTCTGTCCCTTTATCAATATGGGATATGATCTCTTGCTCTGTTGCGACATCAACATGAGGCACAGCATCATGCTCTGTGGCAACACCAACATGAGGCACGGCATCATGCTCTGTGGCAACACCAACATGAGGCACGGCACCATGCTCTGTTCTATTTATGCATAATACTGCATCGGGTGTAGGATATCGGATCATCTCATGTGACTGCACAAAAACCTCAACTTCCTTGTCAACCCGCTTGACTACCCTGCACAGCAAGAACATTTTGGAGTGTGCATTCTTCAAAGATAGGTTATGGGATTAGGTGTTCTGGTTACGTACCATCAATAATGTTAACCGTCAACTTATTTCTATTTTAGATACCATAAAATATCAAGAGAATCATCAAACACTATTCAATTGGTTCTTTTTCTGACTTAACAAGAATTTAATACATTCATAACATTCGATAACAGTTACAATGTTAGAGCGGCCAAAATTTTACTAGATGCAGTCATTTGACACTATTTTTGTACTTACGTCCTGTTGATGGGCAAAGATATCGGCTGCATGCTAGAAGCGGAAACTTCTTGATCTTGCAAAAGGTCATCCTGCAGAATTGAGTGCAGAACAATATTCATCAAAGTCTGCTCCAACTCCATCTTCTTTAACTGTCCTTTGTTTTCCTTACCAAGTGCGTCAGGAAAAGTTTGTCGAGTGATGCGCTCAAGAGCGAGACATTGTACTTCTGATTGCATTTCCTGCTGGACAGAAGTTGATTCTTGCAGATGATCAATCATGCAGCCTGGGATCACGTTCTCTATGCTCTCTGAAAATACGCCACCCAAAAGTGTAAAAGGTGACACAGGTAGATCTTTAGAACTAATATCACGCTCATGTCGCTCCAGTCCATCCTGCTAAAAGCAAATTCAAATAATAAGTAACTTTTCCAAAACGGATGCATCGTCAGTGACGACTTTGAAGTGACATTCAGCGGACTACTCATAGATACCTTACGGCTTATAAGTTCAAATTGAAGTTCATAATACTTTTGCATGCTTCACATAGCTCACCATGGTTTTCATTTCTTTTAACATACATTTTGATAATTCAAACACTTTCTGCAATGTTAAAGAAAGACCAAGAGGAATGAGAGTTTGAAATCAAAACATAATTCAAGTGATCTTGCTAATTTGGGTTTGCATTTTTGCCTCAATTGATGAACTGAACTCATAGCAAGATTCGGCTTGCTCATCTTTGTCACTTCCAGCATCGGATAAGAAATCGCTCTTGACTGCAACACTGATGTGCTCATTTATCGCACTGCCCTCAAGACCATGTGAATTGAAGAAACTTAAGCTCTTGAATAAATCAGGATTTTGAGGTTTCCCAATTTCTTCAGATCTACCCTTTACTTTCACATCATGCTCGTTCCTTATCTCAGTATTTGTCTCCGAAGATGGTGCATTTGCCATCCGCGGAATGTTTTCACAATTAAAAACAGTCAGATCTCCGCCATCCAACACTGATGTTTCCATGATCGATGAACCCTCTGTTCCAGCTCTAATGCCAAGCTTTCCGAGTGGGTCCGTCCCATGAGCAATTTCCACTTTCAACATAGGTAGTTCTGTCTGTGAAATGGACCCAAAGGTCATAATATCCTGTATTGAATCGACCTCAGACACTTTAAAAAACTCAGATTTGAACATTTCTGTCCAGAATCCTTTGTGATGAGCCCATTGTCCGCCTCCATTGCCATACCTGTGAACTTTATCCGAGCTTCGCATGGATGGTGATTTTGTTCTTGAAAAGTTGCGGCGTTTTCCAACGGCACTTCTCACTTTCCCAGGTAGCGATGTGATAGCCTTCTTCTTAGCTTTGATAGACTCTAGAGCAGCATCACCTTGTGCAGATAAGTCCTTGCAACTTTTCGAATTGCGAGAATTGTGCACTTCCATTCCCGCAAATGTAACACGTCGCAAATTCATCGATCTTCCGGACGTCCCTGGTGAAGTTTTATGCATTTCATGTGCGTCCCCTCTACGAACTTGGACGACTTGTCCAACATTTCGGTTGTAGCGCATAATATCTGTAGGTTTGTGAGGAATATCAGTTCTAATCAACGGATCGGCATTCCAACCTTTTACTCTGATAATATTCCCCCTTGAATTGAGCGTAGATGGAGAACGAATCCATGAAGCGCGAGACTTGAGGTTTGTTGTTACGAGATTACATTCCGCTTTTGTGAGTTCTCCCTGTTCTAACTCTGAATCTACAATTTTCCGCCCTGTATTTATGTCATACTGAAAAGATGGATTTGGGTGCTTCCCACGTACTATCGATGGATTATGTTGCACACGAGGAAACGCTCTGCCTGCAGCAACATGCTTCCTAAAATTACTTGATCCTACTGATGATCTAAACATCAACCCAGGAGGAGGAAAACTTCTTCTATAAACAGTCGCTTTCAGTTGAGGCTCTTTTCTGGGATGAGCTAGCAGCATGGGGCGGAAGAGACTAGGAAAAGTATCCTTTGCTTTAGCCATCCTTTCAACCCATGGTGTAGATCTGATTTTCCATGTATTGCATATTCGTCTCTTGGTCGTAGGTTTGGCTTGAGCTTGTTCCGATAGAGGCTTCCACTTGCCAAATGATGAGGAACTCAATCTATTGATCGAAGAAACGTCAAAGTTTGGACCTGAAGTGTCACTCAACTTCCCATCACAGGCTTCAGAAAGAGATAAACATCTCCTGCCGGAAAATCTACTACTGAAAGGTTCAAATTTAACTGATCGTCGACTATCGAACCCTCTATTTGAATATCTCGATGCTTGATTAAGTGAAGCCGGGAGTATGGTATGCTGATCCTGTTTCTTCCTACCAGAATGAGATTCAGGTTTTCCGACACTCAAACGCAATAACTTTTTCCCCCTCTTCCTAGCTGGAAAGGTGATGCTTCGCTGTCGCTTGGATCCTGGAATCTGAAAGCCGACAGACCCATCGCCAGTGGTCGAGCAGTCATTGCTTCTTCGCATCCACATAGACCTTTTAGGTTCTTCAAGGTCATCATAGTCATTGGCCAGGAACTTAAAAGCAGTTGAACTTCTTTCTTTCATATAAAACTCTGCCTTTGGGTCATGCTCCTGCATAGAATGCCAACAAAAACATTCATTTCAGTTACTGTAACAAGGAAGAGCTTTAATTTGTTTGAGCATACAAAGCTTCAACACTGGAAATTTGACCCCAGGAGTAATATTATAGCTTAACAATACTTGAAAGCCGCAGTACATGTTGAACATAGAACACGAGACAAAGAATTAACATGACTAGACCTTCGTCAATAAACTTAGCATTCCAAATGTTAGCGAGAAATTATGATAAGCAGGAGGATGCAGAATCTCTCATTGCCTGAAGACGACCGAACAGAGATTGAAGGTGAATTCGTTCCTGCCGCAGTAATTTCATCCTCTGAGATGCTAGTAGTTCCAATTGCTGCTCATCACCAATCGACAATTCTAGTCATCATAAAAGATGAATTTAACATAAACCTTATGATTACAATCTAAGCAAAACCTCGGCAGAACCCAGATAACTCGATAACTTACCTTCAGATTTAATCATTTGTTTACTAAAAAAAGCACACGAGTTAACCATCATAAGAGAAAGCTTGTCTCTACATTGTTATGCTAGAGCAGTAAAAGAGCTTCACTTTTTCCTGATGACTTGCCGATTTTTACCTGGTCTAGTTGATCATAAAAACTAGCTCCATTTGCGTCAGAAATCACGGTAGCTCGAGGAGTCGGGCCCTTGCGTGGAACTGGCTTTTGATTTAATTCATCTTGTTTGATAGGGAGAAGTAATGATATTGGCATGCATTTGTTTACAGCGTTTGCTGCAGCTAGCACCACTCTGTCCAACTTCGTTTGTGGATAGGAATCGTTCTGGTCTTCGAGGAGTTTTTGTCGAGACAACAAATGATTTGATTCTATGGTCCTCCGACTTGACTTGTCAAGCTGCACTGCTATCATCGATTCAATTTCTTTTGCAAAACCTGCAGCTGCAGCTGCACGGTCTATAGCATCCGGCTGCGGCTTATGTCGTAGTGTGGCTGTGGCGTTGTCAGTCGTATGTACTACCTGCTTTCAAAGCATCAGAGGAATGCTGTCATGTGAATGATAATTTAGAAAAACACTTGTTTAGTTTTTTAATATTTTGACTCGCAACAGATACTTTACAACTGATTCCGAGACGTTCTCTTTTCCTTTACGTGGTGACTTCCTGATTTTATAGCCTGGAACGGACCTTAGCGATTACCTAGAACTTTACTCTGGTGTCAGGCACCGATGCCGACGAAGTTTTCTTTATGCCCGACTTTTCTGCTAACTACCGGATGAATCAACGTTAAGGCACCTGGATCTATCAATAAGCTATCAGAAAATATTACAAACGAATAAATAGAAGAAAAGGATGAAAACTCTTGAGCAAGTGAGGTAACTCACTGGGGATTGCTTGGTTTCGTTTCCCTGTACAACAACGCAGCTTATGTAGTTAGTGTCTGATAGAAATCCACAAATCAGCAGCATAAGTCTTTTATCATCATGTTTCAAGTCATTGAGGTTCTTTGCCATGCTGTGTTCCTTCACAAGAGATGTTATACGTCTTCAAAAGCCTGCGAACAAATACAGAGTACTTGAGATTACTAATGATTGTATGCCTCTTACAGACAGGATGGTAGAAAACTCATCACTTACTACATAAGCATGCTCCCCTGCGAAAATCTCAGTTGCTGGAAATTTGAACTGAGTTCTTTCACCCTCTCTAGTTCGAGAGGAATCTTGAAACAGTTTGTAAACAGTTTTTACAGGATCGTTAAGGTCTGTTTTTTCATTTGAAGGACGATTCTGTCGAGATGTTTCGTCGTGACCCCCATTGGTGGTCTCATTCCCTTCTACTTTTAGTGAGGAACTCCGTACGTCATGTGAAGTACACAGATCTCTATGGTCTCTGTCCTCAGTAAGAGGACTTCCTTTTGAAATTTTATTCAACCGTCCCTGAGAAAGCTTGCTCATGCCCCTGCAGAATTTCTTCGAATCCTTTTTTTTTCTTTCCTCTATAATGACAACATGACCAGGAATCTCAGTACGAAGATTACTTTTTTCGTCTTTTCCATTGCTACCTTGTTTCCCGACACAACAATTGTTTTCAAACTTCTCCTTCGCATTTACCATCTCTTTCTCATGATGAACAAGACATCGAGGACAAAGACAAGAAAGATCCTTGTCATCCAAGTGAGTACCATTATTCCGATTAAGGCGAGAGTTGCCGCCTGGTCTATTAAGAGACCTACAAGTCTTTTCACATGCTGACATGTGACAGTTATTTCGAGATCCAACGCCACAATGATTTAAGAGGCACAGTTTGGAGTCTTTCTTAGGATGGTTGATGCTAACGATCGCCGCTTGATCTCTCGAGCCATTCTCACGAGTTGCCTTGCTGCAATTATTCCGAGCATGGTTTCTTGGACCGACATAATTAGGAACCAGAGAGCACTCTTTGGAATCTCTCTTTGTCTCGCTGCAGCTGACAGTACAAGCTCCAGAACACTTCCGATACGCTGGCATGTGGCAACTATCCCGAGGACCGACGCAATAAGGATCCAAAAGGCAGTTGTTAGGGGCTTTCTTCACTAGCTGATGACTCCAGTTGGTTTGTGAGGAATCCTTTTCAACAGTATCTACCTGATCACTCCTATGCGTAGCATCTTTTAATGATTCCTTCCAAGATGCGGTTCCTTGTCTAACAACATTCTCACCCCGATTGTCCGGTGGACCTACTCTTTGACATGGCGACTCATTTGGGGTAGAAATCTCAACGTTGAAACCGGGTCGGTTTTTAGAATCATTTTGTGACACTTTGATATTAGTCGCCATGTCATCAGATAACTCGATGGTTATTTCATCAAGACAGTCAGCCCGAGCTTCTTCTGGAGGCTGTTCAAAGCCTGCAAAATAAAAGCACAGAAAAATTCCGGACAATCATTTATGTAAGCTACATTTGAAGTTTAGGAAGAACAAATACTTACCACGTCTCAAAATATAATATAAAATTTTGTAGCTAAGACAACGTTTTCCGTCTGCAATCACTCAAACTTGCCCAGAGGAATCCCCAAGAGCCATGTCATACTGTCAGTTAAGTAACGAATGAATGAAGAGTTGAGATCCACATGAAAATGCGAATACTTTCAAAACCTTCTATGAAAGCACTCTAAATTGATTGCAATTCACTATTCCTTGTCATAAACACATCGCTTGCCCATTAACTCCTGCTAAATAAATCGTTTGATAGATCATCGTATTTTTCACCCAAGTGAGAATGTCATTAAATTTAAGGAGACAAATATTTTAGAGTAGTTAACAGTGGATCCGAAAAAGAGATCAGGGGCCTAGAATCAGGCTGGAATTTCACTCACCGCAAGGCGAATTGCCTCTGCTGGTGTAGGCAGCTGTATCTTTAGTACAAGCCCGAGGGTTCTTCTTCGAAAAGACCTGAGGCAGGGACACATGACACTTTCCACACCCTTGGTTATCACCTGCAGATGTACTATTTGCTCCATTTGCGGAAGTTGATTCTGTCGAAGCAAAAACCTCGCTGTGGAGCCGGGGACACTTAGAGATATCTCCAGAACCACCCTCATTCTTACGGATAACCATGTTTCCACAATCCGTGGAAGATCTGAGGTCGTCATACGCACAATCAACGAGATCAGTGTATAGCCTTTTCGCTGTTTCCGCAACTTGCTGAAGCTTTCGAACATTTGATAACAACTTTTGTTTCTCCTTCACATGGCTACTCTCAGATTGACGCATATCAATCTTCATAGAATCGTTCATTACATCAGCCTGGTGAGTAGCGTGATGGTCTCCACATGACTTCACATTGGCCCTAATAGTAGCCTCTGCACTGCGGTGAGTTTTTCTTACAGCTTGTGCAGAACTCACCTTCCCTGCAGCACTACTCCCTGAACGATTATGTGGAGCATGTCGGTCGTTGGAGAGAGCAGCAATAACATTTTGAAAGTATATGTCTGCGTCACTGGGTGGGGTACTCTTGATAAGGTTTTGTGAGCTCACAGGAACTCTGCAGGAATGTTCACATATATCTGGCAAGCAGATATTGCATACTGATAGATCCTTGTTGTTCGAAGCCCCACTCCCATCACATATTTTGTCTGGTTCTTCTGAGAATTTCATCTCAGGAAATTCGTCTTTATGAAAAAAACTACAACCTTTGATACTCTGAATTGCTTGACCCGAAACGCTTGAAGTAGAGTTCGAGGAACGAGAATCTGCCTTTCCATTGATTGCCTGGACGCAAACAGCGACATGACAGGAACAAGTTAGATTTACCAAGGACTTGAAAGCATTAACTTCTTGGGATTAATCAATCAGTCGATATTCACCTCCGCCATTGTAAACAAACAATTAAATTAACTGATACAAGGCAAGGCAAAGTGTTCCATAACGGGCACACATCACGACACAGAGGTCTATCAGTTTCCGCTGATCACAGCGAAAGATGATGATTAATTCACAATTCACGGGAATTGAAGATTTGGCAATCATCCTGACCCTCATGGAAGTCCTTCAGCTTATTCATGGAATTGAATCACTTTTAATTAGACCAACACGTCCTGTGTACGACCCCGAGGCCCATGCTTATGATTCACGTCGTTAAATATCGTTGAATTCAAACAAGAAGTACTCAGCAAATATCACCAAAAAGAGCTTCACCAAAGCATCTTACACACAGAGCTTGTTTTATCCTTGTAGCCAACTTTGCAGCCATTCCACCTTCTTCAGTCAATTCGTTATGTACTCGCTTACATCCACTTATTTCTGCAGAAAAGTTCGACGTGTTAATTCTAGCCTTGGTATCAACTGCTTAAGGGGAAAATAGTAATCAAATTTGATAAAGAAAAAGAGACTGATGGTAGCCATTAATTCATAATTCAATTGCTCGAATCATAATTTGGCCTTGCAATTAGCAGGCAGCTTGCGTCCACCTTCTAAAAATCCTGAACATATTGTATAAGTGTAAATGGCAGTTTGTCATGAATGCTCCAACAGATACTGTGGTCAAGAGCATGTAAGATATCTTCTAAATCAAGATTTCCCATTTCCTCAGAAATCGCACCAAAATTCAACGATAGGTTGTATAAACATTTTGATTAAAATTATTCTGTGACATTGCAATTTTTCATGGACTAAAATTGTACCCAACGAGGCTTCGGGTTGAGGCGTCGAAATTTGGCTTGACAATGTTGGTGGAGGGACACTCCAAGCTCTCTCAGGTTCCAGCCTGCCGAGTTGCAACGAGAGATTTTTCGTGGGAGTTGTACTACTATTTTTGGTTGGAAGACTTCTAAAACTTGCACCACATCCATGGAGATTATGGATCGGCGAACAGGCATTGTCGCGTTGAGGCACAGGGTAGACCAAGGACATCAACCCGGTTGGTGAGCACTGGACGGGGTCAATGCTTTTCGGGATATTTTCCAAACTTCCATTCGGACTTGCTGCATTTGTAGATGCGTTTAAAACAATCCCATTTCCATCTAGATCATGTGCTCTGGAAAAACAGAAATCCGAGGTCTCCATCTGACCTCCCACTAAAACTCGTTTTGGTTTCGCTGTGAACACCACATCAGCGTTAACACGAACTGCTGTGTCGGCGAGGCATTCGCATGCTGCTTCTTGGGTAATTCTACTCCTTAGTTCGTCACAATGCCTGCTACAAATCCTTAGTTTTGATATGTCCCTGGTTTCAGAGAGATCCGTCCTGCTTTCTAGCATGCTTCGAACCCCGACTTCGTCAAGTTGAGCTTTCTTTGTTTCAATCCGAATCCCACTCGTAGAAGGGATATCAGTTTGGGTTCCCTCGTCCACGATAGCCAGTTGCCCAATACGCGAAATGGCGCCATCCTCCCTAATGCAAGAAATAGGCACGTAACTTGTGAGCAACAATAGAGCGGACTTGTAATTTAAGTGTTGTAATGGTCAATTAGCCCGCTTGTGTCATCAAATGATTAAAAGTTCAACACCAACGTGCAACACTTGGAGGAAATGATGCCAGAGGCCAGCACCTGCAACTGATGTGTGAAGTAAGATGCAGCATTAGAAGCTACTTCCAACTACAAGAGTGAATACCACAAAGAAAAGAATTCGGGTGAAGCACATGCCTGTCGCTAATAAGAAATCGAATGGTTGTAAGCATATGAATGCATCATCGTACATCAACATGCTGCACTATTGCCAAAAGTCCTACTACTGCGGTGACTCACCGATTCCTAAAAATCAGAGTGCCACTTGTTGCTGTAGAAGGCGAACAGATGTTCGAGGAACTCCAACCGTCATCATGAAATCTTGATGAATTTTCACAGGACGGGGAGGCGATATATTTTTTCTGTTCATGAAGCTCACGTCGCTTCCAAATTTGTTGCATCTCTCGTTTGTATCTGCGAGCTTCCAGTCGTAACATTGCCAACCCTTGACCTTGACCTTCTCCATTGTTGTCCCTGCTCTCATACAGCCGAGGTGATCACATGCACTCGTAACCAATGCAGTATATAATGAAAAGGTAAAGTTTCTTTTTTAAAGAAAGTGGATCCCGCAACCATTAGAGCAAGCGCAAATCACTTGATTCTATGATAGAATGCACTTCAGTAGGCACTGGCAAGCAAAAGATTTTCATGAAGAGTGGCTATTATCCTCGCTTACAATAGAATGGATCCCAACACAATTAGGGGTTGCCATCCCAGTTTCGAGCTAAAAAAAGGTAGGTTTTACACTGCTGGTTACGAGCCGCCCTCAATCGCCAGAATTAATCAAACGGCCATTATCAGCACATATTGTACTGCAGAAAGCTTAATAAGGAGTACAATAAATATGTAAGAATTGAATCACAGTTCAATATATTGAAGAGTGAACAATTCAGATACCAAGAAATAATCAAAAAGCAAAAGGTTGAAGGACTTACGGCATTTGCAGGCCGTCGTGGGAACTCAAACGCCAGGCGAAAATTGGCTCATAGCACGCTTATTCAAACGCGTCTGCGCCACTTGCTATAGACTTCCAACTGTTCTCCCCTCATTTTTCTCATCAAATCGGTCACATCAATCAGAGGAATTGTCCAATAAACCGGACATTGCCGACGTCAGACAACAGTGGTTTTGCATGCTGAAGCATCCGGCAAATGGCTTCGACAGAATTTCTTCGGGGCCGGTGGCATATTCAAAATGGCAACTTCATAGACACCGTGTGACATGGTGCCAATCAATTCCTGCTTTTCTTGGCACATTCAACAGAAGTTCACATTTTCAAGAACAGAACAGCCGAGGCAGTCACCTCGAACCATGCCGGGCTTCAACTCATTCTTTTTCTCTCATATCTGTCAACGACGTGTTGACCGCCATTCTGGCTTCCATTCTAACCAAATCCCGCAGATACCCGTCAACACTGCACCTCAACCATCTCCCCTGCCATGATTCTCATCACAGCAACATTGGACTCTCGTCACAGTATTGAACTCCTGCATATAGATGCAAAGTTCCACAATTAGCACATCCTATCAATACAGGAAAACAAAAAAAAAACAAAACAAAACAAAACAAAAAACATAAAACAAAAAAAACAACGATTGATTATTTAGACGTATACATCAATCACAAATCCAGTTAATTACTTGCTTTAAAAATTTCTGCGACGCCAAAACTTTCTTGCAAATTGATCAACAGATTATAAACGCATCAAGCAATCCTAGTCACCACAGCCATCCCCTTCTCATGGCCTTGTGCATCGTAAGAATGATTGCGAAGCAGTTCTGATGTCAACTTACAGAACTGTGACGCTCAATTAAAAGATTGTGCTGCATAATGCACGTGTCCGAGAAGAGAGAAGTCTTTTCCTGATTGCTTCGACATCTTGTTGTTGCTCCTCCTGCATTGAAATGTCGCCTGCTTGCTTTATTAGGTCAAGAACCTCGGATCGGTCATGAGTGCCACTGGAAACTGCAAGGCGGCAAAAGGTTACACAACTGTAGGATCTCATGTGCTTCTTAACCGTAACATCCACACCATTAAGTTCCACTCTAATTATAAAATAATAAATAAATAAATAAATAAATAAATTGAAGTATAATTAATAAATAAAAATTCATGTGATTTTAAAAAAATATTTTAGTAAAAACCATAATTCACATTCATAATCATTTCAGGACTTTTGACTTGTATAACACTAGAACAAACCCATGCCATTCCAATCTTTGGCATTGCCATCCATTCATATTCTCTTGTTCTCTTGTTTTCTTATTCAGCGAATGAGAAGGCTTTTTTATCTTTTTATCTTATATCCAAGTTGTTATATATAATAGATAAAATAATATATGATCTAATATATTTTAATATATAATAGCTATTAATATTTATCATGTAAAATTTCTTTGGATATATATGTATGTATATATATATATATATATATATATATATAAGCTATATATCACAATTACTAAGCTATGTATCACAATTTATCACTAGTTTTATACAAAAAAATTAATATTTTTTTAAATAGTTACAAATTTAAGTTCATTTATTATATTATAATAATAATAAATTAGAAATAAAAATCTTACAAGGTGTATAGATTAAGAAAACTCAAGAGATTGCATGAATTCTTGTAAATATCACAAAATTATTGGAAAATTTCTTGGATAATATTATATAAACCAATTTTAAACTTTTTTATTTAAATATTTTCAAAAATTTTATTTTTTTAACATAAAATAATATTTAATAATAGACAAGTCCTGCAAAAACAAAAAAATAATGGATCTGAGAAGGATTTTAATTCTAATAAGTTGTTTCTAATCTTATTAGTTATGTATTAGTGTGTCCATGAAGTCATCATGAACTTCACAATTATTTATGAAAGAGATTATTTTTATTTTGATAATATTACATCTTTTAATGCTATTTCAAAAATTTCTATGTTTATCTAATGATTTTGCACTAAAATTTTAAAACAATCTATAATTAGGAATAACAAGAATTTAATTGTAATGACAAAAAGCTCATTTGTAATTTATTATTTAGAAATTGTATGCAAATAAATTTAAATAATTAAAATTTAATAATTATTAAGATTTATTATTAATAAATTTAATTAGGTAGTACATAGAAAAACTTAAAGAAAAATTATAATTGCAATTTAAAATTAATTACATTTCTTTTTTTCATATGTACTACAACTTTCTTCATTTGTAGTTTTAATTTAGATGCATATATATATATATATATATATATATATATATATATATATAATTACTACAAAATTATAAAAAATATATATTTTGATGTGTTACATCTTTTAAATATAAGATCCAATAAAAAAATCAATTAGTTATATACAATCTATCAAATAATAAAAAATATTAATATTCAATTATCTATTATTAAATTCTAGATTTTATGGATTTAGTTCCTATTCAATCTATTTAAAGAGTTATCTAATGATAATTAAAATTAAGTATTTACTATTTATAATAATTTTTAGCATTCTAAATTAATATACATAAATATAATCACTATCTCAAAAAATTACATTTCTCTACCTTTAAATGTATAACAACATTTTGAAATTTGATATATTTTATCTTTATTAGAATGATAAAATCACTTATTTAAATCATTACAAGTTATTTAATGATAATATTTTTAAATAAGCTAATTTTAGTTTTTAATTAATTTCAAATTTATTAAAAAAATAAAAATAAAAATAAATAAAACATTAACATTTGATAGCAAGAAAAACATTCATCTTTTTAAAATGTCAATTTGTATATAAATTTTTATCCTAAAATTTGTGATTTTTTGGTATTTTAAAATTTTAGCTAAGTAACTTTGGTTTCAAATAAATAAAAACAATTGTTTTACACCAAATTAAAAAAAAAAAATAACAAAAATCTATGTCTTCAACATTGACACATCTCATTTCTATCAGCAACTGTTAAAGTTATATTATTTTTACTAACTTGTTGGTTTAATGACTTGAAGTTCTAAGAGCTCAACCAATTGTATGCTTAGGCATCACACGCTCAATACATTGATGACAAAACTTTGGTTGCCAAATGTCATGCTTCTTGTTGAACTATCTCATGTCCCATCCTCCAACCATGTTCAAGCAGCAGGTTTGCACCACTTACTATGGTCTCCACACATTGAACTAAAGTCCGATTTCAGCAGCAAATCAGCAACATTCTTTAGACAAGAACGGCAGGTCCCTGAGAGATGGCGGTGTGTTATTTGAAAGCTGCAATACTACTGATATTTTCTAAGTTTGACCCCCCTATTAGCCAGAATAGATCTCACTCGACAGGAAGACGATGGGCCACACTGATTGGAGAGAATCCAGGCTGTGAGATTGACAACCATTGGATATGCAGACTCACAACCAATGCCGCCCCCCTCTTCCAGCTTTCTGGATATGGACACATCGATGTCGCTGCAACCATCGCCAGGAAAACCCCTCTCTTTTTGGGACATCCTCTGGATGCATTGACTAGATGATGCACACTCCGCAACAAACAATTGGTCTAGATGGAACTGAAAGTAATGGAGATGGATCGACTGATCGATTGCTCGCGCGCACCCGCGAGACGCATCGGAACCATTCATCGACGCGGTGCTGCCTTTTCCCGATCGACGTTCGACGATGGATTCTGCTCCACTGGTCGACATGCCGATGCTGCGGAAGCGCATTGCTGTGGCTGGAGCGGGGGGTTTGTGTTCGGCCGCAGCCACAGTGGTGACGTGCTCGAAGGTGATCACGCCAATCGGGAGACCAGGTGTTGGTTAACCTCCTGAGTGGACTGGAATTTCAATGCCTCGAAGCTGATTTCGGACTTTTGTGGTGACGACGTCGCGCGGACGTAGAAATTGTAGCTCAGTAGCCTGTTTCTCAAGCTTCGGCGCAGTGGCAACTTTCTTTCGGAGAAGATTCTCGAGGTGTAGAGCGTACCGCAGCTGGAAAAATCTGCAGTGGGAAATCAGTGTGATTGTTGGGGAGTTTGTAGAATTCGGTGCATGTGAAGTTGCATGGTTGGGCTCACCATGGCCGCCACCATAGCCAGCTCGTTGCAAGCAGCACTCAGCGGCGCTGGACAGGTTAGATTGAAGCCAATTGAGCAGGTGCAATGTTACGACTTCATCGCATGTTCTCATTGGAAAACAAGGGCTTCGAATTCTGCAGAGTCGTTGCACCAATGTGAGAATCTTTCGGTGTCCATGAACTTAGCAGAATTTAGAGCACCAAAGAACAGCTTGAGAAGAGACGGGCAATCCGTGAAGTCGTACGCTAGTCCTAGAGCTGGCCCAGTGGGTAATGGAGTTAGTGCCAGCTCCTCCAAAGACACCGCGATTCTGTGGTTCAAGCATGATTTACGTCTGGACGATCATCCGGGTGTGGCTGCCGCTTCTGCGTACAAGCGTGTGCTTCCCGTCTACATTTTTGATCCATATGTCTGCGCCGGTTAGTCCTTCGTCGCCACATTTATGTTCGTAGCCACCCTTTGAATCAGTTCTCTGTTTAAATCTTAGTCGTCAAGAGAGTGCGTAATTTTATTGAACTGTGCTAATCTAATTTGTGAAACATTTGGTCCACAACTTAGTCGATATTTGGGTACCTGTGTTCCGAGAACAGCATTTGATTCCATACCCTACAGATTTGCAGTAATGTAGTCATCAACGTCCTGGCATCAGATTAGCATGTGTACGCCTTGACCATATGTGGTAAAGCAATTCGTAATTAGAGGTGTAAATGACTTTCAGTGGGAGTGCTGCAATTTGGAGTTCATCTGTGCAGGTTGGTCGAAGGAGCTGCTAGAAAGCTTGTGTGATGCTGTTTCCGACCTTCGAAAGGAGCTGCGATTGCTCGGCTCTGATCTGATCGTGTTGACGGCACGAACTGAACATGTGTTAAGTCGTCTCGCTCAGAAGGTATGCATTCATTATTCGATTTCAATTCCTGTAACCATTTTTATTGCAGAGTTTCATGCTGCCGGGCTGTGGCGTTTGTTGCATATTGCCGAAATTGACATTGAATCATCTTCCTTGAGCCCGGTTCCAGATCGGAGCAACGAGTATTATCACTGAGGAGGAAGTTGAATCCACTTGGCAACGTACAGTCCACTCGGTTCTCGAATCCTTGGAGAAGGAGGAACCATCATCGATTTCCGAAACCAAACTTGAGCTTGATCAATGGAGCGCGCCGCTATATGACACTCCAGTATGAATGTCGCACTAAACAATCCTAGTCCTGAGTCTTGTTAATTGCTCAAAAACTTCCTGACAAATAGAGTAGGATGTTTACAGCTTCTCTGATCTGTCGGTAATTCAGGAATCTGCGTCCATACCCGACAATTACCAGGCGTTCCAACGTATCGGCCTTCGAACTCTTGCCCCGCTGCCTTCACCGGCCAAATTCCCGGGTCTACCTGAGGGTCTGACAGATACAGGCTCCTTACCAGATTTCAAGGAGTTCACTGAGAGTGTCGAAGCCATTCGAAGAAAAAATCCGTGGTGGGAAACCTTAAAAGCAGCTCAGTCGCAACCAGGTGAAAGTCTGCTTCCGCAGGCCAGCAACCCATCGTCAAGCAAAAACGGCGTCTCGTCAGCTGAGTACAGTCCCTTCAAAAGTGTATTGAAGTGGCGAGATGAGTATATTCTGGAGGGCCCTCAAGCGTCCTTGTTGAAGAAGCAGGGCCTAGATGTAGAGGAGGAGGAGGTGATCGGGGAGTACTTCATCAAAGGGGGCGCTACCGGGGCGTTGAACGTCCTGCAAGGATATCTGAGATTTCTGGAGCCAACAAATAGAGATGATTACAAAGCGTGAGTTTAACACTCGCCTGTTCAGTTGAAGAACATGGGCTTGATGTTGCAATCTATCCTTAATCTTGGCGTTTTTGGCGATTTGGCAGTGTATACGAACACATATGGGAGATGGAGAAGAAGCCCGGTGCCTCCTTCCGAAAACTGTTCGCTAGCTCGTTGGCTTTAGGAACAATTTCACGGAGAAGAGTGATATTTGAGGCGCTGCAGTATGAGAGAGATCGAAACGGTGGTCGTTTGTCTCCATTCGGCTTCTCAACTTTTACAGTTGGAAACGCAGTTGGTGACGTCAAGGCTATGGAGGTGATGAGCTTGAATACCCGTAACACCACTCTCAAGCTCTCGCTTTGTGTCTAGCTCTTAGAGAGATTGGAATAGTGACAGACTCTTTGGTTTCGTTGCAGTGGTTCGACCTGTTGCAGAGAAAGAGCGAACTGCAAGCGAGTGAGAAGGGCTTTCATGTCAGTGCGTGGCGATGGAAGGGCTATCACATTCAGTACTCGGCGATGGGAAATGAAGATGGGCCTGCAGTGCTTCTGGTGCACGGATTTGGAGCGTTTTGGGAACACTATCGTGATAACCTCCGCGGTCTGGCGAATAAAGGCTATCGGGTATATGCTTTAACCTTGATAGGCTTCGGCCGCTCTGAGAAGCCCAACATGACCTACACGGAGCTTGTGTGGGCGGAGCTTGTGCGCGACTTCATTGTGGAGGTTGTGAAACAGCCTGTCGTCTTGGCTGGAAATTCGATCGGGGGTTTCACAACCACTGTTGTGGCAGGCTTGTGGCCCTCTTTAGTGTCATCGTTGGTGTTGCTGAATACTGCCGGCAAGGTGATCCCAGATTACAAAGGTCTCACTTACCAGAAGGTATTTATAGTTCTATTCCGAGCCTCGGACTTAGTTTCTCTCTTCCTTACATCAAGGCCGGTTTCGCGTCTGCAGCGGTGACTAACCAGTGACGGCCCTTCTCTTTTTCGCGATGGTTTTGCAGCCGGGAGAGAGCTCTCCAATAGCGAAGCCGTTGTCGAAGTTGCTATTATTCTACCTACAGAGCTCGAGCGACAAATTGCTTACGAGGTGCTATCCGAAAGTGAGGTTCTCATCTCTGCTGGATTGCCAGGATATCCTTACAGAGCTCTGTATTCAAAGATTTGAAACTGATTTGCAACAGTTATAGTTTTGGGTTTCCTAAGCTGATGTGAGGAGCTGACAATCCTGTCCCTTGAATTGTGACATAAATAGCAACCATCAAGAGTAGACAAGTGGCTGCTGGAAGAAGTAAAGCGCGGTGTATCCTTTTGCGGTTAAATTCTTTTTTGGAGTCTCTGCTTTCCATGAGTGTGGAACTCAATTTTTCGTGATGCATCTGAACTGTTTTTTCGTTCAAGTTCATGAGGTAGTTGTTCACCTTAGCTTGGGACAGTCGTATGATCCTGGTAATACAGCTGTGTTGGAGAGCGTCTTTCTCTTGAAAGCGCCGTTGCCTCTCAACTTCTTCCTAGACCGTTACAAGGGCAATGTGCTTTGCATTCAGGTATAGTAGAGGACTTTCGATTTCTGCAACACCCTCTGTGATTTTGAATCCCTAATTTTCATGAACGACGAAACTGGCTATTATTACGTTTTGTTCATATGCTTTCGTCAATGGTGGTGCGCAGGGAAAGAATGATCCACTGCAAAAGAACACCAAAAGGCCAGAAATGTTGCAAGCTTTCTGTTCCAACGTCTGCGTGGAGTATCTGGATTCAGGTATGTTGGTATTGATGCTCTACACCGGCATTCGACCTTCAAATGTTTCCAAGCATGTTGAGCATGTTGAGCACTTGGCTGTGTCGATTGGTCAAAAGTCTCGTGAAGAATGTCGAGCTTGAAGGCTAGTGTCGTGAACCTCGATTTTTTTACAGGGCACTGCCCCCATGATGAGCTTCCAGAAGAAGTGAACACATTGATCGACGAATTCGTGAAACGGGGACTAGCTTCTTGTGACAACCAAGCTAGTTCGAATTCTTCGGGCATGGCCAACGCCACAGATGATGCGCCTGCGACGCCTGCAGAGATCATCAAGGAGGAATTAAAACTGATCATCGAGGACCTCGAAAGTGCACGGGTCAACAAAACGAAGTGATCCATAGAACATAGAGACGCCACCACAAAGTATTCGTCGACTTTCAATGATTTGATTGCCAAAACTACAAAGAGATCTACAACTGAGACTGCAACGCATGATCATTGATTCTCAAGTATAGAAGAGTGATCTTGTTCGGATATCCTAGGCTTCAGTCAGATTTGCGAAACATGTTCAGCTTAACGCCCCATAACATGAATAAATACTTGTTGGAATCAAGCAGATTCTCCACCTTGACAATATTCTCGTGATATTTTCGTTTCAAATAGGGGGTTTTTAACATGGCCTTTTTGGGTGATATTTCATTTATGATACTTCGTAAATGTCCTGTGATATTTTGATATATCATTTGATACCTTACCAAATCATCCACCTCCACCTCCTTAGGAATAATAAATTTTGAATTAGGAGGTAATAAAGTTTGAATTAGGGGATAATATCAAGGAGTAATAAAGTTTGAATGATGATATTTGAATTTGATATTTTGAGTAATATTGGAAATATCAAGTGTTGAATCCTAGTTATTTGATATTATAAAAGTATCATGTTTGAAACTCCCTATTGTAATTTTATTTGTATGTATGAGCTTTGTAATCTCTACCAAAAGCCACCACTCAAGCCCTTGAGCAACAATGCTTTCCTATGTTGCACACCCAAAATATGGTCATTGCTTTATTCTATTTGTACTTTTTGTTGTCTTAAAATTATAATATTAGCAACTACTCACCTAAATACAATTACAATGTAATAAATGGAGAGATGGAGATTCTAGTTCTAATTTCAATGGCAAATGTACTTAGATTCTCTTTAATTGGGACCATTAGAAAGTTGATTAATTCTACAACATTGTAATATCAAAACAATGAATAAAGCATATTTGCAAAAAACTCTTAATTGTTAATATGAATAGAGCATTTTACATTGACTTATTTGGCTTGAGTCTAAGACTATTAGAACAAGTACTTCCAAACCTTAAATCAAATTGCACTTATTATTACATCTCTAAGCTCAAACTTCCAATTAAAACCTGTGTAATTTGAATATTTCAAATTTTAATTTTAAAATCTCTAGAATCTTACTTCTTACAAGACTTGATATGAAATATCTTGTTCTTCTTCAACTATAATATTTGTGAGAGTTTGATATTAATTTGATGATGGTTATGAAGCATGATTATGGTCTATTTTGAAAGTACAAACAATGGAGCATAATTTCAAAGAATTGTTAACACAAAGTATCTACATATGAAAATTGTTGAAATAATATTGAATTACAATGATCAATTGCCTGTTGAAAGCACAAATCAGAAGTCTCTATCTATTAAAAAATTGTTTGAGGTGTAGCACGTCGTTTAAGCTTGCCACCTTGCTTTGCTTCTTTAAACCCTCATTCTTCTATCTTGACTCTTGTATTTGCTCAATATCAATTCTTTATTTTAAGATACTTGCTTCTACAAGGATCTATTTATATATGTTACAACATACTTTAAAGATTCTATTCCATAAATTGATTGTCAAGAAATGATGTGATCAATGAGCAATATAATATGTAATCATCTATTTAATCATAATTATTGAACTTGCTAGTTATGAATCCTTGCTCTGATATCCACATTGAACTTAATTATAGAATAGTCCAAAGGCAACCCTCCCTCTTTTAACATATTGCAACAAGTAAACATCATCCTTATCCTTGCATATAGCATTATAAACTTTTTCAATTTTTTGAGCTATGGAAATAGTGTGCAATCTAGAAAAAAAACTCAATTTATAAATTCTCACAAATAAACTTATAAAGTGGATATGTTCTACAGTTTTTAATTTTGTTTGGAACTTGAGATATGCCATTATTATTTTAAGCCTCTCAAATAAGTGGGTCCTTGGTAGTTACCGATTTCTTAAGCTAGTCCTTAAAGGCAGTGATTTTATTAAATATAGAGGTCTCTAGGAATTTCTTGTTGCTAGGATTTTTGAATGTTTTGATTATTGAATTAGAGCTTGTCTTAATTTCTCCATGAAGAGATAAGTTTGGCTATACAGGTCATCAATGTATGTGAATATATACTAGTAATTGACAACTTAGAAGAGTTTTTTTTTAGTAAATATAGTAGCAAGTAGGATACTGTCTAAGCTCATGTAGAATGTTTTTTTGCAAGTTGGCTACCTATATTCTTAATAATTACTTGCATTATCTATTTGATGTGGCATAAATTAATAATCTTATAAAAACCAATTAAGAATGTAGAACTCATGAATTATAGGATTTCAATTACTTTCTTTGTCGTATAAATAGATATTAAGCCAAGAGAATTCACATCCTAGTTGTATTATTCAATACTTTGTATATGAATGATAACCAAATTTTCTAAGTAGTTGAACTCCAACATATACAAAACCATTGCAATTTTAGTACCATTCATGCCATAGTCTAAGCTAAGTTTTGATTCACTATTGACATTAGACAGCAAGCTATTGTTTTAAAAATCATTCACAAACTTTAAAAATTGTATAAAAATGACCTTGCCAACAATGACAATGGCTAAGCACACATTATCCATAGATATTCTAATAAGAGTGCCTTAGAAGTTGCCTCTATGAATTTTTTTGTCTTCTTCTTCATCAATGAGTTGATTAACATTGACAAAGTTGATTTCTCTTTGAATGACATGTGTTGAATTTTGAATTGCTTCAATTTGAAGATTAAGCTACTGAAGTGAAGTTTGAATGCATAACAATCTTGTATGGGCTTCATCAGCAAATCTATTTTGTACAATTTTACCAAGGCCTTCATGTATGATCTCCAATCTTACACCAACTCCAAGATTAATGTTGCCTGTATTTTGCTTGGATGATGCTTCAGCTTATAAGTAAAGGAATCAACAAACTGTGACTTCTCTTGCATCACCTTTACAAAATAAGGTGATCAATACTTCGGCTAAAATAACAAGGATATTGGCATCAAAGCAACAAACAGATGCCAAGGTAAAACTTACAACAGTTCCACTTACCATGGTTACATCCTCCTCCAACTAGATTTCAAACAATTGATCTTTATCAATTAATCTTAGGGCCTCTATTATAGTAATTCTCTTGCCTTGATTGGTCATGGCCTTAGAGTTTGGTTGTGCCATAAGAAACTTGTACAAAACACTGAAATTAATCTTTTTATTTCCAAAGTTTCTAATCAAAAAGATATGAACTCTTAAAAGTTTATGGTACTTGTAGCTTATCCTAAATAAAAACTCGTATATAAATGCTCATACTTTGAGTGAAACTAGGTAATTTTTTGATAAAAATTATTAATCACTTGCAATATATGAAAGAGTCACAAGATCTTCCAAAATGTTGCATTTATCTTTAGAAGTTGTGGTTTTTCCTTTCAAAAGATGTTGAAGAGTCAATTAAATGTTGAGAAGTTGTTCCATGGCTTTGAAAATTTATACTTGAATGTCAAAGTATCCTTCAAGAAGGGTGTTGGTTCTAACAATAATTATAGCTTGAGTTGTATTTATTAGAAGAGTGGTACTAATGTTCACTACTCTTGCATTTAAAAATTTGACAAGCAAAAAAATAACTAAAATTTAACAATTCTTCTCATACAAACTGACTTAATAGAAATTATTGTTATCAAGTTTGATTTCTTAGACTAAGAATTTGCAGTTGTTTATACTAGAGGTATTTATATGCCTTGATTTGTATCACTTTTTCAATTTACAATTATTATTATTCAATAGGTTATTTATAGCTATCATTCTATACTCCAATAAATTAATTTGGATCATTCTATTTTAAAATATTGCTTGATAGATGAAATAAATATGTTGTATCAAAAGTTTTATGTATTGATGTGACTTCTCTAAGAGTGTGTTAGCTAATTCTGGAGACTAACCTAATGAATTTTTTTTGCAGTTCTACTCTTCATTGGATACAACAATAGAAAGTGGCTCTAAAATTAGTGGTGACTTCATAAATATCAGAATCCTTCATGATTTTCTTTTGCACCTAGCTAGAACTCTCATCTATCCTTAACTTAGCAATTGTTATATCTAACTTGACTTCAAGCTCAAATAGACAAGCAATTATGGCAACATTGACCTTAGTCAAATTCATGTTCTTCAACTTAAAAATCTTTTTTTCATAGAAGATTTTGACAAGGCTTATGATCTCTTCTAAATAACTAACTTCTAAAGCTTTTGCAATACAACCTAATTTAGAGGATCATTGATTTCTATAGTGATAGTAATTGCCACATGTATACAAAATGCTACATTTATTTGCATGTGCTTTAATTTGTAAAATCTATTACCAACAAAATCATCACTATTATTTTTGTTAATTTCCATGATGTTGAAGCTCCTTAAACACTTTTAAGAGACTCTTGAAGCTCTTTGTTATACAAAAAAAATACTATAATTAGACTTTTAGTATCATTCAATGACTACAAGAGCAACTTGTCTCCAAGAAGCATTTATGTTGGTAAGACAATTCAAGGTATTTCTCCACTATAAGCAACTAAATTGCTAATATACATCAAATACTATGTTTTCAAAAAGCCTTTAAGTACACTTTATATCACTTCACTCTTTTCAAATAATGACTAGGATCAAGTAGTATTAGATTGGTATCTTAGATTAGTGGCTGATTTGGCAATGTATTAACTACAACATGACTTGATTTCTAACATAGTTTGTTTCTTTAAGAAGGCCAATTGTAAAAGATGGCTTGGAAATTAGAAATGTGGGATTAATGAGGATATCTAAGAATAGCAAAGAATATATAATTGATAGAAAATTTCAGTAATGCATATATGATTTACAAAGTATTGAATTTCTTAAGCAATCTCTTCAACATACTTATTGAATCATTAACTTTCATCAATATCAAATCAAATATATATTACTAATAAGTATTGATTTTTGAAATTGTAGTTCATAAGGATCTTATAACGATCAAAGAACCATAGATACTACACAGCTAGTTGTAAGGTAAGTTTAAAAAAAATGATACAACTAATTTCAATTGACTTCATGAAAAAGTTTTAGCAACATTGAACTTTGTCTTTATTTGATATTGTAATATGGTGAATTTATTGGTCTTACATTTTGTTTTTTTTTATACTACTATTTTGTAATTTTTTTGTCAATATTGATAAAAAAATAAAAAAATAAAAAAAAGGATTATAATAGAAAGTTTGGCAGCAAAGTTTGATTGGAGGCTCACCTTATGGCCGTCAATTCAAGAAAGAATGATACTCCAAAGTATTTTGATGGATCATTATGGCATTAAATTTGAAATTTTCCAAGCCATTTTGATTGGAGGCTCATCTTATGGCTGCCAATTTGAGAAAGAATGATACTCCAAAATATTTTGTTAAATCATTATGCCATTAAACTTGAAATTTTCCAAGCCATTGTATCAAGTAAAGAAATTTAAAGACTCTTTCTTTTTTTATTCTATCTTTTTTCTTTTCTTTTTTTAAATCTATACATATTTATGACATTGTTCTTTGATTCATCACTTTATTATAGCAAAGGCACTCACTTCTCAATTTCCAAGAATGAAGAGATGTTGTATAGGCATGTCAAATATGTAGCTAGTTTAGAACAAAATTTAGATAAAAGATTATTGTAACTTTGTGGTTTTGATCAACCATGTTGATGGTTGCTGCAGTGTGTAATATATCCAATTTAGGTGAATGTAGTGTGTACTCTAAACTCTGTCAAATTTTATACATATTGCTTGATAGATATATTATGAATACATTTGTTATATTCTTTGTGAATGCATTTGTTGTGTATATGTAGACACATGTGAAATCGCCAATGAACGGAGATAAGTGGGCTTTAAGTAGTCGGAAATGTGTTTATTGATCAAAAACCGTGGCTCGTGAATAATTAAGATGTTCTCACTGTGCAATGTTCCAAGTTTTTGCTGCATCAAACATGAGCCTCACATCCGTTGTGCTTGTGATTCGTCACGCTGAAAACCTGAAGTGTCCAAGTTTTAGCTGAGTTATCCAATTTATAGGTGTTGACCATATAAACGATTACTGGACTGCAAACTTCGAAGCACTAATTATATGACCAGAGTTGAGAAAGTCAACTTTTTCGTCAAAAGCCCTCGTCATTTGTCTTCCATCCAGTCTGAGGAGGTCATGTAATCGCAATCGCACAAGCAGGGCACGCAGGGAGTTGGGTCATGGGATTATCGTCAGATGGAAAACCGATCGTGCGGAGTGTGAGCACTTGCCAATGACTATCCAAAACAATTCTAGTGTCGGAATCTGTACTCCAGAATGTTCAATAAGGTGTCGTGTTTACTGCCCGTGATACTCAATGACTGTAGTTGCCATTTTCAGGCTCTGCACGATTTCTAAATTCCAGAAGGTACAAGACGAATGGAATAGAAAAAAATTGACCTAAGACTGTCATTCATGCAGGTATTGGCGTTAAGTCTTTCATGGGGCATCCAGCAAAACTTGAAAATTGGCATTCTCGCTAGCTCCAATTGCTCATGTTCTCAACACAATTGCGCCGGAAATTCTCATCCCCCGTGCTGCTCTGCAAAACAATCTGCCATGAAATACTCGCAGCTGTCTATTGTTAACAGCCCAAGTCATTTTCGCAATAGCATTTCAAAACTTCCAACCTAGGAGGTGTTGACGAAGTCGAAAGAACTGCAGAGGAAATGATCCACTAGTAGCTGATCACGTGGCGAACACGGTCTAGGCAAACTGGACAGCAGAATTATACGACAATATTTCACCTCAGGACTGAATTGGGCCGGTGCTTACATATAATTTCCAAGCGTCATGTCTACAACGCAGTTATGTCCACAACAACGCAGTCATGTCGCAAGAATGAGACGACTGTCCCCTACAAAATCAATTTGTGTCCACCTTCACCTTAAGCTCCAGACACCCATAAACAGCCACTGCAACATACGCCCAGTGCTGAACGACGCTTGTATCACTAGTTTAGTATAACCCTAAACTCTGAACAAACCAATCAATCAAAACTAATCTAACCTTCCCTCTGCAGTATGGGCAGTTCAATCTAGCCAATAATATACAGAAACAGATTTACATGCAACCGCAAATTAAATTTGGCTAAAAAGGCAGGATGCGTGGTCAAATTGTCTGAAGAGGAAAACGAAACCCTACTAGCAACCCTCTCCACCTACTTGGTCTTTTTCTCTGCCTTCACAGCCTCTGCTGAAGACGAAGCATACGCAAAAATTTGCGCACACACAGTGCCGTGCGTGAAAAGCCCAAGCAAGCACCCGACCAGCATACTGAACGGAGCATTCTCCTGGATGCTCGTGAAAGTTCTCACTACACAGCCTGCGAAGGACATGAAGCTCGTCATGAAGCTCAGCTGCCCTGTGCTCTTGCTCTTGAAATTCTCGTAAATCTGCGGCAGGCGTGCACAGAAAAAGATAGCATGCTGGCACGCGTACAGCGCTTCGAACAGCTTTGCGTCGAGCATGCCGCCAAGAAGAGTGGGCGCCAAAGCGCAGTACAGCGCCGTCTTCAACCAAACGGAGGGACCGGTATTGGGAGAGTAGTAATAGATCAGCGCCAGACACGCGATGCTCTGCGCCAGAATAAACACGAGCTCGCCGTAAGCTGAAAACGGCAGCTGCTTGAACAAGCAGTACGCGAGGGCAATAGTGAACCCTGCCACTTCAAGCTCGAAGGAGGGGACGCTCAAACCCTTAATGCTCTTGTTCTTCACGATCACGTAAATTTGGGGCAGCTTCAGGAAGACGGAGGCCAGGACGATGGCGTACCCGAGCACCTTCGACAGCAAAGGCAGGACACAATCCTTCGCCGGGAGCTCATGGCTCTGAATAGAGTGAATCACGCACGACAAATCCATGCCTGCAATCTCCATCTTCGTTCGCAAACCAAACCCTCCAAAACAAAACAAAACAAAACAAAAAACCCTAGCAAACTTGGCACAGACTTGGAATCATAATGCTCAGACACCGCAGGTCGCAAGCCACGGGACACGAACTTCAGCGGATATTCGATGGATCCAACTCGACCAGAGCTGACAGATGTGAGCTCCGGGTGGTTATGTGAGCTGGAACATTTCGCACCCGGCGTTGTTAACCATTAGCGTGGTGATGCTGAGCACCAAGCCTGCAAAATTTCTCAAGTGATTACGCCATCGCTGCATGCTCGACCTCGATTAACTGCAATTCACCCCACTTTTAGGGTTTCGGGATGAAGGACGGAGATCAAGCTTTCTATATATTTTCTTGGCGATATTATTCTTTGCCCATTGGTATTTGTAATATTAGTGAACATTAGTTTTCAAAATCTGCTTGTTTTGGTAGCATTTTTATATTGGAGTCTTTGAACTTGACTCAAGTGTGAAATTGGTATTTATAGTAGCTTTCGAATCTGATAATAATAAGTAAATATACTTTGTTCTGATACTACTTCAGTTGAATTAGTAGCGTTTGTATTGAAATTCCAATTCGAGACAGTCTGAAGTTGTGTTGAATAAAGTTGTTTACTTTGAAAGTAAGGTTTTTTTAGTTAAGATTTATTTTGAAAATCCAGACATGAATCATTCATATGAAGATGGACTCTTGAGAGCTTTTTAAAATAAAGTTGTTATCTTTTAAAATCTAATACAGTAGAACACTTTTGTACATCACTCCAATATCCTACACATCAAGTTTGAAATGTTGTACGAAGTCTTTGTAAATTTTCAACTATTCTTCATTTTTCGGGCTTTAATAATTGTATGCAAGCACAAAAAGTAAATTAAAACATTCAAAGAAATCCTTAATTTTCTTACTAACGTTAGAATTTATTTCTATTCTATCTTAATACTATAGGTACAGTTTCGTAATGTTATAAGAATTTTGAATTTTGAATTGCACATAATACGATTCTCAAATATAAGTATACACACACATATCTACTTTTATAACTATCTAATAAACCATATTATAAAAATAATTGCTTCTTAAATAGTTTGCTGAAAATAAACTCATTAAATCCACTAAATATTTGGCAAACTAATATTTCATAATGCAGTGTTTTCATGTCATTCTAATTGTGGTTATAAAACAGAAAAAAGTTTTTAAAAATCACTTATTTATTCTAAATTTATTTTAGGAAAATAAAGTTTATTTCGTTGTATTGTGTGTCCTTTCTGGTTATCAAAAACATACTTTGTTTTTCATTAACTTACTATTTGCATGATAAAAATCCTGTAATAATTTTTAGGAATAGACAAAAAACTTAAAGCTATATTAAGAGGTTTTATTGAATTGGACTTTCACTTTAGATTTAGGTTTAAAGTCACATTTAGGTTTAGAAATCAATCTTAAAATTAAGTTTTCTAATCTAAAAATTTATTTTAAATTCAAGATTAAGGATTTGAATTCATCTTTTGAATTATCTTAGATTTAAGATTTGACTCAAGTTAGAATTAACTAGGATTGATTTAACGTTTTTATATTTTAATTTATTCTTATTTGTTTTTGAAACCTTAGAATAATAATTTAAAGTTTTATCTTACTATTAAGGTTTAAATTTTTAAATTTAACTGATAAAATACTTATAATATAAGATTTAAGATTTATATACTATATATGATATAGTAAATAATATATATTTGTATGTATGTGTGTGCATTTCACATGTGCACTAATTTTATATATAATTATGTGTTTTTATCTCAATACTTTAGACTATTATTAGATTAAATAAGAAAATTGCTAATAATATTTAATTTTTTATTAATTTCAAATTTTAAGTTTAAGATATTTTCAAATTTTAATAATTCTTAATAAGCATAAAATTAAAATTTTCTTTAATAGATCATTTCCAAAATTTACAATCAAGTATTAATAAAATCATGAATCGTTACATTTTTGATATGTACTACTCTATCTTAATTATTTGTTTTTAATTTCAAGTTTTAAATATAATTTTGTTGTTTACTTGCTAATTTAAATAAAATAAAAATATTATTTTATATATAATTAAAAATAATTTAAATGGATTTTATATATAATCATAATTAAAGAAGCAAATGTAGGTAAATATTCTACAAGCAAAGTAAGATATTTATATTGTAATATAAGAAAAGTAATATGTAGTCTCCCATTATAAGGTATCTATTTTTATACCACTTGTATTTCTTGTCTTTTTCCAAATACTTTCAAAACTAGCCAAATCTTTTAAATCTATTTAGAACTTCCTTCTATTTCTTAGAAGCATTGCTAATGTCAAAAAGAAATCCAATTCCAACCATTTTGCCACACTCAAGCATGAATTACAAAATTATGTTAACTATTTTTTTTGTACAACCTTTTTGTATTGCTAAAATTATAGCATGTAATTTTTATTTATTTATTTTTGCAACCATGCTTACCTAAGTAAAAACTCTACTTAACATACAATATGTATTTGTAAAATAAGATCCATCAAGTCTTAGTTGTTGATTGATCCATATCTCTTATATAAAACAACTTGAGGAAGGTAAACCAACACAATAAACTAGAGAAAATAAAAACCATCTCTAATTGGTTGCATGTCTCATTATTTTCATCAAAACTGAAGCAATGATTCAACTTTTGATCAATCAGAGATCAAAATTTGCATATTATTGGTGCAGATTGTTGAGAGTATCACAACAAGATCACTAGGCATGTAGCTTGGAAGCTCCCTACGAATGGATAAACTAACAAACATTAGCCACCTTATTCATATCCAACTGCATGGTTTTTGTTGAGAATGTTTAGCAAGACACAAGAGTAATAATAAGTAATACACACATACAAGAATAATAGTAAGTTATACACACAAGAGGGTTTCTAAGAAGAGAGAGCTTCACACATTAAATTCTATTGATCTGGTTGTGTCTCATATACAAGAAGAGAAAGGAGAGAGGATAAACAATACTTTTCTACTAGATTCTAAATACTGTAGCTTTGGTATTTACTGTAGTCTACAATAAATATTATGGAGAGTGCCGGCTATATTTAATGCTCTCAACACTCCTCCTCGCTCATCATAATATTTATATAATATAAAATTTATATAGAATTATGATCTATACTTTTTTGTGATCTTGTAAGATCAACAATTGTTACCTCATTAAAATCTTATCTAGGAAAACCTTATTGTATTTAAGGACAAAACCATAGATGAAAGAAAAAGAGTACAATATCATTTTCTTTAATTATTTAAAGAGCTCGTTAACTTTTTTATTCAAAAAAAGCAAGTCCCCGCATACCAATGCCATAAGTAAGTCAACGATGGTTGTATAATGGAAGAGCTTTGGTGAAAAGATCAGCAAGATTATTTGTAGATTCAATTTTCTTAATTATAAGTGATTGACCAGTAATTAAGTCATGGATATAACTAAAATACTTTGGATCAATATGCTTTGTCCTATTGCCTTTAATGAAACCAACTTGCATCTGTACAATACAAGCACTATTATCTTCATGCAAGATAGTTGGAGAATCATCATGTGAAAATCCTTAGGTTGTTTGAATGAATTTATCAATTAATCGCAACCAAATACATTCTCGAGATGCTTCATATAAGGCAATAATTTTTGTATTGTTGGATAAAGTTGCAGTTATTGTTTGTTTCACTGATTTCCATGATATTGTAGCTCTATATCTTAAAAATACATATCTTGTTTGAAATTTAGATGTTGCAATATCAGATTTATATCCTGCATCACAATATCCAACCAATTTTGGATCTACAGATTGTGTGTAGTATAATTCCAAGTCTTCAATATCTTTTAAATAATGTAATAAATATTTGATGTCATTCCAATGTTGTAGTATTGGACATGTACTATGTCTTGCAAGAACACTAACTGCAAATGCAATATCTCGTCTTGTAAATGTAGCTAAATACAAAAGTGCTCCAACCGCTACGAGATATGGATATTGATCTCCCAATATTTCCTCCTCTTCCTCACATGGATAGTATAGATCATGACCATCACGACCACATCCAACCATTAGTATGGACAATAGATAAGCATCAATCATATTAAAACTTCACAAGATTCATCTTATATACGTTAGTTGGTAGAAAAAAATGCTACCATCTGTTAGATGCATAATCTAAAAACTAATGTAAAAAGTTATTTTTTCTAGCATTTTCATCTCAAATTCTTGTATAAGTAGGTTAGTAGCTATAACACATGCAGATGTAGTGCCCACTAGGTTAAGATTATCAACATATACAGCAATGATCACAAAACCAATTTTATCTTGTTTGATAAACAAAGAAGGGATTAGTAGATCACTTACAAACTTATTAATAATTAAGTAATCTTGAAGATTTTGATACTACATGCATCCGGATTATTTTAAATCCTACAAGGCCTTACATAATTTAATACCATGATATTGTCCTGGAGCGGGTCCATTTGGAGTTCTTGTTTCTAAGCCAGGTGGAACTTTCATATAAATATTTGCATTAAGAGAACCATATAGATATGTAATTACTATATCCATCAGATGCATCTCAAGGGTGGCATGAATTTTCATTCCAATAATATATCGAAATGTAATTGAATCCATGACTAGAGAATATGTGGATTCATAAACAATGCCAAATCCTTGAATAAATCCTTGAGAAACAAGACAAGCTTTATAGCGGGCTATTTGACCTTGAATATCTTGCTTGTGTATTAATACCATCTTATATCCCACAGGGCGAGATGTAAGAGTGTCTACAATTGGACCAAAGACTTTCCTCTTATACAAAGAGGCATAGTCCTCCTCAATAGCAGTTTTTCATTTTGACCAATCGGAGCAACGCATCACCTCCTCGATGGTTTGAGGTTCAAGATCGTCTTCCTTGCAAGAAAGGGCTTCTATAATTATATATGCAAATGATTCATCTACTATAATAGATGGTCTATCCCAAATACCATCTGTAGCACAATACATAATAGATAATTCTTTACTCAACTTGTTCTTATTCCTTCTAATTCTAAGATTGTTTTTCATAGGAATTGAAGGTACATCATGCATAGATATATCATCATGAATTAGTAGTCCCGCAAAATGAGTGGAAATTCCTTTAAAAATAATACCAGGATTAGTCAATTTTATAGCTTTTTTCTTATGTGATTACTTATCTAGTCCTTGAGTTCTTTTAGTTGTTGTTGTTATAACTTGAGGTATTGTAATCAATGGCATTATAATCTGAGCAGGTGCATTCTGAGCCTCGTTAATAGGAACTCTTATAATTCTAGGTGCATCATTGAAGCCATCATATGTTTCATCTGCGATCCATTTTAGATATAAAATCTTAGCAACTTCAATTTCTGCCAAAGATGTCCTAGGATCGGGATTCATTGTAAACGTTTCTAGTGCTTCAAATATGAGTACTTTATTTCTTTGTTGATTGGATACTTCTCCTTGAAGAGATGGGAATATATTTTCTTCAAAATAGCAATTTTACAAACGTGCACGTAATAATGTGCCAGTTGATGGATCAACAATATGAATAATGCTTGGTGAATCAAAACTAACATATATGCCTTCTTGTCAATGAGCTCCAATGGTATGCCATTGAGGTTGTGGTATTAGAATCCAAGCACGACAACCAAATGCTCATAAGTGAGATACATTTGGAACATGATCCAAAATGAGCTCATGTGGTGAAACAATTTCAAGAGAAGAAAGGCGGATGCATATTAAAGCTACAACATGTAAAATTGCATGACCCCACATAGATGCAAGTAAATTTGCGTGAAAAAGGAGTGGTTGGGTAATGAATTGTATATTCTTTATAAATGACTCTGCAAGTCCATTTTGAGCATGTTCATATAGAACACAATATGTCAACTCAATTCTTGTTGCAGTACAATAATCTTCAAAAGACTTTGATGCGAATTCTTTTGCATTATCCATACGCAATGTTTTTATAAGATAATCAAGAAAATATGCCCAAAAACAAATAAGCATAGATATAAGATTGGTAAATACCATGTTTCAAGTTAATAATAATGAAACATGTGATTGTTTACCTGATGCATCAAGAAGGATCAAAAAATAAAAAAATGGTCTCGATATTGGATTAATAGAACCACAAATATCACCATGCAATCTTTCAAGTATTGGTGGTAATTCTTGTGGGAGTTTCCAAATTGAAGGCCCAGTAATTATTTTACCTTACACGCATGCACGACATAATTCCATAGAGTCTATATCCACAGGCTTTAAATTGTGCCCAGTTATACATGGAATGATCTTTTTAAATAATGTGGATCTTGGATGTCCCAATCGTCAATGCCTGAGAGAAACGCGACTCTATGTGATAGATGATGCAAAATTAAATATAATGGGAGGCCGAATTACAATTCGATATAAACCATTTTTTGTAGCAAAAGCTTTTTGAACAACTTTATGGTTCTTTGCAAGAACCAAAACCTCTTTTTTTTTTTTAATTTAAAATGGCAGTCGAAATGTGATAACCATTAATACACACATCTCGGTAGCTGATCAGACTCTGAGGTGCTAAGGGTGCAAACATCACATGTTTACATTTTATGATGGAACATGTAGATAATTTTACTATCTTTGTGCCCTCTTAGAAACAAAATGCATTTGTTCCAACCATGGTCATCATATTTTTAGTTTGCCAAGTTGAAGATTTTTCAATAAAAAATTGTCTATCTTGCAAGATAATATGTATTATTGCAAAATCAATGAGTGCATCATTTGATTCATCATTAGAGGTTTTGTCATTCATATAAGCATCTAAGTCATCAACATCAATTGAATCCATCAACGCATCTATGGTATGAACTTCATGAGCCTCAGCTCGTAGTTTTTTTTATTTTTTTGGAATATTTTAATAAAATATTCTAAAATATGGCATGCATGTGTTAAATTTCCAATCATTCCACACTTATGGCAAGGATGCATCTCTAATTTTTGTTTTCTACTATAATTAATAGTAGAATATTTATTCTTTCCATATGGGTAGAAATGATCATGACAAAGACTACTCTGATACTTATGAGCACGTTTCCCATGTTTATATAATTTTTTCTTAGACTTTGAAATATTAAGTGCATGAAATTCTGGAATTGTAGTTCCAATAGGACGAGCTTCTGCATTGCGTAAGAGTAGCTCATTTTGCTTCTCCACAAGAAGTAGATAGGACATGAGATCAGAATAACTCTGAAATTTCATATTCCTGTATTGTTTTGCAAGCACAGCAGATACATGAGGAAATGTAGAGAGAGTTTTCTCAATCATTTCTTCTTCATAGATGCTTTATCCACATAATCATAATTGTGAGACAATACTATACATTTTACTATTGAAAGCATTTAAATTTGGAAAATCTAAGACACTTAAATGTGTCCAATTATGATGTGCATGTAGAAGGAAAATAGTCTTTTGATGATCAAACCTGGATTTAAGATTCTTCCAAAGTTCTGCAAGATCTTCCATTTCCAAGTAGTGATGTTATAATGTAGGTACAAGATGACGACGAAGGAGAAGAAATACTTTCCAACGAATAGTAAGAGAAATAGAAATACTTATTGTAGGAGATTCTTCAAACATAATGGCATCCAAGAATTGTTTTGCAAATAAATTTGCTTTTGCCATTTTTGCCTATAATAGATAATTGTTTCCATCTACAGTCAATGGTAGAAATAAAAGAGCTTAAAAATGTTGGGATGCACTGATAATAGTTGGAACCATAGTAGAAGCAGTTGAAGATGTTGAAGCACTCATTATAAATAAATCTGTAATGAAAATAAAAGATCAAGTAAAAAAATTGAGTAAACGGTACCTTAAAATATAAAGTCAAATAAAATGATAAACTTGAACTTAATATATATATATATATATATATATATATATATATATAGTAAAAGAAGGTTGTGGATTAAGGCAGCAGAATAATAGTAGAACGACAGTAGCAGGCGACGGCATGTAAAAAGACATGATGACAGGCAATAGGGTGGCAACGGCAGGCAATAGCGGCACTGGCGGCAAGGTGGACAGCAGCTTTAGTAGCGGCAGGGTGGCAGCGGCAACATTGATAGCGACGAGTTCAATGGCAGTTTGATGGTAGCTCGGCAGTAGGTGCGGGGCACAGCAGAGAGCAAGCTGAGGTGGAGTTAGGTTGGATCAAGTATTCTAAGCAAGTATTCTAAGTAAGTATTCTAAGCAAGTATTCTAAGTAAGTATTCTAAGCAAGTATTCTAAAGAAGTATTCTAAGCAAGCAGGGTAGAGAGTGGAACAAGTGCTCTAAGCAAGCAACTAATGTGTGAGGGGCGAACAAGAAGAGCAGTAAGATCATGAGGCAAACATTGAGCAAGAGTAGCAATAAGTTTGAAGAGTCAAGAGTAGAGCAAAAAAATTGTGATGGTGTGTAGAAGAGAGTCGTGCTGATAACATGTTGAGAATGTTTAGAAAGACACAAGAGTAATAGTAAGTAATACACACACACACAAGAGTAGTAGTAAGTCATACACACAAAAAGGTTTCTAAAAAGAGAGAGCTTCACAAATTAAATCTATTGATCTGGTTGTATCTCGTATACAAGAAGAGAAAGGGGAGAGGATAAATAGTACTTCTCCACTAAACTCTAAATATCGTAGCTATGATATTTACTGCAGTCTACAGTACATATTATAGAGAGCGCCAGCTACATTTAATGCTCTTAACAGTTTCCAAAAAATTGAGAACTTGTTCTAATTCTCCGATTCCAGCCAGAGGATTGATACCCTGAATAGAGGCGGTACCCGCTTGCCTAGGTAGAGAGACGCATCCTGGTTGGTAAAAGTGGTCCATTCTGGCCAGATGACGTGGAAGCCCACTAAAGTGAGGTAGCAGTAAGGGACCCTCCGTAGGCGGTGGTGGGGTCGAGACCGCTTGCTCACCCCTTTGCACCGTCGGAATTTCCAATTTCGTGTCAAGGATTTCTCGATTGCGTCCTCTCTTCGGTGTATAGAATTTGGACCCTCGGCGACACTTTGGGTCATTTTCAATTCTGCAATCGTGAGGTGGGTCTTTCTTCAACGTGGGTTTCGATTGCGCTGCCTATGCTCGGCTGAGCAAGGTTCGTGGCTGCTTTGGTGCCCAATTTTAGTTCCCATTGTTTTGATGTGCCGGTGTCGTATTGCTTTGCTCTTGCTGATGGGTGCCAGAATTTTGATCAACAACGAAATCTTTGAACGCTGGGTTTGGTCTTGACGCGATCAATTTCTTTGTTATGAATCGAGCGGAGAGGTTTTAGTTTTCTCTAGCAGCTGCATGATATTGCTTGCGTTCTTTTCGTGAACCACTGTGATGGATCGTTCGTGTTCGATTTTTTTACGCGTCTCGGTTACCTCTTGCAACATTATTTATTTTTCATGCATGGGAATTTTTCACTGTATGCGTCTAACTTTTAGTCAGGATATGTTGGAAATTCTAACTTGTAAAGTTGACAATTATAGTTTCTCTCCTAGCCCTTTGCCTGGCTTCAGTTTCAACTTCCTCCTCATGCGTGATGTTCGAAGATGACAGTGACTTCACCTGAACTGATGGAGAGCTTGTTCAGAATTGAACCCATAGAAGGGTTTGGCGTGACGACCATTCTTAGGTTATGGACTACGGTTAGGTGGCGAAGTAGCTGTATTCCCACTGGATGCGTCTTATTGTCATGCCAAGTAGCATCAAGATTTTATACGCATCATGAATTTGATTAGACATCGTTGTATACAAGTTTTCGAAAGAGACGGAATGTATGTTTCTTGAAGTTTCCAGGAGATATGAGGAAAGCCTTGTACCTACACTGAAACTGATAACAGTACATCTCTAGCTCATTCATCCGGATTCCGAAGAGCTGCGGTTTTCCGGTCTATCTTTACCTTCTGTTCGCTCCATGTTGTTTGTGAGCTGCACACCGAAATGTAATATTTTTTAGTAAACCTTCAGAGATGGTAATTCTTGCGGTCTGTCTTGACATGTATGTTAAATGTTTTGATCGCCTGCAACAGTTACCCGACAAAATTTTGAAGTTTGATTTAATTAGTTACGAATCGTTTGATGTTCAGTCTTCGAGGGAATTCTAGAGGTGTTGCTGGTTGCATATTGTATCGAAGCTGGCTGGATAATACCTGGCTAAGGCTATGATTATGGAGCTGTCGGTGGTAAGAGAGGGTACGGAAGAAAAGTGCCAACGCAGGCTGACGCGTATTCACGAACACCTGAAGCCCACAGACGCTTATTCATCTTGTGCGTAATTCATTCAGACTGAGGACTTGTTTTTTGAAATTTATGAACAGCACATCAGAAGTGGATAATTTGCAAATCTTGCATTATGCTTTCTTTTCTATTATTGAATGTGCTGATTCTATTGAGATATATGATCGTTGATAAGACGATGGGTCGAATTTGCATGCGAAACGTGGAGCTATGTAACAGCTGCGTTGGAACGCATACCAACTCTTGCTATTGGCCTTCCTCCATTGGATATAAGGTCTGCATTCCCACAGGCCACTCCAGCATCAATATTCCCAGAGTCAGGTGTGTATGAACTGAAAACTTGTTTTCTTTCTTTTCCTCTTTTTATTTCGAAGAGTTAATCATAGTATGTGCTTGTCTGCTTCTTCGACCTCCTCTTTTTGATAAGGATACATGACATGTTTGGAGTGTACTTACCGCTGAATCTGATCATATATGGAGAACAGTATCAGACTATTTTCAGCTTGATGACTTGTTGTCATCTGAAGATGTTGCACTTCGTAAGCGCATCCGAGAGACTATGGAGAAACATGTTGCACCCGTCATGACCAAGGTTTTTAACAGTCATTGTATTGATTTCATCCATCGTATTTTACTGGAGCTCATGGTCTGTTGTACGCTTCAGTCTTGTTCATGGATTATCATAGGATATCTGCGCTTTCTGTGCGGAAATTAATCGTCAATGACATAATTAATATTGATGGTTTGTACGTATTCCGGCAGTATTGGGAGAAGGCAGAGTTTCCGTTCGAATGTGTGCCTCATATTTCCAGCCTCATGGTCGCCGGCGGCACGACTAAGGTTAGTCTTCTTTATTTTACATGCCCAGCATGAGTCCTTTAAGCTGGAAGATATAGTTGGAGGTTACACCATGGCCGAATTTGAGGTCAAAAGTCCAAGTTCCTTTCACATGGCTTACTTCATTTATTTACAGCTTTTCAATTGATGTGCTTATCTGATGATAATGAAGTCTAGTGAGATTTGTGGTGGATTTGGAAATTTCTGCCAATCAGTACCACTGACAGAATGGTTTTTTGCTTACGGCAGGGGTACGGTTGTCCTGGGCTGTCTGTTTTAAGCAGTGCTTTGGCGATGTCGGAAATAGCACGAGTGGATGCAAGCTGCTCTACTTTTGTGCTTGTGCATTCCAGCTTGTGCATGGCTACTCTTGGTAAAACAGCATGTCTTGCGTTGTCTTCGTTACATTTCTAAGGCCTCACGCCTGCTATCTTCCAGTTTACTAACAGGAGAACTCAGGATGATCATAACATATGGCGCATGTACTTATGTTAAAACGTGGTTTGGTATACCCAAATGAACGTAGCGTAAGTATTAAAGTAGGGAAGGACGATGAATTCAGTACATAAAGTTTGACGACCTGACTGTGACTGAGATTATCATTGACTCTGAAGTTATGGCTGTGCAGCTATGTTGGGAAGCGAGGAACAGAAACTCAAATACTTGCCCGGCCTTGCTCGCCTTGACCTCATTGGGTGCTGGGTATGACCTTGATTGTTTTCGTACAAGCTGATACAACTCATTAGGACCCATTATGCTTTTTAGAAGTTATATGTCTGGTTCTTCTGAATTTTTTCGCTTCTCATACGGACCTGCGGATTATGCTAACATGTATTGATTAATATAAATGAGAAGCATCATATCTTACTATAGTCCGTGTTTGATGAATGACATCATATCTTATTATATTCCGTGGTAGATTATTAATGGCTGGGTTCATGTGCAGGCATTAACAGAGCCTGGATATGGAAGTGATGCGAGCTCACTAAATACTACTGCCAAGAAGGTAATGTGTCAATTGATGGTTTCCATCAAACAGTCGATGATAGCATGTAGTTTTAAACACGTCCGTTAGCTGAGGGGAATGTTATTGTTTAGATTCATGTTTTGCTTCCAATATCTTGTGGAAGAGCACGTGTTTTGTGGACATACACCTGCTGCATAGATTCTGAATATTTCCAGATTGAATGTCACTTCAAAGAGTTTTCAAGCGTCATTGTCTTACACTCTGGAAGTTTTTTATCAGATAATTTATTTGCGACCATGGTTTCCTCTACTCTCTTTCTATGTCAGAGTGATTGTTGTTATTTTAAGGGCTTGTTGATTTGAGTGTGTTCGTTGTTTTGGGAGCAGGTAGAGGGAGGATGGCTTTTGAATGGGCAGAAACGATGGATCGGTAATGCAACTTTTGCAGATGTAGCTGTTTTGTTTGCCCGGAACACACAAACGAACCAAATAAATGGGTATACTACCTTCAAAAATTCAGTAGTTTGCTTCGGATTTATTATTATTATGTATATATGATGTTTTTGGATTTTTTTTATGATAGTAACAAGTAAGCTTTTTCTTATTGTGTCCACCTAATCAAGTGAAGCTATGTGCTTTTTATAGCAATTGACGTTTGCTACAATATGTGCTTTGTAGGTTTATTGTGAAGAAAGGTACACCTGGCTACAGAGCTACGAAGATTGAGAATAAGATTGGGTTAAGGATGGTACAAAATGGTGACATTGTCATGGAAAACGCATTTGTGCCTGACAAAGATCGGCTTCCTGGAATTAACTCGTTTGCAGATACCAACAAGGTATTTCATTCTTATGTTGATGTCAAGTTTAAATGTGTGATGATGATCGTGATTGTTAACTAAATATTAAGGTATTTTTGTCCTTTCAATCTAACATTTTACATTATTTTGTTCATTGGATTGGCATACATTTTTACTCGTTAATTCTCATTTGGTTTGCAGCTAGAAACGAGTGTTGATTTATTTCCTTGTAACCATTCAATGAGTTTCGGGTTTTTCAAGGATAATGTTTTTTTGATTACCGTCTAGCATCTACATTACACAATTTTCAATCTAGTGTTATAATTTATTAATTATTATGGGTTACTGTATCGTCAGTTATTTATACGAGGCCATATGAAGATTCGCACCTAACCTTTTAGCTACTCAGTTTGGGAATTGCAAGTTGTGAGAATAGACTAGTCAAGTTATAACCTTCTGCTTTTGCATTGAGTTGTGTGGAAGATAATTGTGATCGATGGACAACCAAGGATGTGATTGGTTGCTTCTTGTAGGTGTTGGCCGTATCTCGGATTATGGTCGCATGGCAACCAATTGGCATAGCCATGGGCGTATATGACATTTGCCATAGGTTTGTTCAGTTCAACTTAGTCTAAATTTCTTTTGTTTTTTCGGTGAACAAGAAATGCCATTCTTTATCGTTCAGCTCTTCTCCTCTTGGTTTAAAGCCATGAAGATCTGAATTTTGGTTTGCTCAAGTTTCCTCATTAGTCGAATTTACCGAATATTGGGTGATAACAGATACCTACTTGAGAGGAAGCAATTCGGAGCACCTTTGGCTGCCCTTCAGATCAATCAAGAAAAATTAGTGCGGATGCTAGGAAATATTCAAGCTATGTTTCTACTCGGCTGGCGTTTATGCAAAATTTATGAAGCTGGAAAGATGACCCCTGGTCAAGCCAGTCTTTGCAAGGTGAGCTCTAGTCCTGTGTGCGTAAAAGTTTTCCCCAGATTTTAAGTGGCTGAAGGATCAGGAGATACTGTTCGACCAAGACTACATCTTAGTAGATTATCTTGTGAATGCTTAGGAAGTTTCAGAACTATCGAATTTACACCGTCTCTTTACGGAATAGGAGAGGGTGATGATGGTGGCCTCCATTGCAAGTAATTTTCGTTTCTTACATGGAGTTCTATGGATTCTTCAGGCTTGGAATACAAAGAGAGCTCGGGAGACAGTGGCGCTAGGGAGAGAGCTTCTAGGCGGCAATGGAATACTTGCGGATTTCCTCGTTGCTAAGGTCAGTTACCTCCAGAGATGTGAGAACTTACCAAATCTCACACAATCCAGAAGCGCAATGATTCAAAACTGTAGACTTGGCTCAAAACTTTGTTTGCAAGTGACTGTGACATATTAGCAAACTGTACATTAGTTAAGTATTTTTCTTCTCATTGTACACATGAGGTGATTTGGTTTTGCTCGTGTTTAAGGCGTTTTGCGACTTGGAGCCAATTTACAGCTACGAGGGAACGTATGAAATCAATGCATTAGTGACAGGTCGTGAAATCACAAAAATTGCGGCTATCAAGCCTAGTGGAGGAAAGACCAAGACTACGGCTACCTCAGAAGGCTTGGTGCGCAACACCACCAAAAACTGACCTGTATCATTGAATACTGCAGAGGTGGATGCTACTATTTAGTTGCTCTAGAAACCAGCCCTTTTCAATATAAAAGACGGCACTGGTCGCTGCCAGCCGTTGTTGAGAATCAATAAAAAAAGACTCAGATGCTTCCACCTTTGCTCACAAATTTGCGTTACAGGAAGAGAACTTTGCATTTATCAAGGATGAGAGTACATAAACGATGCACAAAGGTGCGTGCAGGTTTTAAAGGAGTGTGTACGAGGTAATGAAATATTTGCGTTACGGCTTGGTAATGTTGTTGCCGGGGTTCGTTGAGAATTGAGCCATCATGCTCCTAGCATAACTGATATTCTGGCAGCTTCGTGTTTGAGCGTAGAGGAGGCATCCCACAGTAGCAGAGTAGAAGAAAGGTAGCTAGAAAACTTCACCACTATTGTTGAGCTTGATGTTTAGGTTGGCAGGGACGCTGAGAGGGGTGCAATCACCAAAGCCAAAACGGGCTAGAATGCGGCGAAGCTAAACAGCTTGGTAAATGAAGATGTGGCCTTTAGTTTTCAGGCGGAGGATGTGTAGATCCACGTAAAGATCAACGCTAGAGCGGGTAATGGTAAAATGTTCTTCCATATAATGGACGAGATTCCCAAGCCGGGCTGGTGAGGAGCAAATAGCAAGCCCACCGTCCACAAAGAGTGTGACGATGAGGGGAGGCTTGGATTTTGAGATATACACACATGGGTTGGCTTCAATGGATTCAAGATCAAATTTCATGAAAAAATCATAAAAAGTTTGGTTCCAGATATGTCTTGATTGCTTTTGTCCGTATAAACTCTTGAGGAGGCATACAAACGTTGATGTATGTGGATTTGGAACCTTGAAGCCTTGAGGCTATTGCATGTAGATTTATGTGTCGAGAAACCCATGGAGAAAAGCCGTTTGAATGTCAAGGTGAACAATTATCATGTGTTGTTGTGCGGCAATAGCAAGTACTGTTTGGATGGATTCATATTTTACAATAGGGCTAACGGTTTGGTCATAATCCACTCCATACTTTTGTGTGTAATCTTTCGCAACAATGCGCACCTTGAATTTTGCAACGAATCCATCAAAGTTAGTCTTGACTCTGTAAACCCACTTGCACATCATTGGTTTGCAACTAGAAGGGAGTGACACTAGACGCCGAGTGTCGTTTTGAAGAAGGGAATCATACTCGGCTTCCATCGCCTATTTCCATTCTGTAGCTTTTGAGCTTGCCAGAGCTTCTTCATATGTACTTGGATCATTGGAGATGTGTTCACTTCATTCAATACTGGCAAACGAATGTGGAACGACGCAGTCCTGTAGGTAAGACGGTGCGCTGCGGATGCAAGATGGGCGCAATTCTGAATGTGGCGGCTGTGGAATTATTCGTTCAAATGTGTTGATGTTCTGACTTTGGATGGGTGAAGAAGATGGTAAGCAGGTGTGCTGCTCGTTGCTGGGCTTAATTTTTTCTAGCTCCTTGAAGAACCAAGTGTCTGCTGGCGCAATTGTTTTTGATTCCTTGAAGAACTTAGTAATTTGCTTATGAGCTGAATTTGCTAGGGTAGGTTGGGCAGTGCTCGTGCTCAGAGAATTTCTGGCCAACTCTTGAAATGAGAATAGTCCTGAGAACACATTGGAGGTGGCTTTTCCAAAGATTGAAAGTTCATCAACAATAACGTCGCGGCTCATGATCATTTTATGTCACTATGCATCCTAGAAGAAGTATGTTTTTGTGTTAGTGCAATAACCAACAAAAATTGTTTTCACGCTATTGGGATCCAGCTTTTTTTGTGGGCTTTTAAGACATGGACGTATGCAACGCACCCAAAGATCTGCAAGTGAGACAGCGTGGGTATTTGTCTAGTCTAGAGCTCGTGGAGAGTATTATAATTCCTTGTGCGGGAGGCAATGTGGTTATGTAGGAAAATCTAGGTTTCCCAGCCCTTGGTGACGATCGCTGGTTTGAAAAAGGCTTCTTGGCATTCTTTCCTACGGCACACCCTTCACAAGGGTTTTAAGATATCACATGATTTTGTAGCCCCAGTCCCTAAACGGTATTGTGTGTGTGCATGTGCACAATCATGGCGTTGTGTGCATGGCCGAACCGTTGATGCCATAGGGTCAGTGTTTTTTGTCGGCGCTTCTTGTGTTTCGAACTTTTTATTTATGCTATGTGTTGTGGCAATATTGGCTTAAGCAGTTCGGCAATCGACTTTTAGCTCCAACTCGTATAGCTTCTTGATACAAAAACTTGTCAATACAATTTTGTCGCGTCCCTTATTACTTGTGAAATAGCATGTGCGTCAAGTATATGAGTGACAAAACCTTTATCAGCTGCTTGGCCTACTAAAAACTGATTCTTGCGTAGCTCTGGAATGTAGAAAACTCTGTGGATAAGTTATGGCTTCCAGGTGTTGTCTAGTTTGTATTTGATGCCGTTGCAGCAAATTCCTCGGACTCAGAGTTGTCTATTATCAATGATCATCATAGGCCATCATGTTTCTTTTAAATCTATACCGAGCTGTCGTCTCCATTGTAATCTTCAGTGACAACATTATTGGCTTTGCAACTTTTCACGTCCACACTTCTAGTCTCAATTTTTGAGTGTTTTATTCTTCTGTCATCAGAACACTCACGCTCCTAGAGCCTCATTTTGCCATACTTCTAACATTTTTTTATTTTGTTTTATTTTAACAATCTCGGCAGATTGTCTCTTTGGCGGAGAGAGGCTTGTGGTTTGCATTCAAAACTTGGCCTTGGCTGGAGAAGAAGGCTTTTTCTTCTTTGTCGTCCATGCATTCTTGAATGCAGTTTCTACTTTCGTCTTTGAATAAACATGATGTCAATGCCTCAACTGTTTGCTTATGTCTTAGAACGCTGTCCCAAGCTAAAAGTAGATGGCGGTATTTGTGTGGCAAAGTACTCAAAATCTTGCAAATGATTGCTTAATGTAAGATGAATGTTATAAATAATGTGGGCAATCTTTAAAGCCCCTATAATGTTCTTTCTAATAAAATTACAATAATAATAATAATAATAATGCCTCTCCAAATTGCTGAAAACAAATTTAAATACATGTCATTCAAAAGATTTTACAATTGTATCATGGATCATATTAAAAAAATTATTAATAACCCTAAACATTTTTAAAATTGAATTTTGCAAACTAGTTAGATTCTACTATTGTTATGGAACAAAAAAAAACTCATTATTTTATTGCAATTTTAATACATACTAAATCCAAATGCAATCATAGAATAGTTTATTCAAATGAAGTCTCTTATTCTTAGTTTCCAAAATTATCAACTATTAACATATTCTAATCAAGTAAAAATATTATCTTAATTTCTTTTATACATTTAAGTAATACCTATTCTAATTTGAAGTATGGAGAAGATAATGATGTGTCACGGCCATAATCATGTAAGCTAATAATTACATATAGAAATAGGTAGAAGTAAGTAAAAGTAGATAAAAGTAAGTTAATTCTATAATATTTAATATAGAAGCTTCCTAGAAACTTCCTAGACGCTGCTTTGACTTCATAGATGTCTTTAATTGACTTTTTGGATTAGAAACGTGGTCAACAAGTTGGCCATGTGCCACACATGTTGTTAGCTTGAAGATCAAGCTAACTATGTGGCCCACACGTAGAAAAACATGCCTTGTAAGTCAAGGCATGTGTCCTACAAAGTCAACACATATTGGAGGTCCTATAGAACGTTGCCACGTAGCCCCTAGTTAGATAGTATATATAGAGACAAGAGTGAAGGCTTCTTCACTCTTGTCAACTCCTTTCTTGCTCCTAGTTCTAGGTTCAAGAGTCTTTAGTTTCTTGTCTTGTGGCAATAGCCATTCCAGTTTCCTTTTAATATACATACTTGTTTATATTTTGATTTATTATATCGAGATAGCCTTTTTGTGTATATTTTCCCTCATCGAGTCTTTGTCCTTGACAGATTGACAAGAGTACACTTACAATATCAAAGCTTTGTTTTTCTTGAGTAAGAGTGGATTATCCCTTTCTCTTGATAAGACATATGCGTATTAGAAGTTTGCGGATTACCCACTTCTAAACTGATATTGTTCTTAGTATCTTCTTTGTTATCAAGTCTTTCTTTTCTTTTGTCTTGAGCAGTATCAAACAAATTTTTTTTCTTAGTGTTATTATGGCAGAGCTTGTTGAAATGAAGAATGTAATGGCACAAATGCAAGAGCAAATGAGGGAGTTAATGCTTGCGATGCATCAACTCAATTCACCAACACAGAAAAGAACAAGAATAGCAGAAAGTGGGGATATAGAGATGATCGGAGCTGCTTCAACATCTACAACAAATCACGTTCCTTCTCCAATTGTACAACACCCTGTAAGCACTAGAGAACCAAGAATTGCCTTACCCGAGAAATTTGATGGTACGAGATCAAAGTTTCGAGGGTTCATCAATCAAGTACAATTGGCAATTGAACTTCAACCGCAAAGCTATCCAACTCCAGGATCACAAGTCAGGTTTATTGGCACTCTACTTTCTGGTTCTGCATTATCGTGGTTTTCGTCTTTTCTTGAACAACGAAATCCAATATTGGACAATTTGGAAGCTTTTTTGGCGGAGTTTCGATCTATGTATGGTGAACACGATGCAACTCGTGTTGCAACAAATAAGATCCGAATTCTGCGACAAGAAAATCACTCAGTAACAGTGTATGCTTCACAATTTTGACAACTTGCAATTGACATCAAGTGGGATGATGCTGCACTCATCAGTCAATTTTTTTATGGATTGCAATATGAAGTAAAGAAATTGATGCTCAACTTACCTGATCCTCAAACTTTGAGTCAAGCAATCGATTTTGCGATAAAATGTGATAATCGACTTTTTGAATTTCGATCCGAAAATCATTCACGGGAACTTCAACGTTATTACTCAATGGCAACATCAACATCTTTGCCAAACGTACATTCGAAAGTAGAAGACATGCAAATTGACGTGGTATGTTTTAAACCCCTAACTGAGCAAGAAAAGATTCGTCGTCGTCAAGAAGGATTATGTTTATATTGCGGAGAACCTAAGCACACTGCTCAACATTGTCCAAAGAAACGATGCAACTATAAAATGAGGGGTACGGCAGTCAAAGAAGACAACATGTCGGAAAACGGATTCGTCCAGCTACAATAGGGACCGTGCAGCTGGAACCTTGTACAATTCCTAATGAAGGTCCTATCCTCTCCTCAAAACCCTTTTTTTTTTTTATAATAGACTTATATTTAGGACCTAAGAATTACAAAGCCTCTGTTTTATTAGATTCGGGAGCCTCAGCATGTTTTTTAGATGAACAATTTGTTAAAAGTCGTAAAATACCCTTTGTACAGAAACCTAAACCAGTACATGTAGAAGTCATAGATGGTCGTCCCTTGTCTTCTGGAGATGTCACTCATGAAACTCATCATATAAAAGTAACAATAGACGGTCATGATAGCTACATAGCTTTTAACATAATTAAATCCCCATCCAATCCAGTTATTTTAGATTTATCCTGGCTAGAAAAATATAACCCTTGAATAGATTGGAATTTACATAAACTTGATTTTTCCCAAAGCGTTATTAATAGTTCTACCAACCAAGTAAAAAATTATAAGTCTAGTATAGTAAAATCCGTACTAATAGGTGCAAAAGCATTTATACACGCAGCAAAAGAAGGATCAACTTTTGCTATTTATGCTGCACCTATTTTTGAAAACGTAAAGACTTCAAGTGGCATTCCAAGTCAATATCAGGAGTATCAAGACGTTTTTGAGAAAAAGAATGCAGATATTCTTCCTGAGCATCGCCCATATGATTATTCAATCGACCTCAAGAAAGGAACTCAGCCACCATTTGGACCAATTTACAGTTTATCGCAAGATGAGATGGCTGAACTCAAGACATATATTGACGAGAATTTAGCGAAGAATTTCATACGCCATTCAAAATCTCCAGTAGGAGCTCCAATTCTATTCATAAAGAAAAAAGATGGATCTTTACGAATGTGTGTTGATTATCGAGGATTCAACAAGATCACAATCAAGAACAGGTATCCATTACCTTTGATATCAGGACTCCTTGACCAGTTGAATCAAGCTAAGATCTATACAAAAATAGATCTAAGAGGAGCATATAATCTAGTACGGATCAAAGAAGGAGATGAATGGAAGACTGCGTTTCGAACCAGGTATGGACATTTCGAATATAATGTCACGTCCTTTGGACTCACGAATGCACCAGCTGCTTTTCAACATCTCATGAATGATGTATTTCGTGAATTCTTAGACAATTTTGTCATCTGCTATCTAGACGATATCCTGATCTATTCTAAGAACGTCGAAGAATATGAAATACATGTTCGTGAAGTATTACAAAAACTTAGAGATGCAGGATTGTACGCTAAGATGGAAAAGTGTGTATTTCACACTACTCAAGTTGACTTTTTAGGATACATCATTTCAAATGATGGTCTCATGATGGATTCTAAGAAAGTCCAAACAATCATGGATTGGAAGATTCCAAGGACAGTAAGAGATGTCCAATGTTTCTTAGGATTTGCCAATTACTATCGGATCTTCATCAAAGATTTCTCACGAGTTGCAGCTCCACTTACGCGCTTGACTAGTAAAGATAAATTCCAATGGAATCAAGAAGCGGAAGCAGCATTTGAAGCCTTGAAGACATCGTTTGTCTCTGCACCAGTCTTATATCGTGTTGACTTTTTCAAGGCATTTTTTATGGAAACAGATGCATCAGATTTTGCCTTGGGTGCAGTTTTATCACAAATGGGAACAGATGACAAACTTCATCCGATAGCTTTTCATTCAAGAAAATTCTCAGCAGCCGAGATCAATTATGAGATCCACCATAAAGAACTCCTTGCGATCGTGGATTCCTTTCAAGAATGGTGTCATTATCTAGAAGGCGCTTCTAGTCCAGTCACTGTGTATACAAATCACAAGAACCTCGAGCACGCGTGTTGAATCGTCGTCAAGCTCGTTGGAGTATGTCTTTGTCAAGATTCGAGTTCATTATCACTTATCGGCCAGGAAAACAACAAGGTTTGTCTGATGCCCTATCTAGACGTTCTTATTTTGCACCAAAAGAAGGAGATGCAGCTTTTGAGCAACAAAGAATGGTCCTCTTGAAACCGGAGCAATTTCATCTCCGAGCAATGAAATCAACATTGACTGTTGATTTAACTTTTCTCAAGCAAATCCAGTCCAGTATGTCCTCAGACCCTCTTGTTTATGATATCGAGAATAATTCTTCCAAGTCTCATGATCCTTCTAAGTTCGAGTTCAAGAATAATCTATTATATTTTGAAGGACGCCTATATGTTCCAGAAGGAGAAGCACGTTTACGTGTTCTTCAAGCACGTCATGACTTTCCAGCAGCAGGGCACTTTGGATATAATAAGACTTTGGAACTTATATCAAGAGATTTTTGGTGGCCACAAATGTGGAAGTCAGTCAAAGACTTTGTACAATCATGTGATATTTGTTCAAGATCAAAAATTCCTCGTCATCGACCTTACGGACTTCTTCAGCCATTACCTATACCAGAACAACCATGGTCTTCTGTTTCTGTGGATTTCATCACAGATCTTCCAAGCTCAAGATCTTATGATTCTATATTTGTGATAGTAGATCGTTTCACCAAGATGGCACATTTTGTGCCATGTACAAAATCTATCACAGGTGAAAAAACAGCTAAGCTTTTCATTGATAATATCTATCGCTATCATAGATTACCTAAAGATATCATATCGGATAGGGGAACTCAATTTGTGTCAAGATTTTGGAGGACCCTTTTCAAGATTTTAAAAGTGGACATAAAGCTATCTTCGGCTTTCCATCCTCAAACTGATGGACAAACAGAGCGCGTAAACCAAGTCTTGGAGCAATATTTAAGGTGTACTATCAACTACCAACAAGATGATTGGACAACCCTTCTGCCATTGACAGAGTTTACTTATAATAATACGGTACATTCTTCCACGCAACAAACACCTTTCTTTGCCAATTATGGCTATCATCCACGACTTGATACTTTTGATTTTTCAAAAGTTGATAATCCTGCAGCATAAGATATGGCAAATCGGTTGTCAGAGTTACATGCAATAATGAAGACGCAATTGAAGGAAGCTCAAGAACGACAAAAGATAAACGCAGATTTATATCGTAAGGAGCAACCACAACTCAATGTGGGTGATAAGGTATGGCTACTTCGTCGCAATATCAAGACTACTCGACCTTGTGACAAGTTGGACTATCGTAGGCTTGGCCCTTTTTCTGTTTCTGAACAGATCAACCCAGTTGCATATCGGTTATATCTACCGGAGTCAATGAAGATCCATCCTGTATTCCACGTGTCTCTTCTTGAACCATATAAGACAGTGGATATACAAGGAAGAAGACAAATGCCACCGCCTCCTATAGAAGTAGATTATAATGAAGAATTTGAGGTGGAAGAGATATTAGACTCAAGGCGGCGCCGAAATAAGCTGGAATATCTTGTTCATTGGCGCAGATATGATATTAGTGAACGTACATGGGAGCCATCCAGGAATCTAGCAAATGCATCAGCTAAAGTCAAAGTTTTTCATCAACGACATCCATCAAAACCAAGATGAAAATCTCTCTTATAAAAGAGACAAGATTGAGGCAAGATAACATTCAAATTCCTATCCTTGTTTGGAACTTCTTTGCATTTGTGACGCTAATTAGATGGAGAGCCAACAACCAGTGGATTCAACTCAAGAACCTTCGTTTGTTGACTTGCCGGACGAGACATTACGATTGTCACAACCTTCAAGACGACGCAATCCAGATGAAGATCTTCAAGAACGACATGTTCTTCCTCGAATAGATGGTGAGATACAACGCGTTTGGTATCACGATGTGGGAAGGGACTCTCGATGTTTGGTGATTTTGCTAGAGGTAGGAACAACTCCTGATGGTGTTCCAAATATTCTATTCGAAAGAAGTTACGAAGGCCTCAACAATGATCAAATAACTGGGTGGTCTTCCCGCCCTGGTATGGGACACTACCGATGGTTGAGAGGCCCTATCAATCATCTTCGAAGAGAACAGAGATCAGAGTATGTGGCGAATACAATTCGTCGCATCATAGATTTCCTCAACATATGATGACCGCTCCTCGTGGAACTCGTCTCTAGAAGGAGGGGTAATGTCACGGCCATAATCATGTAAGCTAATAATTACATATAGAAATAGGTAGAAGTAAGTAAAAGTAGATAAAAGTAAGTTAATTCTATAATATTTAATATAGAAGCTTCCTAGAAACTTCCTAGACGCTGCTTTGACTTCATAGATGTCTTTAATTGACTTTTTGGATTAGAAACGTGGTCAACAAGTTGGCCATGTGCCACACATGTTGTTAGCTTGAAGATCAAGCTAACTATGTGGCCCACACGTAGAAAAACATGCCTTGTAAGTCAAGGCATGTGTCCTACAAAGTCAACACATATTGGAGGTCCTATAGAACGTTGCCACGTAGCCCCTAGTTAGATAGTATATATAGAGACAAGAGTGAAGGCTTCTTCACTCTTGTCAACTCCTTTCTTACTCCTAGTTCCAGGTTCAAGAGTCTTTAGTTTCTTGTCTTGTGGCAATAGCCATTCCAGTTTCCTTTTAATATACATACTTGTTTATATTTTGATTTATTATATCGAGATAGCCTTTTGTGTATATTTTCCCTCATCGAGTCTTTGTCCTTGACATGATGTCATTCATTGTCTAACTTGTTCCATCAAATAATTAATTTCTACAAAAATAAAAATAAAAAATGATACATATTTATGTATGTATGTATATATATATATATATATATATATATATATATATGTATATAAACTTTCTATCATTTTAAAAAAATAGTAGAAATTTTGTTATGTCACACTTTTCTATGATGTATGGTATCAAGAAATTAACAAGGATTATTTCATATAAAGTCAATTAAAAAAACCATTAATAATTAAATTAATCAATAGCTTCTTCTTATCAAATTTTTGTGTAAGAAAAAAAAATAGATCCAATGTAAAATAATATTTCTTAATTTATATTTTAAAAAAGATTCATCAAGAAAGATTTAGTCAGCTCTACATTAATTTACTTAAAAAAAAATATTATTGAAGATTTCATCCTATAATTGCTTTGCTTATTTTTTATTTTTTTTTTTAAATTTTTTTTCTTTTGGTATTGCTAATATCAATACAAATTGCCACCCATTCAACATATTTCTTGAATTTTTATTATTCCAATTAATTTTTATGTTCAATTAATTGTTTTGAAACATATTGAATAAAGAAAATTTGACTAATTTAAAATGTTTAGAACAAAAGTGTCATGTAATAAATAGGAGGTTGTGGTGGTAGTAGCAACATCATTTTTTCTTCTTTCTTTTTCACTTTCTCTATAAATACTTTGTAATTATTCTTGATGTAATTATTGATGTAATTATTCTTAATTAATTAATATTTATGTTCAATTAATAAGATCCAAAAGAACCAGAGTTGCATGAATAAAAATTAATTTTTTTCATACATTTCTTCTGAAGTTAAACTTCATTAATTCAAATCTTTATAACTTTATTGGTCTAATAGATATCAATTATCTTCTCATACATTTTCTTTCAAGAATTCTCTACTGGATGAAGTATTTGCAAAAATAATCTTTAAATTAAAAAATATATAAATATATGTGTTGGTTTACAAAGGTTTTGGTATCAAAATTGACACCTTCTATTATACAACTTATTTGATTTCAAATTTTAAAAGTATTCACAATAAATTATTGATTTTCTACTTTGATACTACTAGTATTAAGAATCACTCACATTTATATCTATATGTTTCTAGAGAAAAGAAGTAATTGCTCTATGAACTTATCCAATATTCATTTGATAATTATAAATGTGTTTTTATATTAAAAAAAAAAAAAAAAAAAAAAAAAAAACCACATCAGAAAACCAAAAAAAAATATTGATATTATGAATGAAGAGAAACATCTACCAAAATATTCAAATTAAAATACAAAGAGTAGATAAAGATCCTTTTAACTATAACTCTAGTTTCAAATACTCTTTAAAAAAGCCAAAAACTTTATGGAGTTTTTAGCTTCTTGAAGCCATCGACAAAACTTGAGGTATGAATGGAGTCATGCTCTAGTGGAGAACATCGCTTTATTGCACATATCCATTGGGTATTGATGACCCTTAGTTGCCACTTGGTTGTACAAATTCATTTGGTATTGATGAACCTTAGTTGCCAGTTTTATATTTATTCTAACCTCTGATCGGTACAACTTACTCTGGGTCGGAGGTACAACACACAGTACACCTCGCCACGGTGTGTCTCAGCAATGAATCTTTCATTTGTCGTGAATAAAAAAGCAAAACAGAAATGCTGTAGAGTATCGATTTTTCGTCGGTAGAGTTGGCAGCATTCAAGGCCAAAGGAATGCTGGGTGGATCTTCCGGCTATGCATAGGTGCACCGATGAAGCATCATAAATGGTATTGATTCTCCAGGCCTCTAGCAATCTGGAAGCAGCATTGGATCGATTCACCATATATGTGATCCTGCGCAGATTCTACATTTAGTTTGTGGGGACCACTGAAGCCATTCCATCTAATCTTTTAAGCTCTCGCTTAACTGTTGAACTAAGGGATTTAGAAGACACATTCGAAGCGGGATACTTGTATGGAGGTGCACCGAAGAAGCATCCTTTCATGTGGATCCTGTGGCGACTGTCTCTAGTGGCATGTCTGGTGTTTTTAAGGTTTTTGTTTTCTTCGTGTTCTTTTTTCCTGGTGGGTAAGTTAACAATAGATTCCTCGACACAAGGATGTGGTTGTCCTAAGTGAATGGGATTTCATGGTGATGATGGCATGTGTCGCGCCACTAATTTTAGCACCTGCACGTGGTGCTTCTGATCGTGATCCTCTATGGGGTTGAGCGGACTCTAATATGTGCTTGCACTGAAATTTGTACATATTGTTCAGTGCAAGGACATGGAACTTGAGGACTTCACTAGCTAAGATAGATCATCAGATGGGAATCATGGATGACGACCACCGTGTCATAGCCAACAGGAGTGAGCCGGGCTGCGATGAAAAGCGGCGTGACTTCAGGCTCACAGTTTACGCAATCATGCCTACACAGCGTGTTTTGTTCCAATATAGAGAAGACTGCATGGCGAATTTACCGCAAAGCAACCGATTTTTTACATACAGATGTATGCAAATTTAGTATATATTGGAGAAAGTCGTGTTAGAGCTGAGTAATTTACCGTCCTGTAGAGTGAATTTTATATACGGCTGCATGTGATGCTATCCGTTGTGTTTGTTCCTGTCTTACAACTTTTGTTTGTTGAATTAGCCTGGAAGTTCTCATCCGACCACTCCGTGCCTTCTTCACAACGATTACTTCTTTAGACAATATGTCTGTTGAAGCCAGTGTCATAATGTTTCAGTACCTCATAATGAGAAGGTAACTGAAAAGTGGTCTGCAGGATATTGCTAATTTCTTAAGCTCCACTTGTCAAAGCTGGAATATGCTAATGTGCAAACTCTTTGACCAACAAGTCTAAAGGTTCTCTAGATCTTCTTCTTCTGCTCATGCTACTTCTTCTGAGGCCACATCACGGCGCTCTTCACCTTTTGTGCCTGCTTGAGCACGGCCTCCGGCTTTGCTGTTCCCTTCACTGTTACCCTCTTCTCCACGACATCAACCACGACGGTTTGAACGTCTGCAAAAATCCAGTGGGAGTTGTTTAGTATAATGCGAGACCTTCATCACAAGCAGGTGCAGGAATCATATCATGGCACAAATGAAGCACGGAGCATATAGAAGAAGGATTTTTGAAGTATATCACCTTCCAACTTCATAATCTTCTTTTTCACTTTATAGCCGCACGCTTCGCAGCACAGGTCCACCTGCAACTCCATGATCTGCACCACAACCATAGTTAAATGTGAGTAAGTTAAGTGCAGTGAAGATTATGACCGCAGATTTCACATGCTGGAAAAAATAAGGGATGTACGTAGTACAAAATTTCTGCCGGCATTCTCTAGACAGAATTCGGCAAGATGACGCTGCAATTCCAGACTACTGAGAAAGACTCGACTCTTAACGGAAAAAACCCGAGGTAAAATAGTATTGGAACAGCAACTTTGACGCTTTTCGTAGGTAAGCCACATTATACCTTCGGCCCCTTGTTGTCTTGTTTTTGGTCGCCTCCCTTGCCCTTGCCCTTGCCCTTACCATCTCCCTTATCATCTCCCTTACCATCCCCGCTACTTCCCTTGTTCTCTCCACCTCCCTTGCCTTTGCTGTCTCCACCTCCATCTCCAGATTTCTCTCCTCCCTTACCCTTTCCCTTACCCTTGCCATCTCCCTTGCCGTCCCCATTACCATCCACCTTCACCGTCTCCGCCCGAACATCAGGGAGGTAGAATTTGTTGGGATAAAACCACTGGATCCAACACCATTCAACTATCAGCAAAGCATCACGTTACAAAGGCCATCACCAAAACAGAAAACGCCCAGCCTCCATATCACAAGAAAACGCGTTCCATGAGCAATATTATAGCAAACAAATGAAGAATTGAAATCGAAATTAAACAGCGAAGGGTAACCAATATACTCACCCAATCAAGCAACGAATCGTCTTCCTGAAGCGAGTTAATAACGCCCATGTAGGGCTTCCAGTTGCTATAGTAGTGCATCGCCATTCTCTCCCACCAAAAAGGACCAGCAACTTCGAGTCCCCGCAACAATCAAGCTCCACGACTCACCACTCGAAACCTCCTCACTGCCTTCTGTCTCTGGCAACTCTCAGTCTCTCTGCTCTCCCGACCTCGACCACCGGTGAGCCACGTTGTATACTATATCGAGAAATCCCCCTACACTTCGCCGAGTGCAATCTACCCCACACCCGTGATCACATTCCTCCGACGTGCAAGGGAGCCGGATTATTATAGCCCTGCGGAACAGGACTTGGATCTGGACTTCGAGGGAACGAAGCACAGGGGCGATTGTCGGTACACCCTGTACAATTCAACGTGGTAACGAGAAACTAGGGGGAGAGTCACCGAGCCCCCCAAGTCAGGTGATGGGTTCCGCTCGTCCGTCCTGCTTTGAATTATCGCCGTCGGCGGTTCCTGTCCCTTCACAAATCTCAATGCGCGTGTTTATGTGCTCACAGGGTGGACGTGGGGTTGATCCGCCACTAACGATGCGGGCATCTCGCAGCCCGAGTCTCCGCGCCTGGTAGAAGAAACCTCAGCCCCCAGGCCTCGGGTCTGTAACTTAAACCGCACCTGCGTCGCTGCTGGCTGATGAGGCGATGGTACGCATCATCTGTCTTGAGCGCCATGCCATACCACGCCACGCCACTGCAACGCCTGGTGCGTGGGCCGCGGGTGTGGACCCTGGCGGCGCGACACCCCAGGCACTGGTGGTAGAGTAAGCCCCTCCTCCTCCTCCGTTTCTTGTTTCTTTTTTGTTTTGTTTTTTGTTTTTTTTGTTTTTCCTCTTTTTCTACAGAGCCAGTGCAAGACAATGGCGGAGCCAGGGGGGAGCAACCTCCGAGGCCAGCTGATTGAAAGATCTTGCGCTTCTCCCAGTGGTGGGACAGTGGTGCACGGTTTGAGAGGCATCTATCTATCTAGATCATCACCGGCTTCACTCCTGACTTGAGCGAGTGTGTGAGCCAGGGAATGTGTTTGTATGGGTCATTGAAGGACAGGGCTTCGAGATTTCAGCAAGAATTTGGTTTTGTTACAAACGCTAACAAAAACTAAACAGACACCAAAAACAAAAAAAACAAAAAAAACAAACCACGGCTCAAAGGGTGGTGAGTTCATTGGTGGTGATTGTGGACGTGGTCTTTGACGTGCAAAATGTGTGAACGTTTAATGGTATTGTTTAACTTACTTTTGGCTTATACGCCTGATTTGACTTAGTTGTTGTGTACTCAATAAAGGCTACAATAAATTAGTTGTTCTTTTTATGTACCCAAACTTTTAGTTGTTCTTTTTATGTACCCAAGTTTTTATTTTGATTGATCTGGTCTCTAAGTAAAGGAAATGGTGGTAGGATCTTAAACAAGATTTAAAGTGTGTTAGAAGTGATGCACTTTTTTAAAACAAGAAATGAAGTTATTTGCAATTAGTGGCAGTTGAATGTATTGTACCAAGTTTTAATATTTTATACAATTTAAATAGTATTTATCTTTTTTGTTTGATTATGTACATCACATCTATACCATGTTATAAGTTGGGTATAACTAATGCCACCACAATTTGCCATCCACTACATGTTAGAATAGCTTTTGCTATTGACACTACAACTTGCCATCCACCTCATACTTTCTTAATTTTATTGATGTATTAATTTTATTATTAATTTTTTTCTATGTATTTTGAAAAAAATACATATTAGAAAAATTAAAAATATTTTTATTAAAATTTTAAAAAATAAAGAAATATGTCAAGTGGATAGCAAGTTGTGGTAGTAGTAGCAAAAATTGTTGTGGCATTAGCAATACCTTATACATTTAAGATAATTTCTTTAAATGAACACAATTTTTTTTTTAATGTAGTTGTTGTTGTTGTTGTTGTTTTTTTTTTTTTTTTTTTTTTTTTTTTTCATTCTGAAATTAATTTAATGTTATGGCACTTGTTAAATTTTTGTGTTTATATTTAGTTTAAATATTAATGAAATATTTTAAAAGGTATAATAATTTTTACAATAAAAGTATAAATCCAACTTAGTTTTTTTTTTTTTTTTTTTTCTGATTTTTTGATTTTTCAAGAAACGTTGTTACTTATAATATTGCACATAGTAGTAATAATGAAATAATCACTTGGTTTGTTTGTTTTTTCTTTATTTTATCTATTTTTTCTAATATGTTTCTATAGTTAATATTGATGCTATGATATGGGGTTTAGTCATAAGCATTGCTTCTAAAAAGATATATATATATATATATATATATATATATATTGATAATACTTTAATTTTTACTACTATAGCAATATAAATCATAAAATTGATATGCATGTAAATTAGCATATAATAAGAAGAAACACTTTCAAAGTAGTTGTTAGTTAGTTTTATAAAATTTCAAGGAATATGGTAATACAAATTTGTAATTTAAGAATTGGTTTTATTAAAAGACTATGTCAAAAGAAATACATTGTTCTTCTTATAAGCTCAATTATATAGCAAATTACATAATTTTTTATTTGTAAAGCAAACAAAGACACAAAAAAATTTGCATATAAAAAATGAAAAAAATATATATATTTCTTTTTCTTTAAAATTTTTAAATTACTCATAATTTAATTGAATTTAATATTTACCTAATTTTAATGGATCTTAGTACAAAAAAAGACTTGAGAGGAAAATATTGTTTAAAAGATTCAATACTTAGAAAACCAAATCAAGTATCATAAATCGCATTTTTAATATAAAAAAATATCCAATTGTTATAATATTCTTTTGTGGGCATTATAAAAATTAAATAACTTAATTTGGAAATGTTTTAAAGTAAAAAATACTATTGACGATAAAATTTTTAAAGTTGCAATATAAATTATTATAAACTATTTTACTCCTTATTAAAAGTAGAATATTATGTTAAAATTAACTATAGTATAAAATATCACAAAATATTGAATTATTAATATAAATTATTTTTATTAAGAATCAGTATAAGAATATTTTAAATTATGTAATTTTTTATCAAATATCCTTTGGTATAATTTGTTTTAAAATATATTTTTTATTATAATAATGGCAATAAGTTTTAGTATTTAAATTGGAGTAGAATAGACCACATCTTTAAGTTCAGTTAGACTACAATGTGTATATGTATGTATGTGTATATATATATATATATATATATATAATAATAATTTAAACTACAATAATTCTATAATAAAATTTATAATAAATTCTTATACAAAAACAATAAAAGAATGATTTAACACCAATAGCTAAAACAAGAAGTTATAAGACTAAAAGGTAGTAAATTTTAAAACCTTTTTAAATGGATGTAAAAACAATGATTGTTTGTGACACAGTAATATGATATTGACATCAGGCTAACAAACATTTTATGTAGTTTTAAAGATAAAACCACAATCACATGTTGAGCCAAAACCAAGTAAGTATAGAAGCAAATAGATTTAGACCTTATTTGAAAAATGATGTAAATAGTAATTAAGTATCATTTATTTAGATCCTATTTATTTTTTTACTATTTTTAATAATAATAATAAATATTTATTTTTTAAATTATTTAATATACATTAAATATAAAGAAAGTTCATTTATTTTTTACTTTTTAAGAGATTTGGTTTTATACAAAAGTAAAAAGATATATACAGTAATTTATATATGAGATTTCATTAAGAATATAAAAAATCTATTATACATTGTTAAATATGCCAACTTATTAAGTTTTATTTAAATAAATAATGAAATGGTTCCAAAATTAGGTTTATGATTATAATATTAGAATTTTTAATACGATATTTGTATAATGTTTAAAACCAAAATAAAAAAGCTACATTGTTTTGAATTTATATTAAATAATTCTTACTCTAATTTTTTAAAATTCTATGAGTGTATGAAACGGTTTCATTAGGAATCAATTAATTTATTTTTAGTTTCAAGAGAACTTACTTGTGAATTTATAAATTTTCTTTATATTTTTTTATTATTATATTAAAATAATTTTATTTTTTCTATTATGTAAACTAAAAAATTAATAATTAGGAACTAAAAAAAATGGATATACTTTTATTCACTAAGAGCTAATATTTTATAATACTTGTCCATACAAATAATTTTTCTAAATCTTAAAAAATTATAAAAGTAAGGTATGATGATCTTCTAATTTGTTTCTGAAAAAAGTCAAAAGACTATTCTAATTTCAATTGTCTTATTCATTTTGAATTATTTAGATCAAATTATCTTTTCGATAGCATCTTTTATTATGAGAGAATTTACCTTTTACTGAAATTTATTCTGATATAAGAAATACTTTGTTTAAAATATTCCCTAGTTCTTACTATATTTTTAATGATATAATAATTACAATAAAGTTTTGCATAGTCATATTTTTCTCTTTGATCAATATTGGGTAAAAATATTTTTAGTTTTATTGCATCTAAATTGAAGTTCATTATTAGAGTTATGTCATTTATATTTTTTTTAGCTTTATAAATATTAATATGTTAAAATATAAATACTTACAAATTATATACTTATGTTTTTTAAAAAAAAAAATTATCTTGCATTATATTAAAAATGTATCAAAAAAATCTTAATTTATAATACATAATATTTAGGATTGATTGAATAATATATATATATATATATATATATATATAGATCATTTTCTTATTTTATTTAATTCTTGTTCTGTTCTTTATTTTTCTATTTGTAAATCTTGTCTTTGTGTTTAGGAAATAAATATTTGAAACTTCCAATTTTACTTAAAAGACACTTATATTTCCTATTAAAATATGTTAGAATTTTTTTTCTAAATTAGATTTATTTTTTAAGATTCGAAGTTGATAATGAATAGTAGTTATAATTCTTGTCTTATTTGAAATTTAATTATTGTGTTTGTTTGAACTAATTATATAATTTGTTTGTAGAGATTTTACAAAGCTTCATAGAACTTTAATATAATGAAACATATTATTCTAAATCATTAAAAAACAAGTATTAAATTTTATTTATTTATTTAAATAAATAATTTGATATTTTAGTCGTAGATGTTTTTAGGAAATTTCATTCTCTAGTAGATGAATTAATTTTTGGAAGATCACAGTTCAATAATAATATCAGAATTTATTCCAAAGAAGCAGGTTTTCTGAATTGATTTAATTTTAAAATATTTTTTTAAAAAATGTAATGAATAATATATTCATATTTTATAAATAATATAAAATCTGAAAATTTACTCATTAATAATTGATGCATGTGGAATATTCAGAATATGTTTTTAATTATGTTTTATAATAGAATTTTAAATTGGCACAATATATAGGTGCATTCATATATATATATATATATATATACACACTTCAAAATTCTAAAAAAATTTATTTATATTTAATTTCTATCATTTTTATTAAATTAGTAGTTTTTAAATTATTTTTATTATCATTAAATCCAAAAAAATCTTCTAATTTATTTTTTAACTCCAGAAATCAAATAATTAATATAAAAATAATAGTAATATATGTTTTACTAATACATTTAAAATAGCATATGAAAAATTAGAATCTTATAATGACAAAAGAATATTGGCATGTCATGCTATACCATCATTATCATCATAAAATATTTTCCACTTGGTGAAGAAAAGTTATCATCTAAAAATTGTGGCATTTAGAAATACTATAAAGTGAGAATAAAATATTACATAAATATTTTTTTATTAGGAGAATTCTAAATATAACAACACACATTTTGATAATAACAATCATTGCAAATATTTATTTTTAAATTAATGCATATTTTTAGTAATATCTTACACAACTTCCAAGTTTTTGCAAAATCATTTCTTAAAGGTGGACCTAACACAAATTCCAAGAAACAACAGTATTCATGTTAAATAGTAGAAAAAAGTATATTCTATCCCATATTTTCGTTTCACATCTTTATGACTGATTTTTTTAATTATAAAAGCAATAAAGAGAGACTTCTCAATTTCAACCAATTACAAACTTATGACCTCTTACCTTCTCCACAAGAGAAAAGACCCCTAATATCTTAAAACGCAATAGTGAATTTACATTTATCAGAACCTGACAACCCACCTAATTTATCAGAACACACTCTTTGTAATCAAACAGATTCTAATAAAATCACAACAGCAAACTTTCCACAACAGGAATCATGCATTCGTGTCCCCGGAAGTGTATTAGAGAGATGATTCGCCGCTCTCTGTCACGCTCTATAAATCGGATTTGTCACTTTGTTGGATCTGGACAGCGAGTGTTCATCAGGAACACGATTTGTGCAGCACGAGATGCGGAATCTAAATTGGGTGGTATTAGAAGTGGAGTAGCCAACAAGCAGTGATGGTGTAATGCAAGGCTTGTGAGAAGGAGTCTGGTCTTACGGAAGATGAGGTGGGTGAATCCAAGCCTGAGCGAATCCAAGCAACCCGCTGGGTTCTCGTCCTGCTTGCACGGCCACTTGGATTGCACAGGAAAGAAGGGGGAAAAGGCATAGGTCGCTCAGCTTGCTACACCAGTCGCTGATTCTGCAGTACAATATTGAAGCGAGCATTCCAAATACTCAGCTCTGGTTCATGGTGTGTGGAAGGTTGATGGCCATCTGCCAACAATCGGTTTCATTTTCACCCTGATGACCATCACCCAACGAGCCAGAGGAGTAGGTGCTTGGGACGTGTGTTCATGTTTCCGGTGACATGGGTTAATTCAAATCTAATGTCTGCAATTGAATTTCAGCTGCTGATTTTTCATACTGTGTCGTTGGCTAAACTTGCTTGAAAATTCATTGCAGGCTTACGAGCAATTTTTCATGTCAAATGCTAGTAAATGGTAAGTGTCTGAAACGGACATCCAGAAGCTTTTCAACATCCCAAACATCCGCGTCAATACCTCTCTTTCAAAAGAATCATTTTCCAAGAGTCACTGTACAAGAACTATCTTTCGTCCATGATACATGTGAACCTAGCCTTCAGCTGCAAAATTCAAGGATTGCGGTGATGAGCTGCAGGTGCTGCTCCGAAGAGTTTATGCTTCACGAAGTTCGCCACAGATATGCTCAGGAGAAGTTCAGATAGGAGAGACAACCTGGAAGAAAAGTAAACATATGTAGATTGTCAGTACTCTCGTTCTCAAGCTTCTGGGAAGAGAAGCGATGAAGCTGACGTCCGAGTTTAGTGCTGTACACGTACAGTTTTGAACGAGAACTCTTACGGTGGGGAATTCTTAAACCTGTATCGAGAATTCATTCCGCCCATTTTCGCAATCCTCACTCTGAAAGGCGGTCGCGACCTGCTATCTATATATCATCGTTTTCGTCAGAAAACAGTTCAAGACCCGCGGTCAATATATTAGAAATTAAGAGCAATTACTGCAAGAAATCGGACGCCCGAAAAAAAATTGCACCGGAGTTTTCATTATTCAATGTTAACGTGCGCTAAAAAGAACACCTTCCATCAGCTAGAAGTGCAACGAAGCAGCACACCACAAAGTGTGTTCAATGGTCGCCTCCCGCGTCGACTATCACTAAGGCATCTTCTGTCGTTCTGGTTGAACGCGTTTTAGTGTCAGTGACCTTTGAGCGCTTGATCCTGCTTCGGAGGCGTTTGGCAACAGAGGACAAGAGGACTGTGTTTAAGTTGGTCACAGGGGCCTGCTCAGGCACATCTTCATTCAGCTAAGGGTTTTCGGCGTGATCTGAACCCTGGAGGAGACGGTGAAAACTCGAAAGGGAGGTCCGGAAGATCAAGCTCTCCATTTAGGATCTTCACGATGTCAGTCATACTTGGACGCGCAATAGGTAACCTCTGCAGGCAGAGCAGTGCAACAGTGATGCACAATTCAGCTTGATCCTCAGAGTACTCCGATTGAAGATTCGGGTCAACAAGGTCTAGCACATTCCCACTGCGTGCCAACAAGCGTGCCCAAGAAATAAGGTTGGCTCTTTCGAAATCGGTCGCAGGAGATGCATTGACTTGCAATGGCCGGCGTCCAGATATCAAAACTAACAGCAGAACGCCAAAGCTGTACACATCACTTTTCTCTGAGTTCGATCCTGCCCCGCCAGATTCAGGTGCTACATAGCATATCGTTCCGCGCATGCTTGGAGTACTGCTAATCCCTCGGTATGAATCTCCACTCCAGAACTCCTCTCGCCTTGACCTCGACTTTCGACTCTCTCTCCTACTATCCAGATTTTTGCTGTGTCCTAATTCTGCACTGAACTCTCGACTGAAGTCCCGAATCCATTTGGTGTAATCGTCCTTCTTGTGCCTCTGGCTGCTACGACTACGGTCAAGTCTCATGCTCGACCCTTTCTTAAATTCTCGGCTCTTGTTACTAAGCTCCTCACAATACTCTTCACGCCACCACTCTCGTCCCTTCAGCTTGTCGTGCTTCGCAGGAGTTTTTTTGGGTTCTTTGCTTAACTCTCCTACGATGGCGCTTATCCAACCAGAGCTTTTCGACCTCTGCCTTCGAAGATTCGAGCGGTTCTTGGGTCGACGTGTTTCGCTTTCTGTTGCATGATCTCCGCTTCGTTGGACCCCTTTTGTGCTTCTGGTGCTCTTAGAATCCGAGTCTTGGAGGTGATGACTAACACTTTCATCATCCTTTTCCTGTTTTCGCCACCATTCTCGGCTCCACGACCTCAGTCCATTTCCCTTGACTCCTTTCTGCTTCAGAACCTCGGTAGTTTCGAAGTTAAACTCCAAATCAGGTTGCGAGGGGCTCACAGTGCTCCACCCTTCCTCCCCGGTCCCGTCCACACTGAGAATCACACTCTTGTCCAGATCGGTCTCTCCTTCTGCACTCATGAAATTATCTCCTTCCGCATCTGACCTAATTTCTTTGGAAACTGGAGATTCTAACGCAGTACCACGAACTCCATCGCTGCAGTGGGGAATGTGGTCACAACATGAATCTCTTGCCATGCTGGTTGGTGTATTATTTCCTCCCTTCGAGCAAGGAGACTCCAAGGTTAAGCCGCTCGTTTCTTCCTCAGTCGACAGACCATCAAATAAAGAAGCTGAGCTTTTCCTATCTCCTTCGGGATTAGGATCAAACGCAAACGATTCCATTGATTCTCCCTTCACGGAATTAGCCTGTCTGATGTCATCCATTTTCTTCTTCTCAGCTTCCTCTCTTCGTCTCTGCCGCTTGGCTCGATCACGCACTACCCTTTCATACCGTATCCTCTCCTTCTCGATGGCCTCTCTCTGTACTTCCTGGGTTTGAACATCGAGGATGCTTTCTTCAGTCTTAACCCGAGCAAGGCCAAAATCTGCAAGCTTGGCCTGAAAGTTTGCGTCTAGCAACACGTTGCTAGGTTTCACATCACCGTGGATGATCGGGGGATCACACTTGAAATGTAAATAGGATAATGCTTCAGCAACGTTAAGAATAATCTTGAGACGCATGGCCCAGTTTAATGGAACAGCGTACACTTCATCAAAGAGGGTCTCTTGTAAATTTCGATTACCCATGAATTCATATACAAGTAGACGCCGTGGACCTTGTGCACAAAATCCCAGAAGCCGGACAATGTGCGGAGAGGCAATTCGGCCAACAATTGAAACCTCATTCTGGAAAGCAACCTCACCTTGTACTGAGGAAACGTCGATTCTCTTCACTGCAACTTCGCTGCCGTTGCGAAGACGTCCCTTGTACACTGCCCCAAATCCCCCTTGGCCAAGTTTCTGCTCTTCGGAGAAATTTGCAGTCCCTCTCTTGAGATGCCGATACGAAAATTTCTGGAGATTTTTAGAGGTGTAAAGGTCGTATGGATTTGTCCTGCTAGTTTTCAGCCGATGATAGACAAGCAAGGCTGCCACGAGGGCTACGAGGATTACACCCAAGCTGCATCCAAGTCCGAGACCCAGTGCAAGGTGGTGATTAGGGTGTCCCACAGTGTCTGGAGATAATAAGAGAGGCGAGTATGCATAGGGCGCATTGGCCTGCAAGATCCGCCTGGGAGGCATTGTCTCTCAAGCTAGAGCTCTTGCCGACTCATGGCATGTTGTTTAGTCAAGAATCGAAGAAGAGAAAATTTCTCACCGGTTCAACTCTTGCAGATACAAATGTAGCCTTAAATCGATAACGAAGCACGATTAAGATCAATGCTCTCGCATACAGACATGAGGCGTTCCTCTGTTAGACAAGTACTCCCTTCGTCACAGGACGATTAAATGAAAGGTCCTCTCCAGGAAACTCCGATTTCTGAAGCCGCGTTGACTATCTCAGGACCTGACGATTCAGAACTACTTATTGCCCTGCTAAAAACCTAAATTAGTTTCATTGTGGCAAGGAACCACACCACCCTCCGACTGGACATCTCGCCCTTCGACGAACCTCGGAATTCCAACATTACCTCATGAGTGGATGACTTAGGTGAGCACCCTCCAAATTTCACGAGGCTCTCTGTTCTTGTCTTTGTTATTCGGGGTCACGCTTTATTATAGCTGTGCTTTGCTAGATAACAATCCTCACTAACTCCAACCTTTTCATTAGAAACTAAATCAACTCTCTTTTAGAAATACTCCTATGAGTCAAGTTCGATTGCCCATATCGAAGCTAATCATGCAACCGAGTCAAGTTCATGGTCACTGCAGGTTACAACCTTGAATCTCTACTTAGGGTGAACGTTCGTACCTGCAACAGTAAGAAACAGGGCACAAACAATCAATCAGCTGCCAATAGAACCTCAAGTCGACGCTTCGCAACTCTCAAAGTATGTACGCAGCTCTTGCCGGGAGAGCATCGCAGAGGATACCATTTAAGTTAATGGAGAATGACTGAAGCGGGCAAAGGACCTTTCGAGTGTCTGGCGTCAACGATTTCATTTCAGAATCGTTGGTGACATGCAGGGCTTGCGAGAATGGGCTGTAAACGGGGTGTGCAGAACATATGTGTTGACGAGGCCCTAAGATACTCACCGAGGATTGCACACCGATGAAATAATGAAGAGCGTAAAACATTCAAAAGGGAAGCAAAGGTAGCACCAAAGTTCGGATGCTTCTCTCCTTAGAGCTGAACTGAGCTGTATATTAGCTGCCAGACTGAGAACACCACGAAACCCAAGAAATCCGTATGCTGAAGCTTGCGAGCTCACCATTAAAGCCAAGAGTAGGATAATGAGATCTCGCGATGTTTCGATCGGAAGAGAGTAAGAGTTCGAACAAAAATGCACAGTGATGAGGGCATCCTTACATAGTGGTGTAGGTAGACCCCGAAATCGCTCCATCATGGTGCATTCGGTTGCACAAGAGGAGCCTGCTTCGAGCCTGGAGTCGAGGTATAGGACTCCCCAAGCGTGCTGCACAAGCGCTAGTGTTTCAGAAATCTACGCACACTCTAGAAAGCGATATTGTCCAATCCGCTCGAATGAGAAAGCAAGACTAGAAGACAGGATTCTGATGTAGAAGCCTACACATCACACACCAATGCATAGGACTGATGGACGGACTACGCAACAAGTAGACGGGTGAAACGGCTTCAACTTCCCTCAGGCCCTCTTCACACTCCTATCTCTCATCCGGGCTCTCCTCTCTCTCTATCTCCGTCCTGTACAAGCTGAGCAGTGGGTGCCCTCGTGGAGCCAAACAACTCACCAACGGGCACAGGCATGAGCGCAGCATGCGACGCACAAGAGTACTGGAACATCATCATCACTCCCCAGATAACTCACGATGGTCTCTGGTTCAATTGGACGCATGGGACGAGCACCACCTTAGCCTGATTGCAGGCCATGACCACCATCACACGATAAAGCTCGAAGACTGGGACGACAAGGAGCGGAATTTAGGCTGCCTCGGTCCAGTTTGAGAGAGAGAATACCATCTGGGCCCCACCCTTCGGTTGTTGTAATGCTGCGACGTTGAAATAGCAGCCCAGTCGCGGCAACTGGATGCGGGATTGGGCACTGGAATGCGGAGGACAGATCGCTGAATCCACTAACGATTATTTATGTCCATTAATCGAGGCATAATGTGTACTGAAGTGTGGAGACGCAGACGCAGACGCAGACTCGAGACCGTGGAGACGTTACAGCAAGTCAGACATGTCTGGCTAATTCTGGAAATCAAAGATTGCTTCTGCGCAGCTCTGACTTACTGTGAATCGTTCGGTTATTAATCTTGATCTCTCCCCCGCTTGAAGCTGCTGCTGGGTTCAGCACGGCAGTGCAGCAGGGAGCTCACCTCAGTACACCACGCGTGCTGTATTAGTGTCCCCATTAAGGCTAGTTTTCATTGAAACAACACATGAAAATCCTTCAGTTCGTCGACTCTTCTGGCGCGGTAAGGTGGAGGCTTTACCTTCCGCATGATCACCAGGTTTTGTTTCATTCCAAGCACCGTTTTGCTTTCCGAGACTTCCATTTCCCTCCCTCTTCTCGAAACCTGAAACAACTGATTCCACCTGCAAACTGCTGCTGCATTCTGCCGGCTCCCCTTGCTTCACCTTCCACCCCCCCCCCTTTCTTTTGCAGTTTCGTTTCTTTTATCCATCTGGCCTCTTCATAGATCTTTTACTATAGTACTGAATCCCTTTTAGCTGATAATGGGTTGAATCAGTATGGCTGTGCCGATTGTGTGCTTCCTGGTGAGCTTGCTACCTCTTACTTAATGAACCAGCCGAACCTATTGTACTGAATTCTGTCAAGATAGATCCAAATTAACGTATACTATATGTATGTATTTGTGTATGTACAACCATTAAAGCTGAAGAGAGTCATTGATGAGGAGATTCTATGGATTGATGCACTCTGGGTGTTGCTGCACTGGAACCAAGCAAAATCAAGTGGAATTATTTGCCTGAGCCAAAGGGGGAGTATTGCTGATAGTCTTGGCAGGCGTGGCATTTGAATGCCTGCTTGGATTATTGCTATCCGCCTTTTAGCTTCATCCAAGTTCCCATGCACACAAACTGTGCTCCCTCTGCTTTCTAATAAGACACCAAATCAAAGTCATGGATTTGGTCTAAACTATTGTGTGAGTTTGTGAAGTCATTTAACACCATGTTTTGGGCATAAAATGTAAAAGTAAAATTCATAATTTTTTTAATAAAAAATTGATGTTATTTTTTTTTTTTTATTTTTTTTGGTACAGCCTTATTGAAGCAAATCTATTTTAAATGAGAATATTTGATCTTTTTCTTTTTTTATATTTGAAGAATGCAAGAGATGAAATTTCCAAATGAAATTAATTAATTGATTAATTAAGGTATTTTTTTTGCACAATTTTTTTCTAATGGATTAATGTTGCATAAGATTCTGATTTTAAAATTTTTACCAACCTTAATTCAAATACATCCTTAAGAATTTTTTATGCTTTAAATCCTTCATTTCAAGAGGTTTTAAAATACTTTTCACAAACTACCAAGTTGAGGAAAATCCCTGCATGCTCATCCAAGTCCACACCAACATCCAAGTGTAATGTGGAACTTTCTCCATCCTTTTTCTTGGTAAGCTAAACACCAAACAACAACCCATTACACTCTTGTTGTGGCGCCCAACATATTCAAAGCATAATAAGTTGATTACAAAAAAAATCAACATAAATGAATAATAATAATAATAATAGATAGATAGATAGATAGATAGAAAGATAGATATATGGATAGCATTTTATTGACCAACAAAAATAGTGAGGGTTTAGCCAAATCGGGCTTGTGAGAACACCACAGATCTGACATCAGTCCATGAGGTGGCTACATATCCATCTATCTATCTCTCTCTCTCTATATATATATATATTTCTGTGTATATATAAATATATTACTAACCCTCATGTGGTGTGGCTATATATATGTATATATATATATATAACTATCTCTCATGTTGTGGTACTCCTGTACTCCAAAACTGCAGATGCTGAGGTACAAAGGTGCCTCACAACGGCAAAGAAATGGCAATATCCTCCTCACCAACCTCTTTGCTTTCTTTATGGCCATGGTGTTTAACTCCAGTACCACCATGGCTATCCACCCTTCACATAAAAGCAATTGCACATACTTATGTGGTGGCTCAATTCTATGCACATTTAGTACCTTGAAAATTTGCTTGAGATTCCCATTTCCTTCTTTAAATTAGCTCTAATGGTTGAATGGATGGAAAACAATGAATGAAAAATATATTCATCTACATATATATATATATATATATATATGCCTATTTTCCTGCAGTTTAAAAACAATGTATGGTACTGTTGGGTATGATGCAAATAAAAAAGAAAATATGAACAGTAATGAGTGTACAAGTTTTTTAAAAAATATAAAAATAACCATCTTTGCTTCTAAAGAAATGACAAGGAAATGGTTTGTGCATGCATGACGTTAGAGATTTAAATTCATATGCTGTTGAATTTTTGGGGAATGTTTGTTTAATAAATCTATGGTCTCCAGAATGATTAATAATAACATTTTATGTGGTGTGCAGGTGTGGAAATAACATCTGAGAGTATGTGTGTATTGATTGGTCCCATTGTTAGTAATGCTCTATGATTGTTATATGAAGATACTAACTGTTGTATTCATGAAGTATGTACCCCTGTCATATTAATTACTGATTTTTTTACCAATGGCTGAAAAATGATGATTGATTTTGTAGGGTGCTAGTAATGTGCACATACATACACACATATATAATTTAAAGTGTATGCAAATGATGTACAATGTCTAAAATTATATATAAGTATGTAAGCTTTAAATACAAAGCCTTGATGTGGTATCATGTGTATATACTTTTGTGCAACAAGATTGATGCTTCATCCCCTGCATATCTGTGGTGTTTGAAACTGGCTTGTGGGGCCTCCATCACAACAGCCTCCTCCAACATAAGCATAGTCTCCATTGTGCTCTGCCTTCATTTGCACCATTTATTATATTTTCTTCTTCTGGCTGACCCCTTCTTCATCATCCATCTGCATCCTCATCTTCATCCTCCCCTCTGGAGTCTGGATTTGCAAATGCACCCCCCCCCCACTCAACCAAGCCAAGCAGGTGCATATATCCCTTCCCCCAAGATAGATATTTTAATAGATAGACAGATGTACAGATAGAAAGAATGAAAGAAAGAGGACTTGGAGGGTGGTCTCCTTGCCTCCTGTGCTTCAGAGCTTTTACATTTTGAAAGCACATTAAATGAGTGGCTTTATGTGTTGACTCGACTCATTTCATCTGGTGTTGACTTAGAATTGGGTCACTCTGTTTTGTTTTGTTATTTTCCTTCTTCCCCTTCTCCCACTCCCTGGAGAGGGTTCAAATCTGCCATTCCTTGCAGCAATCTGCTTTGGGATGTGTCTGTATCTTACACCATCATCATGGATTGTAGTGTTTGTCCTTGAGCTTCTAGTTTGAACTTGTTCATAGACAAAGTTGTTAGAAATCTTAACCCCAGCATGATTGAAAAATAGGCAAATAATTGTGTTTTGGTGTATCAATTTCTTGAACATGCAACAATCTTTGGATTGAATGAAAGAAACATAACACATAAGAGAAGAGAAAAATAAAATCCCAAAAATTTATTGTAAAATTGTTTTACTGATACATCTAATTTTTTTATTAAAAAAAAATAAAAAACCATTTGTTAAAAGATCAGCTTGTCTCTCTTTGTTGAATCAATTCCTTGACATCATTATAATTATTATCTTTTTCAACACATGTAAAAACTTGCTCTTCATGACCTTAATGTTTTAACATTTAACAAATCATCAAAAAATTTATGCACTAACCATACATATATATATATATATATATAGATATACATCCATACATTATTAAAAAACGATTTTTTTAATTGATTTTCAGGACATGCCTATTTCAGTAAAACCACCAAAATGGTGATTCAGATCCAATTAGTATTTGAAGTATGTTTGTTTCTGCAAGTAAAATAATCAATCATCTCTTTCTTTCAATTAAGTAATTTGCAAAAAAAAACTTAGCTAAAATTGAAGCATTAAATATTTCTTCACCTAATTATGGTCATTCTTTTAAGTTAGATATATTCTTATTTCTTACATTTATTAACTTAATAAAACACAAGAATTTTAGATTTTTTTTTGAGAGTAGTTTATATTATTATAAAAAATAAAAACATTTTAAACATTATGTACAAATTAACTAGTTCTTTTTAGTGTAACCAAAACCTATAATTCTTTTCATGTATTTTTTGAAATATAAGTATATACTAAAATAAATATGAATACATATATATATATATATATATATATATATATATACATAAATAAACTTAGATGTAATTTTAAAATTATTTCTATTTCTATCAAAGATTTTATTAATTTGATACTACTTAATTACTTATAAATCTTGATGCATCATTTTTTAAATTGATAAATATTAATTTGTGAATCAAATTGATAAAATATTTAAATAATTATGATAGATTAATTATTAATATAATATTTAATATCTTTTTATTGATTTTTTTCTACTCAAAAATATTTTATAAGTAGACAAGCTTATAAATAAATGATATCAATATCATAAATTAATACTTGAAATATATATTAAAAATATGTATTAATATCAAAGACATGAATCTTGAAGAAAAAAAAACCTCAATATACTCTTGTACCACTTGAAAATACTAGAAAATCACTCAAAGATGGTATAGTATTAAATTAGAATGGCTATTGCTAAAGATAAGAAGACTAGAAAGGCTTGAAACAAGACTAAGGACTAAAAAGGCATTTACAAGAGTGAAGAAGGCTTCACTCTTGCTTCCAGATATATTCTTAACTAAGATCTATGTGGTGGTATCCTATAAGACTTCCAAAACATGTTGACTTTGCAAGACATGTATCTTAACTTGTAAGGCAAGTTTTTTATATGTGCACCACATAGTTTGCTTGTTCCACAAGTTACTAATACGTGGTTAACTTGTTGACTAAGTTTTCAACCTACCAATCAATTACAAACACATGTAAAGTCAAAATAGTATCTATGAAGCTTCTAAGAAGTTTTTTAAAAAAATATTATGAAATAAATTTATTTTTATCTATTTCTATTTAATCATATAGATAAATATTAGAATAAATATATATGCCAATGACCTTTCTTTTTTTCTAGAGACAAGTTCTATAAGGAGTGATCATCATATGTTGAAGAAATCCAAGATGCGGAAAATTGTATTTGCAACATATTTTAATCTTTATTTTCTTTGAAGATGATTGATAGGTCTTCTAAGCTATTAATAGTTTCCTATACTAGGGCAAAAAGACCACCCTATTATTTGATTGTTATTGAGGCCTTTGTAACTCCCTTCAAATAAAACATTTGGAACACTATCAAGAGTCATTTTGACTTCTAATAAAATCACCAAATGTCAAGAGTTTCTTCTAAGATTGGCATACCAAATATGTTGTATCTTGCCATCTATTCAAGGAAGGACGTGTCATTCTTGAAGATATTCATGTCAGTTATGTCATCTTAAAGGTTGTGACAATCATAATGCTTCATTTCATAAATCAACAAGTGATAGCTCTTGAGTTAAATCTGGTGGTTGTTGGTTCTTCATTTTCTTAATATCACAAATACACAAAAGTACTAAATAAGAGTAGAAGGTAGAATGTTATCTTTCTTAAATCTTATTTTTTTTATAGGAAAGATTTGCTATTCTTCATCTTGGTTTTGATGGATGTTGTCAATGATAAACCTCAACATTTTTTATTGCACTTGCAAGATTCTTTACTAGCTTCTATGTGTATTCACTAATATCATATTTGTGCTAATAAAAAACATATTCTAATCTATTTTGGCACCGTCTTGAATCTAAAACTTCTTCCACCTTAAATTTTTGATTATTATCTATTTCTCTTGGAAGAGGTGGCATTTATCTTTTTTTCAAGATATTCATTGTCTTATATGACTTAAAAAGAGATACATAGAATATAAAATTAATCTTCATAGACTTTGGAAGATTTAATCAATAAGTAACAAAATTGACTTATTTAGGAATAAAAAAAGGTCCAAGTCTATGCTAGTTTAACTTATCATAAGGACAAGTAATCTTGATATTGCAACAAAATAGCCATATCTTCTCACCTACATTGAATTGTGGTTGTTCTTTACAATATACATTTGTATTGATTTTTTTATTGTTCTTGAGTTTTTTTTTTTTTTTTTTTTTTTTTTTTTTTTAAATTGTGCCTTCATTGTTGCATGTAGTTCTAATAAATGATTTGTTGAATCTTTTGTTATAAGATTACCAACTTTTGAAAATTCAAAAATATCAAATTATGTATGATAATCATAATAGGCAATGAAAGATGTTTGCCGAATAAAAAAATATATCAAATTATTGTACACAAAATTTACCAATGGCAAAAGAATTGTCTAATCATCTTGATTTTAATTAGTGATATACCTCAAATACTACTCTAGAACTTGATTCATTTGTTTTGTTTGCCTATTAATTTGAGGATGCAAAGCCAAAGAGAGCTTTTATATCCATATTTAATATCTTAAAAAGATTTTTTCAAAATCTTGATATAAATTGAGTCTCCCTATTTGATATATTATTCTTGAGCAATCCATGATAGCAATAGATATTGTCAAGAAAAATCTTAGTTGTTTCTTTACATGTAATAGATTTTGTATATAGTACAAAATAATCCATCTTCATAAAACGATCTACTATCATAAATATAGAATTATATAAATTGAGATTAAAAAATTTGTAATAAAATCTATAGAAATAACAAATAATGGTTGTTCCAAAATAAGTAATGGTTGAAGAAGTCCATAAGGTCAATGATGAAGAGTTTTGAATCTTGAACAAATATCATATGATTATATAAATTCTTTGAGTGCCTTCCACATTTGAGGCCACCAAAAATCTCTAGATACTAGCTCCAAAGTCTTGTTGTATTCAAAATATTTAATTGTTAAAAAATCATGATGAGCTTGAAGAACACGTAATCATGCTTTATTTTTTAGAATGTATGATTTTTTCTCAAAATAAAGTGGATTATTCTTAAATTTAAACTTGAAAGTATCATAAGACTTAGAAGATTTATTCTTGATATCATAAATAAGAGGATTAGAAGATATACAAGATTGAATTTGCTTGACAAAGATTGAATCAACACTCAATGTCAATTTTATTGTTCAAAGATAATAATGCTCTTGCTTTAAGAGAATCACTCTTTATTGATAAAAAATTCTATTTTTTTTGATAGAAGATAAAAATGTTTAGAAAGGTCATCTAATAAATCTTATTATTTTTTTGGATCTATAGATGATCTTGAAATCTAATCTTGATAAAAACATACTTTAATAGACTTAGAGATGATTCAAATCTTGTGCTTACATAAAATACTTGAGGTTCTTGTGATCCATATATACAATAATTGAAATAGAAGTGCCTTATAGATAATGATGCCATTCTTGAAATGAATCCATAATAGCAAGAAGTTTTTTATTGTGTATCTCATAGTTAATTTCAATTACTAAAAATTTCTTGGAATGAAAAGCAATTGGGTAGGTCTTATCAATTGCTTCCATTTGTGATAAAACAATACATATAGCAAAGTTTGCTAGATTTATTTTCAAAAAAAATATCTTAAAAAAGTCAATGTGATATAAGATTGGTGCAAAAACATATGCTGTCTTTAAGGCTTCAAATGATGTTTTTGCTTCTTTGATCTACTCAAGTTTGTCTATACATGTCAAACGTACAAGAGAAGTTGTAATTTGAGAAAGATATATCTTCTATGTTCTTAGAATAAATTAGACTGCTGTCTAAATACCAGACAACAAATTCAATAAGAAACTCACAAAAGACATCATTTATGAGATGTTTAAAAATAGTTGATATATATATGAGTCTAAAATCATGAAATTATATTTAAAATATCCATACCTAGTTCAAAAAGTTATCTAAGATTTGATATTTTTGACTTTTCAAAAATTGACAATCCTATGATAGAAGATTTAGTAAATTATTTGTCATAGCTATATGTAATAATAAAAATAAAACTAATAGAAGCTTGAGAACAACAAAAAATCAATGTAGATACTTATTACAATAAATAAATTCAATTCTATATTGGCAATAAGATGTAATTACCTTGTCTTAATATCAAGACTATTTGTCTTTGTAACAAGTTGGATTACCATAGATTTAAACTATTTCTTATAGATGAATAAATTAATCTAATTACTTATTGATTGCATCTATCAAGGTCTATGAATATCTATTTTGTATTCCATGTATCTCTTTTTGAGCCATAGAAGACAATAGATATATCAAAAAGACAACAACTACCACTTCTTTCTATAAAAGTAGATAATAACTCAAAATATAGAATTTAAGAAGTCTTTGACTTAAGGCAGCACCAAAATAGATTAGAGTATTTTATTCATTGGTATAGATATGATATTAATGAATGTAAATAGGAGCAAGTCAAGAATCTTAGAAATGCAACAAAGAAAGTTGATTCTTTTTTATTAATGACATCCATCCAAATTAAAATAAAGAATAAATAATCTTTATTATAAAAGAAATGTGATTCATAAAAGCTTGCATTCTATCTTCTATTATTGTTTATGGTTTTTATATATTTATAGTATCAAAGAGATGAAGAATTAATAATAAATAGATTTAACTAAAGAGCTATTATTTATTGAATTATTGGATGAGACAATGCAATTGTCACAATCTTCAAGACAACATAATCAAGATAAAGACCTTTAAAAATGACATATTTTTTCTTGCATATATGGCAAGATCTATTGCATTTGATATTATAACCTTGGAAGAGATTTTCAATGTTTGATGATTTTATTAGAGATAAAAATAACTTATGATGGTATTATATAAAAAAAAAATTTTGAAAGAAGTTATGAAGGCTTAAAAAATGATCAAATAATAAGATGACCTTTTTGTCCAAGAATAGGATATTATTAATGGCTGAGAGAACTTATCAACTAGTTTTAAGGAAACAAAGATCAAAGTATGTAGCAAATATTATTTATTATATTTTAGACTTTTTAAATATGTAATTGCCGCTCCTTGTGGAACTCGTTCCTAATATATATATATATATATATATATATATATATATATATATATAATGAATATACATATTTACCTAGATAAGAAGTATTAGATAGAAGATAAATGTAGGTAGGTTTGATACTATCTTATAGCATAACTTCTTAGAAGCTTCATAGATATGTGTTTAACTTAAGACATGTTTATAGTTGATTTTTAGATTATAAACGTGGCCAAAAAATTAGCCGTATATTACATAAGATAGTAACTTATGAAATAAGCTAATTATGTGGTACACATATAAGAAACTTTTTTTATAAGTTAAACACATGTTTAGTAAGTTGGACACATGGTTAAGGTCCTAAAGAATGTTAATATGTAGCTTTTAATTAGACGACATATATGAAGGCAAGAGTGAAGCCATTTTTATTCTTGTCAACATCTTTTTAGTCTTTAGTCTTATTTCAAGATTTTTTAATCTTCTTGTCTTTGAAAATAAGTAATCTAATTTCAATACATATTAAATTTGGGTGAACATCTATTCTTTTTGAGTTACACAAGAGTATATTGAATTTTTAATTCTTCAAGATTCATATCTTTCATAAGTATCATTTTATTTTATTTTATTTTATTTTATTTTTATATTTGTAAGATTTTTGATTGACTTCCATATTTGTTCTTTAATATCATATTTACAATAATATACAACATATTTTAACCTATTTTGATGCCACCTTGAGTCTAAACCTTCTTTGACTCCAAATTCTTAGTTGATTATTGTCTTTTTCTTATAAGATGAGGTATGAATCACTGAATTAATCTACTTGAATATTTAGTATAAAAAACGTACTTATTGAGCTTAAAATCTTAGATTTTGTGAATTAATGTAATAGTTTTGAGATAAATAGAAAATTAAAAAATAAAAATAAATAAAAAAATAAAATAGAATGTTAATTGCAAGAATAGATTTCTAATAGAATTGTCCTTGAGAAGGGATTTTAAATTACATATCTTCTCTTTAATTTAGCTAATAGATATTTATGATTTTTTATAATAGATTTTTTATTAAAAAATTAATTTAATTAGGAGTTAAATGTAAAATGAATCCAATAAATTATAAAAGAAATAAGAAATAAAAAATAGAAATAAAAAAATAGAAAAAAACCAGAAAAAAGAAAAAAATAGAAAATAAAATAAGAAAAAATAGAAGAGAGTGATGTTGGTTGTAAATAAAGTTTTGGAATTATTATGATTATTAGAAAAGGCACCCAACTGTATTGAGGAACATAACCTAAGCAAACTACTTGACGAGGATGGTAGATAGGCTCAATTATCATTGGTTGTCAATAATTTTGTTTGCAAATTTTGACCCTCATGAGGTTTTGAAAGGTTCAATGAATCAGCATGGCTTAGAGAATCAATTATTTGAAGGATCATAGGACAATGAATTTAATATGAGATCAATAGTTCTGACAAAAGTCTCATACAAACATAATAGAAGGAATTTGAGAGGAACACTTGTTGTTTACTAATACCAAGCTCTTAGAGTCAAGATCTTCAACTTGCATTGATATCTCCAAAGAGCATGTCATGAATAAGAATAATTTGATATCAAGGCTAATTTAGAGCTAAGATAGATTAAGATGTAATTTTTATTTTTGGATGAATAAAAAGAGATGAAGTTTAATTACAAATGAATTAAGTGCATAAGAAGTTATTTAAGGATAAATTTTTATTCAAAGATGATTTTTGCTAATGGATGAATTCTGATTCAAATATTAATTATATTATCAATAAAAAAATTAAAAACAAACAAAAAAAATTAAAATTAAAATTAAAACTAAGTTATCTAACTATTAATAAAAAAAAATTGACATAAAGTTTTGAATTGGCATAAAGTTTTGAATGAAATATTATTGTGAATGTGATTAGGTTTAGAAAATTTGATTAATAACTTGATGTTTTAAGAAGAATAAAGAATGATTGGATTAGAATTTAATTAATAGATATAAATTTTAAATTCACATAGTTAATTCACTTATCATGAATTAGAATAAAATTCCAATTAATAGAGGTTTATTTTTACTTATATTTTGGTGCATTTTTCAGGAGGCAGATCTTATAAGTCTTAGGATTGCTTGGAAGGCAATTATTTAATGTTTTTATATTTCTTATTTGTTTTATCTTATGCTAGTATAATTCCTTGATGTTATTAAAAAATTTTATAGTATAGGAACTCAAATTAAAAAGAGAGCTTGAAGAATTTTAGAGTAAATAGAAAGAAGCTTAATTAAAGATTTAGAGTTATTTTAAGGATTAGAATTAAATTAGGATTAAACCAAGATCTTCATCAAAAGTAGATTTCTTCTTCAAAATTGATTATTACTTCTCATCTTAGTCAATTCTTTGTTAAGGACCTATTTCTAGTTATTGAAGAGATTTAATTACCTTTTCCACTTCTCATATCTTCTCTTTTCATCTAATTATAAATTCATTGTTGGTGACAATTTTTTAGTAATAAAGGGATTTGATTATCTTATCATCCTACTATACTCCTTTTATTCATAGGTATTATATAGGAAGATTTCTTCATCAACATTTCAAGAAAATATTTAGAAGAGAAAAGTATAACAAAGAAGAAGAGAAATAATTCAAATTCAAAGGCTATATTCAAAGGTAAGTTCTCTTGTGACAATCAATTAAGCTTTTAAATTCTTATTAAATTAACATAGATTGTAGATTGAGGAGTAAAGAACTAAAAGAAAAAACTTGGCATTAGAAAAAAAATATCAAGTAAGTATTCTTAGCATTTGTGAATTATTTCAATTATTTAAAATTTTAGTACATACATATAGAAGAAGAAGCAAGGAGTTGGAAGATAGAACCTAGAAGAAAGAAATGGAAGAGACACTCACTTATTTCTTCTTTTAGGACTTGAGAGTATTGAATTAGAATACAATCTACACTTAGAATTCTACTTTTTTTTTAGTCCATGATCAATTAAGAAGATTGTTTAGAATTTTTTGGTCTTGATTTATTGACAAGTGATTGAATTACTAGTCATGTAGATATGTGAGTTTTCCTTTAAGCTAAATTGATGCATGCAAAGAATCTTTTTTTTCTAGTATTTTTGTCATTAATCAAGTAGTGGATAATTTTTTAACTTTATTAGTATAAAAGATTAAAAAAAAAAGATAACTTGGATTCTTTGCCAGCAACATGCCTTTGCATTGAATTTTGTTTAGAGTTACCTCTACATAAGATCATTCTGTATAATAATCTAAGAAAAAAAAAAAAAAAAAAAAAAGACCTTTCTTTAGATGATATTCAAGTAAGCATTCTTTTTTTAGGTTATTTTTGTAATATTGGCCTTCCACATCAAAAGGAGTATTTAAGTGGGATGCAAGTTGATGAACACAAGATAATAAAAATTTAAATTCTACCAATTAATTGTTTGGCTTTTTTAATTGTTTTAGTTTTTACTTTTTAGGTATAACATTGTGATTGTAGTAGTTTAATGCATCGCTCTACTAGATCCTATAAATTATTTTACTACAATACTTGAAAAATTCAAAGTCCTTAAAAACTATCTTTAGAAGAACTTTAAGAAAATTCAAAAGACTTATTCAAAAGTACAAGGAATGAAGTTTCTTCATAGAATGTGGTGCATATGAGTGGTATTGCAACCATTCTCTCAATACCTTCTTAACTTGGAATATGATCCATCGTGTCTTTTTAGAACAATTTCAGCCTGAAGTAGAATAAAGCACAATCTTAACTACTTTAACTTTCTTTAGACAAATGAAGAATGAAGATATTATGTTGTATATTTGATGTTTTCAATTATTCGTAACAAAGTTCATAGGAATTTTGTGCATTGACAATACTTTGAAGTATTTGTTTATTTAAGAGTTTGTTAAAGAAGAAACCATTAAAAAAATCTTTTATACACAACCTAAGGATCTTATAGCAGTGAAACATGCAGCAAAGAAAGTAGAACAAATAAACAAGGAGCATGAAAGGCTATAGCATAAAGAAGTTCATAATATTCCTAGCTTCATACCTATACATGCTAGGATTTTTTATGCATTAAGCTCTCAAATGCTTGAACAATGACCATTAGTTCTTATAAACTTAAGAACATGTTTAGTATCTTTAAATATTAGACCTCCACATATTTCATTAACTTTGATATATCCTATTAAGAATAATAGATAGAAGGAGGATTTACAAAAAGAGATGAGGGCATCTCAATTAAAATTATATACCTAAATCTCTCATTAAATGAAATTGATGATGGAAAAATTAGTTGGGATGACTAGAAATTCCTATTTCAATCCTCTTCCACCTTTGATTGAGTCACAAAAGCATATGATGGGATTATAGTATACTCAATGAGGACAATTAAGGCATTTGGTCCAATTTTGTAATTCTTTTCTTTTATATAAGGAACATTTCCAATCATATGCCCTTCAACACAAAAATCAAACTTTTTAAGGGCATAATTTGGGACAACAAGGGTTTAATATTATTAACCAAGATCTAATGAATCAAACAAGATAATAAGTAGAATTTCATGCATTTTACAAAAAAAGACACCCAAATTTTCAATTTTGGATTTTAAATTAAGTAAAGTGTGGAAATTGTGGTTGAAGAATTATTCTTTGAAAATTCTTTGATAGAAGAATTATCCTTTCAAAATTTGAAGGTTAAACATAAGTCAAATATTAATTTGGATAATCATAATTGAAAGGGTTTCATAATCTCCATAGGTAAAATCTGGAAACACTATAAAGATGGAGAAGAATTTACCATAAGAACTTATAATATATGGAATGATCTTAGCAAATTAAATGCAAATATCATGTTTACTTAACTATTAGATATTTCTCTATTAATTAAGAAAATATTATAAAATTATATTTCCATAAGAAATTAAAGAAGGCTTAAGATTAGGGTGGCAGCAAAAATAGATGCTTATATAAAACAAAGTGAAGTAAAAAGAATTAAAATTGATGTTTCTATTGTAAATAAAACAATATCATATACCATCATAGATGGTGGAAGTAGTTTGAATATTATGTTTTTCTAAATTATAGAAAAATTAGGATTAAATATTACTAGTCCAACTCTTTTTATTATCAAGATGACAAATTAAAATCCATCTATTCATGTGGATTAAGAGAGAAGAATATGCCTTCATATATTATGTCATTTGGATGCATATATTCAAGGATTCCTTCTCTTCATTGCTTGATAGACCATGGTTGATGGATTTAGAAGCCATTGTCAACTAGGAAGGACATAAGCTCCACATTATCTTTGGTCTATAGAAGAATAGAACCAAAATCTCCCTATGAACTATCCTTGGTGATAGAAAAACTAATTCCATTGATTTGTTAGAAGACATCCAACAATCTAAAAACCAAGGTAATTTAATAAAGACAGTCAATTCAATTAACTAAGATTTTAAAAAAAATAGAATGCCTAGGTTCCAATCTTTATCATTAAAAGGACGATGGAAAATTTAAACAATGGCTAAATGATTATGTAGACTCTAATTTTGATTATTTTGACTCAGTTAATTTTTTAAAAGATATGTTAGAGATTGCAAAAGTTGAAGACATCAAAGTCTTTAGCATTAAGATAGATGGGATATTAGATGAAGAAATTGAGGTTCTTACAAGAGATAACAACTTAGTTCTACATCTTAGATTTTAAAATACTTCATCGGAAATTATAATTGGCAATGAAGTTGTCAACTGCCTCCCTATACTTAGTGATTGGTATAGAAATTCTTCAAAACAACTTTCAATATAAAAATCTGAATGTAAACTCATAGATGTTTAGGGTTTAGGGTTTAGGTTTAGGGTTTAGGGTTTAGGGTTTAGAATTATGTTAAATTCCAACAAAATATACTTGGCAATCCAAAAGAAGATTTTGTTAGGTTATGTGGTTTTTAAAGAGAGAAGATAACCGGATCTACACAAAGTAGAGATCATACTTAAAATGTAACCTCTTATAAGTGTTGACAAGGTAGAAAGGATCTCAAGACATCTTGGATGGTATTGGGAATTAATTCTTGACTATGCTACAAAAACTTCACCCATTAGCAATCTCAGAAGGAAGTTGATAAAGTTTTAATAGACAAAAGAGTATCAAGATGCCTTTATTGGATAAAAACGATATTAAGCTCATACTCTATTTTAAAATTTCCTAATTCAGATCTTCTCTTTCATATCTATTGTGATGTTTTATCCATAGTAGTAGGTAGTGCATTATATCAACCAACAAAAGATGGGCATAAAGATTATCCTATCACATTTTCTAGAAAAAATTTAAATGTGGCAAAACAAAATTATAGTACTACAAAAAAAAAAAAAAAAAATGCTTAATCATGGTTTTTTTTATAAAGAAATTCCAACATTACCTTTTATTAAATTTTGTGGTATTTTTTGTTGACCATATAGCCATCAAATACCTAATCAATAAACTAGATTTGAGTAGTTGTATAGCTCAATGGATATTATTATTAGAAAAATTTGACTACAAGGTGAAATACAAACTTAGAAAATTATATAACCAAGCCAATTATCTTTCAAGGTTAGAGAGAGAATTAAGCCCTACTCCTATTGATAGCAACTTGGTAGATGAATTTCTTTTTATCATTTCCACCCATCCTTCTTGGTACAACGACATTTCAATTTTTTTGAATTCTAATGAATTTTTGAAAGAATTGTCCAAACATATATGCCAAAAGATTAGAATTAATAGGATTTATTTTGCTATTATAAAAAATAGATATATCATCAAAAAGTAGATGATTTACTTAGGCAATGTGTCATAGTTAGTAAAGTGCTCGCTATATTAATTATATGCCATAATAGCACATGCAAGAGATGCTTATTGGATCGACTAACGACTTAAAAGACAATGAGAGCCAAGTATTATTGGCCTACTATATTCTAAGATGTGCATGATTATGCTAAACAATGTGATGCTTGCCAACATTATGTAAAAAATAATTTACATAAGGCACTTCTTTTCCACATATTTTTGCCTTTAATCCCTTTTGAAAAGTGGCGAATTGATTATATAGGGGAAGTTCATTCCAATTCTTTAAGATAGATGAAACATATTATAGTGGCTACAAAATACCTAACAAAATGGACAGAAGTAAGAATTGTCAAAACCAATAATACTATCTATGCAGATAACTTTATGTATGAGCAAATCATTATACAATTTGGTTGTTTCAAAATTTTGATTAGTAATTGAGGAATATACTTCTTGAATAGTATGTTAGAAGAAATGACTAATAGATTTAATATAAACCTTCATATGACTAGTCCTTACCATCCACAAACTAATGATCATATAAAAAGAATGAATTGAATTTTAGTAAATATCCTAAAGAAAATAGTTTAAGACTCAAAGAGGGATTGGGACACAAAATTACTAGTAGTCTTGAAGACTTATTGTACAATCTACAAGGTCACAATGAAGGCCACTCTATTTTCCTTAGTATATAGAGTAGAAGCTATATTATCCAAAGAATTTGAGATCAATTCTCTAAAACTAGCAATAAATGATAGATTAACCATTCAAAAATCTTTGAAAGATAGCCTTGATGAAATTTAAAGGACTAGGGCTTAACATATAGAAGCAATTCAATGAAGGAGAAAAAAATATTTTTGATAAAAATCACAAGACGAGAGTCTTACAATTGCGAATATTAGCATTGTTACAAAATGCCAAGAGAATGGATTTCCTTGGAAAATTTGATGGTCTTTAAATAAGGCCATATCATATCAAAGAAGTATTTGATAGCAATTCTTTACAATTAAAAATATTAAATAGTGAACTATTTCCAACAAGAACATTTGGAAATAGATGTAAGGAGTATAAAGTATGAAAAATTCATCTCATAAAAGGAAAAAAATTATACTCTCTATTTACATAAATGAATAAGGATCTAACTAAACAACTTAGTTAAATTTGAGTTTTATCAAAAAAAATAGGAATCTTGATTCACACGGATAGTAAAAACTATTCCTTATGTAGTTTTTAGTTCTACTAGAATGTTATCTCTTCTACTTTGTAAGAGCTAATAACTCCTATGCAAAAAAAAAAAAAAAAAAAAAAAAAAATCTAGAATTTTGAGATAAGTTGGCAAAGGTTAGCATTCTCAGATTGCTAGGTAATTAGCCACAAAAGTGATTATGTAAAATGTGGCTTGAGTTCAAATCCGGTCCACAAACGTAGCTATCTACATGAACTAGTATTAGAGCAAGAAAGTGGCCAACTTGTACAACTTAGAGGATATGTAGGCCTCACAACTTCTAACTTAAATTCTTCTTTCTATATAAGAATTATATAACATCAACTTTTAGATTTTTTATATTAAAGTATTTTTTTTCTTTTTTTATTTATTTTTATTTATTTTATTTTATTTATTTATTTTTTTCTTATTCCATAGAATTATCTAACCTTGCTTTATTAAGTGAACTAATTTCTTCAATAGTCTTCTAACTCAAGAGAAGTAGCACTAGAAGATAGGAGCGCACTAATACTAAGCACAATCTTTTATGGGAGTATTTTTACTTTGGTTCTATAACATTACTAGTATAATCTTAATAGAATATTAAATCTAGTGTACCTAACTTTAGATACATGCTTATCTTTGGAGCAAAACTTTTAGATTCTTTGCTTCTTTGATTTATCCCAAATAGTAGTTGCATGTTAGTCACTGAATTGACTCACTTGAGTATTTAGTATAAAAAATGCACTTATTGTGCTTAAAATCACAAATTTTTTGAATTAATGTAGTAGTTTTGAAATAAATAGAAAATAAAAAATGAAAATAAATAAAAAAATAAAATAGAATGTTAGTTATAAGAATGGATCTCTTGTAGACTTGTCTTTGAGAAGGGATTTTAAATTACATATCTTCTCTTTAATTTAGCTAATAGAGATTTATGATATTTTATAATAGATTTTGTCATTAAAAGGTTAATTGAGCTAGGAACTAAATATAAACCGGATCCAGTCAATTATAAAAGAAATAGAAAAAATAAAATAGAAAAAATAGAGAAAAGAAGAAAATTTCAAAAAATAAAAATAAAAAGGCAAAAGAAAAAGAAAAAAAATGGAAGAAGGAAAAATCTCAGTCTCCCAGAAATTTTGGAGGTTTTTGATCCAGTTTCTTTGGAAGGATTTGACAGGGTCCGGCGAAGTACGCCTCCAACTTGATTTTTTCTCTGTCTATTATTCGGGGTTCGGAGGAGCTCCGTTTATTTTTTTTTGTATACGCTTCATCGTTGGTATTGCGATAGCTGTTGCAGCGATGCATGTGGTGAAGGTTGCCGTGCTGTGGAAGCGGCACAGGAAGGCATGAGGTGATCATCTCCTTTTGGTTGTTGCAGTGGACGGCGATACCTTATATATCGAGTATGAACGCAAGCGTTGAGGGTGACTGTGTTTATTTGGTTCTGGATAGTGTGAAGCAGGAGCAGCGGCTGGTGTTATAGCTCCTGTCGACTGCTTTCGTTTCCTTCTTTTGTCATCGTCCATTTTGATCCACGGCTAGGTGTCGGAGGACCGCCGACATTTTTTTCAAAGCGGTGCAGCGGCCTCTCTCTCTGATATTTTTGTTGGCTGCGGAAGCTCCGCAATCTTGGGAGTGTGTTGTGGCGGTGTTGCTGGTGCATTCAAGGTTCATCTAATCTTCACATTTCTATTTTGGTGGTCGAGAAGTCACGTGTGGAGACATCTAGACGTTGAGTGGTAGTGCTTCCCAATGAAGATAGTTACGACTGATTGAAAAGATCAACGGCATTCTTCTGAGTGGCTCTACTCTGGTTAATTTAAATTTCTTATTCCATCACAATTGCATCGCTCGTGGAGGGTGGAGCAGTGGCATAGCTGCCTCTAGTTGAAATTGAGTTTTGACAGTTGAAATTGTTGGCTTCAATAGTTGTTCCTACCGTGCTTTTGGTTCCTCGAGCTGTAGCCAACGGATCTGTTTCTATACAAGTACTTGTTCTTTTGCTCTTGTGGCATTGTGGGGGTCAAGAAGATTCTTGGTCACGGTGACACAACTTGTTATGCTGAAGTCGTGCTAAGAGTGGCGTACAACGGTGCCAACTGGGGTGTTGTCATTTTGATGTTGTTTTCCTATTTTTTTCTCTATGTGTTACTATTCCTGATCTTGGTGGTTGCTGAGGTGGTTAGTTAACGTCTTTCAAGTCCTTCCTTCATTCTTTCTTTGGCTGGTGTGCTGCAACGAATGGCTCTACATCATTGTTAACTACTAAGTGTTGTGCATGTTTCGTGATGCTGCTATGGCATGCCTTCGACAGTGACGGCAATAACTAAGGCGTCAATTTTGCGTTGTGTTTCCTTCCATTGTCCTCCTAATCTTCATTGTTTTTGGGACATGTTGGTCGAGCCGTCGAGGCAATCGTGCACCTTTGCTTACATCGCCTAGGCATCGCAATTGTGAAGTCAGATGGCCTTATTTTGTGGACAGAGTGGAGGAGAGTGATGTTGGTCGTGGATGATTTCTTGACATTATTGTGATTGTCAGAGAAGGAACCGAATTGCACTGAGGAGCCTAACCTAAGCGGACTAGTTGACGAGGATGGTAGACAGGCTCAATCATCATTGGTTGTCAACAATTTTGTTTGCAAATTTTGACCTCCAAGAGGTTTCGAAAGGTTTAGTGAATCAAAACAGCTCAGGGAAACAATTAGTTGAAGGATCATAGGACAATGAATTTTGTATGAGATCGGTAGTTCTGACAAAAGTCTCACATAAACATAATAGAAGGAATTCGAGAGGAACACTTGTCCCTTCCCATCACCAAGCTCCAGGTGTTGACATGAATTATTCAAGGTTCTTATGATCTGTATAAATAAATATGATCTGTATAATTATTGATCTAAAAGCATCTTCTAAATAATATTGTAAGTTCTTTTTATTATTGATCTAAAAGTTGATTTACACTGGGAAAATATTTCTTGAATAAAAGACTACTAGGTGAAGTTTATTATTTTCTTCCATTTGTAATAGTACCACACCTTAGGCAAAGTCAAATACATCTATTTTCATAAACAATGTCTATGAAAAATACACATAATATAATATTATTTTTAAACCTTCAAATGATAATTTAACTTTTTTATTTCACTTTATTTTGTCTTTACAAGTCAAATATGTAAGTAGAGTTGCAACTTAAAAAAAATTATTTATAAAGATCAAATATTAAATTAAAAATCTCTAAAGATATTAGACATCTCTAATTATTTATAGAATTTTTAAATATATGATAGTCTAAAATTTCTTAGGATCTATTATAAGAATATCATTTGAAATAATATATCTTGAGAATTCAACTTAAGTTATATGAAATATATACTTCTTTGTCTTAGCATATAGATCTTATACTTTTGAAATATCTATTTAAAAATAAATATTAATTTTGACTAATTAATTATTTTTTAAAAAATATAAAATATAAATGATACTTACTTTTGATATAAAAGTTGAAAGTCTTATAAAAAATTTACACATATTAACAAAGATCTATTTTTTGATATCATATAGACAATTTGAATACTTGCAAAAACTTTATAAATAAAATAATGTTTTAAAAAAATTATTTTCAATAATTTTATTATATTAATATTAAAAATTCTGCTCATTGTTTCTTTAGATTATACTTGGTTGATTTAAATGATATTAAGTATAACATCATTCTTATCATTATCAATTCCCATTTGATAAAGATTTTAAAATAATACAAAAAAAATTATTAAATAATATTTCTAAATTAAGAATTTTTACCATCAAAATTCTTGGAGAGAGTAGTTTTTGCTTCATTTATAGACATGAATAATTTTTTATGATTATTTATAGTAAAAGTATATACTTTAAGTGATATAGTTACTAAATGAAATCTTTTTTATCTTTTTTTTATTTTTAATAAACTACAATGAATTTTTTAAATTATACTAACAAATTAATAGAATTATTAAAATTGATTTCTTAATTTATATCTATATTTTTTCAATAATTTTTTTAAAATTAATTATATTAATCACGTTAAAATTTATATATATATATATATATATATATATATATATATATATATATATATATATATATTTTATAGAAAAAATACTAATTTAAATCTAAAAATTTAAAGTTATTTCAATATTTCTTTGAAAAATATTTAATTGAATATTTAAGAATATAATCAAAAATTTATATTATTTTTAAAAATCTTGTCAAACAAACAAGAATTAAAATTTATATAGAATTTATAAAAAAAATAATATATCTCTTTGCAAGAAGAAAAAAAATCTATAAAATAGATACTGCTAAGTATACAAAAACTTATAAACCTTAAATCAAGATTAGGACTAAAAAATAAATATAGATAAATTTTATGTGTAATAATATCTTTAAAAACATGTTTAAAAGCTTCTTAAGTGTAAATTTAATTCATGAGTGTCCTTAGATTTGTCAAATTATTTAAAATTTTTAATAAATTTCCATATGTTTTAGTGAAATACTTTGAATTTTTCTGAAAAATTATGAATGTTTTACAATTTTAATTTTTTAGTTAAATATCAATAATAATATAAGGTCATATTAAAAGTTGATAGAAAATTTTAAAAATTTTGAATAAAAAGATAATTTTTTTAAAAAACATGATTTCAATATTGGAAATTTTAATATAAACTGATCTAAACTTAATGTAACCTTGAAACTTATTTAATGGAAAAGTTTATCATATGAATTCTATGGCTTTTGACATTTTTAGAACTGTGAGATAATCTTTTAGCATTTTATTTACTATTCTCACAATCAATCACGGGTTCTCTAAAATTATTTCTATATTTATTCTCAATTTACTGTAAACTAATAAACTCTTTATCTGATTATATTCATTTTTTTACAATTAAATTCTTTTACATTTTTATCTGTACTCATTTATTTAAAGTGTTTAAATAAATTTTGTGGTGTATGCTCTCTTTATCTTTTTGATATGCATATGTATATATATATATATATATATATACGTTTTTTTATTTATTTTTTTTTTTTTTATAGTTGATGGTAGAAAAGTCCATACAATATTACTGTAAATATTATATATATATATATATATATATATATATATATATATATTTATATATATATATATATATTTATATATACTTTTTGTAGAAATTATTTTTAAAAGTTAAAAATCATTTCGTGAAATATGTCAATAAAAATTCTAGGTGATAATATACAGCAGCAATACTATTATTTTGTTTAATCTATTATGTTTGTACTCATTTAAAAATCAAATATAGACTTAGATAAAATGGTCAAGATTATAAAGCATTATTGAACTTCGTGTTATTAGTAATGTATTTAAATAATCTTAAAAATAATAAAATGATTTATTCACCTGAAAAAAAAAGAAAAAGAGTATGTTATATATCAATTTTTATGATAATTCATATTGGAAATTAAAATAAAAATTTTAATCATATTTTGTTTTACAACTTTTTGAATTTGAATACTATTACAGTACATAAATATATATATATATATATATATACACACACACATTGTTGTAATAGTAGCACATGAACTCAATAAAATTTACTTATTAAAAATAAATACATTTTATATATCATAAGTTGTACTTTTGCTATAATACATTCAAGTAAGTCACTTTGAATCTCCTGTAAAACTCAATTACAAAACTATCTTCATTGAATTATATATTTTATGTAAAATCTGGTCTTATTAAGCCATATAATCATTTTGATAATATATCTTTCAATAGTAGATTGATAAGAAGTTAAAACTGTGGCTATAAATCACAGGATAATTTCATAACAGGAGTCATTCTTCTTAATAAATATACAATGTGTTGTGCACATCCTTTTAAAGATTATCCACGACATCAGGAAGACAAAGAATACTTAAAAGTAACTCGTGAAACTTCTAGCAACTTCAGAAAGGAAAAATATAAATAGTTAAACAAATAAAAACTTTTAATGTGTAATCCGTTATCTAAAAGAATAATTTATTTTGATTAATTTTTCAAAACTACATATCACAGAAATGAATGGTTGTTTTTCTCTACTCCCACAAATCATAATAGAAGAATCCAATAATTAACAAGTAATATAACTAGTATTGAGTTCTTTCTATTGGCTAATAACATGCTTCTAACTTCTAAGTAGCACCTAAACTATAGCAATGAAGTAATTGGATAAAGCCATAGGGTTACAACACCATTGAATGTAATTAAGTCATAAGATGAAATAATTCCAGCCAAAAATCTATGACAAGTAGAATTTTTCTCGTAATCTTGATGAAGGTAGATTGCATTCACATCAATTACTAAAATACACTTCACAAGGTGGGTGATTTTGAAAATCAAAATACCAAAGAGGGGCCTTTCAAATATCAAAAATTGCATTGCTTGCCTTAGCTTTTTTCCCTCTGACTCTACACCATGGGGATAATAAAGTTTGAATCATGGGTAATATCAAGGGGTAATAAAATTTGAATGGTGATATTTTGGATTTGATATTTTGAGTGATCCTGGAAATATGAGATGATGCATACTAATTATTTGGCTTTGCAAAAGTGCCATGTTTGAAACCCCCTAATGGATCAGTATCAAGGTATCTACAGGACTTCCAAATCAAAAACAGAATAATTCTGTTGTATTATATCTTAATCAAACACATCCGCAAAAAAGCAAAAAGACGAAGAGTCACTCTATGCGTCAGATTCGCTTTTTTGACGGACGAAGTTCCCGAAGCGTGGTGAACGCAATGGACAGAGTCCGAGACATACGAATGAAAACGTGTTTCATCCATCCGCGCCCACAAGGCTGCCGCTTACAAGGCATCTATCCACTCACTTCCATCTTCTTCTCTGGCTCTCTCTCTCTCTCTCTCTCTCTCTCTTGGTGTCTCAGTCCACACCATTCTGCTCTCCCGATCCACGCAGTGCCCACTGCAGCAGCAGCAGCAATCGCCGCTTCTGCCCCTCGCTCCTGATTTTCTCTGTTAAGCTTGTTCACTCTGGGATCAATACACAACCCACAATTTAGTTTCGTTGGATTGCGTTAAGGGTAGGTGCTGTTTTGAAGGCCGAGTTGGGCATGGAGGTCTAAAATTGCTTGTTGGTGATGCCACTTTCGCAGTTTTTTATTTTTTATTTTATTTTGTTTTGTTTTGTTTAGTTTTGTTTTTTCATCTAGGCTATTTCTCGGGGGTTTCTGGATCATTGGTTTCTGCTGAGGCGGATTTTTGTGTTAGTGAGATGGTTCTGTTGATGAGCTTCGGTGTGGGAGCTGCAAGGTCTGCTGAGATGACTGGGGAGTTTTGGGTAATTGGGCGAATGCATTTGAGTAGGAGTTGCATTTGAATTGGGCGTTTGGATGTCGTGCAGGTGTTTTGTGAGGCCTTGAGGGAGCTTTTTGGATGGCAAGCAGTTGCGGGGAGCTTGTGTGAAGGGTCTGATCTTTGGGTTGCGTTCCGAATTTAGGACTCTCTCTCTCGCTCTCTTTCTCACTTGTGTGCTCTTGTGTAGCAGGTGCACAGAGAGAGAGAGAAAATTGTAAGATATGGCGCAAGTGATGAGAGTAATGCAAGTGTTTGCCATCTGTGGGAGTAAGGCAGCCATGCTGCAAGGGTTTTCGCAGAGCCTGGACGTTGGTAAAGTTGTCTTTGAAAGGTCGAAGAAATCTTTGCATCACTCAAGTGGAGGTGCTCCTTCGACCTCTTTACGCGTTTCCTCACGATTGAAGGAGGAACAGAAGTCTGAGACTTTGACTGTGGTGGCCCCTGCAACCATTGCTTCCACCTTCATGGTGAATGCTGGGGTGGCAAATGCCCTTACTGGTGACGATATCCCTGGAGCCTTCTACAAAGTTAGTCCTTCACTTCAACACATTTGAATTTATCTGAATTGTCTTTGAATTTTGCGCACATTGAATTGTGCATTCATAAACCCCAGAGAAATCTTGGTTTAGAATTAGCCTAACCACACACTGCCCGCGAAAAATCAGCTTCATCTCGAAGCACAGGTGTCTGAAAACACACTTAACCCTTCTTTATCCCCACACCGTGGATCTTTCTCAACCACGTCAGTCCACGCAGGGCTGGTTCGTTTGATAGTGGTTCGCAAGCAGGTGCTCGACTTGTACACAACTGGACTAGAATCAAAAATGTTATAGACAGTAGAATACACCTGAATTCCACCTTCGCCACTGGTTTATTTAATTTTCGTCCTTGTTTTATTTTTGGTTGCATATGCAGTATGCTGGGTTTGAAGGATTCTGATTGAGTTAACCGGAGCATTTATTTCACTCAGGTTCAATCGGTCACTTCTCAAGTGACACAAACAGCAGGAAGCGCGGTTGGAGTGGTGAAAGATGCACTTCAGCAGCTGTTCACAATTGTGAAACCCGCAGTGGAGGTAGCTACGCCATATATTCAACAGACTGCAGATACAGCTTACAGGGCTGCGCTACCTGTAGCATTAGACTTAGAGCAGCAAGCTGAAAACGCGCTCCAAGGTGCCGGTATTGACACACAACCAATTGTGGATGCTGCCAAGGTAATATCAGTTGATTCTATTAGTCTTAATCAACAGAAATCTAATAATTAATGGGTTGGGTGTAATAAGGGTAGGAGGGTTCACAACAAACAGTTTGTTTAAATTGTTTGAGGTTTGTTACGTTTGTCCTTGAGATTTAATTAATGTTAATATTTGGTTCATTGGGTCTGGTTCTGGTGCTTCTAGACAGTGGTGTCTGTAACAGGCGAGGCAGTTGGGCAGGCCGAGAATTATATCGAAGCAGCTCAGCCATACGCTCTCAGCACTTTCGAGAGCATACTGGCCTCTGATCCCCTCGTTTTGGCCACAGGAGCTGGAGCCTTGTTGCTTGTTTACTTTTTGGCACCCCCTTTGCTCTCAAGTGTGTCTTATGCAGCTCGGGGTTACAAAGGTGCGCGTTCCACTGGCCAAAAATCATACATGTAAATAATGTTTACAGTGCCTACCATTCTGTGGTCAGCAGAACCGTAAAGAAAACAGAGTTCTTATCTAACTTTCGTTGTAAGCTGTTGTTCCTGAGCCGTTTTGTACTGAGATTATTAGCTAGTGTCCAAACTGGTGGTATTGTATTGTTGAGCTGGACTTGATATGGCTTTGTGTGCCCTATTTTTATCCTACAGGTGATTTGACTGCTCCTCAGACATTAGATTTGCTTGTCAAAGATAATTACACTCTCGTGGACGTGAGAACTGTCAGAGAGAAAACCAAATCTGGTGTACCCAGTTTGCCCAAGAATGCCAAGAAGAAAATTTTACCTGTCCCGTAAGTATTTTGGTTAATTACACAATGCAGAAACTGATTGTTTATCTTTGAAAATTCATCTACCTTGTTTTATTAAGATCTAAAGCTATGCTTGTCCCACGAATGTTACGCTTTTATTGTAAAGGTGGCTTTATATCTTCTTGTAGTTTCAGCAGCTGATTGCACATTGAAAGCTTATTATTTCTTATCCCAATCAACAGGGTTGAAGAGCTACCAGGGAAATTGAAGGGACAATTGCGAGATGTTCGGAGAGTGGAGGCAGAAATTGCAGCGTTGAAAATCGCAGCTATGAAGAGACTAAACAAAAGCTCAAAGATTGTCATCATCGACTCGTACGTCACTACTTCCCATACCTCAGCTACCACATTGAAGAATTTCCTTTTCTCTGATCCTTTTTGTCATAGAATTTAACACCGCTTGTTACGTATTCAGGAACGGGAATGTTGCCAAGTCCATAGCGAGGTCACTTTCAGAATTAGGCTTCAAGAACACTTGGGTTGTACTTGATGGATATGATGGTGGAAAGGGCTGGTTACAAAGCAAACTTGGGTCTGAAACATACCAGTCTTACTCCTTCGGTGAAATTTTGTCTCCTTCTCGCGTCATTCCTGCAGGTGAGTCAATCTTAATTGATCACAGGTTACTAAAATGACCAAATAATTTTATGTTTGAAGAATGCATGGTAGAGCAGAGCAAAGGAAAAAAAGACCTACACATGAATAGGATGCCCAGTAATGAATGTGAACACTGTGCAGGGACCAAGAGATTTTTCTCTAATACTTCCAAGGATGAGGTTGTCGATGTCGGGAGTTCTCGATTCAAATTTCTTCCAGAACCATCTGACGACTAGGACAATTCTTCTGATCATGCTAGTCATGCTTATATATATACGGAAATTTCTTCCCTTGAAAAGCTAGCTCTCGGGCTGAATGATCATTTTTCTTCAATCCGAGCAGAAGCATAAGATAATGATGAAAAGTAGAAACTTGGTTTTCTCAATGGAACACATTTTAGTAGGTGATTACGGATTAGTTGTACATACATGGTAGCTCTAGTTTAGAGTTTTGAGGTGATATATCTAGAGTTTAGAGAGCTTAATCTGTGCGAAATCTAGAGCACTTTAGTTGAGAGGTCAAGTGGCTAAGCATCAAATTTTGTCGCTTGTTGCATTGTATCCAACATTGATGAACTATTCACATGAATGGTGAACGGGCATGATCGTTCAAAAATCTCTTTCTGAAATTTGGAAATTGAGGATGTATTGGCACCATCAACAATACTAGGCGTAGTCCTCGCTGAAATGAGGCATCTTTGTGGAATCAGTCTTCTGGTGAAACATATTAACTACAGAAGTCTTCAGCATTCGAGACTATCTTGTCGAAAAGGGGGACTGGTCTTAACATATCCATAAATGTCAACACCTGTAGCTAAGTGAGTTACAAGTAAACACGTCCTACAGCTGAAAAAATCACTGTGTAGTCCTCACGCAAGCGCATAAAAATTACTATAACACATTGAACTTGGCAGCTGTTCTTCAACTGCTGATCGTCATGTAAAACTGGGAGATTCCCCTGATCATGTTCTGGTTACTAGCGACTGACAGTTAGGCACCATTCCCAACATGCAGTATGATAGGATAAATTAACCCCACATACCAAGGACTGCATGTTGTAGAAGAGTGTTCGCGAAGTTCTAATCATTAGCGTATTGAGTGCTGGATTATCGCTGTTACGGTTATCTGCTTGGACAGCTTGTCCCGCTTTTACCACAGTTATCCCTGTCGGTGTTGTCATCGACACTTACATTAATCGCAGTCAAACTCAAATCTGCATTTCATGTTTCATGCCCTGCAGTGCAGATCCAACTTGTTTACCTCGTCCACACAAATCCCTCTACAGCACCTCGCATTCTCCTGCTACTATGTTTCCCTTCCCAATCAACATCATCGCAGCCAACAGTGATGTGGGTGTCTTCAGCGGCTCATCCTGGCAGATCAAAAGCAGCAGGAGTCACAACGTGCTGTTTGGCGATGAATTCCATGTTACGAGGTGTAGATGAATCCACATGAGGTTTACCGCGACTGCACAGGTCAAATGCATCATGATCTAGAATGGAACATACAAGTCTAGATATTTTCATAAGAGCTCCGGCTATAATATAAATTTTGCAGAGCAACCATGATCACAGACTGCACAAACCGAATCGCCGTGTGCGATGTTTAATCCTGACCAAAAACATGTAAAGAGTGGCGGTTGCTAAGCGATGAAGCCGTTGGCAACTCTGTCGGGCACTTTCACTGCAGCTTTAGACTGGTTCTGTTTAAGCTATATCAGGAACTGGGTTCAAGCTTTCAACACCATAAAAAAAAACTGTACCAACTCCATGAAGTATTTTATTCAAAGTTTGGTCGCATGTCTGATGAGTAATCTCGGGCTTTTACTCTTGAAACATCTGTTAGTGGCTTTATTTGTTTGAGATGTAAAACACAAAACCTGCCGATAAAGATATACAAAGATAGAGAATCATGAATATACTTGTACTCACAGTTCTAATAGTGATTCCACCATATATAGAAGTTTCTCTTTCAAACTAATTATACACGTCATATGCTTATTATACTTCAGGTTATTATACCACAAATTTATATTAAGAATTCTGCTAATGCCACAACATTTTTTTTTGCTATTGTCATAAAATCTCTTCACCTATTAAACATAATATTTTTAGTTTATTATATTTCCAATCAAAGTTTTTATTCAATTATATGGTTTGAAAATCATAGAACAAAAAAATTTAATTGATTTAAAAGGTTTTGAACAATGATGACATGAAGTAGATGAAGGATTGTGGTAGCAATAGCAAAAACTTAAGTGATAATAAAATAATCCTATACTAATAATGTTCAAATATAATAAAATTTCATACTTGAAAGATTTTTATTTAATTTTAATTTTAGATATTAAGCAAAAGTACAAGTAAATATTATACAAGTAAAAACATATTTCTTATGATAGATATAAGTATATAATTTTATTTATATGTTTGAGTTTTAAAAAATATTTTCCTAATTATGGTTAAAGATATTATTGGCTCTAATATAGTAACATGAACAATATTATATATGATTTAATAAAATATATTAGCTAAAGGATATTTCATATAATTGATAAGATGAATTACTATGCTCAACTTTACATCTATATAAGAATAGATCAATATAAGATTGTATTATTGCAATACTCAATTTATTTAAAATAATGTAAAATTCTTATAGCATATTTAAACAATAAAAAAAAAGTGATCAAAAAAGAAATAAAACACAAGTATTTAGCAATACATAAATTATAGTAATCAAAATTACCATTTATAGATAATAATCAGATTTTAAAATATGTATATAATTAACTTAACTCGATTTTTATGAAGTTTTGTCATATCTTAGAATTATAAACTATAACATATACATATTTTTTTAATAATAATATAAATTAATATAATTTATAAAAAATATAAATTTATTTAAATAATATTAATTTTTTTTTTTAATTTAATTTTTTTATTTATGTACAGCAATTTAAAACTGATGAAGTCACAAATTCCCATCTTAAAATCAAGGGAAAAGAGTAAAAGTATAGTTCTTTTTTTCCTAAAACATGATTTTTATCACCAATGGTATAACCTTTTTATAACAATTACAATCTATAATTGTACTTTTTTGCAACTAATATATGCACAAAATAGTTGTTAGAATAGCATTCTCAGTGTTGTGTAATTTTTTTTTCTACATCAATTTAAGGAGATGAAAGTAAGCTCTTTGTTTTTAAATATAAAAATAAAAATATTACTTTAATTGATCTAAAGTATGAAGGAGCATGTTCAACATTTGTTATTCATTTGCAAAACTTTGCTCCTTACTTAAGAATATTATAATACTTTGGTAATAAGGTTGAGTTAGATTTACTAATATATATTAAAATTAAGTAATGTATATTAGTAAACATAGAATTATATTTAGGTAGATACAAAATAGTTATGAAGAAGTTATAACTATTCTCCCTACAAGACAATACAAAAGGCTCTTATCATTATACTGAATTATTACATTATGAAAGGTTCTTATCATTATAATCAACTTATTTCAGTGCATACCTACATACATACATACAAACATTTAGTGGAATACCGGAGCTCCACGGATTAAGCTCAGTCAAAACCAGGCAACAAGAATCCCAGCATCGCCAGCCACCCGTTCCATCACTCAACCCCCACCGTGAACGGCCCGTAGCTGCAAGCATCCGTTCACTCGTCGTTCATGATCAACACCAACCATATTTTTGTATATTATACAACACAACATCTGCAATTATCATGTCCAATAAATAGCCATTTGTAAAATATTTTATTTTAACAAATCTGTCCTTATGAGGATACAAGTCTCTGAACTCCATGATTGAGCAACTCCTAATTAAAACATTAAACATGTTACTACAGCACCACCCCTACCATTCTTGAACCATATTACTTCAACTTCAACTATTCCATATTACATGTTACATATTTATTAAATTCGTGTGGATGATGCAATACACATAGGTGGATTAAGACTCACCACCAAGCTTAACTACAAAAATATGTATTTTCAAAACCTCACGCATGACAAACAATTGAACAATTCGTCAATAAGAAATTCTTTCAAAACAAACATATCAAATCCACATTGGAGCAATCCATCGTGCAGATGCAAGATTGGATGTAGACCAAGGATGCTTTTGAATTAGCAATGGCTATAGAAGTCCATAAGGATAATGTTGTGAATTCTTGGATCTTGAACAAATGTCATACAAAAAGCCAAAGTCCTTGATAATCTCCCACATTTGAGGCCTTTATTCTTTATTCTTTACTTAAATGATTTAGTAAGTTCATTGGTTAGTTACTATGGACAAATTCTAGATGAAAGATTAAAAAAAATACAAAGATTTAATTTAGATAATTGGTTAAACTAACATATTAAAAATTTGGATGAATAATTTTTTTGGATGAAGTCATCAATTTGGATGAATAATTTTTTTGGATGAAGTCATCAATTTGGATGCAATGCATTCTATAGATAAAAAAATAAAATGACATCCATTATAAAAATTAAGATGAATTTATTTAGTTGGATGGATGTATGAAACATTATTAATCAATAGAATAAGAATTAGACTAAACTATAAATGCATATCAATTAATTTAAAATAATTAATAATTATTCATTAGTTTGTCAAAATTTAAGACATCCAATTGGAAAACACTTAATTCCTCTTGCAAAGTAAACTTCTCAAATATATATATATATATATATATATATATATATTAATCATGTAGTATTAAATACTTATAAAAGCTACAAAATATAGGTGTTATTGCTCTTTATACTATTTGAAAAAGATAATACAAAGTAAATGAACTAAAAACAAGTCAGTGATTCTGGCAAACAATTAAAGCAAAAAAATGAAGCATTCTTTATTTGGTGTATAACACAGTTAAGAGAAAAAATTGTTTTTCTATTTTTAATTTTTACAGCACATATAGTTGTAATTTTCAAGTAATATTATATATTTTTTAAAATTCTTATGAAATAAAATAGCTATGAGATAAAAATATACATTTAATACTATTTTAATTATTAAATACCAGTATATATATATATATATATATATATAGGTATTATCTATCTATAAGTGAACTTGATAATGATGTCACACATAATTTTTAAATAATATGAAAATTAAAATATACCTTCTTAAGTTGAATCTTACTTTCTTTTAATGTGCAATGAAAGACTAGTAATATTCTTTAATTTCATCATTATATGTAATTGATATCTAATATGCATATTAATCTATAATTTAATCTTTTTTTCTATTTTAATTTAAAATTTATATTCAAAAAATTATAATTATATCAAAAAATTATAATTATATCAAAAAATTATAATTATATTAAAATATAAATCTTGTTAAGATAAAATAATGTTAATTAAAATAATTTATTTAAATTATAATTCAAATAATCATAAATAAATCTTAAAAAATATATATTAGAGATTCTTAAAATATCTTTAAAAAATCTTAATTCTTAGGGAGACCTTAAATTTTAGATCTCATATTCTAAATAAATTCTAAGTTCTGAATTCTAAATTATAAAAATAAATAAATAAATAAATATATATATATATATATATATATATATATATATATATAAATAAAAAACCTTGATTTAAAGTTTTTTTCATTTTTTCACATCTTAAGACTTAAATGAGATTTTAGTCAATGTTAAGGCTTATATCTTTTAAATCAAAATTTGTATTTTTTGAGAATGATCTATTTATATTCTATTATATGTATATTTTTTGTATTATTAATATATTTGATGAATACATTGAATTTTTTCACATATATTATTTTTTATCCTTAGTTATTAATCTTTTTAAAAATTTTAAACTATTAATTTCAAAAGAATTATATTAAAAATTAAATATAATGCTTTTTACTTTGAGATATGAATTTCTTTAGTTCAATTGTTGCATATCAATAAAATCTATACAACATGGTTATGGTGAGGCAATTTCACCACAAGTTTATATTGCTACATCTTAAAACTATTTTGTTCTTTTAATCTAAATTATGTAAAATATACTAATTTAAAATTTATTTAAAAAAATATTATAATTATTTATTATTGAAAATAAAAAATAAAATAAAATTAAAAATAAAAAATAGATAGATAGATAGATAGATAGATAGATAGATAGATAGAAATAAACTAATTTTTATATTATTCAATACAAAGAAACTAAAGAGTCTTAAACCAAGATTAGAATTTAAGATAAGAGTTGATAAGAATTAAGAAGGTCTTAGTCTTGTTTCTATAAATAGTTGTTACTAAAAAGAACATGTTAAAGCTTCTTCAAAACCAAGAGACTTATATCCTACATGGTGTTATATTACATATAATTTAATTTCGAAATATATAAAATGTTTGGATGCTAAAGTCTTCTTGTCTACAATTATTTTATAATAAAAAAATAAAGAGCACAAAAATACCTTCCTTCAACAATTTCTATTATCTTAATAATTATAAATCTAATTACTTTCATACTAAACTATCCTATTAAATCTTTAAATCCAAATCCTAAAAAATATAAATCCTAATTCCTACAAATCATAAAAAAAAAAAAAAAAAATTTAATGCTTTAAATTTAATGCTTTAAATTTTGCATAGTATTGTTTTTCTAATTATTTTATAAAGTTATAAAATTCAAAAAAGATCTATCATAGAAAGCAATATTTATTACGATAAAACCATTATTAATGTTACTTGACTTCTCACTCCATATTTAGTGAAGACTTCTAATAGCTGATTTTCTTATTTCGATTGTTAACTTCTCTTTAAACTTAATATTCAACTTGGTTGTAACATCTTCAAGAAATTTTAATTTCTTCTTTTATATAAAATTAAATATTTTTTTATTATATTTTTAAAACAAATTAAGTTTTAAAACACTATATCTTATTTATATATGTATAAAATGATCAAAATTCAATTATAGATTAAGTGCATAGTATGAAAAATAAATCCAAATTTTAGACTCATCTCTACTATTTTTATAATCTTATTGCATACAAAACAGACTTCAATTGTTTCGTCAAAAATACTTTTAAAGTTATAATATTATGGTCTTTATACTTTTTAGAATGCTTTCAATACTAAATCCATAATAACCTCTTCTAATTTCTAAAAAGATCCTTATTTTGCTAAAGTCCCTTGCATTTGTGCCTATAAATCAAATTTAAACCTTTTTGTATAATTAATCATTTTTTACGTACCAATTTAAATTGTTTCATAATAGAAAATTGAAGAAGTTAAGATTGAAATATCTTAGAGGTAAGTATTTAATATTTCTACTTTACCATATCTTGTTCTACTTATAGTTCTTTCAAGGCAATAAAAGATTTTTTTCATACAAAAAAAAACATAAATTATAAAACTTGTTGTTAAACTCAATTTATTTATCATTAGGACATAAAAAATTCTATTAACTTAATAATTAGAGTTTTTTCTAAATATCTTAGATATTTTTAAATTTTTTTATTAAATAATTATATCATGATATAATAAAATTTAAATTATAATTTTTTAGTAAATTGATAATTATAATAAATTCCAAAACAAATTCTATAGCCACATGGAATATTTAAAAGAATATACAAATCTAATTTCTATCTAGTAGAATTCTTTGATTTGTTTTTAAGAAGATATTTAAATAATTATCTATTTCTACTTATTTCTATTTATTTAATTAATATAAAATATCTATTATATATCAATAATAATTTTATACAAAGCTTATCAAGTTCTTTCTTACAATAAGATATGACTATCAAATTTCTATCTAAATCAAATTCTATGAAATAAATATTAAATAAATCATAAAACTCTTCAAAGCTCATTTTATAAATTTTTCTTTAGCTTCTACTATGAAATAAGCTTTTCATTATAAATAATTCATAATTATTTTTTCTTATTTTTAATTATTATTCAATATAGGTCTACACATTTTACATTAGTTTTCTTTCTTAACTACAATAAATTTATCTTCATTTTTATGTTATATTTTATTCTAATATTGTTTACTTTTAACTATTCTTTTATATATGAATACTTTTATTTTATACTTACATATCTTTTTTTTTTTTTTTTTTTTTTTTTTTTTTCCTTTACCAACTAGATTCTATAGCTCTATTAATAATTTAAAATCAAAATTTAATTTTACTTTTCAGTAATTTTGTATTTAGAATGTAGTTTAAAATTTTTAAATTTTATTATTTATATAATTTAAATTCTAATTTATTATAAAATCTTTTTTAAACATCTTTCTTAATACTTAAGAATTCTACTTGCATATATAACCTTTGGTTGATATATATCTAATAGAACCACTATCTTATGTAAATATTATATTTTTATAATTATTGATTTAATTTGATTTCTAATTTATTGATTTTTAATATTCAATACAATTTAAAGTTATTTTTTTCTAATATTGAAATCAAATTGAATTATTTTTATTTGTACACTTATAAATTTCTATTTCATATGCTATCTTTAAAAGCTAATATTTGATAATATATCACTTGTATCTACTTGATAATATCACAATTTATCTTAACTAAATTTGTGATTAAAGATAGATAGCTGGTTCTTGCTAGATATCTATATAGTCTAAAAACTTGATATTGTTATTATACTAAAGTAGAACATGTATTCTACATTAGTTTCTACTTCTATTAAAATGTAAAATTTAATAATTTAGCCAAATTTATGGCTTTCAATTCTTACATTACAAATTCATGTCCAAAAACAATACAACATAGCAAGCTTTTCTTTGCCTTATTTAAGTATAATGAATAGCAAAAATATAATTAGTTTATAATTTCTCAAGAACATTGATTTTTCAAGTAGTATTTTGTTTTATATAATATATACATGAAGGCATCAAAAGCTTTTATTACATATAATTACAATTTAATTCTTATATATCTCTATTTTATGTTAAGTAAAGAAATTTAGAAAGTTTGAAAAATCTAAAATAATTACCAAACCATTTTTGATATCTAATAAATATTCAATCTCCACACATCAAAGTAAATGATATCAAAATAATTATTGTAACTTTAATGTTCTTTGTGATAAATGAATCTAAGCACACTACTCAACATTGTCATAAGAAGCAAAGCAATTATAAAATGAAGAGTACAAATGTCAAAGGAGACAATACATCAAAAAACAAGTTTGTCTAGTTACAATAGGGACCGAGCAACTGGAACCTTGTATAATATCTAATAAAGGTCCTATTTTCTCTTCAAAATCCTCTCCTTGTTTTATATTAAATATTATTTTAGGACCTAAATATTACAAAGTCTTTGCCTTATTAGATTTAGGAGCCTCAACATGTTTCTTAAATGAAGGATTTGCTTAAAGACTTAGCATATCTTTAGTAAGAAAAACTAAACCTGTTCATATAGAAATCATAGATCGTCGTCTATTGTCTGTTGAGATGTTTCTTACAAAATCTTTCTTAGAGACATAATAACTAATGGTTATAATAGCTTTGTGGTATTTAATATCATTAAATCTTTTTTTAATCCAATCATTTTAGGCTTATCATGGTTAGAAAAATATAATCCTTAAATAGATTTAAATTCTTCTATTCTTAATTTTTCTAAAAATATAACTAAGAGTGTAGTTAATCAAATAGAAAATCACAAGTTTAATACAATTAAACTTGTGTTTGTAGGTGCAAGAGCCTTCTTGCATGCTGCAAAAGAAGGAGCACCTTGTGTCATTTATACCACACTTGTTTCCAATGGTCCAAGTTAATATCTAGAATTTTAAGATGTATTTGAGAAAAAAAATATAGATATTCTTTAAAAACATCATCTACGATTGTTCAATTGACTTTCAAGAAGGAGCACAACTACCATTTGGATTAATCTAAAATTTATCATAAAAAAAGTTGGATAAATTTAAAGAGTATATTGAAGAGAATCTAGATAAGAATTTTATATGCCATTCCAAATTTCCAATAAGAGCTCCAATTCTATTTGAAAAGAAAAAAGATGAATCATTGTGGATATATATTGATTATCAAAGATTCAATAAGATCACTATCAAGAACAAGTATCTATTACCTTTAATATCTAGACTTCTTGATTAATTGAATCAAGCTAAGATCTATATAAAAATAGATCTATAAAGAGCATACAATCTAGTACGCATTAAAAAAAGATATCAATAGATGACTACTTTTCAAATCAGATACGAACATTTTGAATACAATGTCATGTCTTTTGGACTATAAATGCATTAGCAACTTTTTAACATCTTATGAATGATATTTTTCAAGAATTTTTGGACGATTTTGTTGTCTATTATCTAGACAATATTTTGATCTATTCTAAGAACAAAAAAGAATAAAAACTTTATGTTTGTCATATATTACAAAAACTAAGAGATGCAAGATTTTATATCAAGATAGAAAATTATGTATTTTATAATACTTAAGTTGACTTCTTAGGTTATATTATTTCAAATGATGGACTTATGATGGATCGTAAGAAAGTTCAAACTATTATGGATTAGATCTTAAAATGAATCCAAGATGTCCAATGTTTTTTAAAATTTATCAATTACTATTGGATCTTCATCAAGGACTTCCTTCAAGTTGCATCTCTACTTACACATTTGACTTGTAATGACAAACTTTAATGGAATCATGAAACAGAAGGAACATTTGAAGCTTTAAATACAACCTTTTTTTTTCCATTAATCTTGTATTGCATTGAGTTTTTTAAGGCATTCTTTATGGAAACAGATGCATCGGACTTTGCTTTGACTGCCATATTATCACAAATGCGAACAGATGATAAACTTCAGCCAATAGCTTTTCATTTCAAGAAATTTTTAGCAATCAAAATTAATTATGAAATCCATGATGAAATACTTTTTACAATCATGGATTCTTTTCAAGAATGGCATCATTATTTAGAAGGCACTTCTAGTCTAATCACCATATATAAAAATCACAAGAATCTCAAGTATTTGATGTCAATATGTATTTTGAATCATCACCAAGCTTATTGGAGCATAACTTCATCAAAATTTCAATCCAATATCACTTATTGAATAAAAAAACAACAAGGTTTGTTAGGTGCTCTTTTAAGACATTCTTATCTTGTACCTAAAGAAGGAGATGTAGCTTTTTATCAACAAAGAATAATTTTATTGAAGCTAGAATAATTTCATCTTTAAGTAGTGAAATCAACATTGATTGTTGATTCAACTTTTCTCAAGAAAATTCAATCAAATATATTCTCTTATCTTTTTGGTCATGATATCAAAAATACTTCTTCTAAGTTTTATGTTACTTCCAAGTTTGAATTCAAGAACAATCTACTTTATTTCAAGGGACGCCTATACATTCTAGAAAGAGAATCATGTTTACGTATTCTTTAAATACATTATGACTTTCCAACAACGAGACATTTTGGATACAATAAGACTTTGGAACTAATATCCAAAGATTTTTAGTGGCTAAAAATATAGAAGGTGTAAAAGATTTTGTTTAATCATGTGACATTTGTTCAAGGTCAAAAACTCCTTGTTATTGACTTTATGGACTTCTTCAACCATTACCTATTCCAAAACATCAAAGTCTTCTATTTCTATAGATTTTATTACGGACCTTTTAAATTCAAATTTATGCCATTTTATATTTATGATAGTAGATCATTTTACCAAAATGGCACATTTTAACCATGCATAAAATCTATCACAAGTGAAGAAACTGCCAAGCTTTTTTTTTCATAATATCCATCAAAGTCATGGATTGTCAAAAGATATTATATCAAATAGGGAGACTGGATTTGTATCAAGATTTTGAAGAATTATTTTTAAGATTCTAAAGATAGATATAAAGCTTCCTTTGACCTTTTATCCTCAAACTGATGGACAGATAGAGTGTGTAAACTAAGTTTTAAAGTAATACTTAAGGTGTACCATCAATAATCAATAAAACAATTAGACAACTTTCTTCCCATTGGTGTAATTTATTTATAATAATACAATGTATTCTTCTACGCAATAAATATCTTTTTTTTCCAATTATGATTACCATCCACAACTTGATATTTTTGACTTTTCAAAAGTTGATAATCTTACAATGGAAGATTTGGCATATTGTTTGTTAAAGCTACATGCAATAATGAAGGTGCAATTAAAGGAAGCTCAAGAATGACAAAAGATCAATACATGTGTCTATTGAAAAAAACAACCACAATTCAATGTAGGTGAGAGGTATAGTCACTTTGTTGTAATATCAAGACTATTCATTCTTGTAATAAATTGGATTATTGTAGGCTTGGACACTTTTTTAGTTGTGGAAAAATCAATATAGTTTCCTATTGATTACATCTATCAAAGTTAATGAAGATTCATCCCATATTCCATGTATCTCTTCTTAAACCATACAAGATTGTGAACATTTGAAAAAGAAGATAAGCCTTTTTTTATTTTTTTTTATTTTTTTATAGAAGTAAACAATTATGAAGAATTTAAAATAGAAGAAGTTCTAGACTCAAAGAAAAACCAAAATAAATTAGAATATCTTATCTACTAGCTTAGATATTATTGAAGAAAAGAAGTCTAAAAGCTACAAATACTTAGAATCAGCAAGGTTTGCATACAAAGAGAATTGAGGAATAAGATAATTCTTACTTCCAACATGCTTTACTTATAGGTAGTGGTTTGCTAACCAACAAGGCACCTTCCTATCTAAGATATACTCATGTAAGCTAGTAATTACATATACAAATAAGTAGAAGTAAGTAAAAGTAGATAAAAGTAAGTTAATTCTATAGTATTTGATATGGAAGCTTCCTAGAAGCTTTATAGACGTTGCTTTGACTTTATAGGTGTCTTTAATTGGCTTTTTGGATCAAAAACGTGGTCAACAAGTTGGCCATGTGCCACACATGTCATTAGCTTAAAGACCAAGCTAACTATGTAGCCCACACGTAGAAAAACTTGCCTTGTAAGTCAAGGCATGTGTCCTACAAAGTCAATACATATTGAAGGTCCTATAGAACGTTGCCACGTAGCCCCTTGTTAGATAGTATATATAGAGACAAGAATGAAGCCTTCTTCACTCTTGTCAACTCCTTTCTTACTTCCAGTCTAGTTTCAAGGGTCTCTAGTTTTCTTGTCTTTTGGCAATAGCCATTCTAGTTTCTCTTTCAATATACATACTTGTTTATTTATATTTTGTTACCTTTCTTTAAGTGAAGGGTCACTTGTCTGAATTGCCTTTTCATCGAGTTCTTATCCTTGACAGATCGATAAGAGTACACCTACAATATCAGAGCTTTGTCTAATCTTGATTAAGAGTAGATTACCTCTTTTTCTTGATAAGATATAAGCATATTAGAAGTTGCGGATTACCTTCTTTTAAACTGATATTGTCCTTAGTATTTTCTTTGTTCTCAAGTCCTCTCTTCTATTAATCTTGAGCGATATTAGACATCTTTTCTTTTCTAAGTATTATCATGGCAAAACTTGTTGAAATGAAGAGTGCAATGGTACAAATGCAAGAACAATTGAGGGAGTTAATACTTGCAATGTATCAACTCAATTTACTACCACAAGGAGCAACAAGATTGACAGGAAGTGAAGATATAGAAATGGTTGAAGTTGCTTCAATATCTGCACCAAATCATGTCCTTTCTCCTATGGTGAAACGTCCTTCCAGTGTTAGAGAACCAAGAATTGCCCTACCCGAGAAGTTTGATGGCACCAGATCCAAGTTTCGAGGATTTATCAATCAAGTGCAATTTGTGATTGAACTTCAACTCCAAAGCTATCCAACTCCAGGATCATAAGTTAGATTCATTGGTACACTTCTTTCAAATTAAGCACTATCATAGTTTTCATCTTTTCTTGAACAACGAGATCCAATATTCGATAATCTAGAGGCTTTTTTGGCGGAGTTTCAATCCATGTATGGAGAACATGATGCAATTCGTGTTACAATCAATAAGATCTGTATTTTATGACAAAGCAATCGATCAGTAACATTATATGCTTCACAATTTTGACAACTTGCAACTGATATCACGTGGAATGATGTTGCTTTTATTAGCCAATTTTTCTACGGATTATAATATGAGGTAAAAAAATTAATGCTCAACTTACCTGATCCTCAAACCGTGAGTCAAGCAATTGACTTTGTTGTGAAGTATGGCAATCACCTTTTTGAATTTCGATCTGAGAACCGTACAAGTGGACCTCAACGTTACTATAATTCAATAGCAACACCAACACCTCTTCAACACATACATTCAAAAGTAGAGGATATGTAAATTGATGCAGTACATTGTCGTATGGCGTGATTTGCTATCTGGGAATACACTGGGTATCTAGCTGTAGAGAGTGTACCTTAAACCTTTATATGATTCTTTTCTTGGCTTCCAAAACTCCTTTATTTTTGTATAAAACTCCAAATATAACAAAATCCCTTCAAAACATATTTTTCCTACGAAGGATTTTCTCGCCTAGAACTTTAGAAAATCATAACTATTGATTTAACCGTTCTATTTGTTTAAAATTTACAAGATAGGTAGAATTTACCCTTAAATTTTACCACAAAAAAAACCAACTACAAATTCACTCCCGATCTTCTGGCATCTAAGAAACCCTAGCAGACACTCCAAACCCTAATTTACAAGCACCCGAAAACTATTTTCTTTATATCTCAAAAACCCGAACTTCAAATGTCATAAAACTTATGCACAAAGTTTACTAATATGAAATTACATGTTCCTTAAAATTTTGAGCCAAAACCTCACAAAATTGGTCAAGATATAGCTCAAGAGACAAACACTAATAAATCGGTTTACTTACTACCCTTAGATTTCATGTGCTGACTTCAAAATCCAATAACTCCTTCATTCCAACTTGGAATCTAGTAAACAATATGTGAAAAGTATAGCCGCAAAAGTGCTCTCTCCAATCGCAGTCGCCGATCCTCAATTGCCGTCCGTACGCGTGCGTAATGCCCAAGAGAGTGACAATAGGTCCAAAACTAACACCTTAACTTTGAGCGCCTATAACTTCTTCATAAAAACTCCAAATGACACAAATTTTGCACCAAAACCTTAAATAAAAACCTAAACCTTCTGACTCTTGCCTTCAAAGTTCGAATGGCCTCGAGAAACTAACCCTAATCCCTAATATGGCCTCGGGCAGCCTCCTCAAAGCCCATTGGTCATGATTTTTGACCAATAGGAATGGAGATTTTCATCATTCATCTCCATTCATCTATATTGGTGCCCTAATTACTCCCTTTGCTACCAAAATCCTTCTTCAATCCTTTTTCTTATAAGATTTACATAATTTATGCTCTAAACACCAAATAAAAGAACCAAAAATAAATTTTCAAATGTCACCAATGTCCAATAAAGGTGACTCTAAATATTTAGAAGTTACTATCAACCAAAACCAATCTTAAAAGCCACTATCAAAAAGAAATTAAAGTTATACAAATTCTATAGTAATCTTTTTAAACAACCTCTTCTCAAAGTAATAATCAAATTATATCCTACAACCAACTAAAATCTACTAACATGGCTCTTACCATGTTACTTAATAAATTATATATTAAGTACATAATTACATTATTTTCATATAGTAGCCGAACCACAACACGACATCCACCCCCTCTAAACCTGTGCATCCTCCGGTATGCACCAAAAGAACCAAAGTTGTGGTCGGCTTCATATAACCTTCCTAATAATGTCTTCTTCAAAATCCAATTCTTCTTCCTCATAACTAGATGGATCAAATTCTTCTTCAACATCTTCAAGGATTAATTCTTGATTCCGTTGTTTGAAAATTTTTATACGTTTTCCTGCAATTGGAATTTTGAGTCTTGTTCCATCTAATTCCCTTAATGCATATGTAGCATTATTCAAAACATGTACAACCACATAAGGCCCGAAGCAACGCTTAGAGAAACGTGGCGGCTGAAACCTTGTACTGCATGTAGTAAAGGTCCCATTCTCTCCTCAAAGCCCTCTTCTTGTTTTATATTAAATATTATTTTAGGATCTAAATATTACAAAGCCTCTGCCTTGTTAGATTCAGGAGCCTCAACGTATTTCTTAGATGAAGAATTTACTAAAAGACATAGCATATCTTTAGTAAAGAAAACTAAACCTGTTCAGGTAGAAGTCATAGATGGTCATCCATTATCTTCTGGAGATATTATTCACGAAACCTTTCCTATAGAAGTAATAATCAATAGTCATAATAGCTTTGTAGTATTTAATATCATTAGATCTCCCTCTAATCCAATCATTTTAGGTTTATCATGGTTAGAAAAATACAACCCTCAAATAGATTGGATTTTCCAAACTCTCACTTTCTCTAAAAGTATAACTAACAGTGTAGTTAATCAAGTGGAGAGTCATAAATCTAGTTCAATTAAACCTATGTTTATAGGTATAAAAGCTTTCTTGCATGCTGCTATGAAAGAATCACCATATATTATTTATGCCACATTTGTTTCTATTGGTGGAAAGACTTCAAGTGGCATTCCAAGCCAATATCAAAAATTTCAAGATGTATTTGAAAAAAAAAATGCGGATACACTTCTAGAACATCGTCCCTATGATTGCTCAATTGACCTTCAAGAAGGAGCATAACCGCCATTCGGACCAATCTATAATTTATCACAAAATGAGTTGATTGAACTCAAGGAGTATATTGAAGAAAATCTAGCTAAGAATTTTATACACCATTCTAAATCTCCGGTAGGAGCTCCAATTCTATTTGTAAAGAAAAAAGATGGATTATTACGGATGTGTCTTGATTATTTAGGACTCAACAAGATTACCATCAAGAATAGGTATCCACTACCTTTAATATCTGGACTTCTTGATCAGCTGAATCAAGCTAAGATCTATACAAAAATAGGTCTTCAGGGAGCATACAATCTAGTATGCATCAAAGAAGGAGATGAATGGAAGATTGCGTTTCAAACTAGGTATGGACAATTTGAATACAACATCATGCCTTTTGGACTTACAAATGCACCAGCAGCTTTTCAACATCTAATGAATGATGTTTTTTGAGAGTTTGTGGTCATAAGAACATGAACTTCATGTTCGTCGTGTGTTACAAAAATTAAGAGATGCACGACTCTATGCCAAGAAAAAAAAGTGTGTATTCTATACTACTCAAGTCGGTTTCTTAGGTTATATCATTTCAAATGATGGACTTATGATGGATCTTAAGAAAATTCAAACTGTTATAGATTGGAAGATCCAAAAAATAGTAAGATATGTCTAATACTTTTTGGGATTTGCCAACTACTATCGGATCTTCATCAAAGACTTTTCTCGAGTTACAGCTCCACTTACACGTTTGACTTGTAAAGACAAACTCAAATGGAATCAAGAAGCGGAAGTTACTTTTGAGTCTTTAAAGACAACATTTGTTTCTGCACCAATCTTGTATCGTGTTGATTTTTCCAAAGCGTTCTTTGTAGAAACAAATGCATCAGACTTTGCTATGGGTGCGATTTTGTCACAAATGGGAATAGATGACAAACTTCATCTGCTAACCTTTCATTCAAGAAAATTCTCAACAATAGAAATTAATTATAAGATCTATGACAAAGAACTTCTTGCAATTGTGGATTCTTTTCAAGAATAGCATCATTATCTAGAAGGCGCTTCCAATCCAGTCACCGTATATACGGATCACCAGAACCTCGAGTATTTCATGTCAATATGCTGTCGTATTGTAACACGAGTATACCGTGAAAATATAAAGAAAGGTGAATTTTATTAATGTTTAGTTACCTCGAATATTGGGAGCAACGACCAACTCCAGTGTAAATACTGAGAGGCCAGGTTGAGTCATCCCGTTACAGTCAGCCGGGGCATACTGAAATGCTCCATTCGATTCTAATAACGGTAGTCAGTAGAAAGAGAAGGGACCAATTCAATGACGGATGAGCCAGGTTCGAAGAGCTAATTGGATCCAATTTCAAGACATCCAATCTGGGTCCTATTACCCAATATGAGACCTGACTTGGTCGGGCAACCCAATGCAGTCTAATTACGGAAACATCCTGGTCTTACTACGGGCCTCTTAGCCAATATGAGACTTGAATTGGTCGGGCGACTCAATGTGGTTCCGATTACGGGGTTCCAATTCCATTTCAGGCTGTTCCGTCCTTTGTGCCATTCCGGGAACGTCCTTTCGGTAAAAGGATCTCTTAAAGGTAAAAATGGAGGAGAAAGCTCTAACGGCGAAGCCAATTCCGGATTGAAGACGGAAGATTGAAGAAATTCAGAGACTAGGGTTTGAAAGAGGAGAGAATTAGGGTTAAAGGGGAGGATAGGTTAAGAAATGAAGGAGAGAGAATAAGGTTTTGGGGGGAGAAGAGTCGGGGAGCGAGCTTCATGCTTCGGGGCGAGGAAAAAAAGACAAAGAATTGAGGTTTTTTTTTCTTCATAGGGTTTTGGGAAGACTGAGGCAATCGTTGTTGAAGTCAGTGTTGTACTGGTGAATCGGGATTTTAATAAAGTGGGTGTGATTATTCTTGACTGTTTTGTGAAATCGAGTTACGTCTGTGATGAAGAATTAAAAGGGTGTCTATAGGATTGAGTATGCGGAGTGAATGAAATTTATTGGGTTAATCTAACAAGACAGTCAGTGGATACAAGATCGTGAGTATAAAGCGGTATCGAAGATTAGTAGTTTGGGTTGTTCGGGGTTCTCTGTAACGTCTAAAGACCTACCGGCTAGGACAAAAAAGGATTTCAGCGAGCAGTCGAAGGACATCCATATAGATTTACAATATATATTTACAATTGTTTATATTCTAATAGTCAAAAACCGATAGACTGCTTGAATATTAGCGAATCTTCATACTACCTTCTATAGCCAGAGGTTGTCGTATTACGTGCTTTCCTGCTTGAGAACGCGCCGGGCGTCTAGCTGTAGAAGGTAGTATGGAGATTCACCAATAGTCAAGCAGTCTATCAGTTTTTGACTGCTGGAATATAAACGACTGCAAGAATACACCGTAAATCTATATGGATGCCCTTCGACTGCTTGTTGAAGTCCTTTTTGTCCCAGCCGGTAGATCTCTAGACGCTACAGAGAATCCCGAACAACCCAATCTGCTAATCTCTGATATCGCTTTGTATTTACGATCTTGTATCCACTGACTGTCTTGTTAGATTAACCCAATAAATTTCATTCACTCCGCATACTCAATCCTATAGACATTCTTTTAATCCTTCAATCACAAACGTAACTCGATTTCACAAAATAGTCAAGAGTAATCAAACCCACTTCATTAAAAAATCCCGATTCACCATTACAACACTGACTTCAGTAACGATTGCCTCAGTCTTCCCAAAACTCTATGAAGAAGAAAAATCCAATTCTCCGTCTTTTCTTCCCCGACCCGAAGCATGAAGCTCCTCTCCAATCCCTGATCTTCCAACCTCCAATGAAAAACCGAACTAGTAACTTTGAAAAAAAAACTTGAAGCTAGCTCTTCCATCTAAAGAAAACCCCCCCAAAACTTATTCTCCCCCTAACCTTATCCTCTGAATTTCTTCAATCTTCCGTCTTGGATCCGAAATTGGCTCCCATCGTTAGAGCTTAGATCTGAAATTGGCTCCCGTCGTCAGAGCTTTTCTCCTCCGTTTTTACCTTTAAGAGATCCATTTACCGAAAACAACATTCCCTGAAATGGCACAGAGAATAGGACAGCCTGAAACAGAATCGAAACCCTGTACTCGGATCCACATTGAGTCGCCTGACCAATTCAAGTCTCATATTGGGTAAGATGCCTATAGTAACCTAGATTTTTCCGTAATTAGACTGCATTGGGTTGCCCGACCAATTCAGGTGTCATATTGGATAAGAGTCCAATAGTAAGACCCGGATTTCCCCGTAATTAGACTGCATTGGGTTGCCCGACCAATTCAGGTCTCATATTGGATAAGAGTCCAGTAGTAAGACCCGGATTGGATTCTCGAAATTAGATTCAATTGGCTCTTCGAACCAGGCTCACCCGTCGCGTGAATTGGTCCTTTTCCTTCCTGCTGACTCCCGTTATTGGAATCGAATGGAGCATTTCAGTATGCCCCGGCTGACTGTAACAAGGTGACTAAACCTGGCCACTCAGTATTTGCACTGGAGTTGGTCGTTGCTCCCAATATTCGAGGTAACTGAACATTAATAAAAGTCCCCTTTCTTTATATTTTCACGCTATACTCGTGTTACAACACGACAACGCCCGGCGCGTTCTCGAGCAGGAAAGTACGTAATATGACAACGCATATTAAATCATCGTCAAGCTTGTTGGAGCATGTCTTTATCAAGATTCGAATTTATCATCACTTATCGGCCAGAAAAATAACAAGGTTTGTTCGATGCCTTATCTAGACGTTCTTATCTTACACCAAAAGAAGGAGATGCAGCTTTTGAGCAACAAAGAATAGTTCTCTTGAAGCTAGAGTAATTTCATCTTCGAGCAATAAAATCAACATTGATTATTGATTTAACTTTTCTCAAGCAAGTCCAGTTAAGTATGTCTTCAGACCCTGTTGTTCATGATATCAATAATAATTCTTCTAAATCTCATGATCCCTTTAAATTCGAGTTCAAGAACAATCTATTCTATTTCGAAGGACATCTATATGTTCGAGAAGGAAAAATATGTTTACGTGTTCTTCAAGCTCATCACGACTTCCCAGTAGCAGGACATTTTGGATGCAATAAGACTTTGGAGCTGATATCTAGGGATTTTTGGTGGCCTCAAATGTAGAAGGTAGTCAAAGATTTTGTACAATCATGTGATGTTTGGTCAAGATCAAAAACTCTTCATCATCGACCTTTTGGACTTCTTTAGCCATTACTGTAGAATAAGTAGTTATTTTCAAAATATAGATACTTAGTATATAGTATATACAGGGATAGATAACTGCTGAAAAGGTGGTTCAACAGGTAGAATGAATGAATAGTCAGGAAAAGTAATTATCATATATAGTATAGGAGTTGGTATCTCGGGGTGGTATAAGGAGGATGGGAGAGGGGAAGAAAATGCCAGACTGTGAGAGTTGTAAGCCGAGGGCCAGACTGTGAGAGTTGTGAGCCGAGGTCTAGTCCACGATAGTACTGAGTCGAGGATAAGCTTGGTGCTATCTCTTCTTCTTAATTTTCTTATTTCTTTTGTGTTAGTGTTGATTCTAGTGAAGAGAATCGATTTAATGAATTAATTTTTGATTTATAAAGTTATTTATGGATCACTGTTTATCAATTATTGTGAAAGATTGAGGACGCATGGAAGTTTCCAGTCACTGTTTATCGTAAGGTTGTAAGTTTAGTGGAGAGGAATTATAATCAAAGGAATTGTCTTGATTAGATTTTGTGGATTGGAAGTTGTTTGTTCTAGGGTTTGGGATATGCTTGTATATTCGTGAATTATACAGGGTACTAAAATTGTTGTCGTGGATGTTATTGTATTGATATGAGAGAGTGGACATTAGGAGGAAAAGTTAAGTGTTCTTCGGTATGGTAAGCATTCAGTAGTAGCGGTTAATTGCGTGACCCTAACAATTGGAGCTCATATACATGGTCATTTCTCGAGTTCAAATCTCCCTGTAGCGGTTTATGTTGGGAGATTTCTTCCGAAATAAGCAAAACGAGCAATCACATTTTGGCACCACTGCCGAGGATTGACAACATTATTGAGTGTTAGGAATTAACTATCAAAGTAGTAAAGGAGATTAGGAAGCAAACTCAGTAGAAATAATGAAAGAGTATGGTTATTAAGAATGAGAATTTAAGAGCAAAGAGAATAAAGCAATCAAAGGAAAGAACAGAGTGATCGCAAGTAAGAAATTTGTTACATAATGAGCGAGATCGTAAATTGAAAAAGAAGCATCTATAAAGTTGAATTAAGCTGTGGTTGCATGCCTATCCGCATATTTGATCGTATCCAAAAGACGATCGACCTCTAATATTTTAGAAGTACATATCGTTAAAGAAATTACCAAGAGCACTGGCGACGAGCATTGCTAATAGTCCAACAAACCTCTCGAAGCCGTTAACGGAAAACGAGGAAGGCACATAGGAATTAGGTACCCCACTAGGTATCTTCTCAATTGAAAATATGTCCGATCCTAACAAGACTAGTTCTGAAGATCGGCATAAATCACTTGTCAATAAAGACCAATTGAGAGTATATCAAAACCTGTCATTTTCACCTCATATTCAACTAGTAAAATTATTTGGAGATAATAATAGTCAATCGGGAAGGCATGGAAGTCCAAAAAAGACTTTTATGGGAGACAGTTTTTATTTTAATAAGAAATTGAGCAGAACACCGGCATCTTTAATGATGTTCGGATGACTAGCAGTTCCGATTGTAATTCAAATGGGTGCAATGGGCGATCGAATGACTAGCGTCGCACCATTACCTAATTTTTGGGGCTTGCCAGGTACGGATCCAGATCAACATTTGTTTCAATTCTTGACGACGTGTGTAGTCAATAATGGAAGAACAAAAGACATTTGGCTGAGATGGCTACCAATGACATTGAAAGACACAGCATTGAGTGGTATAACCACCAATCTATGGGAAAATTTATCAATTGGAAGGCATTGAAAAATACATTTTTAGCCCATTTTTGACCAATTGGTTTTGAAGAACATCTTAGAGAAAAATTAATGAACAATAGAATGGTAGCAGGGGAAGCGGTACAGTCATATTATGGTCGTGTAGCAGATATACTTCAAAAATGGCCAAATAACCAAATGTCGAAATCATTTGTATTGTCCATATTGGTTAATGGACTACACCCACCAGAATTGAAAATGTTTGTAAAGGAGGCCCAATCAGCCACCATTGCATCATCTCTTGAGCAAGCAAAAGTATGGGAGGAATGTCACTATGACCAGAACTTAACAGTTGGAGCCACGATGATTCCATCTCAAGAAGGTTATCAAATGACAAATTGGAATGACACATCGGGAAGTTATCTGGGAAGGAATGATTATGGTACAATTCCACAGGGAATAGTGGATGCCATTCCATTGCAAGCTGTACCACCATTATCATCACACCCGTATGTACTTTATTCCGTGTATCAGAAATCAATACCTACAAAGGAATTGTAAAATGCATTGGTATCAAGGAATCCCAATGAGTCATTGCTGTTAACATTGATGAAAAAAATAGATGAATTAGCTGTGAACTTGGCCAAGGATAAAGAAAAAAGACATAAATCAACCAATATGCGTCCCAATGTCTGGTGCAGCAACTATAAGGGGCAAGGTCATTTAGTAACAAAATATCCTTCACGATCCCAAATGACTGTACAATATATCTTTTGTGGAGGCAAGCATATTACCACCAACTGTTGGAATTTACAGAAGCAACAACAACTCAATCACCAGATAATGACTCAACCAACTTCATGGGATGTCAATCAAGTACAGACGAATAATAGATTTGGCTGGAATGGAAATCGAGCAAATAAACAAAACAAGAATTATTCTAATTTCTTCAACTCTAAATTTCACTAAGAAGGTATATCCAATACTCATGGATTGGGGATGAACCAAGCAAAATACCATCAATATCTACCCATGACGAAGCCAATGCCAGACTCTACAGTAACAATGGATCAACCAGGATCTTTTACTCATCTGACATGAAACAGACCTAGCCATTATATTCCAATAGAGACACCCATTATTCCTGAAGGAGTTGGCAGGAGACCACTTCGTTGCTATCATTGCAGACAAATCGGATATTATGCGAGTGAATGTCCTAATCCAAGGGCCAGTGATGACTATGCTCCAATATGTGAAAATTGTAAGCAGTCTGGTCACACTTATCAACAGTGTAATGTGCCCTTTAATTATAATACCTGGGACCAGCAAATTCAAACAAGCCAACCAGTGGAGGACAAAGGCCCTGTTCAACGAGACGCATCAGTACATCGTATCAAGGTGGTGAACGTAGTGCTTACTAGAGGCCAACAAAAAGATAAGAATTTAATTTAAGACATGGATGAACCAATCACAGGAGAGCAAGTAGCACTGTCCACAGGGCTAAATGAACCAATATCAGTATTGGGACGTATCCCAACATTGAGACCTCAACAAATTGAGGAACCTAATTTGATTCCACGTGCCAATTGGCCGGGACCAACCAATCCAGGTCCTGTTACAGGCTCTGTATCCAGTATGAGACCTGAATCGGTGGCACAACCCATTGAGGTCCCAATTACGGAGGCTTCGGTTCCGTTCCAAGTAGTTCCAATGTCTATTCAGTTCCAAGAAATGTGCTATTCATTGAAAGATCCTCTCGGAGGCGGGAATTTCAACAAAAGCCCTGGCTACTATTCCAATTCCGAATCCAGGGCAAAAGAATATCTTACCTCACGGAGTAAAATCGAAACCAATGAAACGCAAAAGAACATTGAGAATTATTCTCAATATGGAACCCTACGACATTCTCAAGGATTTGGATGTTATTCAGCCTTCAATTACAATAAAGCAACTTTTGGCTGTAGCACCGGAATGTCGATCTATATTGAATTCAGCATTAATATGATGAAGATCCCGCACTAAAGAAATTCATGAAGTTAGCTTAAACCCAGATCCGGGAGCACCAACAATCGATGTATTAATTGATGGCATTTTAATTCCAGAGATACAAGTCGATGGTGGCTCCAATGTGAATTTAATGAACGTAGATATAATACAGGACTTGGATCTAAAGCAATTGCTACCTACAACATTGGTCTTGCAAATGGCAGATCATAGTCGGGTAAAGCCAATAGAAATCTTACAAAATATTGCCACTATAATCGTGGTATTGACATACAAAATCGATTATATTGTATTCTGATTATAGAGTTCGACTTTATTGTATCCAATTTTATTGGGATGACCCTGGCTTTATCAAGCCAAAGCTAAGAACGATTGGGACCGAGGCACATTGACAATTAGAAAAGGCCGGGACCAGATTGTTGTATAGATGTACCCGATACAATATCATGGAGAGTGTCAATTGCCAGCATCTGAATTAACGTCAGACGATGAGCTTAGCTCCGATGACGATGCAGTAGCACCAATTATGGAGGCGCCCGTAGACGCAGCACTACACCTTGGGGTAGTGTACCAATGTGGAGATCCGAGGGAGTACTTGATATACCTGACGGACTCGAAAAACTCGGATTATGTTAGTACTGATTGGATGACCAAGTATGATGTGCACCATATTAGTGCCTTAGACACAGGATTCAGTACTTTGTACATGTCGAACTTATCGACTGACTTTAAATCAGCGTGGGGGTTGAAACAGAACATCGCCGTTGCACCATTATGTCAAAATATCAACTTGGCAACCACAGCAGAACCTCGGACAATTAAGGTCTACGAAGGTATTAAGGAACAAGAGTTGACCTGCTGGATCGAATTTTTCTTGCATCATAAATCCGCTTTTGCTTGGACTTATGATGATTTAAAAGGTATTCCTGCTGAAGTCTTTGAGCATCATATCATTTTAGAGGAGAACGCTAAACCGGTACGGTAAAGGCAATATCGTCTTAATCCTAAATATTCTCTCATGGTGAAGGAGGAATTAGACAAGCTTCTTGCGGTTGGTTTTATTTACCCGGTACCAAATAATGAGTGGATTTCTTCAATCGTGATGGTACCGAAGTAGAATGGAAAAATCAGGATATGTCAAGTTTTTCGAAAGTTAAATGCGGCCACTAAGAAAGATTACTTCTCATTACCTTTCACGGACAGTATGGGTAAGATGTTATTATCATCAAGTAGTAAAAGAATAGGAGTGGGGTACCAATTAAAGTCATTCTGTGGTGTTGTTTTGGGTTGGCTGGAGTGCCATTTTCTTATATTTCTTGTGTTTTCGAGAGTAGTAGTTTCAGTTAAGAGTTAACAGTGAGGAGCCAGTCACAAGAAAGAGAACGTATGATGGAGATCCACATGCAAGAACTATTCCGGGCTCGTAGTAATTCAATTTTAGAACTAAAAAAAGCAAAGGGTCAGTTGGTAATGGAACGAGAAAATGTCGAGTTATTAGCGCAAGAGAAATTGGTATTGAGTGACCAATACAGATGTAAAACGGAGTGGTTAAGGACTGAAATTGAGGCCTTGAATGCCAAGGTGACAAGATTGGCAGAGGATTTAGTCAATATTGGCCAAGTACAAGTATCGACGTTGCCAGTTCCCAAAGTTCCAGAAGAGAGGAGTCACTTTCAGCGCTAGTTGGAATTGAGAGATGCCCAGATCCTCAAATTGGAAGCTCAAGTCCGTGAACTGGGCGAGTACAATGAAGACCTTTCAACTCAGTTGGGGCAAGAGCCGATGAAAGGATTGGAAGAGGATGAAGATTTGCAGTTGGAACTAGAATCGGTGGAATCAATAACAGATACTGCGGTAATTGATTAATTAGATAGGCCAGAGGGATCCCAATTTTTGTAGAGTTTTGTTAGATAATTTTTAGATAGGTATCAATTGTGTGTTTGCAAGGGCATTGCACAGTTAGGAGTGGGGCTATGTAGAATAAGTAGTTATTTTCAGAATGTAGATACCTAATGTATAGTGTAAATAGGGATAGATAACTGCTGAAAAGGTGGTTCAACAGGTAAAATGGATGAATAGTCAGGAAAAGTAGTTATCATCTGTAGTATAGGAGTTGGTATCACGGGGTAGTATAAGAAGTATGGGAGAGGGGAAGAAAATGCCAAATTGTGAGAGTTGTGAGCCGAGGGCCAGACTGTGAGAGTTGTGAGCCGAGGGTCAGACTGCGATAGTATTGAGCCGGGGATAAGCTTGGTGCTATCTCTTCTTCTTAGTTTTCTTGTTTCTTTTGTGTTAGTGTTGTTTCTAGTGAAGAGAATCAATTTAATGAATTAATGTTTGATTTATGAAGCTGTTTATGGATCACTGTTTATCAATTGTTGTGAAAGATTGAGGACGTATGGAAGTTTCCAGTCATTGTTTATTGCAAGATTGTAAGTTTAGTGGAGAGAAATTGTAATCGAAAGAATTGTCTTGATTAGATTCTCTGAATTGGAAGTTGTTTGTTCCAGGGTTTGGGATATGCTTGTGTGTTCGTGAATTATATAGGGTACTGAAATCGTTGTCATGGATGTTATTGTATTGATATGAGAGAGTGGACAGTAGGAGGAAAAGTTAAGTGTTTTTTGGTATGGTAAGCATTCAGTAGTAGCGGTTAATTGCATGACCCTAACAATTGGAGCTCATATACATCGTCATTCCTCGTATTCGAATCCCCTTATATGGGTTTATGCTAGGAAGTTTCTTCTGGAATAAGTAAAATGAGCAATCACAATTACCTATTCCAAAACAACCACGGTCTTCTATTTCTATGGACTTCATCACGAATCTTCCAATTTCAAGTTCTTATGACTCTATATTCGTGATAGTAGATCGTTTTATCAAGATGGCACATTTTATACCATGTACAAAATCTATCACAAGTGAAGAAACAACTAAGCTCTTTTTTGACAATATCTATCGCTATCATGGATTATCCAAGGATATTATATCAGATAGGGAAACTCAATTTGTATCAAGATTTTAGCGAACTCTTTTCAAGATTCTTAAAGTGGATATAAAACTATCTTTGGCATTCCATCCTAAAAATGATGGACAAACGGAGCGTATTAATCAAGTTTTGGAGCAATATTTAAGATGTACCATCAACTACCAACAAGATGATTGGACAACTCTTTTGCCATTGGCAGAGTTTTTTTACAATAATATAGTACATTCTTCTACAAAACAAACACGTTTCTTTGCTAATTATGGTTATCATCCATGATTTGATACTTTTGACTTTTCAAAAGTTGATAATCCTACTGCAAAAGATTTGGCAATTCATTTATCAGAGCTAAATGCAATGATGAAGGCGTAGTTAAAAGAGGCTCAAGAACAACAAAAGGTCAATGCGGATGTCTATCAAAAGGAACAACCACCATTTCTCTTGAGTGATAAGGTATGGCTACTTCGTTGTAATATCAAGACCACTTGTCTTTGTGACAAGTTGGACTATCGAAGGCTTGGACCATTTTTTATTTCTGTACAAATCAATCTAATTGCATATTGTTTACATCTACAGGAGTCAATAAAAATTCATCCAGTATTCCACATGTCTCTTCTTGAACCATAAAAGACACTGGACATACTAAGAAGACGACAAGTTCTACCTCCTCCTATAAAAGTGGACAATAATGAAGAATTTGAAGTAGAAGAAGGCTTAGATTCAAGGCGGCGCCAAAATAAATTGAAATATCTTGTCCATTGTCACGGATATGATATTAGTGAATGCACATGGGAGCCAATGAAAAATCTTACAAATGCAGCAAAGGCAGTGGAGGCTTTTTATCGATAACATCCATCAAAATCAAGATAAAAACCTTCTTTATAAAAGAAACAACATCTAGGCAAGATAACATTCTACTTTCAATCTTTGTTTGTAGCTTCTTTGTAGTTGTGACGCTCAGGAGATGGAGAACCAACAACCAGCGAATTTGACTCAAGAGCCTTCATTTGTTGACATACCGGATGAGATATTATAATTGTCACAATCTTCAAGACGACACAATTGAGATGAAGTTCTTCAAGAACGACATGTTCTTCCTCGAATAGATGGTGAGATACAATGAGTTTGGTATCATGACTTCGAAAGGGACTCCCGATGTTTGGTGATTTTGCTAGAGGTAGAAACAACTCTTGATGGTGTTCCAAATATTTTATTTGAAGGAAGTTACGAAGGCCTCAACAATGATCAAATAACTAGGTGGTCTTCCTGCCCTGGTATGGGACACTACCGATGGTTGAGAGGCCCTATCAATCATCTTCGAAGAGAACAAAGATTAGAATATGTGGCAAATACAATTCGTTGCATCATAGATTTCTTCAACATATGATGACTGCTCCTCATGGAACTCGTCCCTAGAAGGGGAGGTAATGTCATGGACATACTCATGTAAGCCAATAATTACATATACAAATAGGTAGAAGTAAGTAAAAGTAGGTAAAAGTAAGCTAATTCTAAAATATTTGATATGAAAGCTTCTTAGAAGCTTCATAGATGCTGCTTTGACTTCATAGGTGTCTTTAATTGATTTTTTGGATTAGAAACGTGGTCAACAAGTTGGCCATGTGCCATACATGTCGTTAGCTTGAAGACCAAACTAACTATATAGCCCACACGTAGAAAAACTTGCCTTGTAAGTCAAGGCATGTGTCCTACAAAGTCAACACATATTGGAGGTCCTATAGAACGTCGCCATGTAGCTCCTAATAAGATAGTATATATAGAGACAAGAGTGAAGCCTTCTTCACTCTTATGAACTCTTTTCTTGCTTCTAGTCTAGTTTCAAGGGTTTCTAATTTTCTTGTCTTTTGGCAATAGCCATTCTAGTTTCTCTTTCAATATACATACTTGTTTATTTATATTTTATGACCTTTGTTTCAATAAAGGCTCACTTGTTTGAATTGCCTTTTCATCGAGTTCTTGTCCTTGACACTTCCATCATTTTGATCTTACACCTATTTCTACTTCATCCAATTAAACCTTAGGTACTACCATAGTAACTTTCTTTAGCTCTTTGCTACCTTTTGACTATTAGCAATATACTATGTTTAATTTCTATGTGGTTGTAACTAAGCAAATACTTGCTAATCTTCAATACTCCCACTTTGCTAATTTTTAAAAGGCTTTCAATCCTAATCTATGTATCAATTCAAGATGTTTATCCTTAATTAAAACCTTTGTAAGCACATCAACAAGCATGTCATTTATATCACAATACTTCATATCTATTATTCCATCTTCAATCTTCTCTTGTTTAAAATGATGTTGAATATCAATGTGCTAGGACCTTGAATGGTATTTTTTATTTTATTTATTTATTTATTTTGATTCTTGATAAATGTAAGACATCATTAATCATCACACATAATTAGAGTTGCTTCTAATTGTAATAGTAAGTTGTCTCTTGTAGTTTTATGAAATAGCACCCATTCCAATGAACAAGACATATTCCATTGTAGATCTTCTATCATTTGCATCTACAGTCCAATCTACATCACAAGAATGTTATAAATCAATGTTCTTACTACCAAGGTACAATTTGAAGTCTTTTGTAACTTTTAAGTATCTCAATATCTTCTTTACCATTGTCCAATGCAATAATCCAGCCTTAGACATGTATTGCCTTGTGCCTTACTACTACACCTATTGCATCTCTTTTAGTCATAAATACCAACTTGTAACCAACACTAGATCGATTTACTAGAAGGGGTGCAAATTCCTATGTACCATTATTCATAAGACATTGGTACTCTTCTTCCATAGCCTTCTCCTACTTAATTGCATCTTAGAACTTCAATGCATCACACAAAGATAATAGATCGGCAAGAAGAGTAACATTTGCATGTTCTTCACTTACTTGAGGAAAGATGTGATCCTTTGACCATTCACCACGTTGCTTTTTTTCTCTCAAAGAATATCTCCTTTCATTTGTAGAAGAAGATTCACCTTGTTGCACTCCATGTTCTTTTCTAACCTTCTTCTCTCTTAAACCTTCTCGTTTCTCACTCAATGGTTGATACTCCTCCTCATCATCATCATCATCATAATCTTCAATATCTTTATTTCCTTCATATTTATTCCTAGTAATTGTAGGAGCCTTCATCTTTTCAACCTTCTTTGACTTTTCATCTTCATCATCTTCATTTTCTTCATCTTCTTGTTTCTTTGCTGAATTCAAAGATGTATCCACAAAGACACCATTAATCCTACTTGGACACATCTCCAAGTGCTCACAAGCACTCTTGTGCTCCAAAAACTCAACATCACGACTTTTGATGATCTTCTTGGTTTCCAAGCTTATTAGCTTATATGCCTTAGTACCTTTTTTAATAACCAAGAAACACAAACTTTGTACCTTTTGTATCAAGTTTGGACCTCATACAGTCTGATGTTTTTGTATATGCAATACAATCAAAGGTCCTTACATGGAAACTGCAAGGTTGTCTTCCACTCCAAGCTTCTTGTGGTGTCATTGATGCAAGAATACTTGTTGGACACTTATTTCTTATATATACTACATTCGTCACAGCTTCTACCCCAAATTCATAGCCAAGGTATTGAGCATGAAGTATGCTCTTTGCCATTTCTACAATGATTTGATTTGTCCTTTCGGCAACACCATTTTGTTGTGGAATGTATGGAGTTGTGGTTTGTCTAGCAATTCTTTCATTCTTCAAATAAACATCAAATTGCTTGGACATGTACTCACCTCCATTGTCCATATGCAACACCTTGATCTTGCATTCACTTTGTTTCTCAAGAAGTGCTTTAAACTCCTTAAACCTCCAAAAGCATTCACTCTTGGCTTTAAGAATATAGATCCAAATCTTTCTTGAATAATCATTAGTGAAAGAAAGAAAATACCTTGATCCTCTAATACTTGTATTCTTCATAGGTCTACATACATCAAAATGGACAATCTCTAATAATTTAGTAGCACTTGTTGCAACGCTACTTAAAAATGATGCCCTTTGTTGTTTGCCTTGTATACATCCTTCACATGCAAGTTTTTTGCATTTTGGCTTATATTACAAAGATCTAAGTTACTTATCATAGACTTAAACCCTCTCATGCTCTTCACATTCAAATAGCCCAGGTGACGATGTGATATATTCAACTTATCTTAGTTTGATGTAAACTCAACAAATATGGTTACTTCCACTCCATTCACCTTCTTACAAATGAAGTAGTACAAATTTCCCTTTTTAAAGCCTTTGGTGACCTTGTCTCCACTCAATGTTCTACAAAACATCCATTCATGTCAAATTGAACTTTAAAATCTTCTATTACAAGTTTACTCACCAAAAGTAGGTTTTGCTTCATCTTAGGCACATGAAGGACGTTTTTGAATCTGATCATATTGGTTTGTCCATTCACAACCACCTCTACTATAATAGAGCCAATTCCGAAGGCTTCACATGTACGACTATCTACCAAAACCACATTTGATACTGGAATAGTCTCATAAGTGTCAATTGAATACTTATAAGATGTCATATGCTTGGAACAACCTGAATCCACAATCCATCTTGACATGGAGCGATAGAGGTACCATTTGTTGTGGTGAATGCATAATCTTGTCCTCCAAATTCATCTTATACACTATTTGTATTCTGCTTTTCCATCTTTCTCCTTTTGTAGCAATTTCGAGCAAAATGACCTACTTTGCTACAAATGAAGCAAGATTTGATATAACCTTTTTGATTTGGACAGTTGTCCTTGCCTTGACATGAATAACGTGCTGAATCTTTACTTTGAGGCTCTTTTTCTTTCTTCTTGGTTACTTCATGGGTAAGTCTTATCGTCACATAGTCCATTGTAAGCTCTTTTAGCTTAATAGACTTCAATGCCACAATAAGATAGTTGTAAGATTTCGAAAGCTTCATCAACAAGGTCATGACAATATCACTTTTTTCTAAAGGCTTGTCAACAATTGCTAGTTGATTTGTAAGAGATTTACTTTATTGACATGAGCCATGAGATCTTCACCTTCTTCCAACTAGCAAGTAAAGAACTTCCTCCTTGTATAGATGATGTTGGATAAGTTCTTGCTCTCACAAAAGTTGCAAAGAATCTTCCATGATTTGTTAAAAGATAAAATCTGGAAGAACCCACATTTTAGTCTAGGTGACAATAGGAAATTCGTTAAAAATGTACTCTTCGTGGCAGTTTGATTTGTATATCAAGAGAAGAATAGAATAAGGTAACTTTCACTTTCGATATTTATTACTTTTAGGTGGTAGTTGCTGCTCTTATTAATAATTTCTATAGTTTGACTTTTATACTCTGGAAAGCATATTCTTTGATATTGTATATACTAAAGATATACTAACTAAATTTGTGATGTTGTCATGGTTTTCCAAAAAGTTTAGTTTGTCAATATTAGGATACTATCTTATACATTAGTAAAAAACTTTTGCAATCAAGTTCTTCAAAATTGATTCTACATTAATATTACAACAAAGTCTAGAAATAAAAGAAAATTGTTGAGTGATGAAATATTGTAGGGGATAATTTACCTTTTACAAATCAAGTCATGGACTTGCCATACAATTAACTGCATATGTAAAACAATTCAATCTGATTTATATATATTTTTATATATTGTAAATAAATAACATATTATTATTGATGATTTCAAAAAATGGTAATTAATAACCATTCATTTTTATTTTTTTAAATTTTTGGTGTTAATATGATAGACTTCTTCTATCAAATACATGGAAGTATTCACATTGAGATTACTTTTTAAAAATAAAAATATATTTGAATTAAATTTTGAGAATTAAACTTTTTAAGCATATCAAACTGATATAGGTACTTGTTGATTTTACAACAAGTTTTCAAACTTATATATGAAAATACTATTTGATTTTTTAAAAATATCACAAACACTTAATTTTGTATATTCAATACCTTATATACACTTATAATTTTTGCAATGAAGTTTCATCATTTCATAAATTTAATTACTTGATATTTGATAATTAACTTTATCAACTATGTAGAATATTAACCACATGATATATGATAAATTTTTTCCAATTTTCATGTATCAATGAAAAATTCACATGGCATCAAGAAAAAAATTTGATTTTTGTGTCAAATACAGATGAATTTTGGATTTTTATAACTCATATTTATTATCATACCTTTTTTTTTTAATTTTTCAAAATGGATTTATTTACTTAATTTATTTGAAATAAATGATATCTTCAATTGAATAAACATACACACACATAAATGTACAGTCAATCTGTATATGTTCTTGATAATACTTGAAAATTACATCATTGAGCAACCTTGTTCTCAATAATAAACACTATTTTCCAAATCGATACATTATTGAAACCAATGAGCATATAAACCTAGGATGTTATTATGGTATAATTTATAGATACACAAAAAATTGGTCCTAAGGAGGATCAAGGAATTCATATTAATTGTAGTGAAAACATCATTTCCATCAACTAAATTATTAGAGCACAAATTCATGTGATCTGTTGAGAATCTCAACTTTCAAGGGGTTGGAAGTGTTGGAAGGGAGTTTTGTTCTCCTATCATTGATTCTCTCTGTTTTTTTTGTTGAAATACCAAGTGTGGTGTATATTTTAGTACACTCCTCTAGTGAAAAGAATATCAACATATAAATGTTAAGCTTAAAATTTCATTGTAAGAATTTCTCCTTAACCATTGAAGGCTGTTTTATCTTGAATTGTCACTATCATCAATATATTGATGTTTGTCCCAAATGTCTAAGTACGTCCCTTACAAACAATAACCATACAAACTCAACTGATAATTTGTGATAAAAATTAAAAAATACTAACATGAATAAACACAATAAAACTACGTTTTTTGTTGAATCAAATATTTGTTGGTTCTAATATCTAGTTGCAATATATTGAAGAGAAACAATAAGAATAGTCTTAAGTATAGATGAAAATAGTATACCAAAGGGAGTTAAAACACCCACCACAACCTCATTTGTTTGCAAGATTGTCTCTTCCAAGTTCTCTTGACTTGATCAGTTCTGTTTAGATAGATAAGAGAATTCATATGCTTTGGTTTGCAAAAGTAGTCAATCAATTGTATTGCAAGGATCCTATATTGTGTGCCATCTAGCATTAACTTGAGACATCATTCAAATCCATATTCTTGAATATCATGCAAAATATATCTGATATCAAGCACAATGAAAAGCAAATATCAAATAAGCAGCATAAAACTTTTGGCAACCTCATTTTCAAATATAATAGAAGCTCTCAACTATTCTAAATTCAAGTGATAAAAACTTGGTTTGCGTAACAAATCAATGAACATCAAAGTTGATTGTGTAATAATAACTAATTACTATTTGATTTATACAATAATAACCAATAAGCATCAAATTGCCATCTTGTCAGACAAATTGAGTTTCTACTCACTTGATTATATCACTTGCTTCACATCTTCTTGCAACTAATCCATTTCCATGCACAAAATATACAATGACCATCTTCTTTAATCCTTGGCTACTAAATATATGGAAAAGGCTACAGTTAGCCTTTGAGATGTAATACTAGTGATGTGCATGACTTCCAATTATGTGTGATTTCTACCAAAAGATAATGCCAAAAGATATCAATTTCATAAATTCAACAATCAAAAATATGAATTACAAATATCACTCTATTTTGATCAAGGTATTATCCGCTTTTGCACATAATATAGGCAATCAAAGGCAAAATTTTCAGTATGCAATGGATCAAAAACACAAATCAAGTATTTTTTACACTTGAGCTTGAAAATAAATCAAAA